>NC_069377.1:72887081-73516942 GCF_021730395.1 Mercenaria mercenaria
ATACACATTCTTGAAAGCTGTCAGTTTTATAGCTTACTCATAAGTTACTTGATAGTGCTATTGTTAATCTAGATGAATTCATAGGTAAAATGTTACTTGATACTGTCAGTGAAGAACAGCTGAATGCAGATGTTGTGTATCAGTACACAATAAACATATGGAAATATGACAGTAAAGTTGAGGTGCTATCAACAGTCCTTCCAGCAATAAGAGAGACATTCTAGAAATTATTTAAGGATTTTATTGACAATGGGCAATGGACAAATTGTTCAGAGACACTACAATGTAACACTAAATCTGTGCCAAAACATAATAAGTTTTCCGAAAGTCTTTTTGGGCATGTCGATAGGCTACTCATAGAAAAACCTAATATTACTACAATATCGGAAGAAGCCTATTTGATGTTTTGCCATAACAGAACTTTGCAATGGATTAATGAAAAAGATCCGAAAAGTAGGGATTTACTGATGGCTGAGGGCAGAAAAGATGTACGGAAAACCAGAATGTTGTTAGAAATAAGAAGGGAAGAAATTGAGGAAAAAAGGAAACACCTGTTACGAGAAAAAATTAAAGCACTAGAAGAGAAAGAACACAGGAGAATAGAAAAACTGGAAAACCATACTAAAAGAATTATTGGATCGGGGCTTGGCAAATTGAAAAATAAGTTGACTAGCATTTGTCTATGCATAAAACCAACATTGAAAAAAATAGTGCACTGAAGTCACCGCTGAATTTTCCTAAGGATGTGTTGCATCAGTAACCAAAAGACTCATGTTTGAAAGATGTATATAAGTTGAGTTAACTGAGAATTGTTGATGGGAAACGAATACTCTTATCAGTCACTGAGGTAATTGACAATGTTGAAAAATTAGTGAAACATGCCCTTACCATCCCAGTATAGAAAGATGACCACTTGCCTATTATTGTTGGAATGGACATGGAAATGAGGTTTGAATAGGAAAATGAAACACAGTGGTTTAGAGGACATGTGATTTCCAAGGTATCAGCCTTGTTCGAGAACCACAAAGTTTCACAGAATACACTTTGTTATAGCTTATAAATACTCATTACTTGTTGAAGTGAAATGAGAAAATGTGTAACTTGTTAAAAAATCACTGGAAAATGTACAAGAAAAGAGACTTTTGCATGAGTTGAAACAAACGCAATTAAAAATGCTTAGTTGATCTGAAATATTACTGGTGGAAGTAAACCAACAGGCCTAATACTAAATCAGTAACAAATATGTGGTGACAGGTGTTTTTTTTTTCCTATAAGTATTTGTTTTCATTTTATATTGTCAGTTGTAAGTAAAGTTTGATTTTATTACTTATTTTGTCAGTATGTTTCAAAGGTTAACTAGATCAATGTAATATCAAAGTTTTCATGTACTATTACAATGGATAAAGAAAAGCAGGTACAGCTGAAGTAACAGAAAATATATAGTTTTTTAAGTCATTAAATATTCTGTTTCTACAAAAGTACATTTTCTTTGTAATTATCAACATGAATTTGACATGTTCAATAACCTTTTTCGGCGACGCCGTCTAAATTCGTTTTCGTCACCCATGCCACGTGACTTCAGTTTGCAAATCAAACTACTTGTTAACGCATTATAGATAATTTATCAAAATGGAAGATTTATGCAACACTCTGCCTGATTGGACGAGAGTGTCAATTTCTTTCACTCTGTTGATTGTGCTACGCTGAGTGAAATGTAGACAAAGCGTTTATCCTAAACGACGCTGTTCACAGTTTTAAAGCTAACTTTGGCTCAGTATATTTAGCAAGAATATTGATATATCTCAAAATGATAAGTAAGTTTAATAAATATGATAAAAACCTGTTCAAATACAAACATATATCAAATTAAAGAAAGAGCTGAATACGGTCTGCGTATCACATGAATAAGGGTGTGATAAGAGTCTTTTATGTAGAGAAGTGCTTTTTAAAAGATTTTCCTTGTTACAATTGTCGTCTGTATATGAAAAGGTTTCTTGCTTTTGTGACATTCAGATTGCATATTAAAATGAGTATTTGTTTGCTTTTTGATATATTTGTTATAAATTATTTAACTGATTTATTATATATGAATATTTTTCTTTAGTATGGTATGTAAATATTGAACTCAGTTGAAATCTGTTTTATCATATATATGCTATATAATGACTGAATCTCATTACACTGAAATGAAGGTACGCTGCATACAGTTTATCTATGTGATATGACTTCGGTCAAACTTTGCTTATGAAACAGAAATATTGAAATAATTACAATTGTATGTTTTGCTTGACCTTCACTTTTTATAGGTGTGACGTCATTGTCCAAAGATTCATGAATAGCGAATATGCATTTGTTAACGCGGGATCAGTTGGCCTATTTTAGAAATAAATAAAAATAATAAATAAAAATCATTTAATTGATTTTTTCTCATGTATTCTAATCAAATTTGATTTGTAGCATCTTTATTAGGCCCGCAGCCAACTTTGTTCAGCTGGGACATTTAACCCCTTTTAGGTGCTGCTAGAGCTAAAACTAGAAATGCCTTTAAACAGCATCTCATGAACAGCTTGGTGGATCTTTGTCATACTTGGTCTACTTGGCATCATTATTATATCCTCTTCCAAATTTATTTATATAGGAACTTGGGCCCTATTAGGGACCACTTTAGCTAAAAGTAGATATGCCTTTCTTCGCATTAACCATTAAAATGTAATGGATTTTTATCAAACTCGTTGCGTAACAATATCGTAAGGTCTCCTGCTATTTTCTTACAAATGGGGATAGGGACCAATTTAGCTAAAAATATAAACACGTTTAATGAGTGATGTTCCGATTGTCGCCGATGTTTGATTAATCATCGCAAAAGTTTCAAAGTCGGCGACATCGATTCTGACCAAAAAGAATCGATTCTAGTCGCTGATTTTGTTAAAAAATTAAAATCCCGCTTTCATGACTTTTTCAGATACTTCTCGCTGTTTAGCTTAAATACTTTTGCTCTTTTATAATCTTTCGGTTAGTATTTTAAAATATCTGCTCTTTAAAATGGAGAACGCTGTCAGGCCAGCTGTCATGATCGTAACAATAATAAAAATTTTGTTGCCCTTGCAGTAAAAAAGCAGACGCTTTGAAATGTTTTGGGTTCTGCATAAAGCCTGAATGCCGGGTGTTGGCTCTTTTTAATGAAAACTTTGATATTACTAGAGCTGTTTGCAAAATATGCTTTAAAGCGTACATTAACGAAGGTACCCCACCCACTTTTTTCTAATTGGAAATAATTCTCAGATTTTATTTGACAAGTTTTTATTATTCCTTCAATACAAAATAGTGGATTTACTTTAAAAAAGATGATAAACTAATTCCACATCTGCCAGCAATGTCCCCAGCATATATTCTATGTCAAATTTGGCAGTGCATCTAACATGACTTGAATCCCAGGCCTTGAGTCATAGAGAAAAGATGAATTCTAGTTACTTTTGCATTTGGTCCAATAGTTCCTCCCAGATTGCAGTTTGGACTTATTTGTTCGAACCTTTGAACAGACGGTTAAGCTATCGGTTGGTAAACTTTTAACGCTATATGTCAACATTTTAGAAGAATTTGAAAAACAAATCTTTGAGTTAAGGACTGCCTTTATAGTGAAATAAAAAAAAATCCCATCAAGACAAATATTTTGAATCAAGATCTAACCAGCAGATAGGTTAACAGCCGGTTAAAGATTCGAACAACTGGGCCATAATTGCCCAACAGTTGCTAAAGGCTGTACAGTACAGCAGCTATGTCATAGAATTCTTCATAAAAAGTAATAAAAGTAGTCGTACAATAATCTGAAAGTCTTGAGAAAGGTCTGCTGTTACTACCATATTGCCACATTACAAAAGTCTGTATTGATCTTTCGGTTCCGATTCTTTCGATTAATCGAATCGGAGAGAGATCAGAATCGGACCGATTAATCGATTCTGCTTCAGCTGTCCGATTCTCATCACTATTAATGACCTCTTCTCATGAACCGCTTTATGAATCTTCAACAAACTACTGCTGTAATTATTCGTCTAAGGATAAACGAAACAAAATTGCAGCCCTACGAAACCTTTGCGAAAAATTAAAAGAGAACCATTTAAATTGTTAAAAGTGCGGTGTTTAGTTTTGCAACTTGAAAAATGTTAGATGAAAGATGAATGTTAGATGAAAAATTGATAAACTTCTTTCCTTATTACAATTCGCCGACCATCATTTTTAAAGATATTTCTTGTTAAGAATGCTTTCAATATGAAAGCACTAAATATAAGCTACATGTTCAACATGCAATGATTCATTGTATTTGTTCTGATACTTAAAATAGTTTGTTTTATTTCAGGTACCTGGTTACTGTAACTGGTTTAATGTGCAGTTTGATAATGACGGAGCTATTTACACTAATGAACTTATGAAGGATTATAACAATGGAGATTTACAGATTATCGGCTAAATACATACATTTAAAGTAACTTTTGTCCTCCTCCTATTTAACCCATTAAGTTAGACATTATTTATTGTGACCACACTCATTCTGTTGTTTTCAATGTGTGGTTACAGACTTTTGTGTGAGGTTTTGAAAGTTGGGTAGGCGACTCTAGGCCGAGAAGCTCAGAAAACTGTTTACTGCCTCCAAAGGATGTTTCAATTCAAAAAGAATAAAAGCAAATGATACATAAAAATGAAGGTTTTGTCAGAGGAAAAACATTAGTGTAAAAAGACCATGCAGAAGAATTTTTTTTTTTTTTCAAAAATGAAATGAAATTTTTATTTTGTCAAATCTTAAGTTTCCTTAAAATATCACTTTTGGACTGTTAAGCTTAGTTTTATTAGGTTTAATTTATCATGGCAGTGAAGTGAAGAAGCATTCCGTTATGATAAAGTAAATTCGTTCCTGTTCGTTTTGTAACCCTAATAAAATGAATAGTGTCGAATGGATTTTGTTGCACGTCTTGCATTGTTATTGTAAAACCTGTTTGGTATACAAGAATGCTATCAAATGCAATTTGGCATGTAGACCGTCAGCTAGATTTCACATTTAAAACGTGTGCCAAGTTTGGTTAATGCCATTTCGGATAAAATCAAATCGTTGAATATTTTACATGCTAGCTTTTACAATTCGTAACTATTGATTGAACATTTTCATTTTCTGATGAACATACCTATAAGCTACTTTAGTCATTAGTCAGAATCATGAATTTATTTAAGTGACCAGTACATGTAAACTGTATAATTAAGTGGATAGGGGGTGGAGGCGTGAGGGGGGGGGGGGGGGGGAGTAGCGTTATTGTTTGAATGTTTAAATAGCAGCGGCAGTTTGCCTACTCATTTGAAAATGAAGCCTATGGTGAAAATAGGAACGAACGTTTAACACACCCTTTAAGTGAAGAAAAAAATGTCACGTGATCGTTTGGTGTGGTCGTTCAAAATCTTGGGTGTAAAAAATGGATTTTAGATGGATTTAAACAGTTTTTTAACTAGTAAATTTAGAACTGGATATTAGAATATTGAATAAGGAATACACATATAAATTTACATGGGGAAAGGAAAACGGATAAGAACTGAAAAAAGGAAAAACAGTAGTGAAGGAGAGAACAATGATCATACGCTAAAGGCGGGAAGGTATAGGTCAAAATCTGGCTCGGATTCTAACCCAGTATTAGTGAGCGAAGTTCTTAATCAGACTAACGGTATTTTGTACAATAGTGAAAACCTCGATAACAGTGTATTTGATCCTTCATGTGTTCCGATTGAAGAGTCAGTAGGGCAGTCCAAAACTTCTGAAAGTACGCACGCAAGCAAAATGGCAACAAACATAAGCAAGCAAGAAACAAGTAATGATGATCTTCTAGCATATATGAAGAAACTAGACACAAAAATCACTAACATGGACACTAAACTGCAAACGCTAGAAACACTAGAAAAAAAGTTGATAGCTTTGAAAATGAACTAAAGAAAATATGGACAAAACTACATGGCATGGACCAAAAAACTAATGAAAGGATTAATTCAATTGAAGAAAAAACGGATTCTGTTGACTTTGCACTTGCGCAAACTGCAAGCAAATTAACACTTTTAGAAAAGCAAAGGGAGAACTTACAAAATGATGTGACATACTTGCAATCGCAATCTATGCGAAATAATCTCATTTTCTCTAACATACCAGAGGACCCTGCGGAGAAAACTGAGAACACAGAAATCAAATTAAGACAATTTATGGTTGACAAAATGAAAATTGCACAGGATCTAGTGGGCAGTATATCTTTTGAGAGAGTACACCGTATGGGCAGTAAATCAAATGGACGCTATCGTAGTATCGTTGCGAAATTCACTCTATACAAAGAGAAGGAATTAGTACGTAAACAGTGGAAGGCCCTATCTGGTACACCATACTTTGTAAACGAACAACTCCCAAAAGTTGTCGACAAGAGAAAGAAACTCGTCCCAAAGATGAAAGCAGCCCGGGAACAAGGTAAGACCTCATGGATATCCTACGACACCCTTTACATCGACGGTAAACCTGTCAGAGACTAGGAGTTCGCTGGGGATGAACTTAAGATCCTTTCCTGGAACATAAATGGGCTAGGTAAAGCCAAAAGAGACAGTATTGAGCTTGTAGATATATTATCAAAACATGACATTATTTTTCTGTATGAAACTTTTGCTACCAAAGACAGTAATATTGCTCTATCTGATTATGTAACTCATAATTTTTATAGAAAATTCCAGCATCGTAGAGCAAAAAGACCGAGTGGTGGAATTGCATTATATTATAGGGAATCAATTGCTGATGGCATTTCTATTGTTGAAAATAAATATGACACTCTACTTTGGATTAAACTAGATAAAACTTTTTTTCATACAGAAAACGATATTTATATATGTGGTGTGTACCTCTGGGGAGAAGATTCCCCGGCTTACAATACAGTAAATGTTGATCTGTTTGACTGCCTTGAAAATGATGTTAGTCTTTATGAAACCCTAGGTTCGGTATATTTAGCAGGCGATTTTAATAGCCGAGTGGGTGATAAACATGATTTTATTATTTGTGATCGTATAAATCAGTCATTCGATGATGACTGTTATGTTCCCGACAAGTACATAGACCGGGCCTCAATGGATAAGACCTGTAATACCCATGGAGTTAAATTAATTGACCTGTGTCGATCAAATAACCTCCGCTTAGTCAACGGGAGATTAGGTAGTGATTGTAATACTGGAATGTATACATATGTTTCGCAAAACGGGGCGTCCGTTATTGACTATGTTATAACCAATGAAATTAATTTTTCAAATATAAGTTCTTTTTGTATACAAAGTATAAACGAATGGAGTGATCACGCTCCCGTTACTTTTTCATTATACACAAATTATAGCACACCTGTTTTAGAAGAAAGTGTTAGTACTAGATATAAATGGGTAAATGACCTACAAAATACCTTCCGGGTAGGTCTGATTGCAAAATTACCTGACCTTAATCGCCTTACGAGCGATATTGATAAAAATGATCGCATGTCCATTAATACTATGTTAAATAGATTTACAAGTCTAATTAGGGAAGTAGCAGATCCACTTTTTTCCAAAACTTATATAAGTAAAAAGCGTGTTACATTTGCAGATAGTTACTCTGTAAGTGATGCAGACTGGTTTGATGCTGATTGTAGATTATTAAAAAATACATACTTAGATGCATTGAGTGCTTTTAATAGTTGTAAAAATTTAGCCAGTAGGCAATATTTTTGTCGATGTAAAAAGGAATATAAAGATTTAATTCGTAGAAAAAAGAAAGCTTATATTAAAATGAAATACTCTGAAATTGAACGATTACGGTTTTGTAATCCAAGCAATTCTGGAAACATTTTAAGAAAAATAAATATACTGGTACAAAAGATGATATATCTTTAGATGAATTTAAAAATTATTTCGAAAATTTGTCGAACAATGTATTTCAGTCCCAAAATGATGAATGTAAAGCTTTTTGTAATGAACATGATTTTAATTCTTCGGACTGTAGTTATGAAGAATTGAATGTCCCCATTACATGTGAAGAAATACAGAAGGCTGTAAAGTCGCTTAAGTCAAACAAACCTGCAGGTTCAGACTGTCTTTTAAACGAGTATTTTATTGAATCTATAGACGTATTGTGTTCACATCTTTGTGATGTGTTTAATGCTATTTTAGAGTCTGGTTTTTTCCCAGACAAATGGACAGAGGGTATTATTGTACCGGTATTTAAAAAAGGTGACCCCAAAGTTGTAAATAATTATAGGGGAATAACTCTAGTTAGTTGTATGTCTAAGTTATTTACTACAATATTAAATAATAGAATTGAAACATTTTGTAACAATTATTCAGTAATTTCTGATTGCCAATTCGGTTTTAGAAAAGGAAAGTCTACTGTTGATGCTGTATTTATTCTGCAGTCTGTTATACAACATTACCTAAATAATAACAAACGCTTATATGTAGGATTTATTGATTTAAAATCCTAATTTGATAGTATTTGTAGAAATTCACTATGGTTGAAAATGTACAAGTGTGGCATTCAAGGAAAAATTCTGCGCATTATAAAGGATATGTATGATAAAGTAAAATCATGCGTAAGATGCTGTAATTCATATTATGGTTTTTTCCAGTATGCAATAGGCTTACGTCAAGGGGAGGTAATTTCGCCTATACTCTTTTCTCTCTTCGTAGAAGACCTTGAATTGTACTTACAAGGCAATTTTAGTTCTGGTTTATTGATTGACGACATTGTATTAATTCTATTACTTTTTGCCGATGATATGGCAATTATGGGTAAAACTCCGGAAGATCTGCAGAATAGTCTTGATTTATTACACACATATTGTATACAATGGGGATTAGAAGTTAATGTTATGAAAACTAAAATTGTTGTATTTAGGAAAAGGGGAATTACTTTCGCTAGAGAAAGATGGTTTTACAATAACCAACCGATAGAAGTTGTAGATTATTTTAATTATCTTGGTACAGTTTTTAACTATACAGGGAGTTTTGTGTTAAACCAAGAACATTTGATTGGTAAAGCATTAAAGGCTTTAAAACGTTTTATTGTATAACTGTAAAGATTTTGATTTTAAACCAAAGTTATTATGTCAGTTGTTTGATTCTTTTGTAGGCTCTATTTTGTCATACTGTTCTGAAGTATGGGGCCACAATAAGTCAAAAGATATTGAGCGTGTACATATTAAATTTTGTAAAGAATCTTAAATGTTAGAAGTAGCACTTGTAATGCAAGTGTTTATGGTGAGTTAGGTAGGCACCCTCTATATATTGATAGATATGTGAGAATAATAAAATATTGGTGCAAATTAATAAATACTGATAATATTATATTAAGGAAAGTCTATGAACTAGGTGTATCTGATTGTAATATAGGTAAAAAGAACTGGGTATCGAATGTTAAAAACGTATTAGATATGTATGGCTTTTCTGAATATTTCAATAATACTAGTTTGATAGATTGTAAAATGTTTCCAAAGATTTTTAAACAAAGACTTATTGATAATTACATGCAAGAGTGGTTTGCATCTGTTGAAAATAGTGCCGTGTTAGATCTTTATAAAAATTGTATAACAACTCTCACATATAAATGTTACTTAGATTTATTACCTAAAAGTTATAGATTTTTTGTTACAAGAATAAGAATATCTGCACATACTCTTAGAATTCAAACTGGTCGATACGGACAAAATAGAATACCACGTAATGAACGATACTGTTTATGTTGTAACACTATAGATATTGAAGATGAATATCATTTCATTTTAATATGCCCATGTTATATAGATATTAGAAGAAAATACATTAAGAAGTATTATTATAATAGACCATCGATGTACAAATTCATTGAACTTATTACTACAAATAAAAAGAGTATATTATTAAATCTTGCAAAGTATATTAAAGAATCTGTTAAAACTAGAAATATGATTATGAATGCTAACAATTAATATTAGCATATGCGTCTTCTATTAGCAACTTTAACAACACATTTAAGCCTACTTGTTGATAGAATTATTATAAATATATTATGAATGTTATATTATAACTGTTCATCCTCCATCATTAAACATTACTTTTTGTTGTTTAATTATTATATTATTCATAATTATCATATGTTTGAAAGATCATGTTAACGTGACATTGTATTATCAAAATATGTTGTTTATTATGCATGACGATGTACCATGTACAAGTCTTAAATAAAATTCTGTTCTGTTCTGTTCTGTTCTGTTCTTTAAATGGTCTGTCGTTACAAACCATTTGCAATACATCTCTAATATCTAGTTTTCTGTTTACAAGACCTGAATTTTGTGCTCTCCCGGTCGCGGAAACTGATGCCGAAAAAAGCTAAATCTGCCAATTTTCAAATCGCTGTAGAAAATTCCCTGCAAATGATAGCCCCAACTGCTACACTGTTCTATACTCCAGTAACACTGTACAATCTGAAAATAAGCTCAAATATATGTGCCATCCGTACCGTTTTTTCACTATTCCAGTTTTCCTGAGGTCCCTGCTAAAATGACAACCCCACTTTAAGCTAGCTCAGAGGAAGCATGTATACGCGCCTGCAAGTCATTACGTCATACTATCAAGATCAAGGCTACTCAACTGATTTTCTTTAAATAAGTGAAACTCAATTCTAGCCGCTGAAATTTCAATTCTAGCAATTATTATTATTTTAAACTTCAAATATCCACTTCAATCCGTAAATTGCCTCTTATTTGTAAATTTGACCCTGGCCAATTCGACACAAACAGCTCAAAACTGTTTACTGCCTCCTTTGTTATCGCTAGTGACTCGGCAGAGATCCGATTGCACTGTCCTGTAAAACACAATCAAATCGTAATTAATGCACAGATATAAACATATTAAGCTTATTACAACTGAGAACTTTAGGACTCGGAGTCACGTGATCCTGGCGGCAAGTTGTGTTTTTTTTCTGAGTGGGACTTGAAAACAGAATATTATGTGATTTAGTGTCAGTTTTGGAGGTTGAAAATTTGTGCTGGATGTATAAAAGGAATTAAGTTTACAAATTGAGATGTATGATTTGACATTATGTTTTTGAGATGTATGCTTTTTGAAGCTAAAATATTTTCACGCTACTTTTACGCGCCAGTGGTCACAGCACTGTATGCATGTATACCTTTGACAAACTCTTTATACAGTTTTGTGCAAAAAAAAACTTTACATATGTCAGATAAAAATTCTACTCCCGAGCTTAATACAAATAAAAAACGTTTTTTGTCGTCGCTATTGGACAGTTTTGATTCGAAAAAATCCCGCACTGCATCGCAAACCATGCATGAAGATTTCAGCACAACAAATGTTTCCTTCAGCCAGGGTGACCTAGTGAAAATTGCTGAAGTATTAAAATCTTCTTTTCAAAATGACATTACTGAAATGGTAAAAGAAGCAGTAAGCTCATCCGTTAGTGCTATAGTCGACGGTGTTCTTTCTGGGCTTCAAGAGAAAGTAAAATCCCTAGAAACCGGAAATCTTAAATTAAAACAAGAAAATGATCATCTTGTGTGAAACAACTGAAACTAGCCGCTGACTCCTCTGAGCAGCACAGTCGTCGTAACAATATTCGAGTGTCTGGAATTCCCGAAACAAAAAACGAAAATACTGATCAAATAATCCTGGACACCTGTACAAAATGAATGTTACTATGGGCCTGTCTGATATTGTCCGGAGTCACCGTGTGGGCAAACCCAACCAACCTGGATGTCCAAGACCTATTATCGTAAAATTTATCTCGTACCGAGTCAGACAGCATATGTACTTGGCAAGGGCTTCACTAAAAACCAGTGATTTAACTGGAACCTATATAAACGAGGATCTTACAAGACAGCGCAGCTTCGCGTTTTACACTGCACGAATTTTGGTCGGACGTAAGAAACTCAACAGTAAAACTGTTGCTGGACATCAGATGGTGTAGTGTTAGTGAAGGACAATTATGAAAACATTCACCGTAACAAATAGTGATGATCTTGCAAATTATTTTGAACACTGCTTTTGTTATTTTTACAATAAATTTGTATGTCTGACTGGATTGACATTTCATCGATTATGATACCACAAATGTAACCTTCTTCAGGTATGTCTCTTCTTTTGGCCTCCTCAAGCATCCAGTCAAATATGCTGTCATCGAATCCAGTGTGATGTTTTACTCTGTTCTTGTACTGTATAAGTGTAGACTTACATGATTAAACAAGATAATGGCTGTCTCTGAAACGTTCATAAGACTGTGGACTTTAACAGTACTACTGTAAACAGACTTTTATCATACCTTCTGTACCCCTCGGATGTTTACTAACAATATTTGCTTGACTTCAGATCAGCTCTACCATTTCATCAGTCTCACCAGGAATTAATTGTTTATCTTCTTTCGCACATTTTTGGTCGACTTTTGTGGTATGTCTTCCTTGTCATTTTGTCCTGATGTATGTGCATTTGAACTTTTGTTGTTTTCCTTGTCATCTATATCTCCATTCTTTTTGTTTATCAGTGTCATCCTCTGGCACTTACTTCAAGTACTGTTGAGTGCATTAAATGGTGTCACCCTGTTACAGAGTTTTGATCTTAAAATTCTGCTGTTACTACTAGCTGATGCCCAGCTTTCACGAATACGAAATCTTGTCATTATTATATTTTTTTATTACTGGCACTCCTTCACATAATTGCACTTTTCTGGTAGTAGTTATTACTTCTAGTAATCTTCTGTGTCTGAGTGATATGTACAGTCAAACGTTTGCTAGCGACCACCCGTGAATAGCGACCACCTGTCGACAACGACCGGTCTCCGGTCCCCCCGTAGAAAAATTCTCATAAAAAGACAGTGAATAGCGACCACCTGGCGACCGCGACCAGCAACCGGCCTAATTCATTCATAATGGTCATATTTGCCCCCCCCCCCCCCCCCCCCCCCCCCTCAATAACGACCAAGCTGGATCGTTCCGGCATGAAAATATTTGAAATCCGCCGTATTTTCACGACTTTCGCATTATAGCAAACATAATAATTACTGCTTGATTGAAAGCACCGGCCGAATTAATACATAGAACATAAAGAAAGAACAGGGAATTATCTGAAGTCAGAATATGGTTTTTAAATAAGAAAACGGGCGTTTTCATATATGCCTTTTTTCTGTGACGTACGCTTGTCATAAAAAGGAAAAATATACTTACCACTATATTTGTTTCCGTTTCCTGCGAGACATTCTCACACAGTATGTTCTCATTTGTTTTCCATCAACAAGGTACATGATGAGCCATGCCTGCATGACGCACGTTCATAGATGTGCCATGCCTGCATTACTCACTTTTAGAGATGAGCCATGCCTAAATGACTCACTTTCAGAGACATACTGAGACATCCACGGATGATTCATTTCAAATGACTACTATGTAGATGAGACATCCATGGATGACTCACTTTCACAGTTGATCCATCCATGGATGGCTCACCTCAGTTCATCGTAATTTAACTAAGTCATCCACGGATGCCACTTCAAGATCCAACGATATGTAGCTGAGCCATAGACGGATGACTCATTTCCGAGGTCGGCATTCACAGAAAACTCAATCTACGCGACAAAAGCCTGTATCCCTTTTTTGAATGGTGACTTATCTCAGCTTTATGATATTTGAAACTTTCAAACGCCACCAATTGATCCCTCCTTATTCTTACAATATATTGTATGAAAAAGTTTGTAATTTTACACCAATTTTATGATCTTATAGAAAATCCTTCAAATTTTGGCGCAAATATAGAACATCCAATACTGACTTCTCACTTTGACAGCTAAAATGAGTCAATTTGGTCTAAATCTCAATCAGTAGTTCTGCCTTTAAAGGGAGTTCCATGATTATCTCTCACGCTAAAATGCATGTACCATCACGTTAAATTTAATTGTGCAGTGTGGCGTGTGCATATTTAATTTTCAATGAAGTCTCAAAACAAAATTAAAATAATACATAGAGGATATTACATGGTTGTCTTTTCATATTGAATTTATTAAACGAGTTGAATAAAATGATAAAATGCGAGGCTCTGCCGAGCATTTTATCAATTCTATTCAGAGTTTAATAAATGCAATGTGGAAAGACACTAATGTAATACTAGTATTCTTTTTATCCTTTTAAAATTTTTCTAGATGAAACATCAAAATTTCTTCTATCTTTACCTATTATAGACCAAGTAAATTCACCCAACGTCTCCAAGAAATAAATGACGTCAACGTCAATGTCAATGCTTTACTACACTAGTGTATTATCAAACTTATGTATTACATACATTATTCTATTTATCAGACTAGGAAGCGGTTTCTTATTGAAAGAAATTTTCCAAGTAAATACATATATGATATACTGCAACTCTTTTTGAGTATTTTTCTTTAAAATTGCCTGTTTCCATGCTGGAATACTCAGTTTTATAAAACACTTGCATAATTGATATTTTTCTGTGAATAAACGTAAATCAAAACATGCAACTATGAAGTTTATTTGAAGTTTAATACACAATTCAATCACAAACATTATATTGAAATCAAATGGACCTTTATAAACTTCGAATATGTAAAGTGGCACGAGAATAAAAAGAACCGCGTATAAACATCAAGTCTGCAATGTTACTTCTTGAATGTTTCCAATTCGGAAAAAATTAATGCAACACTGAAATTATAGATCATGTGAAAAACGTTTTTCATCGTTTTTTTCTCCATATTATTAGTGTACGTAATTCCATGCCGAAACATTTCTCACAGGAAAACATTAAGTGTTCAGTCTCAAATGCGTGAAAAGATTGACGTTAGTAATGAAGTCCAACGATGACAATCCAACAAGCAGTTTTTTAGCATTACAATAACCTGCACTGTCCTTCTGAATAGAATATTCATTTCCCATAATCCATGAAAACTGTTACATCATTAGAATGACATGTTAAACAGCACCTATGGAATTCCTCAACGTTTTATTTATTTGACCGATGTTACTGCTGTCTTGGCATTCATCTTAATGGTGGTCTGTATAGTATTACCACGAGTCCTTTATTTCATCCTCTAGAAACTGTCCTTGAACAATACCGAAGGCCACATTTTCCTGAAAAGACAAAATAAAATAATGTTTCATACATTTTTTGAAGAATGAAATAAGTGTATAAATGTACCAAGAATCAGCGAATCATTTAGACTACCTATTTGTTAAATTGCACCATTCCTTTATAAATGCACATGAGCACCGAATATAATCATTGAACCAGACCATTGCCGGGCTTTTAGAGCCACATACAACCCTGCTGGAGTAGTTATTTTTGCTATAGCAACAAAACTGCCAGCATATTCTGCATATTCTCCATATTGCCTTTTCAACTATAGAATCAAATAAAAGGACCTCAGTCTTATTCCATATACTTTAGCGATAAAATGTTTCAATCAATGTTTCTTTTCACCCAACCCTAATAACGCCATTACTTTTGTGGTTTTTTTTTTTCACGAGAAAAAAAATTTTACTACCCGTTCCCGTTTGACGCACTGAACTTCAAAAAAATATATACATATATATCGCCGCATTATATACGTCACTGTCACCAGCTGTCGTTTACTCTTACAACGACAAGTGTGTTGGCCAATAAAAATTAGAACTGTGTGTGATTTAATAATAATAGTAATAATAATTAATAACACAACTTCTTATATTTATTTTGTTTTCCCCGCCTAGTTACTTTATGTTATTTCTATTGGGAAGGGCCTTTAACTAATTTTGTAAGAAATTGTGGCCCGACCCATTTGCTTATTTTCTTGGCTGTACATGTACATTTTTCTGATACATGTATTTGTTATTATAAATGTAAATAGTGATAAGCAATAAAATATTATTAAACTAAACACCGGGAACCGGAAGTGGAGTTTTACAGCCTTGTTTACGGCGCTTATTTACATTATCGACGGAGGTAAACCAGTAGTGTCATTTCTTCATTCAAGTGATATTTTATTTGGTCATAATTTTATCGTATGTTTATTTCTCTACGATGTTTCTTTGACATTGAAGTTGTACCTTATCATTCCGCCATATTGTTCTCGCATTGTTCGCGGTCCTCCCGGTTTCAAGAGGGTGTGAAATTTTGAATCGAGAACATGTCATTCAGACGATTCTATCTTGGGCCGAACACAGAAAAACAAGAAGAACGAAGCGCCCAAGGACGCCCATTATGCATGTATACGCAGTCTACCTATGCCGCATCATGGAAAGCACGTGCAACTTTCTCGCCAAAATATGTTACATTCAGAAAATGTGTAGATCATAATATAAACAAGCGGAATGTGTAGACATAGGAAATAGAGATCAATATAATTGCACCTTTACTAATCCTACCAGGTTTTCTATATTACAAAAGTGGATCTATTGTGACATTTTGATACAAGCAAAACTGTATTATCTGCACTATAATTTATCTACAGGTACTTCGTTTTATTATTGGCTTGTTAAAAGTTAATTTTTTACCATATGTAAGTTGACAGAATCATAGGAACCATGTCTTAAGGGGTAAATCAAACACAAATGAATAAATCCTTAATAATTTTGTTGTGCAAAAAAGTATGATTTTGTGTCTTAAACAGTTTTCATTTTCCACTCAATTGTGTAATTGCAAGGGAAGTAAACTAATAGATCTCTACTTATAAGTACTAGCCCAAGGCAAGAGTTGTCATTCTTTGTGGATCACAACTTTAAATTAAAAATTAAAACTTGTGTTATTGATATTAACAAAACTATCATAAACTTCACATTTGTGAAATCATTTTTGGTTATTTCAAGGACTTGGAAATTAATTTCTAGACTTTCTTTAATGTAATTCTATCATTGAAAATTTTAGGGCCTATCTCTAGAATGTGGTTATTGTTGATAAAATATATAGCACCGATTCAACAAAATACAATTTTGGAAGTATTATTTTCAGTCAAGGGCATCTAGACTTTAAAAATAAATACATGTATGCCATATAACGCCGAACAGACTGACGATTCCTCGAACATTAGTCCCGATTTCGTCATTAAGGATATGGATATTGTGTGGTGCATGTAATGGCAAAACGTATTTCAAAACATTCTTGCATCAAAACTACTTTTTTCACTGGATCCGCCCATGTATTAACGGGAGAAATATAGTGTGCAAACAGGGCAATTTACGTGCTGTTAATACCCGTTTTTTTAAAATGCTTTCATAGGGACGTATATGTATTTCTGCGCAGATTGACATCTGGTTTCTGCGTCTTGTTCATAAAAACCTCTTCTTGTAGCATAGATAAAAGATGCAATCTAAATCATAGAATGTTTTTCTGTATCAGTTACCAACGTCGCTTCTTCCCTTGTTTACTCCACTTTAGAACTCAGCGTCGTTTCAGGTTTTGTAGACAGCCGTGAATGTTTAAGAATCGCGTGTAACTTGTGCGACTGTTTGTTTTTAGGAATCATATTTATGATTTTGGTAAGCATCAGCCGCTATGTTTTAAAACTTATCTAATTTCTGGACGAATATATATAAACAGCTTGAAATCTGGACACTACGTTCGTACTCATCCGTACTCCAAAATGTGTGGACCTGTACTCAAAATAACCCGAACGTAAAGTTATTATTCTTGAAACTGTGCTTCTGTTTACCAAATGTTAAAGTTATATGAACATTTTTGGTAATTTCATGTTTGTAATAACGAGAGATTAAAAATCGTTTAAAAATCTTCAGTATGTGCTTTTAGTAATATTGTTGATTTCTGGGCCCTGGTTATGGATATTTGATACATGTTTACCGTTTCCAAGAACAATAGAATGGTAATTAAAAATGTACCGGAGTCGTAATTTATCACATATGAACCAAGCGGGGCAATAAACGCCCGAAGGTTTACATCAGAGGATGGGAGCAAAATTTAAAGAACTTGACTGTTGAAACCAAAAGTACAGGAACAACAAAGGGAAGAAATTTAAAAATAAAATTCTAATCCAGAAACAAGGAGCTGCCTAAGTCCAAAACGAGGTCAATGTCAAACTGAGGTCAGGTGATGTTTGAAGATGACGAATGGTCGCAGGTAACATCTGTATTAGTATCAATTCATTCTTGTAAGCAGTATTGATGCTAGACGAAACGGTCCCATTTGGTTAACCAAGACATAGCCCATATAAAGCAACCTAAGTCCAAAGAGGTCAAGGTCAAGGTTAAACTGAGGTCAGGTGATGTCTGAAGATGAGGAATGGTCGCAGGTTACATCTGTATTAGTATCAATTCTTTCTTGTAAGCGGTATTGGTGCTAGACGAAACGGTCCCATTTGGTTAACCAAGAGATGGCCCATATAAAGCAACCTAAGTCCAAAAAGAGGTCAAGGTCAAGGTCAAACTGAGGTCAGGTGATGTCTGAAGATGAGGAATGGTCACAGGTTACATCTGAATTAGTATCAAGTCATTCTAGTAAGGGATCAGGCCTTTCTTTCATCAATTTGGGAATGCCACCGACACCGGTGGAATTGGGAAAAATGCTCTCAGAAATTGTCTTAATTGGGACAATTTGCAAATTACCAAAATCTACATAAATGTGTTTTTGTGTGAAATATTACTGAATTGCATTTCAGTAATTGCTCAACAGTATTATAACTTACCTAAATATACATACAAATTAGCAAAACTGTCTTAAAACAGCAAAAACCCTAAGTATAACCATTTGGGAATTTTAAATTCAACTTTGGGGAAAAAAACATACTTTTTTGCATTGGGATTACCTCCTTTTACCGGAGGTAGATTCATATGGGAATAAAGCCCTGGGATATTGATGCTAGACGAAACGGTCCCATTTGGTTAACCTCGTACGGACGGACGGACGAACGAACGAACAGAAGAACGGACGGACAGGACAATCACTATATGCCTCCCGTATCAGTAGATGCCGGGGGCATAAAAATCCTTACCAGGTAAAGGTTTGTCGAAATACACCTAAATATCAGAGGTACCATCCATGTTGTACCACGGAAAAGTGGTCTCGGTTTTTCCCTACGGCCAATAATAAAAAAATCAAAATAAGCCATTTATAGTAACATAAAAGGAAGATTATTCTTTTTTTATTGTAAGTGAACAAAAAAGAGATCTGCCAAATAAAAACAAGAGCAAGTGCAATATACACAAAGCAAAGTCATATATGACCTTTAACCCCTAAGTGTGACCTTTACCTTGAAGTGAGTCATCCGAAACGTGCGCTCTGCACGTCGTTTCGGTAAGGTAAATATTTTTGCCAATTTTCTTTGAAATCCTTTAAGCAGTTCAAGAGTTAAAGAGCGGACACGAAACAAATTGATATGACCTTTGAATCCTGTGACCTTGACCTTGAAGTGAGACATCCAAAACATGCGCTCTGCACATCGTCTCGGTGTGGTGAACATTTGTGCCAAGTTTCTTTGAAATCCTTCAAGCAGTTAAAGAGTTAGAGCGGACAAGAAACAATTATTTGTTTGAAAAGCATATTATGCTTTCCTCATTTATGGTAGAGTATTCGAGTGCGCATGTCCAGGTTAGAAAATTTAATCAAGTTTTGCTTTGCAATTAGGTTTCTTATAAACTATTAAACACAATAGCAGCTTTCAGACATCACAGCTGTCTTCGGTATCATTACAGTGTCAATTTTATCTTAAGTTTAATTCAGTTTCCATATATTTCTGAAAATTTCTAAATTTCTTTCTGAATATTTCTGAACTGAGATGTCTGAACATTTATGAAAAAAAAAATGTTCGTACTGAATTGTGCCCATTACAGCAAGTATTCACAAGCGAGCCAAGAAGGGATTCTCAGACAAGTTCGAACAAGAGTTGTCACAGGAGTGACCAATTATACTCCCACAATATGGCCTTGTCACTTTGTTTTGTTTTAAACGCCTTTATTCAACAGTATTTCAGTCATGTAACGGCAGGCACTTAACCTAACCAGTGTTCCTGGATTCTGTACCAGTATAAACCTGTTCTCCGCAAGTAACTGCCAACTTTCCCACATAAATCAGAGGTGGAGGACTAATGATTTCAGACACAATGTCGTTTATTAAACAGTCACGGAGAACATACACCCCGCCCGAGGATCGAACTCCAGTGATTTTTTTGTCCTTTTGGGAAAAGGTCTGGTACCGGATAAATTGGGAAAAATAGCGAGTTTTTTACTCAGATTGGGAATTTTTATAGTTAATTAATAACATCATTTAGAATGCTTCTTCCTTTAATTGCATGTAAATAGCATCAAACAAACTTTTTAAATGGTTAAATCATGGTGAATGTCAACGTAACTAAGTTTGCCTTCTGCAATCATCAAAATGCAAACTTAATTTGGTCATTTGGGGAATTTTTGGATGATAATTGGGAAAAAAGATTGCATTTTTCAATTGGGAGAAAGTCCTTTTAGGGGTACTTTATAAAGGAAAAAAATTGCTGAACTTACGACCCCGCGATCCGTAGACCGACGCTCTACCTACTGAGCTAAGCGGGCGGCCTTGTCACAGAACTAAGCCAATATCAAAGCTGAACTTGCTTGACCTTTGACCTCAAAATCAATAGAGGTCATCTGCTGGTCATGATCAACCTCATATGAAGTTTCATGATCCTCGGCCCAAGCGTTCTCGAGTTATTGTCCGGAAAAGGTTTAAATGACCTTTGACCTTTGGAACCCAAAATAATTACGGGTCATGACCAACCTCCCTATTAAATTTCGTGATCCTAGTCCCAAGCGTTGTGAAGTTATTGTCCGAAAACCGTTTAAGTGTTCCTGGTCACTGACCTTGACCTATGACCTGCTGACCTCAAAATCATTAGGGGTCACCTGGTGGTCATAACCAACCTCGCTATCAATTTTCATGATCCTAGGCCCAAACGTTCTCAAGTTATCACCCGGAAACCGTTTAACTGTTTCGTGTTATTTTGACCTTGACCTTTGACCTACTAATCTCAAATTCAAACATGACCTGTATTTTATCATGTTACACCAGTGTGCAAAAATTTAAGATCCTATACCCAAGGGTTCTCAAGTTATCATCTGGAAACCGTTTAACTGTTCCGAGTCACTGTGACCTTGACCTTCGACTTACAGACCCCAAAGTCGAACCTGACCTGTATTTTATGATGTTACACCTGTGTACCAAAATATATGATAATAGGCCCAAGCGTTCTCAAGTTATCATCCGGAAATTGTTTAACTGTTCAGGGTCACTGTGGGGTCACCTGTAAAGAGTGCAGAATCGAAACAGTTTATAGCAAACCGTGTCTTAACACTATCTATACACTCGGGCGGTAATACGTCGTACAAATAATTTCACTCGGGCTGCGCCCTCGTAAAGTTATGACGCCCGACGTATAACCGCCCATATAGCATAAATAGTGTTAAAACACTCTTTTGCTATAAATTATTTCTTAAATTCATACATCTACACAATCATACAGTCAATTTATGATTGCACATTTATAAAAAAATACACATATCAGAATTACTTAAATGTTTCTTTGACAAACGCGTCTCAAATTATAGTTCTAAGTCTTAAATAGTCATTATATACACAAATTACAAGTATATATATTCACTATAATTAAGACGTGCGAAAAAGGAGTCTGTCCTTTAAAATATTATACATGTTCCAGGTTTGGATTATATATAAGATAATACAATTAATGAATTATCATTATTACTGTTCAACGAATTATTCAACATTCAAGCTCATATGGAAACAAGTAACATTAATTCAACAAAATCTTTGTTATTACAATTAATATATTGCAAAAAAACTATTGTAGCAAGAGAAAATTCTTTAAAACACGCTTAAACGTAGCCATATTATGAAGCTGTATGTAAAAAAGAAGTTAATTCCATATATGTGCGCAGCTTTGTAACTAAATGTTTGTTTCAGGTAGTTCGTTTTAGGTTTAACAGTAGAAAGATCCTTGTAGACTCACTGCAATGATCATTATGAGCAAACTGTAGTAAATCTGAAATGTATATAGGACAATCCCTTTTTTACATTTGTACACTAGTAATGAAATATGATATATGCACCTGTTTTCAAAAGATTTGAATTTCTTAGAAGGTGACTATGAATTCACCAACCTAGAAACACATAAAATAGATATACACACTGCAGTACATGTAAATATTAAGATACTGAGCCCGTAATGACACTCGGCAATTTCCGTACGTGTGATAGGGTAAACTGATCTTAAGCCGGACGCAATCGACAGTCGGACGATTTTGACGGTCATTTCACGAAAATATTGCTATAGGACCGCAAAAAGCTTTTCAATGGTCGGAAAAAAAAACATCTCATTAGTTATGAGTTGCCATTCTTTGTAACGTGACGCACTACCACTCTCACAGCAGAACGTAAGCAGTATAAATCGCGGGAGTTTTAAAAATCAATTCAGGAAAAAATCAAGTTTCATTTTACTTTAACCTTGCGTATTTTGTGCCATGAAGTATAACAACAACAAATAGACAGACATCGATTACATTAATACAAATGAGTAAATCATTCTTTCATTATCCTATTTTGTTTTTCACACGCTGTAGGCGCTAAATTGAAAGCTATCAAATCGATTTAGACTCTGAAATTTGATATACAGACGGACAGTGTCCGACTCATTATCAACATCGTACGTAAATAAAATCTTTCTTTTGTAGTTGTTCTATTTAGATTACTTTCGTTATTTAAACTATTTTTCTAATTTGCAAACATTTATAGAACAAGAGCTGTCTGTAAGACTGTCAGTGCTCGACTATTCGAAATATTGTCCCAGAAGCAGGAAAATGTTACCCTAAATGTTAAAATATCTATAGAGTTTAAATCCAGTATCTGCATTAGTGTTGAGTATCTTGCATGCAAAACTTTAACCAGCTGTTTTAAGTTCAAAAGGGGACATAAACTGATATGTGCCCTTGGCGTATTAATGTATTGATTCTTTCCGAAAGACAAAATGTTGCCCGACAATGTAGTAGGTTTGATTTAATTAAAAAAAAAAAGTTAAGTTGTGTTGATTTTTTTTTAACCCACCAAGTGGATATTTAGATTAATTTACCTTTGTCGGCCAGGTAAAAATTTAAAAAAAGTCATGCATTTGATTTAAAAGAATTTAATGTATTTATATTAACCGAATAACCGCATTTCATTCAGCAATGTGAGCTTCTTTCCTTTTTCCATTTTAAGGAAGGGTATGTCTTTTTTTCAAGGATTCAAGGTAAACTTTGGTATGAATACAACAATGAAACGTATTAAATTGTGAGTTTTTTTTTCTGTGTGCTCAAACAGAAGCATTGTTGTGTACGAATTGTAATGTCAAAATTTTATATAATGTTGTAACCAGGCCGAAGTGAATGCTGATTGTGAACATCGCTGCAATAGGTGTTTCCAGAGACTTATCAAGGTAGACAGAATGCATTATAAGACAGCTGTTTATTACACTAGGCAAATCGAAAAATCTAACTCGAAGTGACTGGAGTACCGGCGTTCAATCTATGACCAGACAGCTGCTCGCAGTGGTTTTTGATAATTAGTTACCTTGTACACGGGGTCATCCGTCGATCCTGCCGTTGTCCTTAAATTATTTCAGTGTAATCTAGACAGAAAATAAGTAGAAACTAAGAATCTATATTTTAACCATTTAAGTATGTCCCTTTTCTTTAATGCTGTTCTTACAAGATTTCAGCATCGTTACTTAAACGCTTCAAGCATACTATTAACTGCGATCTAACGCATATTCGACTCACGAGCAAATGCCGTTCGTCTCAAGGGCAAACTCCTACACGATACAGATTTGAACTTACTTTCTTTTAAATTTAGATAATTGCGATATGTTTGTCACAGGTCGTATGTTTATAGACCATAGTAACGTGCATCGTGCATTTAGTCAAACTTATACTTAACCCTCACGCATGCGTCAAATTTCCAATAGTGGCATGTTGTATCGGCTGGTTAAGTTTTGTCGGAATTATACTAGATCGACATAAATATCTCCGTTCCAGTAATTAGCACTAAGATCAATGACTCGTTGAACACGACCAACAACGAATACGTGTATATCTCAGGCAGTCATACACTGTACTAGCGGGAAAACTACGTGCATTATACCATGGTTCTTGGACCATAATGACTGCGTGTTGCGGCGTGTAGGCTGTATATGGATTATTGTTAACAAACTGTATTTCTTCGAACTGTAGTAAAATGTTCTAGAATTTAATCGAATGAAAATGAACATGAATTTCGTTTTTTTACTCGTGAGCGTTACTAGTAGTAGCTCCGGACTTTATGACATTTTTCTTTCCTAGTTCTTTATATGGTGATTTTATATTTAATGATGTTATGTTTAATTACCAGACTGACAATGACGACTCGGTCACTTTTTCGGAAAAAAATGCCTGTTTAGTGCTGAGTCGGAAACAGCAAAAGCATTTTAAGGGATTAACAATGTATATTTCTTCCTCAGTACACAGAATCAATAAATACGTCATGCACTCGATGCTTTTAAAGACATGTGTCATGTGTGTTAATGCACGAGAAACTAGCGAATCGAGCTGGTTCGATTAACAAATATTTCATTATTGTTTTTAATAATAATAATAAAGTGATGATGTTAATTAGGTGTTTATTCAGTCTGCTGTCCTTGAAAAAGTATTCAAGAATGTACGAGTATGACTTCCACTGGGCTTAACGCTAACAAGTTAACACATCATTTTACTATAGCAGATTCAAACTTATTACAACAAATAAAAACTAAAAACAAAACAAAATGAATTGTTAATATTATATATCTTAGTTTTAAATTGGGAGTGCGACATTTAGTGTTGTTACTGCGACATGTAACGGTGGACAAAATCGATTTTTTTTTAAATAGAATTGGATGAATGAAATATTGAACATTTAACATTCTGTTGTATTTTGGATTAAGAATGTTGTTTTATTTTAGCAAAAATTGTGTACTAGTATGTCCTTCTTATTCCTACATAGAAAATATGTCCCCTATTCAGAACTGGCTTCAGGAATATTCTTTGGAATGAAACTGATCGACCATTAGATGGGCAGATGGATGGACAGATGGAAAGACATACAGGTGGCAAAATGGAGAATATGCAGACTGTTATACGACATGTGCTTGTTTGTTCCGTCAATAACCTGTATTTTCTGTTACAAATTAATATCAGATATTTCTCTGAATTATTTCGTACGACGGTGTAAGAAAACAAACATACCTTCAAAGATAAAATAATGAGTTTCCCAGTTATTCCACTACGGCTACATCAATACTTGGCTACTGGCTATTTATCCGACGCCACAAGATGTAAGCATGTGAGCAGGAAGAATGTTGGACGTCTGCAAGTTGTTGCTTTTTTTCTGTCTTGTAATTCAAACTGTAGTCAATACTGTCCGATGTTACGGTTCGTTTAGGTTTCTGCAAATAAAAAAGACATAATGATAATCGTTGAGAATATTTCCTTATTGTATTCAGAGATTTTAGCGGGCTAGATTTGCAACTAAAGTTTGTTCCACCTTTTCCGTAACAAGAATTTCCCTTTATTTTTTTTTAATCTGAAGATAAGCCGAGAAATTTAATTATAACCGCAAGTCCTGGCGGCCAAGAGGCAGATGAGGGCGTGAGGAAAAGCAGCCCTACCCCCTCCCATCCCCAAGGAGTTAACACAATTTGCTCTCTGCAATACGGTTTATCATACTGTCTGGATCCGATCTAAACAACTGCAACTATATTTTGCAGGAATTTCTACACATTTAAATATTTCTAAAAATCACAACAGCGGAGTTCATTTTATGTTAATTTTCGTATTCCCTGAACATAGCCCAGATAAATTACTGTTTATAGCCTACAGTACTGTAGTTCAATGTTAATGTTAAATTTAATAACAATCAGGCTTGAAACAAAACAAAAAAGAAGTGAAAAAGTCTACCAACACTATAAAATTCGTAACTGCGATAGTAATTCTTTAGGCGAACTGCAATCATTGTCCATTGCTTGATAAAATATAACAAGGCAGTCTGACAGACAGCTAAATCCCCCACCACTAGTACAGATAGTGAAAGGGTAAACCTTTGGCCTTGAGCTGTGACCTTGACCTTGAACTGACATGGCTGACCCATGAATTCTGCACATCGTCTAGATGAGGTGATCATTTGATCCAAGTTTCATGAAAATCCTAAAAGGGGTTTAGGAGATACAGAGCTAAAACCTTTGACCTTGAGTTGACATGGCTGACTCATGAGTTCTTGATGAGGTGATCATTTGACCCAAGTTTAATGTAAATCCTTCAAGGGGTTTAGGAGATACAGAATGAACACAAAATGGAAGATTCAAACCTTTGACTCTAAGTTGTGACCTTGACCTTGAGCCGGCATGGCTGACTCATCAATTCTGCACATCGTCTTGATGAGGTGATCATTTGACCAAAGTTTGATGAAAATCCTTCAAGGGTTTTAGGAGATTTGGAAGGCTCAAACCTTTGACCTTGAGTTGTGACCTTGACCTTGAGCCGACATGGCTGACTCATGGGTTCGCACATTGTCTTGATGAGGTGATCATTTGACCCAAGTTTCATGAAAATCCTTCAAGGGGTTTAGGAGATACAGAGCGGACACGAAATGTTACGGAAGGACGGACGGAGACCATTCCTATAACCCCCACAACTTGTGGCGGGGGATTAATTACTGGGCCCAGGGATAAGGAGTTTGGGTAATAGCTAGGAGTTTCCGAGAGTGGAATATCTGACAGTATACATATAGCTGAACATTTCAAAACTCGTTTTGTCGAGAATATTTTCAGCAAAGATATCAACATACTACTCATTTTGCCACTTACTTCTTTAAAAAATCAAATTATCACGCGTCACGGTCACAATTACATATTCAGAATATTTTAAATGACGCTGCCATGCAGGCTAGACATTTTAAAAATCTTTTTTCTTTATGTGTGTTAAAATTTTTTAAAATGTGTGTCTGTAGCTAAATAATGTGAACATAAATTTGTTTGTATATATGTAGGCCTACGGAATGATATAAAACGCATACATGTGGCATTTTCCCGCCGAAATAAAACGCCGTCGATTATTTTTTATATTCAGTTTATATATCGACAAAATCGTACAAGCATGTCCATAATAAATTCATTTTCAATTCGGGCTTTTGAAATTCAATATATAATATGATGAATGTTATCATTTGAGCTATTTTTTTAGAGATAACGGACGCTTTTTTCGGGTTATAACGTCTACATCAGGAATATGTTTTGACAAAACTGTGTTGGTTTATGAATTTTTCAACATTACATCAGGTCCGCGTTTCATGGAGAGTCTTAAGTTAGTCCTAGGACCTAGGACTAAAATTATGATGGACTTAAGGCCGTTTCAATAAACAATCTTATCTTTAGTCACAGACTTAGTCCTAACTTTTGACTTAGGACCAATCTGTACTCTCGAAATGAAGTTAAAATATATAGCGCACGCGCTGTTTGCCGCAATATGTCATTCGTCTGCGACAAAATAAGGGAAGCGCCGCAGGAAAGCTACAGAACAGGTCGGACTCTGAATACCTTGTTCTTACAGAGGCTGTAAAGATCTTTCTCCCAGTAAGAAGGGGAAACATGCTCCTTTTGTTACCAATAGCGCTTAATGGAGTGTCTGGGAGTCGGTGGTTGATCGGTAACTTTTGACATTTCTGTGTTAATTTTTCTTTCGTATAGACTTCAGTCATATTTAACAAGGGAAGCAACTAGATTTTGAAAAAAGCGGAAATATTTTTAACCGTACTGTGTCATTTTTGGTCACAGCTTCATCAGAAGACTCTATAGGCGATGGAACCAACACACTCAACATCAGCATATGCCATTCAGCGGAGAGGCTCATGGTACAGGGGGTCTTGGCACAAGAAGATTGCACTATCTGCTACGTAGATGTAACCTGTCCAAATTCGACATTGTCTTCATTCAGATAGGGGAAAACGACATGTTGAATATGAGCAACCGCAAACTCATGTACGCTCTTATTGCAATACATGACGAAGTTAAACGTGAAGGGGTCAAACACGTTGCCTTTGGTAGCATGTTCCAACATCACAAAATGGCTAAACGTCTAAACAAAATATTATGGAAGCTGCATCCAGATAAAGTATGGCACATGGCGACGAGTTAATAGGTATCAGCAATATTGATCCAAGATTCATCTGAGAAGATCAAAAGAACCAGAATTCGCAGAAAGTATCGCCGATGCTCTGCGTTGTTTAGCTACCTTTTAAAACAGTCCTTGTAAGGACTAAAAAAGGTCCTTTTCAGGACCATACATTTTTCACGAAAGAAACTCACAATATTGTCAATCTTTATTTCTCTTCTCTATTTTTATATATCTTATCACCGAGAACAGAACATACAACGTGTAACATGATATAATCTTAGAATAATGACATATTTATTACTCACACTATTATCATTACATTCATTGAATTCATTGATATATATATATATGACTGAATAGCGAAATCTAGTAGATTTCGCGAAATCTAATCAAATTAGCGTAATCTAGACATAAAATGTAAACTAATTATTTTTAAAAATCCTTTTAATTTTTTATAAAAAATATAAATCTACGTGTGCATGTCAATTTTCAAGAAAAAAAAAATATATTTAGGGTGGTTTTGAAGCGAAAAAACGTATACGGGTCTAGATTTCGCCCGATTCTACATGCGCGGAAATCTCAAGTGACAGGTAAAATCAAGACATAAAATTTAAAGTGATAAATAGAAAAAATATTTATAGGTGGTCTTGAAACGAAAAAAATATACGGGTGTTTGTTTCGACAGATTCTATATTAATAATATTTTTTAAAATCCTTTTAAGCCTTTAACAGGAATATAAATATACATTTGTATGTCAATATTCAAGAAAAAATATTTATATTTAGGGTGGTTTTGAAGCGAAAAATGTATACGGGTAAAAGCTTAAAAGGGTTTTAAAAATTATTCATTACTTTATGACTTGATTTTGCATGTCACTGACCATCTGGCAAAATCAACACCCGTATATACTTTTCGTTTCTAATTAATACTTAGTATAAATATTTTTTTCTTGAAAATTGGCATGCACACGTAGAAATATATTCTGAATAAAAGCTTAAAAGGATTTTAAAAAGTATTCAACACTTTAGATTTTATGTCTTGATTTTGCCTTTCACTTGAGATTTCTTCGCATATAAATTCTGGCGAAATCAACACCCTCAAACGTTTTTCGTGAATAAAAAAAGCTTAAAAGGATTCTTTAAAAAAATCATCACGTTAAATTTTATATCTTGATTTTGCCTGTCACTTGAAATTTCTGCGCATATAGAATCTGGCGAAATCAACACCCGTATACGTTTTTCGTTTCAAAACCTTATATATAAATATTTTTTCTTGAAAATTGACATGCAAAGTTAGAAATATATTCTCAAAAAAAGCCTAAAAAGATTTAAAAAGAAAATTTTCATCACTAAGTTTTATGTCTTGATTTTACCTGTCACTTGGAGATTTCCGCGCATGTAGAATCGGGCGAAATCTAGACCCGTATACTTTTTTTTGCTTCAAAACCACCCTAATTATGAATATCATTCGATGACAACAATATTACACATAGACATAAATTAGCCTTGATTTTGCATGTCACTGACCATCTGGCAAAATCAACACCCGTATATACTTTTCGTTTCTAGTTAATACTTAGTATAAATATTTTTTTCTTGAAAATTGGCATGCACACGTAGAAATATATTCTGAATAAAAGCTTAAAAGGATGTGATACTGAAAAGTAAACAATTTGTTCGAAAATATACCATTTGAATTAATTCAGTACAATGCAATTCAAGATGGACATACAAAACTGTCTTTAGAGCCGTAGGAATAGCCACCTGCGGGCTATTTCACTATTCTTACGGGAGAGCCGTAGGAATAGCCTGTGAGGCTATTCTTACGGGACCGTAGGAATAGCCACTTCCAATTATTTTTTAGTTGGACAACAGTGAATACAGGTAACTGTACCATTAACCGGATATATATGCAACAATGGTGCAAGAATCAGCAGTGTGTCTACATTAATTTACTACAGACTCTCGGGATATTGTTAAGATCTAGCTCGGGGAAGAAAAATTTTGATCGGATGTGAATAATTCCAGTAGAGGAGAAAATTACCAAAAAAAAAAGTGTCTGGGGGTATGGATCAGTACCTAACCTATAGAATCCATATATGGCCCAAAATGTGCACCGCTGCACAAATGTGTCCTTTGTAACCTACTATATGCATTCAGTTACTGGGTTACTTACTATATTGCTTGTTTACTAGTGTCAGTGCACAAATGTCGTATACAACCATTATTTCCCTTTGGTACCAAGGTTACTTACTCTATGACTTTCGTTACTGCAGTATTTGTTAATAGAATCTGGTGCAGTTGTAGAGGATACTATATTTTATCTTTAAAACCCAGGAGATATTTCAAATGTTTGCTCTCGTATTTTTCTCATCAATTAAATACATTGAATGTGACAGGAAACAACTTAGTCTTAACAAGTAGAATTTACAGATTTAAATTCTCAATCCCGAGCATTTGTACACCGTATTCTTGTTTTTCTCAGGACTGACGAGTTCAAATATTTCCTAAAACGTTTTCTTTAGTAATCAAGTCATGGAATTGTTGAATTCGTTTTACTGCATGGGTAATAAATACTGACTACTGAAAATCGCTGTTTAAATTTCATATTCAATAGATATGCCATCAAACCGTTCGAGATTAGTTATAGATAAATATTTACATTAAACGCCAACTTTAGATTACTAATATTGATGCCGGCATGAAAACAAAAATTGCGTTTGCGACCAGCATGGATCAGACCACCTGTGCATCTGCGCAGTCTGACAAGGATCCATGCTGTTCGCTAATGGTTTCTCTAATTGCATAGGCTTTGAAAGCGAACAGCATGGATCCTGACAAAGTGCGTGATGCGCAGGCTTGTCTGGATCCATGCTGGTCGCAAAACCACAATGTTGGTTTCTCATGGCAGCTCATATTAACTTTTCCAGTAATTACCTTTACATTAAAAATACAGTCGTAATTTAATGTATATTCGTTACCGGATCCTAGCCCCTTCCTTGCAATTTCTTTGGAAACGTTCATAACCAAGAATTACCAATGAACTGACAAATAGAGAAAAATCTGATATTTTATGATGTTTTGACAAGTCCTTTTTCTTAATATTTTGGACAGGAAGATCATGGTATATGTTTCCAAACATTACGAGAAACAAAATTAAATGAGATTTCACAAACAATTCCTCTACTTGTGTTTTGTAACTGATTACATCATTTTCATGTATGAACAAACTGTCCTCAGGCGAATAACAGTACAAGTGAAATTGCATAATTATGCCTTTTTATACTTTTTTTTTAAATAAATTTTAATCTTTTTTTTTTTTGTCAAGTTATTTCAAATACATAACTCATGACAGTTGTTGCACTTGTATCATCTTTATCATGATTTATATTACAATTAAGTGAATCAACTGGACTCTATATTTATATTGTATACTCTGTTATTACATTTGGAAAGAAAATGTAAACTATCGAGCGAAAGCTGGTGTCACGTGTACCGAGCGTACTAATTATTAAACTGTATATATATAATTTTTCTCAAGCTATCTGCTTTTGATTAATATAAAACGTGTATAAAGAATTTTCCTTAAGCTGCCTTGCTTCTGATTAGTTTGACCAATGATTTGTAAATGATTGTTTGAAACATAAATCAACTAAAATCAAGCAGATAATCAACTCAATCCGTGGTCCTTATTGTTCACTCACTGGTATCAAACAGCCTATATTTCTGACCTTTAACCAGCTGTTTCAAACCGTACGTTTCAACAACTTGTCTCGAACTACTCGACCTAGAATGAGTATATGGACTGGAAACCCCACACGTATGAGCATACGCTGCAAGGATGAGGGACTGACCTTTCCACAACCCACCTAGGTCCACACCTTAAAACTAATTCAACCCAAATGTCTCAAATACCCAACAATTTTGTCCTAAACCACTGTTTTAACCCTTGTCTCAAACTATGTTTTAAACCTTGTCTCAGACCTACCAAGGTTCCGCACTATAACCCTAAACCATCAGCTTATACTGCGACCCGGACCACTAAAACAATATAGCTATCAAGAGGACCCAGCAAGGATGAGCCGAAGCTGCAAATATGAGGGTGCCTCACCTAAATTATTTATTACCAAAGTCCCAGTTATAGTTATGGCTTATTTATTATAAATTATTTCTCCAGTTTCTCTTCGATGTGCACTCTTTGAGCTCCCAGGACGATCTGTCCAAACTGGATGCGAAGTGTATATTTATATGGCCGTATGACGTCGACTTACATACGGACATACCTCTGACTTTTACATAGACCGCCTATACTGATACAATTTGCCGAAATGCACTTAAAGCGCGAAAAGACCAATTTCGCGACACTGGTATCTGTGAACAATTTACAAATGTAGATTGAAGTGTTAGATGAACACTGATTCAGTATTATTTGATATTTCATTTGCAACAAAAAAAAAGGAAGTCCATACTCCTAGACAATCTTTTACAAAAAAAAACTGACATGCTGATTTCTGGCATTGTTTGCATTAATTTGGTATTATGATTTTCCTTAGTACCAAAATATTAATGTAATTTAAAGATTGATTTTGCTGCTTATAAATGGAATTTATTAAGTAGATACTAAAACCCCAAGACTTGTTACAAAACAATCTTCAGACAAACTTAACATTTTTATTTTGTTTATATTAATAGGTCACAGCATGCTGATAGAGATCCTCAGCTCATATGGTAGCCAGGGTTTAGCAGTGAGCTGACTCAAAAGATGCCATTTAGTGACTTAATGTGGATAATCCATTCAGATCATTCGCCAATGATGTACAACACTGATGGAACTGAAGGCAATACTTGCACTGACAGTCAGGGCTGGTCATTTAAAGTATATATAGTATGTATTGATCAACTCACTCTTAATGTTTCCTGTATTTGTGAAATTATAATACCAAACCATGCTCGATTTTAATTTTGATCAAAGGAAGTTAATGGGAAGAACATTAAATAGAATTATCATGATCATGCTGGCAAAAAGTATTGAAACCCCATAGTTAATTTTAATGGAAGAACTTCATTCACAAGCTTTTGAATGTGGTCAGTTTGATTTTGACCAAGTGATGGCTTCAGTGGTTTGAAAATTTAACATCTGATACTTTATATTTCTAGCTCAGAAGATAGAGCACTAGACTATGAATCAAAATGCTACAAGTTTAATCCCTTGGCTATATGCATCTATTCTCTTAAAACTGAAACTGAAATGTTTTCAGCTTCAGTTTCATTCTCTTAAACAGTTTGAGAGAATAACATGTCTGAAGTCTTTCATCCTCCATTTCTTTCTCATTTACAATGGTGACTTGTCAGTATTGTTACTATAAATAGCTACTGTCAAAGAATGACAGTAAATATAGGAACACTTAATAAGTTAACTGAACACCATTACATAGCTGAAATACTGTGGCAAAATTGAATAATATTTAAACAACAACAAAAAAATGTACCTCCTTAAATACGAGATTTCTGCCATGTGAAAGGAGCAAGTTGAAAGACGCACTGTTGGAGATGGGGTCCATGAACCTTATGTATACAGCTATATGAAAAAGGGCTGGAACAAAGCAGACAAGACTGGACTTTTAATTGTTAATTAATATTTTAATTAAGTTGTATGTCACCAGTATAATAGGGTTATTATAAAAATAGCTAGATCTTGGATGTGGTATTTGGCTTGGAGTGCATTTTGCCAGACCCGGAACACACGAGGCCTGCAAGCGCAAAGTCTGACCCGCTGTGGTAAAATCGCCAAAGGCCTAATACAACCTCCCAGATCAAACTACTGTTATAATTGTATTTTAATTTTTTATCTCCATGTACTAAAAATCATTTAACAAAAATACCCTAGCATTACAGGTGATATATTAAATTTGGTACGCCTTTAAAGTTTAAATTCATGTTGTTGTTCTTGTTTATACACAATTGATTACCGCGCCTTGTTTACATGTGGGATTTATTGTTTGAAAACGAAATAAAAATGTTTAAAATGAATAAGAAAATGTCATTATCAAAAGCTTGCACTTTTATGTTAAGGGAGTAGTGACAGGAAATTTTCCTTTTTTTGTACCTCAACCTGATCACAAAGTGCTCAGGGGTGAGTAATTGTTATCACTCATTGCATGTCTATCCGCCCGTCCATACTGTTCTTAACCTACATCTCTTAAATCATTTAGTGGCAGGCAGATGATGAAACTTGGCTTGGATGTCCTCTGGATAATCCTACCTTTCCCTAGGGAAAAACCTTGTCTAAAGTATCGTGCACTTAGGTGACGTCACATAGTACTGTAACTATTATGACGTCATAAACTATATAAATTTTGTCAGGAAACACAGATCTATTTGCCTCCGTGATCTAATTTTAACGTGATGAGCAAGAAAAATTATCTAACATGTCTGCATGTGTAAGACAGCTGTTTCCCTATCCTCGGGACAGCTCGGATAATGCTTGGTTTTTCATTCCACACTATCCCTCGTGGTAGAGAAAAACCTGTGTTACATCGGCAGGCATGTAAGATCCTTATTATCTTGTTATGCATATTTTTGGTATGCTCAGCTTCAGTGCTTTTCAGTGAAGTTCTATTGATTTGTTATATTTTATCTTGTTTATACTACTTGCTGTAAACAATTAGGCAGAATTTCACAAAATCTCGCAAGTGATTAGTGTGGAGCAAAGCTGTGCATATTATCTTCATGTTCTAATGAATAATTTTTATCAGAGTCATGACCCTTGATTTGTCAGAATCTTTGATCTGTGCTACTTCTCCTATATCACATTAAGGGTTAAAATGGCATTTTTAGACATTTTTTGTTTTTATTAGCTCACCAGAGCCAAAGGCTCAGGGTGAGCTATTAGGATCACTCACCGTCCGTCGTCCGTAAGCTTTTACTTCGAACGACATCTCCTCATAAACCGTTAGGCAAATTTCATCCAAACTTCACAGGAATGTTCCTTGGGTGAAGCTCTACAAAAATTGTTCAAAGAATTGAATTCCATGCAGAACTCTGGTTGCCATGGCAACCGAAAGGAAAAACTTTAAAAATTTTCTCAAAAACCAGAAGCCCTAGAGCTTAGATATTTGGTGTGAAGCATTGCCTAGTGGTCATCTACCAAGTTTGTTTAAATCATGACACCAGGGTTAAAACTGACCCCGCCCCAGGGGTCCCTTGATTTTACATAGAAAAATCTTAAAACATCTTCTTCTCGAAAACCAGAAGACCTACAGCTTAGATATTTAACATGTAGCATTGCCTAGTAGATCTCTACTAAAGTTGTTCAAATCATGTCCCCGGGGTCAAAATTAACCCTGCCCCAGGGGTCACTTGATTTTACATAGATTTCTATAGGAAAATCTTCAAAAAAACATAATTCTGATTCTTCAAAAACATTGCTGCCAGGGGGCGTGGTAACTTTTCCCTTCATGTATACCGTACTTGTCCGAATTATTGCCTTAAGGTAAAAAAAATGGCCACGCCCCTGTGTCTGACATGTACTTATTATAGGCTTTTATATTAGAAACTTTGAAAATCTTTTTCTCTGAATCAATAATAGCTAGAGCCTTGATATTTGGGGCGTGTAATATCAGTTTTGTAATATCTACTGCAATTGTTCAGATTATTGCCCTAGGTTCAAAAGTGTGTTTGACATGTATATAATATAGGCTTGCACAGAAGAAACCTAACTCTGATTTATACAAACACACTTGTACAAAGGTGAGCGCTTTAGGGCCAATGACTCTTGTTATTTATTAAAGAATATTGTCTTAAAAACAAGCTGAAATTTATTAACTTCTAGCCCCAGTTTCACAAAAACTTTATTAATTGCTTAGCTATGTCTGTTATTTTAGATGCATGTTTTTGCCCTTTATGTGTCTTCAATATCGACTTTTTTAGCTCACCTGAGCCAAAGGCTCAGAGTGAACCATTATGATCGCTCACCATCCGGCGTCTGTCCACACTTTCCTTTAAACAACATCTCGTCCTAAACCACCAGGCCAATTTTGATGAAACTTCACAGGGATGTTCCTTAAATGGTCTTCTTTAATAACTGAATTTTATACAGAACTCTGGTTGCCATGGCAACTGAAAGGAAACACTATAAAAATCTTCTTGTCAAAACCCACAGGGCCAAGGACTTTGATATTTGGCATTAGCATCATATAGTGGTCCTCTACGAAGATTTATCAAATTTTCCCCCTAGGGTCAAATATGGCCTCGTCCCTGGGGTCACATGGTTTATAAAGACTTATATAGGAAAAAACTTTAAAAATCTTCTTGTCTGAAACCACAAGACCTAGGTCTTTGATATTTGGTATGTAGCATTGCCTTGTGGTCCTCTATTAAGATTGTTCAAATTATGCCCCTAGGGTGAAAAGAGGCCCCGCCCCGGGTACCAAGTTTTACACAGAATTACTACTGTTTGCAGATCAAATTGCCCTTTCGTCTTTTCTTAAATCGATAAACTTGTACCTTTACAGCAATGCTGGAGCTATTTTTGGATCTCGTCTATACAGGTAACTCCGCCTTTCTGATACGAGTAAAAATTACTGAATGAACTTGTTTACATAGACTGCGCTTAACTGGATTGTAACAGATGTACTAGAACTACTAATCTTCATTTAAAATTTAAATGAATCTTGCCATAATGCAAACTACATTTAGGTGGCGTGGATATGAAAAAAGACACCCTCTTATACATTACAGGCCTTTTTCTGCCTAAATTTCAGTACCTTTTGCTGCATATTTTTAAATATGTACCTCGTGTTTATTTTTTTTAACAATAATTATAAAACGTGGCTGACTCGAGTTGTTGGATTCGCTCATCGTTGATTGAAGGGCATAAATTCGATTCCCGGAACCGACCATGCTTCCTTAATTGAAAAAAAAGTCGGCAATTTCTTACGGAATATGTGAGTCTTTGTCTAACTAATTCGACGCGATCCTAGGAAACAGTTACGAGTAGTTTTTTCCACTCGAAAGAAATTGTCATTGCCAGATTTGGGTTTAAATGCTGATATTGTTGCGAATATAAGATAAATTCAAATAAAACTTACATGTATCAAAAGGTAGTCCAAATAATTTTACTCAAGAATTGAATATCGTTATATTTTTGACTGGTTGATAACAACTATCTATTTACGTCCGATACATTTCCATACACAGGTTTATTTTTAGGTTACACGCCACGCCTATGTCATCGACATTTTTTATTTACTCTTTGTACTTACTATTCGCATTATGGTTAACAATTTCGTTTTTTACTGTATGTTTTTAAATTGATGGCATTTTCTTCTTATTAAAGATTTTTCTATTCTGTTTCTGCCTTTTCTAGCCGGAAGTCCAATTTTATTTTTCGCATTGATTTCAATTTATTTACTTATCAGACATAATAGCTATTTGCGATCGCGCTGTATAAAATTTTACCGGTAAATTTATGAAAAATCGGCCGTTTTTATGTAATTTTGATTAGTTTAGCTTGTATCTTAATGAAAATGCCCTAATATTCTAGCTACATCTATCTTTTATCGACGTTAAAAGTTTGAAGCAAATCTGTTGGATATTAAAAGCTCCACACGCGTTTCCTGTGTACACACTGGTTATTCGGATACCTACTCGTGTGAGCGATACCGCCCTCGTGAGATTTATGTACATGTTGGTGAACAGGAAATTCGCACCTTTTACAGCTTATTATTCCGTATTTAACTGAAGATTTGAAAAGTTTTAGTATTGAATGTGTAACATCATACATTAACTATATCCATGTCAAATATCTATCTAATATAATCTGAATAACTATGAAAAAAGACGTTTTTGCTGCGAAAATGAAGATATTTTAAGGCGATAGTATATATTTTCACGATTGATGGTATTATTTCGGATTATATGAGGAATTTTTTGTTAGGAAAATGAAAAGCAGTCATTCTATGTGTTAACCGTTAACTTCATTTCACAAAAACTGGAATCACAATAAAATTAGATCGATTTTTTCGAAGACAGTATGTAGAAAAACAGATACCTCTGACGATGTACCATGGTACCATCCTCGTTGTTTCTGTCAGTCGAGCGGATACCGTCCTCGTTATTGAAATGAGAATTACATTGAAGCAGACCCATTTTCTAATTTAGCGATAACATGCAATGACCAGCCAAGATAAAGATAAAACTTTGGTCTTTTATGCCCGCCAGCTACTGGAAGCAGCTTATCCGGAGAAAAACTCACATCGCTTCAAATTCGCTATCAACTTAGTATCAAGATCCATCTACATAGACACATTCCTACGTGTATTTTCAGTTGAATATTGCTTCCGTACATTTTGTCTTGTTATTTAAGTTGTTACAGGGTATAAAATGTTCATAGCAAAAATAAAATTAAATTTGTTAAAAAATTCTATGATTTTTGTCAAATATTTTATTGCGATCGACCCATGTTTCTAAGCTTCGTTTTGAGGAATTAAGCCAGTAATTCGGTCGAAAATGTGCTTCGTCAAGAGTAGTCGAAAGAAGGCAGTAGTAAACAGATCCTTATTTCTCCATGTTTTGTTTTTCGAAAATTATTATGGAACAAGTACTTTAATCACACATTTTACTGCAAGAATACATCATGCACAGGACCAGATCAAGAATTTTTGACTTGAAGACGGGGGGAGGGAGGGTAAGGTATTGGATGGGGTGCCTTTGTCCATGTTAGACGTTAGGCAGGGTTTCCGGGGTCAGGGGGACTCCTGGAATTTGTTTAAATACAGGCAGAAAATGATGTCTCTGGTGTATTTTAGGTCTACATTTCGAAGTATTGGAGGGGTACGATACTTCCCTCTTGATTGTGGGGTCGGGGGGGGGGAGGCTCTCCTCTGGAAATTTTTGAAATACAGGTATTAAATGGTGGCCTCTTGTATATTTCTAGGTCTAAATTTTGAGAAATAATGATTTGCCAAAATAGTAGGGTGCATCTTTGATGAGTATGTCACTTCTCGGCCAACTGGGGAGGCACGGACCCCCTCGGCCGGGCCCTGGATCCGGGCTTGATGCATGAAATGAGATGGTTTATGTTTATAGGCCTACACTCCACACTGCAAGTTTTGCGGATCGAAACCGAAAGTAGGGGTTTATTGTGCGGACATGGGCACATTTTAGGGTAGCAGCATAACATTGATGACAAAGTCTTTGAGGCTAAATATGCAATATATGATAAAGCCAAATCTTGTGTAAAGTGTAGCCAAGGTGTATCAAATGTCTTCATTATAGCTCAACTGGTGTACGACAAGGTGAACATTTATCACCGATCTTATTTTCTGTTTTCTTGAATGATTTAGTCTCACGTATGCCTAAGTTTTTCAGGACTAGTGGAATTATCTAACAATGTAAAGGACCTGCTTGATGATTATACTTCAGAAATGTTTTCAAGTTATTTTTGTTACTTTATGCAGACGATACAGTGTTATTTGCAGAATCTGAAAATGATTTACAAACTGCATTAAATGTTACGGCAGGATATTGTTATATTTGGAAACTTACAGTTTATTCCAATAAAACTAAGGTTGTTATTTTTTCACATGTAAAAATGCGAAACAAGTCTAAATTTTATTCTAATAATGCGGCATTTGAAGTAGTAGATGACTTCAGTTATCTAGGAATTTAATTTCAAAACAATGATTACTTCAATAAAACTAAAATGTATTTGGTTGACCAAGCTAGAAAAAATATGTATGCTCTGTTTAAAAAAAATGTAGGAAGTTGCAGCTTAGTAATGATTTACAATTACGTTTATTTGAGTCCGTGGTTCAACCAATATGGATCAGAGGTATGGGGTTGTAGTGATGCTAGCATTGTTAAAAGTTTTCAGCTTAAATTTAAAAAAAAGGCACTGAAGGTTAAAAAAGTCAACACCTAATGTCATGTTTTCTGGCGAGCTTGGTGTATTACCAAATTCCCAAATAGATGATAAAATTAGAAATAGAATATTGAACTACTGGTGTACAATTATCAATGGTAAACAAAAAAAAATAGAAGATAAATTGTATATTTTAAAGGTTCATGTAGAGACTCCATAAGAAAATGTAAATTATTGTTCTTGGATTTGATATGTAAAAGAACTTTTAGAGCAACTTGGATTTGCTGAATACTGGTTGAATCAATCAGTATTTTCACCAGTGTATTTCCGCAATATTGTACAACAGAGATTGAAGGCCAGTTTATTCAATCATTGAATGAAAAAACAAACTTTGCAAATTTCCAGAAAATGTTTGTGTTACAGAATATTTATAACAACGTTTGAGTTTGAAAATTATCTTAAAGTTTTACCAACAAATCTCGCAATATCCATGTGTCATTTCCGATGTAGGAACAATTTGTTACATGTTGAAAGAGGGATATTTTTGAATATTGAGCTCAATAACAGGACTTGTTATCTGTGTGATAATACATCTTTAGGAGATGAATTCCATTACATTATAGAATTCCGTACTTAAATTTAGACAGAGTAAAAATATACCAAATGACTTTCAACAGTCTAATGTCATTTCAACGTTTATTTCATAGTAATGATACTACTCTTCTTTTTAAGTTAGCATTGTTTGTACAGAAAATACTTCAATTTTTTTTTGGAGGAATAGGTTTTTGCCACTAGCAGTTATTTGCTGGCCAGTTAAAACACTGTTTTCAAACCTGGTTAATTCTAAATGTACACCGTCCTTTATCTTTTAGCTTACAAAATATCTGTATCAGATCTATTATGACCGTAAAACTACTGTTTTATTTTATGTAGGCCTTTTAAGTGTTTGTTTTGTTAAATTTGTTGTTATTATAATACTGATGCCCGTATGGGTCCAGTTATAAATAAAATTTTGAAATCTTGAATCTCACAGATTTCCTCCCTTGACGTACATTTAACGTTTACAACCACTGTGAGGAGTGTGTGAACAAACATAAAAAGAGATTGGATCTGATAACCAGACTTCCATATCTACTTCTTTTTCTTCAGTTAGTCACCTGTAAGACACTTATACAGTTGTGTATATTGTATGCACTTAAAATAGATAAGTCGCATAAGTCGCACAAACCTAATGGAGGGTGCACCTATAATAACAAGACACGATAAAAGACAGATTTTGAAGCCGCAGCCTCTCCCTATACGAATACATGCCCAGAGAGAGGGTCCGATTTCCATTTCAGGAAGAAAAAGAAGGTCAGTCTTAACATAAGCACTTTTGCACGGTGCGACGACAAGTTTGGTCGCTTTCACAATGAGACTGAAGGAAAAAAAGAAAAACTCCAAGTAGGCAAGATGATAGAATGTGTAGAATAGAGGGTGGGTGTGAGGGAAGATTTGATATTGGTGAAGTACTGCTAACTCACATCTTTACATTTTTAAAGTTAACATTCTAATCATATAGATCTACTAAAGGTCGGGTTTCACGTTTCCAGTTCTTCTTTCCAGATCCTCAAAGCGATTATTTAAGTGTGCCGTATTGCGGAAGTAACCGCTGCGGGGAGTTTTATAAATGTTCATTGACATAACGAGGACGGTACCCATGTGCAAACGGGTAGGTATCATTGTTTATTTTCATCCATCGTCAGAGGTACCCTCAAAAACAGCGACAGGATGCATATAATTGAAATTTTATCAACAAAAATAACTTGCAGGTACACGATCCATTTGTTTTGTAGTTGAGTATGCATAGTTTTACCAAGGAGAGTGACAAATTCAGTTATCTCGACTTCGAACAAAGAAAAATACGTCTCAAAACGTCAAATTACATCAATTTCGTAAAATTTCTTCAAATTTTGTAGTCATATCAATATTAGTGAGGACTGATATTTTCACCAGTGCGAATTAATGCATTTCCTCGGACGATTCTGTCTTTAAAATGTTCAACATGCTTAAATATGTGTCATACGTTGGTATTGTTTTTATATACCCTATACAACCTACATGTATATAAATCACACGAGGGCGGTATCGCTCATTCGAGTAGGTACCCGAATAACCAGTGTGGTGTACGGGACACCTAAATTTCGCGGTATTATTCTTATCTAAAATTTACCTGGTTACCTGTTTTCGGTTGCCTGTCGTCGTCTGCTTGTTTATTGTACGTTTTCACTACTTGATTTTCTATGGTGACTTCTTTCTTATATCCATTACTCTGCTCTGTATGTTGTTTATGCCACCGTAGGTCCCTAATGTAACATCTATTTACAAATGCTTGCCTAACTTTACTGTAAATGATATTTTCTTCCTATGTTTACTATTTGATTTCTTATAGTTGTTTTATTACCTTTGTTTCAGTTCTATATAAACATGTTAAAGTTGTTTCTAATTTTGGTTAAAACTGTTAAAACAAGCTAAAATATGATAAAATTTTATAAAATCAGCATCGGCGTGTGCAAGCGGTAAAACCAATAAGTACTGCGATTTATCCTCAATTATTTTGGACCTTTTAGAGTGACCTTCACAGATATAAAACAAACTAAACGTCGAATTATTTTGACTTATGTGAGTCTATAACTGGTTCTTTCCATGAACGAAGACAAGGCTTATCAACTGCCTGTATGTTAATAACTGATATAGTGTTTAAACGACTTCAAATAAATAGTAGATAAATTCACATAGTTTTACACGTAAACCCCACCAAAAAATAATATAAAAAATAAAATAAAATAAATTAGTTTTTATGGATATAACAATTACATTTTCTACAAGTGTTGCGGAGCTTGAAGGTTCAATGATCAATGATACCTTTCTATAAAACCATGTATACTTTTGCATGGTTAGAAATTTCGTCGATAATAATTGTCATAAACAAAAAACGCTGTTTTCATGTGAACGTAGTTGAAATATTCTATATTCTACTTTTGAAACAATATATATCTATTATCTCCTTATTCATTGCACTTTACAATGTATGCAAGTACGGCGATACTTCAAAGATAGAGTCAGAGCGCGCGCTTTGTGTGACGTCAAGATAAAGAAAAAAGTTTCACCACAAAGTGAATGAATGAGGCGGGGTTAACCTGTCAGCATTGCTCCAAAAATAGCTTCAGCTTCACGGTTTTTGTGACGTAAAAGAGTAACTCTATCGATTTCAAAAAGGAGGAAAGGGCAATTTGATCTGCAAACGGTAGTATGTAGGAAAAACTTTAAAAATCTTTTTGTCTGAAACTGCAAGGCCTAGGCTTTTGATATTTGTTAGCATTGCATTGCCTAGTGTCCTTTACCAAGATTATTCAAATTATGCCCCAGAAGTGAAAAGAGGCCCCGTCCAGGGGAACTCATGTTTTACAAAGACTTAAAAGGGAGAAAACTTGAAAATCTTCTTGCCTGAAAATGCAAGGCCTAGGCTTTTTAACATTCATTTTTTAGCTCCACTATTCAGAGAAAAGGGGGGCTATTCTACTTGCCCCGTTGTCGGCGTGAGCTTTCTCGGTTAATGTTTTTCGGCAACCTTTATTTTTCTGTCATATCTTTGTTACTATAATATATCTTACTGTAACTTCACATAAACATTGTCCTGCATACACACAAAGTGTGTGCAGGGGCTTGGCCCATTATACATAAGGTCAAGGTCACCAAGGTGTTATACTTGGGTTATTTTTAAGGTTAAAGTTTTTTGGCAACCTTTGATTTTCTGTCATATCTTTGTTACTATTGCTTATGTCTCACTTTTAGTTCACATAAATATTGTCCAGCATACAAACAAATTATGTGCAGGGGCTGGGCCCATTATACATAAGGTCAAGGTCACCAAGATGTTATACTTGGGTTATTTTTAAGGTTAAAGTTTTTCGGCAACCTTTGTTTTTTCTGTCATATCTTTGTTACTAATGCTTATATCTTACTATAACTTCACATTAACATTGAAGAATGTGCAGGGGCTGGGCCTATTATACCCAAGGTCAAGGTCACCAAGGTGTTATACTTGGGCTATTTTTAAGGTTAAAGTTTTTCTGCAACCTTTGCTTTTCTGTCATATCTTTGTTAATCCCCCGCCACAAGTGGTGTAGGGTTATAGGAATGGTCTCCATCCGTCCTTCCGTCTGTTCGTTTGTTTTGTTTGTTTGTTTTGGGTTTAACGCCGTTTTTCAACAGTATTTCAGTCATGTAACGGTGGGCTGATAACCTAACCAGTATTCCTGGATTCTATACCAGTACAAACCTGTTCTCCGCAAGTAACTGCCAACTTCCCCACATGAATCAGAGGTGGAGGACTAATGATTTCAGGCACAAAGCCGTTTATCAAATACTCACGGAGAACATACGTCCCACCCGAGGATCGAACTCGCGACCCCGAGATCCGTAGACCAACGCTCTTACCTGCTAAGCTAAGCGGGCGGGCTCCGTCTGTTCGTAACACTTTCGTGTTTGTCCCGTCTGTTCGTAACACTTTCATGTTTGCTCCATATCTTCTAAACCCCTTGAAGGATTTTCATGAAACCTTGGTCAAATGATCACCTCATCAAGACGATGTGCAGACTCTATGAGTCAGCCTTGTTGGCTCAAGGTCAAGGTCACAACTCAAGGTTAAAGGTTTGAGCCTTCCATTTTGTGTCCGCTCTATATCTCCTAAACACCTTGAAGGAATTTTATAAAACTTGGGTCAAATGATCACCTCATCAAGGCGATGTGCAGAACCCATGAGTCAGCCATGCTGCCTCAAGGTCAAGGTCACAACTTAGGGTCAAAGGTTTGAGCCTTCCATTTTGTGTCCACTCTGTATCTCATAAACCCCTTGAAGGATTTTCATCAAACTAGGGTCAAATGATCACCTCATCAAGAACTCATGAGTCAGCCATGTCAACTTAAGGTCAAGGTCACAACTGAAGGTCAAGGGTTTGAGCTCTGTATCTCCTAAACCCCTTGAAGGATTTTCATGAAACTTGGATCAAATGATCACCTCATCAAGATATTGTGCAGAATTCATGAGTCAGCCATGTCAGTTCAAGTTCAAGGTCACAGCTAAAGGTCAAAGGTTTACCCTTTCACTATCCATAAGTGACGGGGGATTTAGCTGTCTTTCAGACTGCCTTTTTACTATTGCTTATATCTCACTGTAAGTTCACATAAACATTGTCCAATATTTCAGATCAAATTATGAAATGCCATAATTATAACTGCACAAAACAACACTGTTGTTTAACATTTATAAACTTTGTTATCTTGAATAAATTATGAAAACTATAACATTTTCATTGTCTTTGTATCCATATTTTTCTTTTAAAACCAGATTAAATTTTATGTTTGTATAATATGATTTCTGCCACCTAGCCCACCTTTTACTTTATTATGCAGTTACATCATGCTAATGACCAACTGCTAAAAGTGAAATATGTAATGTCAAAATGGTTAGTAAAATGTTAATTATAAAGTGATAAATGTTAAAAGTTTGTTGCAAAACAGAATAAATGCATCCCTTAAATAGTCATTTGCCATTATTACACAACTTTGTCACCTTTTGATATATAAGAAGTCATTCCCATGTTCACATGACTGATAGAACATGCTATTGCTGTTATTCAGACCAGCAGAACATTGTGTTTTCAAATAATTAAAAGTTACATTCATTAGCCAAAGTTAGGTTAAACAATGTTATAATGTTGAAAATTCATAAACCAACAAAGTTTTGTCAAAACATGTTTCGCTTTAATAAGCTCCTTCAGTTGACAATAACATACACAATGATACGTGAAATACGGAAATGACATTGACGCGCCAAATGGACGTCGACGTTTAGACACCATAAATGGCTGATAAAAGTGCATCATGAAATAATACGTCTATGAATGTTAAATAATATACATTATTATTCTATTTTTCAATGTGATAGTTGTAGACGTTATAATTTAGATAATACACATAAACTCATCATTAATTAACTGGATCAAATGATACATGAATTTCCATAGAGACTCGGCCAGTAAATAATATTCAAAAAGGTGGAAATAACAGTTAATTATTGAAGATTCAAATACAAAAGTTTTAAAGGTAGAATCTAACAGAGATTCATTTTAAAATTCATAAAGCCACGATAAAGGCACACTTTGTTATATATATATGAAGGAAAGACATTAAATTATTAACAAGATATAAATTGAACATTTAAAACATTAATCTAATTGTTTATAATATTATGCGCTAATTTATTTAGCAAATACAATATATATGCCAGAATTAATCAAATTACGTTCCAAACAAAACTTGCAGACGGTACTGTCTTTATCAAAATTTTATATATAATAAAGGGAGGTAATAATTAAGATGCATTTTGTTGTTTTCGTAAAACGTTGTCATAAAAATATTTATATTTACAATAAATTGAGAATACAAACATGTTAAAAATTAAAACTGAACAATTTTGGTAGTGTTAAGATTATACAGAAAGGTTACGTAACTATATAAAACAGGTAGTATATAAAAGTGCAAAACTTAACTTCAGTTCTCATAAAAGTTACTGTGAGAATTTATACAATGACTTTGCATTCATACCGTTCGGATATAACGTATCTAATTTATGAATCCAATACGTCTCCTTGATGAGTCTATCCATGTTATCACGCACTAAGTCAATCGGCATAAAAGTAAAGTCTTCCATAGAATGTTCAGTAGAATTGAAATGAAGAGCAACATTTGATGAAAAACTTGGGTCACATATACTTCTGATATCAAATTTATGACTGTTCATCCGTTTCAACACAAGTTGATGTGTTTGGCCGACATATTGTACTTTACACCTTTTACATGTGATTAAATAAATAACGTCACTAGACGTGCAGTTTCCACCGAAAAATATTTTAAAAGTTTTCCCTGTATTTGTACTCGTAAATGTATCACTTTCAACAATACTGTCACAATGTTTACATCTGCGTCTGTTACATCTACTTGTTTTACAGTCCAAAGACTTTTTGTTTAGCGACGAATGAGTAAGATAATCCTGTAGGTTGTTGGGTCGTTTGTAAGCTAGAACAGGTTTATAGTTGTATAATTGTTGTACACTGTTATTGCTGGACAGTTTCAAAAGATCCCAGTATTTGTTTATTGTAAGTCCAAGATGCGGAAGGGACGGGTTATATGGGATCACAAATGGGATTAATTGGCTACTGTTTATGTCTGTATTTTTGTTGATTAGAACCTCATCTTGTCTAGAACTCGATACTTTTTCAAATGCGGTCTTAATAACGTTGTCGGGATATTTCCGGTTCTTGAAATACTGTTCTAAGTTGTCAAGAGATTCTTGAAATTTACCGTCGTCTGATATGATGCGTCGATATCGCTTCGCCTGACTGAATGGTATGCCTTCTTTACATTTATTTGGATGACATGAACTGTATTCCAGGTATTGATGAACATCTGTAGACTTGATGTGAATGTCCGTAGATATGTTATTGCTTTCATTTTTCAGCACTGTTACGTCTAGGAATGACACCTTGTTTTCAGATACTGGCCAAAAGATGCATAAGATAAATTCATAAGACAATTTATTATTTGACATTTAGCACTTTAAACTATGGCATATAACATTTTGCATTTAGAATTTTGCAATGAGTAATTGCCATTATGCATACTGATGCATAAGGCATTTGGCAATTAGCACACAAGACATACCTGTCTTCCACACACTATGGCCTTCCATACAATTCAGTGTTTGGTGAATATCAAGTTTGTGTGTCTGTGTTTGGGTGTACATGTAGTGCCTTTTTTCGACAATTTCTGTCATATAAATGACAGTGTCTACTTGCAGCAGTGATGCAATGCTGAACTTTATAGTTCTGCCTCATTTGAATATCAAACCATAGACAGGTGACATGATACCCCAACCAATCACATTATTCTGACACCGGGCTAACCAGTCCTTGTACTATTTTTAGCTCATCTGATTTTTTGAAAAAAAATGATGAGTTATTGTCATCACTTGAGCGGTCTGCGTCGGCGTTGCCTGGTTAAGTTTTATATTTAGGTCAGCTTTTCTCCTAAACTATCAAAGCTATTGCTTTGAAACTTGGAGCACTTGTTCACCATCATAAGCTGACCCTGTATAGCAAGGAACATCCTGCTTTTTGCAAGATTTATGGCCCATTTTGTACTTAGAAAATATCAGATTTCTTGGTTAAGTTTTATGTTTAGGTCAACTTTTCTCCTAAACTATCAAAGCTATTGCTTTGAAACTTGCATCACTTGTTCACCATCATAAGCTGACTCTGTACATCAAGGAGCATAACTCCATCCTGCTTTTTGCAAGAATTATTGCCCCTTTTGGACTTAAAAAATCAGTTTTCTTGGTTAAGTTTTATGTTTAGGTCAGCTTTTCTCCTGAACTATCAAAGCTATTGCTTTCAAACTTGCAACACTTGTTCACCATCTTAAGCTGACCCTGTACAGCAAGAAACATAACTCCATCCTGCTTTTTGCAAGATTTATGGCCCCTTTTTGACTTAGAAAATATCAGATTTCTTGGTTAAGTTTTATGTTTAGGTCAACTTTTTCTCTTAAACTATCAAAGCTATTGCTTTGAAACTTGCAACACTTGTTCACCATCATAAGCTGACCCTGTACAGCAAGTAACATAACTCCATCCTGCTTTTTGCAATAATTATTACCCCTTTTGGACTTAGAAAATGATTTTCTTGGTTGAGTATTATGTTTAAGTCAACTTTTCTCATAAACTATCAAAGCTATTGCTTTAAAACTTGCAACAGTTTTTCACCATCATAAGCGGACGCTGTACATTAGGAAACATAACTCTATCCTGCTTTTTTGCAAGAATGATGGCCCTTTTTAGACTTAGAAAATCATGGGTAGGACAATATTTCTATTATACAAAAACATCAGATGAAGGCGGTGCTCTTGTTAATGCTGAGTGACAACCTAGGAAGCTACTAGTACAAATTTTCAGGTATTTGGTACAACGTGACCCGGGATCATACCCACAACCTTCCGCACTTGAAGCGGTTGAGGCAATATAATGTCAAGTACAGGACTTGATAACAACAAAAGGGAGATTTTGTGTAGTTAACGGTTAGCTCAGTCGGTAGAGTACTCGCCCTGTAAGTAACAGATCCAGGAGTTTGATCCCCAGACTAAATGCACATTTTACGCATAATGTGGGACCATAACTTTAAGTTGTCCTAGATCATAATTACCTTGTTGTCTGTCACATTAGAAATTCAAGGGCGAAATTTATATAGCGGGGAAGTGTATCATGGTATCAGACTTGCACTTTACTTGTATGCACTTTCATTTAATATTCTCCATTTATTCTTATATGGGGGCTACCATCAACCTTTTTTAAAATCCTAGCAGGAAGTGCATACCAGTAAAGTGCATTGTAGAAGAATTTGTGTAGGCAGTCATTTAGTACAGTTGGTAGAGCTCTCACCCTGAAAGCAAGGATTCCAAGGTTCGAGACAGAAATTGACTCCGCATTTTCTCACCCTGTTACAGTAAGTTGTGAAATAGAAAAATCATAATTTTGTTGCATAATAAATGGTATTAGCATAAGTTTAACTTGTGACATAATAACAAACAAGTCACAATACATCTTTTTTCTTATTGTTTCTTTTTTATTGACATTTCGGTACGAGTGTTTTTGGTACGAACCACATGAATATTAAAACGTCTACTGTAGTTGGTCAGTGTAATCTTCAAAGGTTTGTAGTATTCAGGCAATAAAGAAACGTCTTACAAACATTTAAAACGTTTGAAACTGTTGTTCTTGTTGCAAGTAAATTGCTGAATGTGTTTAAATATCGTAATCAATGTCCCCAGCAACAGTCGGCCATTTTAGTTTTATTTGGATTACTGCCCTTGAAATTAAAACAACTACCGACACTGCCAAAACTTTGTCACCACCCATGTTTAATGGTTATACGGGCCGTGTTATACACAAAACTTAGCGCCGACTACGGCGGTGGCGTATTTTAGCATTGATTACGGCGGTGGCTTGACTGTACTGTCGAACAATCGCGATTTTGCTTCTTTGAGAAATACTTCTAGACAGTCCAGCCATTGTCTCGAGAAACCCGAGAAAAATCGCAGGGCGCAAGTTTAGATTTTTAGAGAAATATAATCAAGATTTTTTCTCAGACAAATACCATGAAGGCGGCCATCTTTGATTTCAGAGTGTTTTTGTCTTAAGACTATCCTAGGACTATCGTAAGACTGCTCAATAGCAGTCCTAGACTTAGGATCGATTTTGGTCATAAACTTAGAACTAAAAATTTGGGACTGTTTTTATGACTTTCTTTGAAACGCAAAATTGTCATTGTTTTGGTCTTAAGACTGTTTTAAGACTTAGGACTCTCCATGAAACGCACCATAGGAATATAAAATACCTATTTTTATTTAGGGGCACAGCCTGTCAAAAATAAATATTTTACATTATGGGCACTTTCTCCAACAATTTTGGGACCCAGTCCAAAATCTAGGGGCTGTGGGGTACTTGGCCCTTGCTAATTTATATCCCTGTGCAGAGTACCAAAGGAACGTTGACAGAGGGATTCTGCAAATGATGAAACGAAATAATGCTATTCTAGCAATAAATATTTATGTATCGAGAAATATGCACGAGTTCTAAAGAACGAGTGCATGTTGCTCGATGCAAAGCCAAAATTCGTTTTATTACATAAATATTTACACAATTAGGTGTGGCGAAATCTGATCTTGACTTGCTTATCCATTTCTGTCAAGTGTTATTTTGTACTAATTGTCCGTATAATAGTTATATATTAAATTCTGGCCAAATTTCACTTGTCCATACAGGCTTTGGGACAACCTGGGCAATACCCTGTATACGGACAATTGAATGTGCCACTCCTTGCAGCACTCGTGCATATTTCTCGATAAATCTAATAACCTATGATTATTGACTTTTTGGTTCCACTGCAACTTAACGAAGTAGATCAACATGTTTAAAAGCTCAAAGACATGATGCCTAATTTCACTTTCATTAATATTTCTCAAAGGTTTGAATATTGCTGAATATACCAGAATGTTTTATTGAATCTATTGTTTTTAATCCCTTTGTGTGATTAACCATAACAGTTGAGTTCATTTGCAAAATTGCAATATTAGATGTAGTGCTTCTATACCATGTAAGTGGTCATAACATCTATCTGAAAAGCTGTATCATCTGGGTTTTCTTTTTTAAATAAAGCATTATGGACTTTTAATAACATGGAAACTTCAAAACATATCCAGCCACTCATAACGAACTAGATACATCAAGCTAGTTTGTAAATCTTAGGCATTTTAATAATGGGCTGAATTTGTAGATTGAAAAACGTCATTGACCAGTTAGAGTACAAGATTAACTTCACGCTGCTATACCGCTAGAATGTTGGCAGAACTTGTGGCCCGACCCTGTTGCTATAATTCAATTAATTGTTAATACCTATATGTTGCTGTAATGATATATATACATGTATTATAAGCAATAAAATATGTTTAAACTTAAATTTATTTATCCGTGTTCAACTGTTGCATTATAGCAGCATATTAATGCGCGAGACGAGAGTGGGTTCATGTAAAAAAAAACTGACAAAAGACAGACTGAGCAGAGTGCTTCCGAATATTTCGAATGTGAATATAAAGATCATAATTATTCTAGAATCCGTTGCTGCTTGTTTCTGTTGTTTAAAACAGTAGACCTCAGTTGATAACACGCTCACACAATACCAAGATTATAAAAATGAATACGGGATTATTTTTACACGTCTACAGCTCTACTTGTTTTATATATAATAAATGAATAAAATAGAATATAATGTGCGCAATTGATCTTGACGGACATACAATGTGTAATATTGTAAAGTTGAATAATAACGAAGCATTGGGTAAATTCGGGTAGCTGAGGCACCCGGGTAACTGATTCAATACCGCTTATAGTATATACCCGAGTTTTTTCGATAACGATTGTTTCTCCTATGTAATAGGGAATCTATCTTGTTGTTTTTTATTCCAAAATCTATCTTTAAATTAATACAAACGCATATTTTCTGGGAAAGCTGATGGACTGTAACAATACCTGATTGCCCGATTGAGGCATTGTATTTAAGTCCAAATGGATTATATTAGTTTATTATTCTTCATCTTAGTCCACATGATAAAGGCGGCTCAGTTATCATAACTATGTTGGGTTACTGAGCCATTTTAGACAATTCTTCACATTGCGTTCTCCGAAAACATCAAAATAGTATTTCGGGTAATTTTGCCCGAAATGTGATATTAACGTGTATCCCATAACTGAAACAATAATATTTGAGAGATGCTGCCATTTGTTTGCAAGAAACAAGCTTCATAGTTCATGAAACTACTATTTCATAAAGTCATATTGGACCAGTAAACATTTAAGCAACTTAAATGATTAAAAAAAAAAAAGAACTGCATGCTTTGAAATTGCTTTGATAGGTAATTGTTGAACCATCTGGAAATTTTGTTTTAGAAATCATATAGCAGGGCAATGTTAAAAAGTGTTTTAGACAGGCAATTCAATATAAATTGAATAATGAGCTTCCCGATCGGGAAGTTAAATTTATATACCCGGTGTTCTACGGAAACAAGCTTTTACAAGACTTTCTATGTAAGTTGAGACTGCCTTGATCTTGATTTTAGTGCATTTTATTTGTTGTTGAAGCGATACAACCAGCGAATTGCCGATTATAAGAAGTTGAACAAGGATTGCATCTTCCCCTTTAATCAAACATACTCATATATTCATGTATTTTGTAAAAATGAAATCTTACAAACCATAACCGGTATGGGAATTTATAAGTGACATGTACATGTAGTACCATGCTATTATGAACAGACCAGTCATGATAATGGTATTCTTCCCAGTTTATTGCCAGATAACAAACCAGTACCAAGATATTAACCTGACCGGAAATTCCATCTATTCAACAAGAGGGCCGTCATGGCCCACTATCGCTCACATTCTCGTGAGTAATACTACATAAACATGTGATTAAATCTGCGATTTTTGGAGTCATAACTCTAAGACACATTGCGTGATGTGGCTATTCTTCGAGAAAAGAATCAAAGATCATAATGATATATAATTTCAATGCAAGTTTGGTCAAAATCAAATAATAAATTGATCTGTCATGTTCACAATGCTGGAGTCAGCAAATTTTGTCATTTTTGTGCTAAAACTGCGGGACAAATGGTGCTATACAGCTGGTTTTCGCAAGGAACCGATATGTTATAGATATCGTATAACTTCTATACAAGTTTGGTCAAAATGAAATTATAAATATGGTCTCTATTGTATTCACAAGGCTGAAATAACATAACATAACATGACATTTTCAGCCATAACTCCGATATAAATGGCGCAAAATGGCTGGTTTAAAAGGAAATGAGATCCTATATAAGTTTTATAAAAATTGTCTTAAGAGTTATGACCCAAAAAATATGTCTCCACTGTGCTGACAAGGATAAAATCAGCATTTTTTTGCCAATTCAGGGGCTGTAATTCCAAGTCAAATGGTGCATACGGTTGTTTTTGACAGGAATCGAAATCTTATTACTTATATAAGTTGTGTGCAAGTTTAGTCAAAATTAACAAAAAATGTGGTCTCTATCGCGTTCACACACCTGATACAAATGCGATCTGTCACGAATGTGGTCCTACAGCGCTCTTTACAGAATTGTCCGATACACATGTGCAGAAGAAAGTAATTACTGAACAAGACTTAGTGCTATAATATAACAGTGTCCTGAGAGCATGTTCAATAGAGTGACATCGGTCATAATTGGCGCGCTAAAATAGCAATCAACATGACATCTAACCTGGACAATAAAGCTTTTTATTACAAAATCTAGTGCATGATCTTAGGTTTCTATTCTCTGTGTAACAAGAACGAAATGCAGCAAGCTGCGCTATTAATCCTTACCCTGCTAAATTTCTATAATGAACTTGTCCATCTTTCAACTTGGACAGTACCATTAACTGTTAAAAGGGGCGCTTACAAAAAGATACAGACTGAATGGCGAATAGTGCAGACCATGATCTGACTGCACGGACGTGCAGGCATGCAGATCTTGGTATGCACTAGTCGCAAAAGCAGAAGCACTTGTCACAATCAGGTTAAAGGTTGAAACAAAAGAAAGGCATTATACATTTATGTACCAGGTATTGCCAGTATTACCAGACGTTACACGTTAACGATTCTATACGGACAAAACTTTCAGTTGTATTTTGAAAAGATACTGCATATAGTTTTGAATAAATATTGCCGAGTCAGTGATTTTTTTGGCCATTTTTAGTGCCGAATATGGGCTGTTTCCCCTTGCATTTTCCCCCAAAAATGATCATTATTTCCCAAATATATTTCACATTTCCCCTTCTGATGGACATTGTTTTCAATCAAAATTCATAAAGTCTTTATCACAAAGTAAAAACGAGTCAGCCAAAAACTAGCTAGTCCATTCGTCTTACAGATATTTCAGTAGAAAAGGCAAAAAAATCAACAACCTAAGAAAAAAACAAGCTTGCCATTATTTTCCCAATTTCTGGATTTGTCGCGCTTATTTTCCCATTTCCATGGGCACAGGTAGTTTAATTATTTCCAAAAAAAAAATCACTGCGAGTTTGTTTTCTAACAATTGAAAGCAAAATTGGTAAACGAACCTTATAGTTCAATGTGGAAGACAACATCGATAATAAGCGGTATTTTCCGCGTTTGAAAAAAAAAATCCGCCATGACCGACATAGTTTTACGAAGACCAGATACATCAATTCAAAATAAATACATGAAACCAGCTGTGTTGTATTTTGTCGAGATAAAAATAAATTATACACATCAATGTCGATCTTCAGACAGTTCAGACCTATAATGTAAATAGTTTTAAGTGTATATGCTGCGTATGTATGTATATACCGGTATGATTGTGCAGGATTACCTACGGGCTTCTTTGTTCCGACGAGGTCTATAAACACCTTATAGACCGCTTTAGAGGTCTATAACAATTTCCAGACCAGTCCTACTTCTACCGTCTACACAAACATCTCAAGTGCCTGTAGTGGGAATCGAACCCGAGTCGCTCCGATGCTAGTCCAATGCTCTAACCACTGAGCGAAATTGTCGACACACGTATGCTCTTGTCAAAGATTAAATTTAAAGTTATGCGTAAGCGGCCGAAACAATGCAGTTGAATCATCATCATGAGAAGTCCGTGCATGACATTTACGGTGAACGCGTAATTGGCTCTGTAAATAGTATTGTTTCAAAGAAGTACGTTTTAAGTGAAAAAATCCGACCAGTTTTACATATCTTGAAATTTGATCTAAACATGACTTAACTGTAAAGTTTTAACATTCAATTCTGAACAGGTGATATTTGTCTGAAAGTTACTTAATACGGGCATACTCTTACGTCAGAGTGGAGAATACTTCATGAAGCAGGACATTTTATTTTACAAAGAAAAATATTGACAATGATATAATTGCAAAGAAATTTAAACTACTGTACACAAATTTCCTCCAAGTTGATTAATAATCTGCTAAAGAAAATTGTGACAATTTCTGTACAATTAACATGGAACATAAGTACCGAAGTTGTATTTTTGAAAATAACCCAGTAACATTATTGTGATACATTCCGAGCGTGTCTGAAATAAGCTGTCAGTTTAAACATATTTAAAGGCAGTTTTTAGGTAGTGGTAATTGTTAGGAAACTTGTTTTAAAGTACATTTAATTTTATTCTGAAAAATGTTCTAATTTTGCTGAATGTCGTTAACTCATATCGAATTAACAGTTGACATTTTTATGTCTTTTAAATATTATTAGATATTTTGCACTGTACAAGGTTTCATTCTATACATGTATTGACATCCACAAGTATCATAGCAACTTCTTCACGTGAATCAGGAGTGGAGAACCAAAACGACATTAAACTAATATATAATGTTTATTCAAGTCGTTGCCATGTCAATCAAAACAGAGGCCTCGAACTACGAACCTCTTAATTAGTTGTACTCTTTACTTTCATTGTCAAGAAAACTGATGCTTTTTATATCTTCTCGGTGGTTTTAAGCACATTACGTTGTGTCTTCTTGGCGTGTGCCAAAATCAGGGTATATTATGATACGCATTTCTTGTGATAATGTAATGATAAATCTATATCAATAGTTTTTATACGGCAATGTATATTTAAGTGTCAAATTAAAGAACTAAATAAAGTTAAAGTTTCTTAGAATAATTATGAAAAAAAACACTTATAAAATACCATTCGCGTCAAATTCAGATTAATTGACTAGACACACATGGATGATCTCAGAGAGAGACTATTTCCCAAATGTGCACGGATTTTTCATGCAATACAGAATGTCATGTTCTAATTGCTGACAAATATATTTACAGGTTCGTAACAAGTTGGGCATTTTGTTATATATATATAGTACCCGATAAATTGTGACACATATTGGCTTGTTCCTTCTTCTAACTATGTGTTTTTATCGTACATACACGTTACAAACGTTCTTCAAATCCGAAACCAATCTAGCCTATGTAAAACAAAAAATCATGTAGGTAAGTCAGTTATCATTCTTGGAATAGGTCTGCATTGTGTTTATAGACCTGTGAGGAGATTTGAAACCTCGCTCGCTACGCTTGCTCGGTTCACAAATCCCTCACAGGTCTATAAACACAATGCAGATCGATTCCTCGAACAATAACTATGACTTATCCTGAAATAAACTCCCGCAATATTTCACTTTTGTAACTTACACTTTACGAGGTTGCTTTCCCAAGACCGATAGAAATATACGTTTGGGCGGAGCAAACTATATAGAGAATAATAGGTTTATATAGAGTTAATAGAGTTTATTTCAGGATAAGTTAGGGTTAGTGTTAGGGTAAGGGTTAGGGTTAGGGTAGAGATTAAATACGATATGAGATGAGATGGAATGGTAGGTTAGGTTGGGTTTAAGTTAGGTTAGGGTTTAGGGTCCCACCCCCCCCAGGAACATACTATACTAGCCTATAACAAAGCCTTTTCCTTATAAGAAGGCCTTATAATTAATTGCTTATACATAGGCTTATCTGTCCTCTGCCAAGGCTACAACGGTGGTCGACAAAGGCCGTAAGGCCTGTCGTCTCGTCGCCCACCGTCACATGTCAAGGCCCTCAAATACCTAGAGAAGAATCTGGTTAGGGTTAGGGGTTAGGTTAGGGTTTAGGGTTAGGGTTAGGGTTTAGGGTAGGTAGTATTGGAAAGGAAGATTCCGTCATAAACTTTCAGAAGTCATGTTTCGCATTGCGCGAGAATGCATTATCGGTAAAATATGTCCCTCATGCGATGCTGTGCTCTGATGGCTGAATTCAAAGTTTGTGATAAAAGACGCCATTTTGTTACCTAGCGAATGGTGGCAGTAGAAATAATTAATTATAATTGTTGGATTTTTTGCATTAATGGAAAGGTAGACTGTATAATTCATGGAATTTTACGAGCAAAGAGTTTCTGTTTGTCCGCTTCATTTATTTTGTGCAAATCCTATTATAAATAGGGAAAAACCTGTTCATTGTTTGTTTTGACTGCACTGCCCGAGCATAGCATATAGCATGTTTCTTAACCTCCTTGTTTTAAAAGAAATCAGTGTTGAACCCATGTTTGGACGAGAGTGGCCTTGTGCGTGCAGTGTCCTTCCGTTTGTCTTTCTGAAAACGAACAATCTTCTCCGTCCCGTCTGTGCGTTCGTACCGTACTCATTGCATATAGAGGACGTTTTTCCGTCACGGCGCACTCTGATTTGGCTGAATTCACATGATCAGTCATGGCGCTTCTCTGATTGGCTGATTTCAAAGTCTTAGATAAAGAAGACGCCATTTTATATTTACAAGGGACAATACAGCTCGAGTTTAGCATTGTATTTTGGATTATACTTCAGGAATTAATAATATGTGAAAGTTTATTATTATATCGGAATCTTACAGCACAAATCATTTATTACCTCCTGCATTTAATTTCGGAAGAAATTCATCAATAGGCCCTAAAATTGCCTCGCATGTGTTAATAATTGTACATGCAGCGGTATGCAATGCGATTCTATTGTTAAATCACTTTTATATAGGAATCGAGCTCGAACCCTTTTTCGCGGGATGAAAGGCACTTGTGCGACCATTGTCCGTCGTAGGTCTGTCCGAACGAACTCACTCCCTCCGTACGTGCTTACCCAAGTCGCTCTCATTGCATATAGAATACGTCATAAGGTCACGTGCGTTCTGGAGCTAAAAATAGGATGCATAATGTCACTGACGTTGAGTACTACACCAGAATTCTCAACCTTGAAAGTGAAAGAAACCCAACCCACGCTCCTTACCCTAGACCGTCATTTTCTCGACTTCAATCGACCCAAACCAACCCAAACCGAAACCAAACCAACGTTTTATCTAATGTCAACACAAACCCCAAACCCCAGCACAATCGAGAGACACCCGACCTTTATATCGCCCAGCCGCACCCAAACTCGAACCCCACGCAAACTCTTAACCCTAATTTAAACCCAAAATCCACCGCAGAATTCCATCACAACCACAAACTGAACCCAACACAAACCAAAGAAGCCTAACCCACTCTCAGATCCTAAACCATAACCCGAATAAACTTAATCCAATCCCAAACCAAACCCAACTTTCGATCGACGAGTGACCCTTACCCCGAGCCGCCTATTTCGCTCAACCCAAAGTCCAGACCGAAACCCAATCCAAACCAAACTGGAGAAACACCCACACACAACCCCAACCCAAAGTCCAAACGTAACAAAACCTGTAACGCAAACCCAAACGAAACCCTAATGTCCAACCCAAACCCAAACAAAATAGTCATTGGACTATAAACTCCACGCCCAAACTCCAAACCGATATGACACACCCTACCAAACCCACCCAAATTCAAAAACCGAAACCGAAACCCACCCCAGAACCAAACCCCAAAACGGAAACTAATGTCAACCCAAACCACACCCCATAGTGATTGACCAAGACACCCCGACGTCGCCAATGCACCAATCCAAACCAAACCAAAGACAATCCAAACGCAAACCCAAAACCCAACGCAAAACTTTAATCCCAACCTAAACCCAACCCAATTCAATCCCAAACACAACTCAAACCTCAACCCTAACCCAAACCAACCAACTGCAACAACAAATCTAAACCTAACACAAACCCAACCTAAACCCTCCCAACTTCATACAAACCAAACGAAATCCTAACAACAACCAAGGCCTAACCCAACCTCTAAGACCAAACAAACCCGAAGTAAGCTTCATCCACCCACTAACCAACTGTCAATTGACAATGACCCTTACCCCTAACGATCCACTATTTTGTAAAACCCCAAGTCAGACCCAAACCCCAACTCAAATCCACCGGAAGGAAACCCAAACCCAAACACAACCCAAAGTCAAACTAAACACAAACCGGTAATCCAAACCCAAACCAAACACAAACTACAAACCTTAATGTTCAAACCTAACCGAACCCACCCAAAATCAATTGATCAAGACCCCCGAACCTTTTATATTGCACCAATCCAAACCAACCCCAAAAGACAAACCAAACCGACCAAACCCAAACCAACATTAACGCCCAACCTAAACCTAGGCAAATTAATCCCCAAACACAACTGAAACAGAACCCCGCAAACCCAACCCAAACCCCAACCAAACCCAATAGTCAATTGCCCTGACCACCCGACTCTTTTGATATGCCACCACTCCAACCGACCCAAAGACAAGCCCAAACGCAAACGCCAAACCCCAACCTAAACCTAGGCAAAGTCAATCCCCAAACACAACTGAAACATAAAACCCTCAAACCCGAAACATCAAACCCAACCCAACCCAATAGTCAATTACCAGGACCAACCACCCGACCTTTCGATAATGCACCAATCGAAACCGACAAACCCAAAGACAACCCAAACGGCAAACGCAAACCCAACCCGCAAACTTTAACCGCAACCTAAACCCAACCCAATCAATCCCAAACACGACTCAAACCGAAATGCTGGAACCCATACCCAAACCAAATCAACCCAAATCCCAACCTAAACACAAATCAAACCTAAACCCAGCCAAATTCAATCGCCAAACCAAACGAAACCCAAAGAAAAACAAAGCCTAACCCAACTCTCAACCCAAACCGAATCCAGTAAGGCTTATCCAAACCCAGACTAAACCCGAACTTCATTTGACAATGACCTTGTACCCCATATCCACTATTTGCTCAACCAAATTCAGACCCAAACCCAAACCCAAACCAAATCCAACCGTAAGAAACCCAAATCCAAACCCAACGAAGTCAAAACCTAAAAACCCAAACCCTGTATCTCTAAACCCAACCAAACACAAACGAAAACCTAATGTCAAACCCAAACGGGCAATAGTCGATTGAGCAGACGCCCCGATCTTGTTGATATCGCACCATCCACGACAACCCAAACCCGAACACGAACCCCCACAAAATACTGGGCATCCGTTCGGATGCGAATTATTAAACCGCTCCGCGACGACTCTGATTTAAACTTATTACGCATCCGAACTCCTGCCGATTGTTATTAACTGATAAATATAGGCACTGTTTATTATTTCTTATTAAGACGCTTTAAAAAACGTCTGTGTTGCTATGGGGTCACTTCTTGTAGTGTAGGAAACACCTTACTTCGGTAAGATCTGGTTCAAATCCTAGCAGGAACCTGGCATACGATCAGAATATACTTACTCTTATTTCGTTTGATAAAAATAATAAAACGTTGCGCGAGTCTTTATACATGACATGAACTTGCACACATCCTACTTTTCTCACTTTCGTCCCATGTTTCACTAGCTTACACTCTATATCGACCGGATTCGAGTTGGACTTTAACACAATATTGTATCCAGCATGGACCCTGCCGAGTCCAACTGTAACCGGCAGTCTTCACCTCTAGCACAACCGTTGTGAACTTAAGCCTTCTCAACTAACACGCTCTCCTATATAGCTTATGTAGACAAATCACCGACAAGTCCGTAATAGGGTTCCCATAGTTCAGCCTATTTTGTGTTAGAGCTTGTTAGTGAATAGAGTTGCAATAAAAAACAGAACTCACAAGAATTCAGTGTTTTTTGCAGGCAATTTTGCCTTATCTAGAACGCTTAAGGACATGACGGATTTTCTCAAAAGTCATTCCATTCCAATAGAATAAGTGCCAATGAAATAGCACGGTTGTACAGGTACTTCCGTGAGCTACACGGACATATATTGACAGCAGATGTATCACCAGGAATGCGAGAATTGATGTTTTTTTCTACAATTTCGCACAATCGTAACGGATAAGACGGACAGTTCTAAATTGATATCTTTTAGAGGTTTTGAAATGCGCTGATGTATAATACTTTTATAACATATACAATTGGGGATTCATATTTAAGGAAAGTACCACAGTATAAAATGAGATTAGCATAATTTGCACTATTGCGTCGTTACTACGGCAAAATATTAGTTTTTCGTGAACTTCAGCGAAGCGTCGTACGGGACGGTGGACAAGTTTTTTAACACATAATATAGTCTGATATGTTTTTTGGAAGTGCAGACTGTTTCCTTTATGGTACATGTATAAATTCATAATTTAATATTAAAGAATAAGCTCACAGTAATAACAGGAAATCACATTGTTTCGTACTTTTGCAGACTTACGGCAAAATACCAGTAATTTATGAATTTCCAGCGACTCGTACGGATTAGACGGACAGTGCTAAATTGCTTATCTTTCAATAGGTGTTGGAGCGCTGAACTGTGTACTTTATATACATATAAAACTTGTAAATCTAAATATTAAGAATGAGTACACAGTAATAAATGATATTAACATCCATTTGCACTATTGTGCCGTCCTTTTACGGCAAAATACTAGTTTTTTCATGAATTTTCAGCGAGCTCTAACGGATAGACGAACAGTTCTGATCATAATAATATATTATATGTCTTGAAAGCCGCTGGACTGTTGTACTTTATAAACATATCACATTTTCATTTAATATTAAGGAAATGAGTAACAGTAATAAAAATGAATTACACACCCCTTTGCACTATTGCTGTTTTTACGCGGGCAACATAACTAGTTTTTTCATAATGGAATTTCAGCGAGTCGTACGGACGGACACAGTTTCTATGATACCTGTTTTATACTTGAGAAAGCGCATCTGTTTCCTTTATGACATGTCAATGTTTTAATTTAATATTAAAGAAATGAGCTCTCCAGTGATAAATAAAATTTAACATTGTTCGCACTTTGGCAACCTTACGGCAAAATACAAGTTGTGCACGACTTTCACGCGAGCCTCTAACGGACAGACGGAAAGTCCCGATTCATATTTTCTATGTTTGGAAACGCTGACTGACTGCTTGAATGTGGCATGTAAAATTGATAATTCGATATTAAGAATAAGCTCACAGTCATAAATGAAATTACATATTTTTCGCACTTTGCCGATTTACGGCAACATATACCAGTTTTTCATGAATTTCGGCGAGCTCGTACGGCAGACGACATTCCGGTAGGAATTTTATAACGTTTGAAGGCACCGCTAGTGCTTTAATGTGCATATAAAATTGATATTGATATTAAAGCATAAGCTCACAGACTAAAATGAAATTAACATCTTTTCAGCACTTTTGCCGACTTTACGGCAAATACAAACCAGTTTTTCATGATTTCAGCGAGCTCGTACGGACAGACGGACCGTCTGTATAGTATATTTATACGTTTGAAGAGCACCGACTGATTGCTTTTGTGCATATAAAATTGATAATTGATATAAAGAATAGCTTCACAGTAATAAAATGAAGTTAACATATGTTCCGCCCTTTTTGCGACTTAAACGGAAACCATACCAGTTTTTCATGAAGTTGAGTTTTGCCGTACCGAGAGCGGCGGTCGGGTGTCGTTGGAAGGTCTTTGCAAGACTTACAAGATGGCATCGAGATAAGCTTCGCCATCTCTTTCCTGGTTCTCGCTCATGGGCCTGGCCGTATACTTGAGCCTCTGTCCGATCCGACCCCACTTTTGCGGTATCTGGAGCGGCGGTCGGGGGTCTCAGGCCGTGTTGCTTTGTACCAATGGGACAGGCCTGCCGAACCTTTCAACGGTACAAATCATGCATTTGCGACCTCTGGTGCTGCCTTGGTGGCCGTTTAGCCTGCATTTCTCACCCTTTTCCGCGATTATAAAGCCTGAATCGCTGTGAGCGGCCTTAAACGGCTGCCCAGCGCTGGTTCTCGATACCGGGTGGATAGTCTTGGGCTGCGCTTTCCAACGCCAACCAAAACTCATCCATCGATCTCGCGCGCCCAAGCCTAACGCCGCAGAGGAGCCGTTTTTGTGGTCTAGAGGTAATTGTAGCAGTTGCGTCCCTTGGACCAGAGTTATAAGGACTTTTGGAAATGAAAGGCAACACAAAAAAATGGCATAACTCGGAAACGGCGTCTCAGCGGGCTATTTTTGTGTACCGTTGGAAAGGTCGCCTCAAGTCCGTCTCATGGCATAGGACACGACCTGGTGGGAGACCGGGCACAGCCGCTACAGCGTGCCCAAACCTCTGAGAACCGTTCTCTAAGGGTTAATATCGGTCGCCACGGGCAAACCACTCGCAGCGGCGCCTTGGTTATGGTACCTTGGGAAGGTCTTTGCAAGACCTACAAGATGGCCTCGAGATTTTTCGCCATCATGTCCGTTTCTCGCGCAGTGCCTGGCCGTTACTTGAGCCTCTTCCGACCCCACTTTGACGGTATCTGGAGGCGGGTTCGGCAAAGTCTCAGGCAGTGTTGCTTGGTACCAATTGACAGGGATGCCGAGACCTTTCCAACGTATCAATATCATGCATATTGCGACCTCTGTTCGCCTTGGTGCCGTTTATCTGGCATTTCTCACCCGTTTCCCGCGATTATAACCCTGCATCGTCTGTGGAGCGGCCGTACGGCGGCCCCATCGACATTGGTTCCCGGTAACCCGTTGGACAGGGTCTGTTTCAGGACACCGTCTATTGGGACCTAGCTTGGCCATCTGACGGACAGGAAGTGCATCAATGCGGCGGACTAAGGGGCTAAAATGATCCCGCTCCCACGGCGAACCGGAATCGCAGCGGGCATGGTTCAAGGTATCGTTGGAAAGGGCTCTTTAAGAGCTACACTTGAATCACAATTTTCCAGTTTTCTTTTCCTAACGTCCGTCCAGGGTAGAAATCGTGCCAAACCGGAATGGACCAATGGGTGTGCACCAAGTGTCAGATCTGCCCCGAGCTCTTTCCAACGGTACCACATACATGTGCTGTGCCCCGCGTTCACAATCTAACAGCCGTTTTTATTGTGCACTGCTTCGCGAAACTATTGCATCCTACTGTTCATCACGGCGTTCAGACTTTGTTTCGCACATTATTGGCCGGGCGTCGGAGAGGCCGGTTGTTTCTCTCGATACCGTTGATAGGTCTTGGCCTGCGCTTTTCCTTCCCACACACCAGAACCATCTCGCCTGCTCGTAAAGACGCCGCAGCGCTGAGCCGTTTTTGTGTCCGGAGGTAATTGTACAGTTTGCGTCCCCCTTGCCAGTGGCCTCTTGATTTATCGCACTGTGTAATGAAGAGTCAACACTAAATGGTCAAACTCGGGAACGGGAGGTCCGCAGCGGGCTGGTTTTTGGTACCTTTGGAAAGTTTCGGTCACCCCGTCTGCTGTGTATACACATTTACAACCTAGTCACGGGCCGTACAAAAGCCGTCACAGGCGGACCCGAAACCCGAAACACATAATCACAGCCCACGGACTACGCACATCGCAAGCGCCTTGATCTTGGTAAAGTTACACAGTCCTCATCATGTGCTTTCACCTGTATAGAACCTTGCGCTGTAGGTTGAGACGGTCTCTGAATAGGCATTTAAGTGCATACTTACTGTCCATTCTAACTCACGATACAGACAATCGCTTGCTTGATTTACCCACGGTAAAAAGTAGAACGAATGTTATCATATACCACATAAAGAAAAGAGCTTTTCGTACATTTGGTCATTTCTGGACCTTTTCCCTTGGCGACATTACCACCGCGCATGAAGAAAATCATGCATTTCCGTACTTTGTCCATTGAATTACACATCTCTTCTTACGCCAACGCCATTTTAGCCTTAGCGACAGCTGCATTTTACATTCATTGCCGCCAGTTGCGATGTGTATCATATAATGTAATAATGTCTTTGTTCGCTAAACGACTGCCACACAGCATACATAAACACGCGGCGTTTGCTCTTTCAGTGAGCACCGGCCAGAAGTTCGAGAACCCGTCCCCGCCGAACCGCAACAAGGCCATGGACACTTATTATAGCGCTCGATTTATCTTCATGACTGGTTATTTTCATTTTCACGTGATATCAAGACTTTGTATACGTGTTCTTGTAGGCATGGAGTCAGCTAAGGCATCCTACAGAAAACAGCCATATAGTCGTTGGCCCGCTGATATAGCACAAAGTTTATAGCCCCTTGCCTTCCGATTAGCAAAATAAGCTATTTCAGAATTATTACAGCGCGTTTTTATCTGATGGCCGCTTTATCTTTCGGATAGCATATTATTCTATACCTGGAGTGTAGTATGGCACTAGCTAAACATCATAACCGTACAGCCAGAGATCCGTTGTCTCCGTAGAGAGGAACAAAGTTAAAGAAAGCCCGTGTGTTTCTGAAAGTGCGAAAGATAGCTATATTAGCCTTATTTGCAGCGCATTTTTATCCTTTTTTCGCTTATTTATTTTGTGAGAGCATAGGATTCTTACCCGTTTTGTAGTATGGCTCTCTGCTAAAGAACCATATCCCCGAACAGTCAATATTCATTGTTAGTATTAACTGAGAACAGAACTTACTTCCCCTGCCTTCCGAAAGTGCGAACATAAGCAATTTTAGCCTACTTACGCGTATTTTACTGAATTGCTGGCTTGCCTGTTTGTGATACCATACTTTTGTAAACACATGTTTTTTGAGGGTAGGGGAGACCGCTAAACACTAAACCCTAAACTGTGCTCATATCTCCGGTGTGCTTTAAGAAGTACAGAATCAGAGCCCCTTTGCCGTTCGAAGTGCGAAAATAGCGATTTTAGCCTGACATACATCGCATTTTTATCAGATTGTTCTTATTTTCTTGGTGATAGCATACTATCCTGTAACCTGTTTTTGGGTATGGCGTCTGCCAAGGAATCAGCCGCAGAACACCAATATTCCTTGCCGCGTTAACTGGAGAACAGAAAGTAAATAGCCCCTGCCTTCCGAAGTGCGAACATAGCGATTTTAGCCTCGGTTAATCGCATTTTACCGTTATTTGCCGCTTAGATTCTAATTGTGTATATGCTAGGGTGAGACTTAGTTGGGCAATGAAGAGGGTTAGTTTTTGTAGTTGTGAGAGGGAGGGGAGAGTAGGGGGGGGAGTGTCTAGCTAAGTATCCTATCTTGAACCAAGCCAGCATTCATTGCTTCGCGTTAACTGGAGAACAGAATTACAGCCCCTTGCCTTTCGACGTGCAACATACGATTTTCGCTCGCCTCATTCAGCGCATTTTTACTTTATTGGCCCGCCTATTGTTTGTGAAAGAATCATACTTTTAAACACCTGCTTTGTATAAAATGTGACTAACGAAACACTTATACCCTAACCACGCGGATCTCTGTGTGTGTAAACCAGAAGTACCGACTTAGAGCCCCTTGCCATTCGAAGGTCGAAATGCTATTTTAGCCGTATTTACCCGCGCATTTTTTATCATTTGTCGCGAAGTTCTTTGGGATGCAACGATTTCTAATGCCTTTTTGAGGCTTGGTCGTCTCAGCTAAGGACCGCTTTAAACACCGACAAACAAGTACAACTGTCTATTCATACGTGATGTCAACAGGTCTGCTTGCAGACATACTGGTGATTGCGGGAGAACGGGCGTCCGGAGACGGATTCCTCATACCATTTGGACAGGCCCTGGCCCGGGCTTTCCAACGTGGCAAAATCATATCGGCTGCGCTACTGACCGCGCGCTACAGCCGTTTCGAGGGTTTTAGGGTTGGGTTAGGGTGAGGGTTAGGGTTAGGGTTGGGGTTAGGGTTAGGGTTAGGGTTAGGGTTAGGGTTAGGGTTAGGGTTAGGGTTAGGGTTAGGGTTAGGGTTAAGGGTAGGGTTAGGGTTAGGGTTAGGGTTAGGGTTAGGGTTAGGGTTAGGGTTAGGGTTAGGGTTAGGGTTAGGGTTAGGGTTAGGGTTAGGGTTAGGGTTAGGGTTAGGGTTAGGGTTATGGTTAGGGTTGGGTTAGGGGTTAGGGTCAGTGTATCCCGTATAGAGCCCTCGTTTCCTAGTACAAATGCTAGGCCTTTACGGAAAATCCCATATCGTGGCTTGCGTCGCATAATGTGTTGCACACAGAGGCCGCTTCCTATATGTGGCTTGTGGTCCTATTCAAAGGCCCAGGGACATGTAGGCATAGCGGTTGACCTGGACCCTTGGGGATGTCCCCTCGTCCTTAATTTCTGGACAGTTTTTTGGACGTTCTCTTTAGGGAGGTGTCCTTTTTGGGATTGGGGTAACAAAACAAAAAGTTGCAAATCTGACCAGATTTTCTAACCCGTTGGTACTAAATAGTGGCTTGGAGGCCCGTCCTATCCATAAGGCTTTTTCTACTAATTGTCTCCCTTCGAATTGTTCCCCTTGAATTGAAATGGGTAGAATTACTTCCTATACAAGGCCTTCTATTAAAATTGTCTCCCTTCAAATGTTCCCTTAGTTGCCTGTCGGGGTAAATTACCTCCGATAACAAAAGGCCCTCAAAAATATTTCTCTTTGATTATCGCCCTTGCAAACCTCTGGGGTAGGTATGTCCTATACAAAGGCCCCAATTACTCGGGGAGATAACAGACTTGGTTGTCGGGGTGGGTTCGTGGTTGGGGTCGTGTCGGGGTCGTTGTTGGTGTCGGGGTCGTGGCGGGGTCGTGGTCGGGGTCAGGTCTTCATGTAGTGTTCGGCTGCTTTTAATGATTTTTATTTTTGTGTAAAAAAATTTCCACGTCCTGAGGCCCTTTGTCAGCAGTAATGATCATTTGATATAATTTCGACGCTGTTGTTGAAAAAGTAAGTTAGGGTCCCAAAACTTTTTTACCCCACTCTCTTTTACCAGCCCTGACTGCGAAAAATATGTGCGGTACATAAGGGAGTAAACGGTCCCGTATATGTTGTCTATACATGTCCAAGTCCAAATAATTGAAGGCCTTTGTCTTAAAGGGGTAGAATTTGAGTTGTTGTTGTTTGGTTGTGACAAGGGCCTTGGAATAGGAAATGGGGTAAGGGGAGGTCACTAACTCTCGGGCAAGAGCCAACATATATGATCACTTTGGAGATTTTATTTTTGGTGCAAAGGTCATGGTCTCCGATCTGGAAATTCTTGGTGGAATCGATCGAGCACAATTGCAGACCTCAATCGGCCGGAGTTTTTGACCTCGATCTGTTTTGAAACCCTTGAGGAGTTATGGAACCTTGAAATGGCAAAATTAAGGTAAAATACCAGTCGTTTGGGCATTTATTAACCTTGAAGGGATAGATTGGACTCCTCCCCGACACCATGATGGCTACCGAACTCTCTGGAGGTATGGCAGGGGTGATGACGCTGGTCAAGGTCATGCCTATGGCCCGTGAAACCATGGCCAACATGCTGATTAACATGCATTAAAAGGGTCTAAGTGTGATTTTTGAGGGCCTTCTGGTATAGGGTTAGGGTTTAGGGTTTAGTGTTAGGGTAGGGTTATGGTTAGGTAGGGTTAGGGACAGTGCATCGCTAAGCTTTTAACAATGGTGGACTTTAAGTGCGTATTTTCAGAATGGGGCGCACATATTCTTGTGGCTCGGTTATGTCCTACACCGGGGCTCTGAAAATGCTAGGAAACTGCTGTATAGTGGCTCTGACCTTGAACGACATGGCCCCCGTGCGTACTCCTGTCCATATAAAGGGAAGACTGAGGAGACCTTCTAACTACCCGTGCAGTCCGTGTCCGATGTCCGCTTCATCACACGCCTGTGCTAATTACGTTGTTTATCATAGACGGTTTGGACGCCTGTTGAACGACATCGAACGGCTGTAGCGCTGCGGTCAGTCCGCGTCACCACTTATGTCTGCAACAGCTGTTGAACTCCGTCTGAATATGCCATGTACTTGTTTTGTCGTGTTAAAGCGGGCCCTTACCGGACGACCAATGCCTAAAACAAAGGCATAGTAATAGTAGCTATCACAAAGAAATAAGCGACCACTGATAAAAATGCTCTGTAAATACGGCAAAATAGCTATTTTCGGACCTTCCAATGGCAGAGGGGCTCTAATTTCTGTACTTCTGTTAACACCACAGGAGAGATCATTCGCTAGTTTAGGGTATATTGGTTCAGCTTAGTCACATTACGACAAAAGCCGTGCTTTAAACGTATGCTTTCACAACCAATAGCGGCAATAAAGTAAAAATGCGGCTGTAATTCAGGGAAAATCGCTATGTTCGCACTTTCGGAAGGCAAGGGGGCTGTAATTTCTGTTCTCCAGTTATCGCAAGCGATGAATATCTGACTGTTCAGGATATAGTTCTTTAGCTAAGACCCATACCCTACAACAACCGGTATAGAATAGTATGCGTCACAAAGAAACGTCCATGTTTACAAACACGTTTGTTTATTTTATGGACTGTACAATACTGACCGGGCATTATTTGGAGGATTATTATTGAATACATGCAGTGGTGTAGCTGGCCATATACTGGCGTAGTTGGCCTTTTTTCATTTGAAACGGAGGGGTGCAGGAGACTGCCTGTTCCACTGTGGGTTCAAGGATGCCTTACTTTTAGCATTTTATATCAGTGGAACAGAACTTCACTAGCTAGTATCAACATTTATATAGATATTCTTGGGGTGTCTGTGTTAGTTCTTTGAGGTCCTTACTAGTATTTCGGTTGGCTTCAAAATAAGTTTCAGACGTTTGAGCGAATTGATGTTAATTCTGGGGGTGTCAGTGTTAGTTCTGGGCGAGTCAGTATTAGTTCTATGGGTGTCAGTGTAAGTTCTGGAAGTAACTGGGTTAGTTAATGAGATGGTGTCTGGTGTAGTTCTGCTAGGTATAGGATGCTGGATCGAATAAAAGCAAATGTTGCTCTTAAAATGCATTCTAGGTTCGCTTCGACTATGTCCTACAAAAGGTAAAAAATTTGCACATAAGTGGCACTATTCCAATAGAAGTTTGTCTGTATTTCTTTGTCATGTTTACGTTGAAGACACATACGTAATATGTCGAAGCCACTTGCTTGGTTCTTGACTTACGACAGATGCAGTTGTCTCAATCCTCAATCGACGGACTTAGACTGTCAAGAGGTAACAGATCTGATTGAAAAATTCATAAAATATACTTATAACGATCTGTCTGCTTTCTAGCTTGACTTTCTATGTCCGCTATTTATTTAGTTTAGTGTTTTCTGTGCTTAAAATATTTACAAAAATGAATAAAGCTGTAGATATGTAAGGTTTAGGAAACACATGCAATAAGTGTTAAATATTTATGTAAAAATTTATTTGCTGACACCCTGTACGTAGTTTTTTTCAATTTTAAACACTCCCCCCTCCCCCCCCCCCCCCCTGTGACCAAGTGCCATTTTTGGCAGCATACGTATATAATAATTATTTACAAAGGGGTGGGGGGGGGGTTTAAAACGTAAAAATGATTTATGTTCATATTTTAATAGAAAAGAGAATGAGAAATGTCTACAAAATCTTCTTTTTTGTTCATAAACTTGTAAAATGAAGTTGCATTTATCAAGAAATGGTCTTCAACAATCGTAACTATGCAATTTCAGAAGTCTATCCCACTGTCACTTTTTCCTCAATCGGATAGGCAATCTGAATGAGAAAATGTCCGAGGTCCTTTAATATCTTGCGACGTATCGTCAGAATGCAAAGTTAATAAATGAGTTTATTACATGACTGTATTCTATTGTTTCTCTGATTGGCTGAAAACGGTTCGAAAAGTAATGAGTACATATCATAGCAATTTATCTTGGGTTATAAGTAGTATGAAAATAAAAATAGATCGAAGTAGGTGCTTGCAAAACCAATATCAACCTGATTTGGTCTAAATGTTTTCCTTATTTCTTTATTAAAGTTTCAATTGTAATAACAAAACTGACTTTACATTTATTCATGTAATAAAACAATTATTGACTTTTTCATAGGTTGATATCAAGATTTATCAACCCTCAAAAAGTTATTGTTTCATCTCTTGAACACTTAGAATGGGTAAGTCACACTTGACTGAGTATTGACCTTGAAAGCTGTTGTCATTACAAGCTGGCCAATCATACTCCGTGACCTTAGAAATAACCTCTGACGTTTAAATTATTTTTTCCTAATTATAATTGAGGCGACTCTCTGGCTGAACGCGCTCTGCAGATTACACATTACTAAACCCGGGGATGGAAAAGTGGAGTTGTTGAAACAAGCCAAACATCTCATTTGTCACAAAGGTTAACATATGTCGTTACCTTCGAATGCATGTTTAATAATGTGAAAATAAACCCCATTGCGACCCTCTCATTGTACACAACAAATTCATGAATCGAATGCCCGGATGTTTAGGACAGATACTACTAAATTACAGCCATGAATTACTTGATTAATGACCGCTTAATTTGTTGTGTGCGAGGTCGAAGACTGTTAGCGCATCAAATCACGGCGGTCCAAATCACTAGTAAATTAGGATCCCATCACCAGTTATTGAACGGATGAACATTTTTCAAAAAGTAACTGATTAAAACTTGCATATAATATCCATTTTACATGTTAGAAAAAAACACCAAGTTCCGTAAAATATCCACTATTCACTTTTAATTGTCCGCTATATCATCTCTATAAAAATCTACACGAGAGTTTCTTAAATGCCGTATTTACTCAACTAAAAGTGGTACCGGATTTACTTTGTTGTTGGATTTAACAATATATTTTAGCGTAATTACTGTGGAAATAGCGGACTTGACATTTTTTCAGGCAGTAGAAAACAACATAGATCTTTTTTTCAATTTTTTTTTATATATTTTGGTGCAGATATAAACGCTCCCTTGGTGCAAATGTAACGCCCCCGGGGCGCTTAAACGGGGGTTATGGAATGCCAATAAGGTAGAATGGTCTTGTCATTGCGTCCAATCCTAGTGTTCAGCACACTGATGACCAATATTTAAAGAAGAAATTGCAACCAAAATTTACAAGATGATCATTATATATTTATATAGATGTGCCCTAGAAGGAACTTTTGCTATGCTTTAACTTGTATTCATCTCGCCTTCGGCTCGGTGAATATAACTATTTTCGGGTTGATAAATCCTGATATCAACCTATGAAAAAGTCGATAATTGTATAACATAAAATATTCCAAGACAATATTTAGCAAATGGTCCGGAATGCTCGTAGGAGTTTAAGTGGACACGTCCCCAGCACTATTAATAAGGCCAGTTACACGTATTACAGAAAAGGATTGAAAACTGTTTAGACTGTCATAAGGAGTTATACAATAATCAACATCAGCTGAACCTTTTACAGAAATTGAAGTAAAATCATTTTTATTGTATTTCTCCCATTAAGTATACACATGTTAGTATTGATAAAAAAATCTACAAGCATTTCGCCATAAGTATTCACATTAAAATCAATAACATCACGTTCCGGTAAACTGTCGACCCCGACTATATAATCTTCTATCTGTCCAGATCTGCTATACAAATCAACGCAGATGAAAATTAAGCCATCATTTTGAAAACTTAAAATGTCTGTTAAAAGCTTATCAAAAAAGGAATTAACGTTAAAATATCTCGACGAATTTTCAGGTGGAAGGTAACATATATCTCTCTAATTTTCGCTCTTATGTACCATCTTAAGCCATAACATACCTTCCAAAGAAGAGTCTAAAATAGATACATCAAAAATAGCAAAAAATCTTGTATTTAATTAAAAACCCAACGCCACTAGACCCAAGTCAGGCACGTTTATGGATGTTTTGACGGTTGAAACCGAAGCAGCGGTAACCGTCAACATTTAACATGGAGCCGTTGGTTAAATGCGTTTCAGCGACGCCTAAAATATCAAAGTATTGACTTAAACACAAGTTGAACGTAAAATAAATTTATCAGATTTCGAGTTTGTTTTCCACCCACGTACGATTCAAAACCCAGTTTTCAGCTAGTACATGTATCTCCTGGAACCTTGGCCCTTGGAATTGCCATGACAGCCACCATTACTTGATCTATTGTTGTAACGGCCATTACCCCGGTAAGTGAGACCACGCGCGTTTCTACCCTGCTGTCTCTCCTGACGATCGTTGTTTCCACGACGTCTGTGCTGATCACGTGGATAATCGTTTGGCACCTGGTTGGAATTCTGGCGATATCTGAAACTCTTCCGGACGACATGTGAACCTTTTAATTCCAGGCCATGCGGCTTAAGAGCAGACAAAATAGCCCGAAAGTTACTCGACATGACACGATCTGCTTTTGTCTGATCATGATACTGGCTACTAGATTTCAGATCCGCCTTTTTGATCATGACTTTACGCTTGTTCTCATGAGTTTTCATAGTGGCGATAACGACACCAGGCGTGGACTCGTTCGCCAAAGACTTACGCTCCACTCTAGCGCACACAACACCCTGGACCTTTAAACCGCCACTAATTAAACTGTTCACTTTATTAGTAACATTTTCATTTGAAGTTTCATGAAGGTCACGGATAATGATGTTCTTGGTTATGTCATCGCCAGAATCGCACTTGGTACCATTAGAAATACTTTGCACCTTCGCCGTAATGTTCTCTAACTCTTCCGTAATGTCAGCGCCAATTGACGTCTGAAATGAATATAGATTACCATTAATGTCCTTGCGTTTACGACTTAATTCCGAGTTAACCCTTTTATCTATTAGAGAAAACAAAATGGCGTCCTTAATCCAATTATAAAAAGACATTTAAACCAGAATTGTCGATTTTATGTCAATTTGTCTCATATCATTGCTTTTAAATATAATAAGCTGGTTATTGTAAGTAAAAGTATGCAGTTTACCTAAGATGAAAAGCAATTCAATACGGGGCAAGTGTACAGACAAAATTGCCGAGTCATTCAGCAGTAGAAATTGTCGTAAAGCAGCGATAACTTCCTTTAGTTATTCATTAACAAAACATACATGAGTATATTTTTTCTTAGTTTGATCATTTCCCATTCTACTAATCATGGTTTTGAGGCAAAATTACATTAAAAGTGTTTTCAGTTTTATTTCTATTCCAGTAAACAAGAAAACGGCTCAAAAATGGTATTTTCAAATAGTCCTCAGTTATTTTGTTATTTTTTATTCTTTGCTCTGTAGAGCTATTTTGAAAATGACATGAAATATCTATGCTTGGCATGTAGGTAGCATTTTCACAATGAAATAATAACATGACAGAATTTGTCATGGAAACTTAGATCATACACCACCACTACAATTTGGGGTCTCATTTTAGCTGATCTTGCAGTTTGTGTGTTTGACTGAAAATATTTTTCTTGCATCAAACATGACCCCCATGTTTCGTTTAATTTTTATTCAGCTCTGATAATATTCTTCGGGAAAATGTAAGTTAAAGATATTTTAAATTGGTCTTGATGTTTGCTGCAGCCATTGGAAATTTGTCATTTTTATATAAAATAAAGAAGAACAGCTATTTAGTGTGTTGTAACCTTATGGATGACTTGGGTTAATAATGTTCAGCGATAGCTGGATCTCAGCATCACATATTATGTTATGTACAATAGTAAAAGGAAACCAACTTTTTGTTAGAGCAGGTACTCGTGTACCCGTTGTAAAATATATTCGAATTTGGACCAATCAGAAACAAGTTCCATTAAAATGCACCAATAAAATTACATCTCTGCTAGGGTGTAATTAGTATAAGGAGACGGAGACGGATGACAATGGAGTCATTCTGTACCCAGCGATTGATGTAAATTATAATTTATCCTAGTATCTTGATAAATGAGCTGTTGCAGCTACACTGTCAGGGCAGATAAATTATGTAAAAGAAAATGCTTGAGACTAAAGAAGAGTTGCAGTAGTCTAACTAGGGTTCGAGCTTTAGGGCCAACGCATAGAAATTAAACCTTTACGGGATAGACAATAGCAAGAATAGTCTGAACATCAGAAAACTAAGACAGAGACTTTTGGTTTGGTAATCTTCTGTTTCAGTAAGAGAGTTCCAGGTTACAGACAATGTTCAACAGTATTGGTGAAGTACAGCCTAGGCATTGGGGTCATACCTATAAGGTAGTTTAATGCTATATGTTATAGCATAAAAGCGCTGAGCATCCAAGAGTCAGAGCAATCATACTGAGTTGCAGCTTCTTGTCAGAGAACATCGGCTGAACATCTATGCGAAAGGACTTGTATATTGTCGATTCAAAGACATTGTCTGACGGAAACTTCGACAAAAAGATACTATCCCCGTTCTACACGAGTTTGAGCTGATTAGTATTAGCTGAAGGTTGTTAGTTTAAAACATTGAGTGATTCATCTGATCCCTAAAAAAATTTATAGCTCATTATTGAAATCATTTTTGAATCATTGGTACACGAATCATTAGGGCGAGGTAGTCAGAGAAATAAATATATGTGTTACTGTATATGGTCTCACCAGCTTTACGTTTTAATAAAGGACATTGTACATAGTTTGTCAGCTAGTCCGAGACATAGTCACCTTAGCAATTGGACCTATTGCATTGTTCAAGATACTAAAGGCGTAAGCACTTTCCCGGGACATATAACTCATATCCTGACATACATAATATTGATATACATATTCTATGTGGAAGTGTTGTTATGATATAGATTTATATGGTATTGCGAATCGTATTTTAGTAAAATGTATTCAATTATTGTTCTTGTTAAAGGTTTTGACAAACTTATCTTTATCTATATTTCCAATGACTGCAGCACACATCAGGATCTATTTTAAATGTCTGAATGTAACTTACATTTTCTTGCAGAATATTGCCAATATTGAATAAAAAAGAAAAACAGGGGTCATGTTTGAAGCAGAAAAAAATATATTCAGTCAAACACACAAACTGCAAAATTAGCTAAACAATGAGACCCCAAATTGTAGTGGTCGGGTATGATCTAAATATACATGACAAATTATGTAGTGTTATTTTTCATTATGAAAATGCTACCTGAAAATGCTACCTACATTTCAAGCATAGATCTGTCATGTGATTTCAGGAAAACTTGAAGAGAAAATAAGAAAATAGCTCTACAGAGCAAGAAAATGAGGACTATGTGAAACCACCATTATGCAGCTCCCATTTTGAACCATTTTTCATATTTAGTTCTGTTTGCCTATAAGAAAAACTTTTTTCTCTAAGATTGTGTCAGTTTCGTTTGAAATGTACAAACAACCTAAATGTATGAAAAAATGCTAGGTTTTAGTTTGATAGTATCATACCAACATTTTCTAAGGTTTTATGGCAATTTCTGTAACGTATACAACTCATCAAATTTTGGCAAAAAAATAGCTGTCACGACATAATTTCCAATCAGTTGCCATAACTGTAGCTTACTTTTGCCCTGTTTTGTCATTTTCTACTCTGCTCTGCATACAAATTATACATTTAAACTGTTAAGTATGTAACTCTAACTACTAGATATAAGCAATCTTTAGGCTACCAATATGCAATTTTTGAGAGAAAAATACTGTACACTCGAAAACATTGTAAATGTGATACATATGTATTTTGTGTTTTATCAATATTTAACGCAAAATTGCAATGGATTTGTCATTTTCTATCACATTGCAATCAAAGTAGACCTTTCCCATCTTCATCTGGCCTGATTTCAATTTTTACCAATGTTCCACTAAAAAGCTGTTATTTATTCTATATAAGGTGGTTCGCGGGGTTCCTACGAAAATTTCGAAGTATGAGATATAAGACTGATATTAGGTCTGTATGTACTAACATCTCCTGTCTTTCATTTGGAGAGAATTCCTGTCTTTCATTTGGAGAGAAAAGAAAATCGTTCCGAGACCACATTTCCTTTGAAGAGCGCCACCTGGCGGCATATGTATTTTTCAAGGGAAATCGCCGTTTTACTGTAATAATCTCATTAAAATTAATGTTATTACATTTTTTTAAACTCAGGAATATAGCTACATTTAATGTTATTGTTTACATGTTGCGTTTTGTAAATTATTTCATTTGGAAAATGCTTAGATAAAGAGATATCCGTAGTAGGGGTGGGGAAAAATAGCGAAAATATTCAATGTATTTCATGGCCGTTTAGCCGAAATAAAATAAAACGGAACGGTCAAAGTTCTTGATTTTTAAATATATTCTTCTTTAATCATTTCTGAACAAGAAAATAAAATAAAAATAGGGGGTCTTCACGGCAGATTTTTTTTGCAAATTTACTTTTTATTTGTTTTGGTAATGTAAATTTTGTGACGTTGATACACAATGACGGCGTTAACGTCGCGCAAACGCTGATTTCATTATGTCTTTCATTCAATTTGATATAAACAGGACCTTCAGAGTTCACAAAAATCTTTAGAATCTTTTTTATTTGAATATATTCACATGATGTACATTGTTGCGTATTTTGCAGTCAATATTTATCTATTATCTAGTAATATATATCAGAGTCAGTTAAAGCTACTTGCCCACAATTTCGGTGAAATTTATTAACATGTTCCTGTTCACCAAGTTTGGCACAAAATGTGAATATGTCGCTCTAAAACATGTACTATAACTACTGAATATGGTATAAATGGTTGAGTTTTTTATGAAAATGTTTAATCTTGCATAACTCTGCGTATCTGGCTCTGTATTTAAGGGTTAGTAAAGTGTGTGTGTGTGTGTGTGTGGTGGTGGTGGTGGTGTGTGTGTGTGGGGGGGGGGGGGGGGGGGGGGGGGGAAGGGGAGTGGTGTAGAAAAAATCTTATTAGTTTATCCGCTATGAATTAAAACGGGGCTGTCAAAATTCTTTATTTTCAAACATAGGTTTCTTTAATTATTCCCCCACAAGAAAATAGAAAAAAAAGAGTGATCTGCAAATTTACATTGAGCCGCGCCATGTGAAAACCAACATAGTGGCTTTGCGACCAGCATGGATCCAGACGAGCCTGCGCATCCGCGCAGTCTTGTCAAGACTCCATGCTGTTCGCTTTCAAAGCCTATTGCAATTAGAGAAACTGTTAGCGAACAGCATGGATCCTGACCAGACTGCGCAGATGCAAAACCATTATGTTGGTTTTCTCATGGCGCATCTCATTTTACCTTTTGTATGAAATGTTTAAGTGCGAAACTGAACGACATTCCTTATTGCTTTTCAATATTTCAAGTGACTAGCTAACAACGAAGATACAAGATACGAAATGTGGTGATACTGTTTTCCAGACAAAAATGAAATACATTTTTAACGAAAAGGAACATTTTGAAGGGTGGCTAAAACATCAATATGTTTCTTTTTTGTTACAATATGTAACTTTATGTAGAGGTTTTGATTTTCATTATAATTCTAATTGTGTATTATATTTATTTAAGAAATAAGTTCCCAAACGTGGTTAATTACGGTGCCCCTAAAGTGGCATGTTACACACTTTTTTTCCACTTAGGTAATGTGAAACTTTTTTATTTCGTTAAAACGAAATAACTATTTCGTTTGAACGAAATGATTTCGTTTGAACGAAATAACTATTTCGTTTATTTCGTTTAAACGAAATGATTTCGTTTAAACGAAATGTGAAATGTTATTTCGTTTAAACGAAATAGTTATTTCGTTCAAACGAAATGATTTTGTTTCGTTTTAACGAAATGATTTCGTTTAAACGAAATGATATTTCGGTTAAACGATATGATTTCGTTTAAACGAAATAAAAAAAGTCTCACATTACCTAAGTTGAAATAAAGTGTGTAACATGTCACTTTAGGGGCACCGTAGTTTATCGTAGAATAACCCGAGTTTTGAGTTCTTATGCGTAAGAATATATCACGAAAGCCGTAGGCCTGAGTGATATATTCGCATAAGAACGAAAAACTTGGGTTATTCTACGATAAATCACACTTGGGAACTTATTATTTCGATTCTAACACGACATAATAGTATCAACAGTGATAGAAAATATGGTAACTACTTTTTGCGACCGTACTACGCACCTGGATCGGATGACGTCATTGCACGCGAGTGGTATATTTAAGAAATAATATATCTCATCGGTGATTTGTCGCTGAATAAATCACTGCTTGGAGTTCAGATGCGAAGGAATTATATCACGAGGGCGTAGCCCGAGTGATATAATGCTACGCATCTGAACGACAAACAGTGATTTATTCAAGAGCAAATCACTAAATGAGATATATTATTTCGATTCTAACACGTTATCAAGGACTTTAAAGTACACCTTGTCGGCATGCATTAAATATTTGCCCGTTTTCAATCGGGTTCTTTTCCAGCGCGCCGTTACGCCGCTTGACGCTATGACGTAATAGTTGTGACGTCAGAACAGTGAATTGTTGTTTAATAAATCACTGTCTCCAGCCTTCTTTGTTTAATAGGAAAATGAATCGGATCGTGTTAGAATGCAGAATAACCCGAGATTGATTTTGCTCTAGATCTACATGTAGATCTATGTAGGTTATTTGCTGGTCGTGTTAGAATGCTTTTTAAACCTATCTTGAATATTTTCAATAAATAAAATCATGGAATCTTAAGCAGATGATGGATAATTGAGATAATGCCTCTTACGGTAAAAATGTACTTCAGTCTGTGAACTTGAAACCGTTACTTGAATAAAGCTTATTTTGGTGCCGCTTAGTGCTTTAAATTTATAACGTCAACGTGAATGCACAATGCAAACCGTATTGAGGGAAAACTTGCTTCTAAATGACAGAACAAAAATAAAACTCTAACTCATTTCGCTTCAAAACATTCAGAAAATAATATAAAACAGATACAGTCGACGCAGACGATATTTTAGGATGGAAAGATGGAAGAAGGATGGTTTAACTGAGGCTGCTCTTGCGAAAGGTTTAGAGGCATGCGTTCATTGTTCAGACCTGCTGTTTCTGTCAGATGTTTTCAAGGAAACGCACTTTCGACATGGTTCGCTGTTGTACATACAAAAAGTTTCGATTAAATAGAATTTTGGCGGCAAATTGGGATCATTCTTATTTAATGAAGGTTTAATTCCAAAATCGAAGTACGGTATTCCACTGCTGAATGTGATATCAAAAAAGTAACCACTATGATTTCATCTCGTGCATTTCTTTTGGTGTTTCAAAAATTTTAAAAGACGGATAAAACTAAAAAATAAATAAAACCACCATTTACATGTACTTTGAAACGTTTTCGCCAGAATGCTGAAAACAAAATATTTGACTGGTATTTAGTGTAAAAGTGCATTTTGACGCAGATGCAAATAAATTTGGATATTTCAGGACTGGAACGCCTGTATAAATTACAGACCCCGGTATATACCGGATTCAAGCAATTTGAATGAAAATTATCTTTAATGTATATATTTTGTTACCATTGTATGACTAACCCTAACCTTTTGTCAGTATATTATACATATCATACACTAAATGCATGCTGTCGTACAATAATTTGCGTACTTTTGCCGTGCGCTCCGACTGATAATCAGTTCAGGACATGCGCAGAAGACCGCTCCAGCTATGACAGACTGCAATGAGCAACATCGCATAAAGAATGTCCGTGACATTGAGCGCAAAGTGAACAGAAGTTACGATATGCATGCATCAAATGGGGATTTTACATTTATGCGTTTTGAAGCGCCTTGTCAGACTTTTCTGTTGATTTTATTTTCAGTTTTGCATATCATGGATCACAAATGTATCATAATCAAAATGATTATAGTGAAGTCTATTGTAAGCAACCACCGACTGGATATATTCCTTAATGAATTACTGTGATCATTGCGTTGGAGATCTACGGCTTAAAATGTACCATGAATTGATTACAGTGAAGTCTTCATGCATTAAGTGAGCTCTAAAACTGTTTCAAAAATGGATAAAACAATTTAACAGATGCGTATTGTTTGCACGCAATGCTAATTATGACGCCAGTATTCAGAAATCCATGTGTCTTGCAGACAGCTAGTCGAATAGAATTTGGGACAGGCTGAAAATTTAATACAGTGACAGAAACGGCAAGGGTGTCCGTGGTCATCATTTTTTAATGGCATTTTACATAATAATATAAACAAACTAATTAGCGTCTATAAGGAAATTGTTGAACTCGCATTGAAGTGTATTTCTAGATGATATACTTAGATTGTAAAATACTTAACACTGTAAATAATGTGAATCTGTTTAGTAAAAAAGTTTCATTTTTGTGTACTTTCTTCATCCTATATATACAAAAATGTATCTTTAAAGGACATAATGAACAAAACGTTTGTGTGACGTTAACACCATAAATGAAGTATCAAAGTCACAATATTTACATTACCAAAACAAATAAAAAGTAAATTTACAAAAAATCTGCCGTGAAGACCCCCTATTTTTATTTTATTTTCTTGTTCAGAAATGATTAAAGAAGAATATATTTGAAAATCAAGAATTTTGACCGTTCCGTTTTATTTTATTTCGGCTAAACGGCCATGAAACACAATGAATAGTTTCGCTATTTTTCCCCACCCCTACTACGGATATCTCTTTATTTAAGAATTTTCTAAATGAAATAATCTACAAAATGCAACATGTAAACAATAACATTGAATTTAGCTATATTCCTGAGTTTAATTTTAATGCGATTATTACAGAAAAACGGCGTTTTCCCTTGAAAAATACATGTGCCGCTAGGTGGCGCTCTTCAAAGGAAATGTGGACTCGAAACGATTTTTTTTTCTCCAAATGAAAGACAGGATATGTTAGTACATACAGACTTAATATCAGTCTTATATCTCATACTTCAAAATTACATACATCTTGTATAATGCTTTCACCAAAAATCAATTCTTTGCGAGTTTTTCCCCCTATTTTCATAAATGGCCTTTACTGATTTGACTGTATTTATAATTTATAAATACACAATTAAATATGTGTGAAAAAGTTTCGTTTAGCAATTTCGTTAGTTATCGCAGAAAGTGCCGAAAAAATCCCTTTTCGCTGAATTCTCCGTGAGATAAGCATCGGAAACTTCATACAGGTTGGATCACATTTATGTTTTTACATTTTTTGAATATTTAATGTCATCAATATTGACAGAAAAATGCAAATACCAGTCATTTATGCATCCGTACTTTTTTCAGTAATCGTTAAGTTTAAACCAGTGTTTTTAGTATAAATTGTAATTATAACAGATTTCACATACCCAGTATGTAAATTTACAAACTGAAAAATCTCTGAATTAATGGATTTTCAATACCTTTACGAATTGGGCTCATTTTATGCAATCTCGCCAGTCATAATTCTTTCTTGGTTTGAGACAACCCCGTCAATATGTCAATATGTATACGCTTTGAATATATTTTTTCTAATGGGGAATATATTTTGAGCATATTCTAACGAGTTGAAAATACCTAGGCTATAGCTTTTCATTTACGAAAACATATTTGAACTGGGAATAAACATAAATCCCAGAGGGGTCCGTTACGGAACAAGGGTTAATAGATATTTTTGGAAATTTGTCAAATTTCTCAAAAGGTCTTTTTTGTTTGTTGTCTGAAATAAAAAAAAAGTTCGTGAATAAATGTTGAATCTACGGAAGCGTGAAAGGGCCATTAGAAGCTAACACGTTTTATAACGTTACAGGTACGGACAGGAATTAGAATGCCTGTAAAAACGTCGAAGTCCTAGACCTGATAAAGTTACTGTAACACTTTCTTATATCAATTATATTATCAATTATCAATCATCAGCATCGTAGTGTCTTCGTTTTCTTTGTCTTAAATTTCCCCACTCCCTTTTCAAGCGCTAAATCTTCCCATCATTTTTTTTTATTTGTAATAGTAGGTTACATCAATATAGCATAAAGTATATGAAATATTTCATCAGTAGGTGATTACATACTGAGTTATTTGAACAAGTTTATAGTATCTAAAACTTGTATAAAGCCTTGCCATGTTAGATTTCTTTTAGGAAATTGTCTGTCCTTCAATTCGAACAGTACTATGTAGAGATAAAAGGTGCTTACCAAAAAAAAAAAAAAAAAAACAACAGCACAAATCTTGACCAGACTGCACTGCTGTGCAGGCTAATCAGGATCTACACTGGTCTCAGTGGCAGAAACCAGTTGTGTTAAACAAAACAAGGGTCAAAGCAATACTATAGTATAATAAGTACTATTGAGCTAAATAAAGGGAAATAATTCCCACAAGCACAATAAGCTAATAAAAAAAAAAACGCTTATTATTCATCTTTCTTGTTTGTGATACCTACTTCTTATTAAAAAACAAAAATAAAAGATACCAGATCGGCATGAGAGGCTATGCAAAAGCATGAGAGAGAAAAAAAAGGGAGAAGGGACAGAAACAAAGTAGGGGTTGGTGGTGCAGCACTGGGGAGATTCAGAAACAAGCTGTACAAAAGAAAGATTAGTTGTCTAGGGAAAGCAGAGATAAACAATCATTCCATTTCACATTGATTTTGTTTAATTTGTTATCTTTCTTAGCGTTAAAATGTTCTAGTTTCAATAGCATTTCCATTTTTGTTTTGAATAACTGAAAGCTTGGAAATATGTTTCTAGTTCGACATTGATATATAATAAATTTCTCATTTAGTAATATGCTCATTAATGCAATGCTAAATGTTTCGTTACCTAGAATAATATCTGTCTTTGACCATCCAGTAGAAATATTCGGACAAGTTTCGTTTATCCATCTTTTGACCTCAGTCCAGTATAAGTTACTATAACGACAATCATAAAATAAATGTTGAAAAGTTTCAGTTTCTGTATTACAGAAAGAATATAACGAATCATTTCTTAAACCCATGTATCTTTGTATCTTTAGTTACAATGAACGGGAATTTTATATATTTCCAGTTAAAAAGCGCATTTAAATTTAATTTATCAGTCCATTTTCTCCTTGAAGAGAGGATTATTTTTGGCCTGGCAATTAGGGAAGCATAGATTTTTCTACATCCTTTTATTTGGCTAGTAATTATTTTTACTGCAAATGGTTGTAAATGTGAGGTTTCCCTTCTTGCATAATGTGGAAATCTAACATTGTCAATGAAATCTCTTATTGATGCGATAATACTTTGGTATTGTAAAAAATTTATTGTGACTTCATATTTATCAATAAAATCATTATACTACAGAAAGTTTCCATTTCTATCTAGAAAATCATTGACTAATAAAACTCCTTTCCTTATAAACATGGGATAGTGAAAACTAACACCACCAATATTAAAATTACTGCTGTGCCATACTGGCAGTGCACAAAAATCACTCCAGCTTTTTGGGTATTGATCATTTATTCGTATGATTCCTTTAAAGACATCATTCCAAAAGTAATTTTTTACAGTGTTGAGTTTATTATTCATAAAATTCATTCCATATTTACTGTAGGTTTGAAGAAAAGGGTAGATATCTGTAATAAATTAAAAATATGTAGTATATTTTTTTTAAACGAGTTGAATAAAATGCGAGGCTCTGCCGAGCATTTTATGAATTTTATTCAACGAGTTTAATAAATTCAATGTGGAAAGTCACAAATGTAATATTCTTTTTATCACATGTTAGCCTTTCTTATCGAAACATAAAACTTTCGACTGTCTTTTGCTATCATAAACAAGTCAATTTGACCGACGTCGCCTGCACTATAAATGACGTCGACGTCAAAGCTTTATTACACTAGTGTATTATCATTTTTATTTAATGGCTTTATTACACTCCCGCGACGTCAAACATGTGATAATTATGCGTATTCTGTGCGCAGAAAGACGAAGTCACATGACTCTTTCAAGAAAACAAAATTCAAAACATAGAAACGTCCTAAGTGTCTTAAAAAAGTATTTACATCTTTTGGGTAAGTTAACTTTCTTCAGAAACTCAAAAAGGACAAGATCAGCTGTAAGAGGCAAACGCGCGAAAAAAAAAAACCCGTCAAAATTTAATAAATAACTTGAAAAACAAGCGAAACACCAAAATGTTATAACATTATAGATTTTATTTAAGTCGAGTCTAATTTAATAAGCCCTTTTCTGATTTCTTTCCGATATTTAGCTCGACAATTCAAAGAATAGTAGAGCTATTGGACGTACCTATGCGTATGATACGGCGTCGGCGTTCCGATTTGGTTAAGAATTTGTATGTAAGCTGGTATCTCAGTAACCGCTTGTGGCAATGAATTGAAACTTCACACACTTATTTACTGTGATAAACTGACTTACACTGCACAGGTTCCATAACTCTAGTTTACCTTTTTCCAAAATTATGCCTCTTTCTAAACTAAGATATTGTTTGATAAGGTTTAAAATGTAATTGTCTCAGTACCCATTGATTTGAATGGAATGAAACTTCATACACATGGTCACTGTAATGATATGACATATAGTGTAAAGGTTTCATAACTTTACTTTACTTTGCATTTTTACAGAATTATACTCCTTTTTACTTAGATGTTTGGCTAAGTTTTGTATGTAAGCTGATATCTCAGTAACTATAAATGGGAAAGGACTGAAACTTCCAACACTTGTCCATTATCATGAGCTGATATGCATTGTACAGGTTCCATAACCCTGTTTTGCAATTTTACAAAATTGTGTTCCTCTTCCGGCTTTTATATTTATTCAGTTGACAAGGCTGTTGAATAGTCGAGCGTTGCTGTTCTCCGGCAGCTCTTGTATTATATATTTTAAAGTTTCTATAAACCCGGTATATAGTGTTATGCTTTATGAGTGATTATTAATCAATGAACAAATCCAGCATCTTCACGGCTTTTCAATGTTTCAAAAGAACAGGACATTAAAACAGAATTCAAATAAGCCAATTGCAAACCAGATGCCAGCAGACGACAATATTTTTCGAAGCAGCCTCCGATAATGGTTAACTGTGGAAATAGCCGGACTATTGGAGAGTCTTAATGAACTGAGGCGGGTCTATCTCAAGACAAAAATGCCAAACAAACATTAAAATATTAAAAATAATATATTCACATTCATTTATCCATAAAAGAATCAATCTCAATAAGTGGTTTACCGTTGTTTTTTTTTTTTTAAGTTTAAGGTAAAAATGGTGTAATGAGCGGGAATTTCAAAACAAGTTGCATCCTTGATGAAATGTTCAAATAACACAAAAGAATGATGCAATTATTAAAAAAAAATCAGCATACTGTATTCCTCATAGACTGTGTATTTTACTTTTTTGATATTTCAAAACCTTCAAAAACGACCATTGATGTCCATTTTTGATGAACCGCGATTTCACGTCCATCAGACGATTTTTGTAAATCGTTCTGTTTATTCTATAAAAATGGATTCGTTTCTCCTCATCATAATTTCATTTCAAAATGGTGTATAATTCATGGAGATCATTTTAACGTAAAAGTCGGTATTTACGTTAACGTGACGTCAGAGCGACAAATATGACGATTTATTTTATGCTAACTAATGAAATACTGTATTCTATCAGTTAAACATTTTCATATCTCATCGCTCACACTGTGCTGTGAAAATATGAAATCTATATTTTCACACTGTGAGAGATATGAGCTCCGCCCCCTCATACATTGTGTATGAATTTTAAATTATTTGCTTAAAACAGGATGAAAATTATAGTCGCGTTTTATTCTTTATAGTATATTTCTCGATTCAAATTATTTTACTTAAAGAGACTTTGTTGCATGCGTCTTTATAACGTCACATCACGTCTGACGTCATGTCTGTTTACACGCGTCTGTTTCCCGCGCTGAGATTAAAACAGTTGCAAAATGCATTTCTCAACGTAATTGAGCATAAAATAAAAAGAAAATTTGTTTGTTTTCGTGAATATGGAATATATCTCACCTCGAAGTGAGAAAATTTTCACATTTTCACTCGCGCTACGCGCTAACGAAAATATTTGAAATTTTCTCACTTCTCAGTGCGATATATTCCATATTCACTCAAAACAAACAAATATCCTCTATGAGTTTCGAATAAAAAATTTGCTTCAGTCTTGTCTCATGTAAAACCCGAGCGATAAAATTTGAGAATAAACTAACATGATGATGAAAATTTTTATTTTCTATCGAAGGAAGGAATAAAATTATGGAGTCACCGAATTCATGGAATATAACTCACTGAGAAGTGAGAAAATGTGAAAATTTTCTCACTTCGAGGTGAGATATATTCCATATTCACGAAAAACAAACAATTTTTTTTTTTATTTTATGCACAATTACGTTGAGAAATGCATTTTGCAACTGTTTTAATCTCAGCGCGGGAAACAGACGCGCGTAAACAGACATGACGTCAGACGTGATGTGACGTTATAAAGACGCATGCAACAAAGTTCCATTTTGTTTTATATTTTGCTGCATATCGGTATGAAATTCTCTTTAAAGGAGTTCATCACAATATTTTGTGCGCAGCATAATCGCGCAGCAAGCGATAACCACTGTAAAGTTCAGGATTCTCCGCCGAAAGTACATAATTGTCCGATATGCAGCGCACTCGCGCAAAAAACATCGTATGTACTGACAATATAGGTCGTGCATCCATATTTTACCTTTAAAAGTGATGGTGTTTTATTGGAGTAGTCGTAGGAAGTGCTCGAATCGAATACATTGTGGGCAGCCAATTTGAAAGTAAACCATTTCGTCCAGTAATGATGCAGCCGACTCCAAGTCAAATAAAATTCCAGAAAATCTTAACGTAGATCTATCTCCTTCAGGTTCAAATGTGACTTCCTAAAAATGTTGTTATACTTTTTGTGCCCCATCCCGCATTTCACGTAGTAAGATCAGAGTTATGGCCCTTGACAGTCAAATTGTACATAAAGGTTCTAAACATTTGTGTCGCATGTACCTCAAAAGTATATGCGCCAAGAGTCATGAAACCACACAAGAATTAAATTCAGCATGCGAAGTTGTGCACCAATGATTTTATTTGAGGTTTCACTCAGTAAAAACAGATTTATGTCCCTTGACGTGGTCAAATATATACGTAAATGGCATGTGAAAGCTTGTGTAGCACGTATCTCAAAAAGTATTTGACCTAGAGGCATGCAACCTTAAAGGAGCATCATTCCGATTATTCCGCATGTGAGTAAGAAAATTGGTTAAGAAACTGATAATAACATTGCGCAATTTGTTTTGTAAGAAAAAAATGTTCATAATTTGTAGGTGGGTGGGGTAATGAAAAAATACTTTTGTGGGTGGAGTAAATATTTTTTAATTTCTCTTGAAAACAAGCACGGGTTGATATTATTTTTTTGGTTTAGATTTTTTCGTCTTATTCTAACTTACATAATATAAAATTTGGTAAAATTCTGTCCGCTAGATTTTTCGTATCATTTAGAAATACTTCGTGTTTTTCTCAGTTTCAGATACTTTCGACATCTGTCAAGAGTAATTTTTCTGAGTTAATATATCTATATGTTGACATTTTATGTATAGTTATAGTGGTTTTATTAATTGTGATGCATAAACAGTAACATCAGAGTGAAACTTTGAATAAATAGTTGTTTGCAGTAGTTTTATTATAACATGTATGTATTGTTTCTTCAGACAAAAATACCGATTTGGTGTTCTTAATAAACTTTAAATATTGAAAAAAGAAGCACGGGTACCTATCATTTTTATTTTCTATTTTAACTTGTCATACATCATTCTATAAATATGCAAAGTTACAAAAATTTCTGTCCGCTAGAAATAATTGTGAAAAACATCTTTAAGTAAAATAATTTGAATCGAGAAATATACCATAAAGAACAAAACGTGACTATAATTTTCATCCTGTTTTAAGCAAATAATCTAAAATTCATACACAATGTATGAGGGGGCGGAGCTCATATCTCTCACAGTGTGAAAATATAGATTTCATATTTTCACAGTGTGAGCGATGAGATATGAAAATATTTAACTGATAGAATACAGTATTTCATTAGTTAGCATAAAATAAAATACAATATTTTCAAAGCGAAATGAAATTTATTATATTTATTTTATGTTTTTCGGTGGTTTATCGAAATATAACGGTGAATTATATCCTGATAAACTCACTGGCCACTCAGTGAAAATTATCAAATCTGATACCCGGATTAATGTCAAAAAGTTTACCGAGCGTACTGAAAGCCGGAAACAATATGACGATGACGTCGTTGAAATGACGTCATCTTTGCGATGCTTCCTGATAAAATTTCCCGGAAATTTCGACATTTTATTGAAATAAACACAACAAAAGTAGAGTTTTAGACATAAAATAAACAGAAAAATTGTTGGTATCGATGTAATATCACGGTAATTTCACTCGTGAACACCAAAAGTTGTTATTTTCACTCGTGGCTGCGCCACTCGTGAAAATATTACTTTTGGTGCCCACTCGGTGAAATTATAAGGTGATATTACACCGAAACCAACAATTATCCTCTATATACTTATATTTGTAGTGATGACGTCACACTTCCAATATGGTGCAGTGTTTAGCGAGTTCGCGTTGAAAACCAAAGGTCGGAAGTTCGATCCTCACCAGATGCATTTCTTTTATTTCTTTATTATTTCAGTTTTATTTATTTATTTATTTAGTTATTTATTATGAGTTTTGAAAGCATTGTAAAAAATACAGTCATTCATGTGAAATTTAAAAAGTGTTTTGTTAGTGATGTCAGATTCCAATGTACTGTCTGTAGATAGAACTTATTTTTTATAAAGGTTTTGGGACAAAATATACAGGCATTGAACTGTGAAAAGCATATAATGCTCTTCTCCCCGTTCACATATATTTCATCCACAAGCTTAAAAATCACTGACCTGAGTTTATTACTAGGAAAAAAAACTATTGCCTATGAATTATCAATAAACATCAAAAAGGCTCCTACTACCATTCCTATTCTATACCAGTAGTGTTAAAAGATTAATCATAAAAATGTTATAGACTGTTAACTTAGCAGTTCAGGTAAATAAAACAGGAGTTTTCGAGAATTTCGGCAAACAGTGTTTTTCTCTCGGTAAAATTCTCATCACTAACTTTTAAAGATGGCTAGTCTTTTGGATTTTAAACAAACTTTGTACATGTAAATGATTTTCATTCTCCCATACTGGTGATTTTTCAAAGGAGCTCTGCCTTCTAGGTAGCACCTAAGTTCATATTACAATTAAATCATAATACTCTTTAAAACTGCTATCTTCGGCGAAATCATTTCAGTGTAGAACTCAGATTTTAATATTTAGATTATATTCAATCAATACGAAAATGCGACAAAATCGACACCGTTGTTGCACCTATAACAATTAGGTACAAATGTGGTGTAACAGGGTTTAAAGGGTTCACACTATTAAATATCAGCAACAATAACAATTGTTTACTATAATAACTACTATTTAATATTGTACTAGGTTCTAAGATAAGATATACATGAATGTCTTTTCTTCGTAAACCTCTTACACAGTTCTCTAACGTTTTCTCAGTTATTAACAGAACTTCTATTCTTCAACATAAATACTTCAACATTGATTGCCTCGGTCCTAATCTAACTAATTCATTTTGCGAGTATCAGACATACATATCTAACCTAAGTGAGTACCAGAATGATACTGAAGTTTTGTCTCAAAACTTCTGCTTATGAAAGAAATGATTCGTGACTTGAGTCATGCGGTGTGATCAAAAGACCGGGTGTTTATAATTACCCTGTCATTTATCCAGTTAGTCAGTTGTCAAAACAATTAGTAATTTTGAAACATGCATTGCTGGACAATGCATTAACTTGGCGATATAACGTAACCTGTCATTTAATGCACATGACTAATTTCTAGACCGTAAAGCTAAGTGTGAAAGGAATGCGAAATATATTCTTAAAGTACATGACTTATTATTGTCCGAAAAGCTATCTGAAAAGAATGCCTAAGAAGTATTTGGTATCCTTTGGTAATTTTTCGTAGTAAATTGTGTACGACGTCGCATTGTCTTGACGTCAAACCATTCTTGTTTACGTATGACGTCACATTTATTCGTACCTAAGCGATTTCGCACGTGACAGTTTTCGGTGCGGTCAATTTGTACTTTAGACCCAGCCTACCAGTCGATATGACGATTTATCACAGATCATGTGACCTTGTTTAAACCAATCCCAATCAACAAAAAAAAATCAATTTCATAATAAAACAATTGTTGCCTTTTAGGTTCAGTCTATTTTCAGTGGATTTATCGATCTGATAAAAGCGATATCCTCGCCTTCGGTCAATATCGCTTTTATCAGGTCGATAAATCCAAATATCGAACTTACCGAAAGGAAATAATTGTATATTACGCATACATGTATGATTAATAAGTATGCAACCAACCATTGTAGTCGCTACAATTCTTGGTTGTGTTTTACATACATTTTATGTCTTAGACTTGACAGTACATACCCTACAACTGATAAACCGTTTTGTAATGAAAGTAAGGTCAGCTTTGCTTGCGTTGTGAAAGTAATTGATTTTTAAAGAATTAAAAATTTAAACCACATGTTCAGCTTTTTTCTATTTGTAAGACTTTTGTAATCAAAATAACGTATACTTTGCTTGCGTTGTGAAACTGTTTAATTTTCATAGAATTATACGTATTAACCACATGTTCAGCATTTTCCTGTTTCTTACAATTCTTAATTGAGCCGCACCATGAGAAAACCAACATAATGGCTTTGCAACCAGCATGGATCCAGACCAGCCTGCGCATCCGCGCAGTCTGGTCAGGATCCATGCTGTTCGCTTACGGTTTCTCTAATTGCAATAGACTATGAAAGCGATCAACATGGATCCTGCCCAGACTGCGCGGATGCGCAGGCTGGTCTGGATCCATGCTGGTTGCAAAGCCATTATGTTGGTTTTCTCATGGTGCGGCTCAATTGTGTTTTTCATACATTTTAATACCTTAGACATGAAAGTGCATACCCTACAATGGTTTAAACGATTTGTAATCCAGATAACGTATATTTTGCTTGTGTTGTGAAATTGTGCGAAAAAGTACCAAAAGCTGCAGATATTTGTATTCAATTTTGATACTTATTTAATTAGACTGGATTTAATAATAAATGAATTATTGCTTTTTAGGTTCAGTCTGTATGTGCATCGATCTGATGAAAGCGATATTTTTATTTTTTATTATTTTAAATTTTTGCATAAATCGTAAAACAGTGATGGAAATAATGTTGTTGACGTAATTGATAGTGATAAAAATCAATGATTATGTTGACAATGAGGACGCATGAGTCCAGCCCCTGATATAAACGAAACTACGAAAATGCGTTCCATTACAGCGAAACAAAATGGTAGCAACACATTTTGGAAGAAACTACCAAAATTCGGCCGAGTTTTGGTAGTCACTACCAAATTGTATTAGCCTGAAGTAGTAATGTAGAGAATCAAAATGCTTGGAACTGACTTTTTATCCCATATTCTGACCAAATTTATGCTAGAATTTTAGAATTAACAAGCAAAATCGATCAATTGGTATCCCCCACCGAAAGGGTTTGTGGTGAGGAATGGCAAAAAAAATAAATCCGGCAAAAAGTTAAGGATGTTACTAAGAAGCAAATAATTTCATTATTCAAAATCAATTTAACAGAAAACAAATGCGTACATTGATGGGGACAGTACGTTTGGGGTTGGAAACTGATACAGCTAAACATACTTTGGATTACATTGTATCTATTATGCTACAAGAAGAGGTTTTTATGAAAGAAAAAAGACGCAGATGCCAGATGTCAATCTGCGCAGAAATACATATACGCCCCGAGGTTTCAAAAATATAAATCGGGTATTAACAGCACGTGAATTGCCTTGTTTGCCCACGATTTTTCTCCCGTTAATACATGGGCGGATCCAGTGAAAAAAGTAGTTTTTTATGCAACAATTACTATCAAAGTCTACACCAGGAGAAACAATCCCCATTATTCTGATTTGAATTTTGACAGAGTTATGTCCCTTCTTGACTTGGATTGTTTTGCTGGCAAAGCTCTAATTCAGAGCCAAGCATTGAAAACAGTCTTGCGGACAGCTCTTGTTTATTAAATGGGCGTCCTTGAACTAATTAAAATTCCGTTAAAAGGGCAACGTCACAACCATTTAGGGCAATGCTTAATCGTGAATTTTCAACATCAATTGCGTATAAAGTGTGCATTTGACCTTTTCAATAATTGTACATCTGGTGAATTTCAGCATTTGCTTTCATCAAGGTTGCAAGTTGTTTTTGAAAATTCCGCTCATTACGCCTTCTTTATCTTAAGTAATTTTATCCTTTGTAATATAGACAACTTTATCGGTTTTCTGTTAGGATGATTTTACTTAAAGTTCGCAATGGGATAACAAATTGTAAAATGAGACATTTTGTTACAAACAGAGAATTTAGAAAAATATGTTATCATTTCTGCATGCTTACATGATGCTAACATCTCTCCAAAGTGACTTTAATGTAATATCTTTTTGATGATTTAAGCATTGCTATAAAGACACTGATTTATAGAAATAATAACCGATATCTGGAATTTCAATTCCGCTTCCGTTCTACGATTTTCGTCACAGATGACTAATATTAAATGGCAGGAGCCAGTTATGCAACTGGTTATTTATGATGATATAGAAATAAGGATTCCCGCGTACGAGGTCAGTCATTTGCAGATAATACGGTACAGGTCGCGCAAGGTGTGCATTTTGGGCTATGTTTGACTCAAAATTTAGTGTCCTGAAACCTGAGTATTCATCGTTTTTATCACAGAAGCAACGGAATCGGCAGGCCGAAAATGTCACATAATGAAGTGCGGAGTATATGCAATATATTCGCTCAAAACTTGCATTGAATTTTGTAAAATTGGATTTTTTATGATTTTTGTTTCGCACTGGTATCGGCGCAGATTTGTGGAATTTTCAAACCAGGTTGAGATGGTAAAAACAGTGCCATATTTTGAAATGTTTACATGGGCGAAACAAACCACAAACATATGCCGCACACGAGAATCTTTTTCAGTCCTCTTTAAAAATGCAGCCTAGTATAAACCAAACGCAACTGACATCAACAAGTATGAAAGCCTGAACAAAAACAACTGACAAAAACAAACACGAATTCATGCAAAGTATAAAATGCTTATATGAAATCAAACTACACACAAAGTATCACAGAAGTACGACCCTAAAGCAACATTTTTTTACTCAAGAAAAACAATCTTACCAAGATCGTCTGTATTGTCATGATTGAAATGTCCTGGTACATTTTTCTGCAATTATTGGTATTTTATATAAGTAATGATTCTTAATTGTCTTTCAATATGTTTTAACTCCTAGTCATTGTATATGCGATCTTTGATATTTTTTTTCAATTTGTGTTGTACCATACCATGTATTTTATATGCTGAAATAAATCAAAATGGGTTTGTGGTACCCAAGTAGATGATATATGTCCTACTTCTCTAAGTATGAAATACTTATAAGAAGAGTCTCGCGACCTTCCTCTCACTAATCTCACTAATGAGACCAAGATGCAACTGCACAGAAATTCTATTTTCGGCGAGAAGTAAGGGTTTATTGGGTTAGTAAAAGGTTTAAAAAGGTAAGAAAAAGTCAACTATGAAAGTACCTTACTCACTCCATTACAGCTTAAACACGAGATAAGGTAGCAGTGTACACTTCGAATTTTGGTCCCCGTCAGTATTTGTACTAATTAGAACTTAGTGATTTTGGATGTCTGTAAATTAAAGTGAGAGAAAGAGAAAATATTTGTTGATTCTTAGAAAATTAAAACAGCTGATGTAAAATTGTGTTGTCAGTTTTCAACTAACTGCTGCTAGCTTTGTATAAATCGATGAGTCACCTGGGCGCATGAAATTCAAATCTTAGAAGGGTTCCATGCTGGTTGATTGATACTTAGGAACTTTTGCCATTTTGTGAAAAAAGGAGATGGATGAGCACCCATTCCATTAATATCCTTTATTTCATTAAGGCCTATTGAAATGAGAAATACAATAAAAGTGGACATTGTTTCTGCAACGGGATCATTGCAGGCTGTTCAAAAAGTGCAAAATTGAAGATTTTGGCATGTTATTTTTAATGGATGGTGTAACTTTTCGTTTTAATAATTTTCTGTATACTTGTATGGGAGTCCGGATCTTATCATTAATTGAATGCCAGAACATACACAGAATTTAGAAAATGGCCACCCTGATTCTGCTTATTAGGGAAGTGCAATATTAAGACTCGCTACATGTAAGGCTGAACGTGCCCAAAATTTTCGAATCTAAGTGTACCCTGCTAACTAATATTGAAGTGTAGTAAACAGTGTATCACAGTTAGGCCATAATATAGTGATAACACAGTAGTTGACTACTACGGAAGAGCATTAGTGCCGGGTGAGTTCTTTTTATTAACTCAAAATTTCGACTTACGTAACTCGAAATTTCGAGTTACGTAAGTCGAATTTTCGAGTTACGTAAGTCAATTTTTCGAGTTACTTATCCGAGATTTCGACTTATCTCGAGTTACTAACTGGAATTTTCGACTAACGTCGCTCGAAATTTCGAGCTACTGTCTTGCCCTTTTATCCGCAAAATTTGAACGTCTGTCCGTCTGTCAAAGGCCAAAAATGTGATGGCCGACTTTTGACACTTCAAAGTGGAATCATCTTAATACACATCCATATGTTGTATCGAACATGTATGGACTTGAACATATACTACCATGCATCAATGCATGACCTACCATAGCCTCTAGAGCTATTATAGAACTATATTTAGGATATATACCCTCATTTACATGAATAATAGGTTCATATGTTAGGGGCTCGAACAAGCTTGAAAGCCTTCCAGATGTGGTCAAAATAGTGAAATATTCTAAGTTTGAATACTACCCGGTCACCTTCTATGACCTCTCCTCAAAATCTAGATCTGTCCAGGTACCCAATCTTGATTAGACTCATAACTACACTTTCATTTAGGTATGTCTATATTTCATTGACATATGGGCTCAAACTAGGTTGAAACCCTTCCAGACTTAAGCATGGTCTAGGCACCTGAGGTCTCCTTCAACTTCGCCTGTGTCGGTGCGACGTTACACCCAACAAAATCAATAAATAAAGAAACATGGTTTAAAAAGTGATATTTTCTATGAGCAAACGCTGCCATATGACCATGTAGGGCTACCCGATGGATACATCAGGTACCTATAATCTTGGCCAGGACCTATACATCAACGTAAACATCTATATTTAGTAACTCGAAATTTCGACTTAGTAACTCGAAATTTCAAGATACGTAACTCGAAATTTCGAGATATTAACTCAAAATTTCGACTTAATAACTTGAAATTTCGAGTTAATAATTCAAAGGCCTGAAGGGCCTGAGAGTCGGCTAATGATTGATGTACTGGTAGTATAGTCTACCAGTTTAAGTTTGTTTTTAGTTTTTTTTTATTTCCCAACAGAACAGAGATTTTGTTACAATAGATGAAATGGACATTCAATCGATGCCTATTAAAACTTAGGTTGACATTATACACGTATTTAAACCCTATATATTTCTCTAAAATTAAAGAGTGGTTCGCAAAAATAAAAATGTTGAAAGTACAAACTACAGTTTGACAGCTGACACCAAGATACTGCACATGACTATATATATTTTTCCAGTAAACATTTGCCTTCGGCATTACCAAAACAGGCAACTACCGGCTGGTACATATTCGCACATGATAAACTTTGAATATGATAATTTATAATTATATTGAAATTTTATAGCGCGGATTGCCACATACAATTTGTAACGGATGGACGAAAGAACTGTTAATATATTTATAGATAACTGGCCTGGCGATAACCGTGTCATACATTAGGTGCCGTTCAATCATATTATAAGTGATGTGAATTTAAAGTATACTTACTTTTGCGTTTAAGGATATGTAAATGTTGATGAGTGTCAATATATAGTGTCATGAATGTTTACACTGACAGGAAAATTGCGCATTCGAAACTAAGGGAAGTTACTCGGACTAATTACCAATTTCGGAAAAGAAAACCGATATTAATAAATGCAGTTCTTCTTTTTTTTTTTTAGTTAAAACCATCATTTATTCTATTTCAGACCTGTTACCGATTAATACCATGTCAGTAGTCCCCAAGTCCATGCACTTTCAATTATCCATTTTGATTCATGTAGACAGACAGGCCAAGACTGGGCTGAAAAATATTTTAGCTATTTTTACGTGGTCGGTAGCAGGGTGGGGGTGGGGAGGGGTGTTCCTTTGAATTGCAGTCAGATTTTGAAATGGGCATTGTGGCAGGTGGTAAAAGGGTGGTAAAAGGGCAAATGTATCAAACTTACCACCTGCCACTTTACAAGTGGCAATATGGGGGGGGGAGGGGGGGGGGGGGGGGGGAGGATACCAAGGAGGGTTCGGGATATCACCACAAGAAAATTTTTACAATGTATACCCTTGATATAGCCTTTGGTGCGATTTCTAATAGAAAATTTTATGTTTCAGTTTCTAAATATTGTCTGATATAGATTCTATGTATGTGTTATAAAAATAAATTCTAGAATCATTTCTGTTACAATAATATCTATCATGTCTGTTACTTGAATGTTAAAATTTCATAACACAGCTCGATATTTTCCCAAAATATTATATCCAGATACGTACACTTTTCTTAATACCGCCAAAATCTCCAGTTTCAACAATATGTTTTACAAATTGTGATGATACGAAGACAGTTTAGCAGCAGTTGGCAGTATCTGACATTGAAGTTTACGGTGAAATTACCTCTTATTTAAATCATTTTATAAAAAATGTTGTTTCGTTTCGTCAAAGCAGTCTAACATAGACGATCGACTTTCGATTTCGAAAACTACAAGAAAATACTATTTAATATTTCGCCGATTGTTTATTTCTCGAAAAATAAGAAATAAAATCATTTTCAAAATCAGTAGTAATTAAACAAACCAGTAAGAGCGTCTTCTTCCGATAATTTAACCCATGTGTCATCATGAATAGGTAACGGTTTCATTTTTATGCGACCTGAATGGTAAGCAAATTATCCGTACCAGTCAAAATTCCAGAAAGGTTACGATTAAGAACGAAGTTATAGACGTTTGCATTTTCGCCACTCGCGATTTTGCACCATTTTTGTCTGGTCGATCTTCGTAGTATTTTTTCGGTAAACCGATGTCCGTATTTTCAAACGCAAAGTCGTAGAAGCGTTGTTATAAACAGGTCACGTGTGTTCGCCGAAAATCGCCCAGAATGTAGTTAGGATTCATCCGCGAAATCTCGCGGAAGAATTAACGTACTGCACATATCTTATTCGGGTCATTTAAAATGAAGCTGTCATAACTCAATTTCATCGATGTGGTAAACTATTTGATAAGAAACATTCAAATGCTTTCAGAGGTACCCGACTCAACAAAATACAAGCAGTATGTTCTGGAACTATACTTTGTCTTTCGTAAGCCTGCGCAATTCATGAAATGCACAGCGCAATAAATTTGTTATTTGCGCAATGATTTTAACGATTATTTTGAAACGGAGAGGGTAACAAATGGATAATTTGGCTAATAAGTTAATATTTAGATTTGTGAACATTATATTTGCTATTTTGAGACAAAAGGGCATAGAATTAGTCACCATAATCATATGCGCAAATGTATTACCAAATCCCGCAGAATCGTTATGCGTGTTTATGCTTAATGAGTTACCGCGGAAGAAAATACGTAGCTTTATTCGAGTATTGCACAATTACACTTCATAAATTTGACAGATTACATCGTATATTGGTCATAGCAAGTGAGATTGACATAACTGAACTTCTTCCGATCAATGAACTCTTTGAAATTAAAGACAACCTAATAGAACTACATCAATTCGCTGTGTTGTGAGGCCATTTAATGTGAATGAGAAATCGGGCGATAGCAAGGACTTTAGCCGACTCAATAACATACACCTGGCACTAATGCTCTACCGTAGAATACACATCAGGATAACAAAGTTATAAATAAAGGTGTTTGCCCGTTTTGGTTTACAAGATAAAACTTTCGTTATCTGATTAAAACTTACAAGTCAGGATGGAAAATTAAACAAAGTACAAAATAGTCTGGCTCACAAATAACTGGCTCACAAAGTTTGCGTATTCGGCTCAGAATGATGTCCATGTACAATGGTGGCTGATTTCTGCCATTTTTCGCATTTTCGGCCCTCGACCCCGTCGGTCGTGAGGCGAAAAGTTGACATTTTCTTATTCCAAATACAGGGGCGCAGTGCGAAAACTCGAGGTTTGATAAGCGCTATTATTTGCGTTTTCGCACCGCACACTCGTCATTAAGTACTTTTCATTTTCCCTGTGGAGGCCAAGAAATGTCCTTTTCGAGTCAGACATAACTTTTGAATGATTGTGTCAAGAATGGCCAGTTTTACATAACTTTGATTTTTTTTTATCTCATTTAGCAATCTGACTAAAGTATTTGATTTTCTAAACGAAGATCTGAGAATGCCCCATTCACATTCGTCCTCTATATATTTTGGATTTCAAATATTGCTATTTTTATTTTCGCAAATCTATTTTTATTTGAACCAATCAGACGACTTGCTTCAACAAGCATTTAGCTGAACCATTAAATAACTTGGAATGTCAGAGTAAGAACTATGTGCAGTCAGTCCGGGGCTCGAACATGGGACCCTCGCTTACTCGGCGAGTGTCCTACCGACTGAGCTAACCGGCTGTCTGACACTTTACGTGGCCAAGTACGTACCACGGCATTTGATTTCTCTCAAAACACGAGGGCATAGTCGAGATGTGGTCGTCATAAGAATTGTAAATATGAAAAATCCAGGCTAAATATACATTTTTGAACTACTACCTTCACATATAAAATGTTGTAAGGAAGGCTCTGATTGGCTAGCGGAATGGTCGTCAGAACGAGGCTATCAATACACGTCTTCAGATTCTAAGCGTAGCGTAACAGGAGATGTACTTTAGTCAGATTGTCTCATATTGCATCTTAACATGAAAACAATAACCTTATGATGCCCCCAATTGATCCGTTTATTTCTATGTCTTCATTTCAATGAAGCTTTTTATGTCGTTTTTTATTAGTGTGAGACAAGCCTCGGTGTATATTAGGTAAGTGTCAGGATACTGGTTATATGACCCAGGGAAGTGCCTACGCCTTTAGTATCTTGAACAATGGTTTGGGTCCAATCGCTAAGGTGACTATGTCTTAGACTAGCTGACAAACGATGTAGAATGTCCTTCGTTAAAACGTAAAGCTGGTGAGACCAAATATCTCATATATAGAATTTTCCTCTGGCTACCTTGCCTAAATGATTCGTGTACCAATGATTCGTAAATGATTTCTTAATATGAGCTGGACAATTTCAGGGATCAGGCAAATCACTAAATGTTTCAAACTAACAATCTCAAATAAAAAATAATTAGCTCAAATTCCTATAGGCTGGAGACTCTATACTTGACTGGTCTTTTTGTTGAAGTTCCTGTCAGACAATGTCTTTGAATCAACAACATACGAGTCCTATCGCATAGATGCTCGGCCTCTGTCCTCTCAACTCTATATGATTGCCCTGACTCCTGGATGCTCAGCGCCTATACTAGTATGCTATCATGTGTAGCATTCTACTACCATATAGGTATATCCCCGATGCCTTGGCTGTACTTCGCCAATAATGCTGAACCGTCTATAATCTGGAACTCTCCTACTATCTCAGTAGATTACCAAACTCTGGGTCTCTGTCTCAGCTTACCGATGCTCAGCCTATAAATGCTATCGTCTATAGCATTCAATTACCTTTAAGGTAAAACTTCTATGCGCTGGCCCTATAGCTCGAAACCTTATCGAAATTCTGCTACTCTTCTTTAGTCTAAGAACTTCCAAAGTCTTCTTTTTAATAATTTATCCGCCCTGACAGGGTAACTGCAATAGTCTCCTTCTCAAGGTACTGGTATAAATTATTAGTTGAATCCTCGATGTGTCTTCTTCAACCGCTGGATACCGAATGAGCTCTCTGTCATGCATCTTCCTATTTATACCCCAGCATACGTGCTACTTTGAGAACTTGTTTCCGATTGGTCCAAATTTAAACATAGCGTTTTACAAACGAGTACTTGCTCTATCAAATATATGGTTCCCTTTAACTTTTGTATATGACATAATGTGTGATGCTGGGACCCAGCCATCCACATAATGAACCCAAATCAGCCACAAATGACCCAAATTCTATTATTAACAGCAATTCAACAATAATTATACCAATGATGGCATGGAAAGGGAGTCAAGCACTATCTGTGCTTAATGTGGTACGTTATCAATATATCAAACATACAAATTATTCTGACAGTAAGAAAAAATTAAAACCACTTTATTTCAATTTATTACAGGAAAGACGGGAACTCAAAAGGTTAAGAAGTGAAAATGTAAAGCTTCAAAAGAAGATCAAGGCTTACAGGTAGGCTTTTATACTTCTTGCAAACAATTTTCGTTGCTTAAATCTTAAAAGCATTCTGAATTCATGAAGGAAAGCCTTTCATACTGGTGCAAATAAAGGAAATCTTGAAGTCAGGACAATATATGTTGGGCCCATTTAATACGAATTTATACTTATATTCTAGCAACACGTGTAGCAGCCACTGCAGTAGTGTGTTACACCATGTTACAGCTGAAAGCTATTTGCTACATCTGTTTCAAATAAAAAGATGAAACAAGTTTTATAACTATAAATTACTACCATGTTGATGAAATTATGACCTGTTTATTTCTAATTTTTAGATTTTCGAAGCATAATTTGTAACCTGATAATTCGTGAATTGAAAGAAATGGAAGGAGATTATAATGTCACTAACTATGTTTTATACGCATAAAAACTTTTATACTGGATCCGGTAATAGTCCAGTTAAATCGTGTAAAGTACTTAAGAAAATGGGGAAAACACAAAATTTGGTATTTGACTACTCTAGGGCAAAACAATTGAGCATGAGACCCACTCCAAAACAAACAATATGGCCGAAAAATCCAAAATTATATTATCTGACATATCAAGAATGTATAAAATGACAACAGTCCTAAGAATTGTAAAATATGTTAAAAAGTGTGTATTAGTGAATACATGACGTGTGTTTCACTTTGTCATTAGTGTTCGCAATACAGAAATTTGTTAGCATTGCTGTGTTCATTTAAATCTATTTAAGCTAAGAGAATTGATGACATTTCGAAAAAGATATAATTATGTTAGTGCGACAGAGCATGCCATACCGTACATCTGAACATCCGCGTCAGAAAATATCTATATGTGAAGAAGAGTCATTGCCGTTTGATCATCCTTGTCAAATTTACATTTGCATGTTCCTTTTATATTTTGTTTTATTGAATTTGAACATATTTTCATAACTATAGTTTTAGTTTAATGTTATTAGCATATAATGTACAGTCACTAAGTTAGAAGCTTAATCAGTTCTACCAAGAAAATTGCTATATATGTCTAATGTCTATTTCGGACATTTTCGCTGATGTGAAAATATGATAGACAAGGCCATATGAAACTGAGTACTAAACCTACAGACATCTACTTTATTTGTTTACCATATGTAAAGCTATGTTTCTACCAATTAAGCGGTCCAATGTAATTATGACCATATGTAAAGCTATATTTCTACCAATTAAGCGGTCCAATGTAATTATGACCATATGTAAAGCTATGTTTCTACCAATTAAGCGGTCCAATGTTATTATGACCATTTGTAAAGCTATGTAACTACTAATCAAGCGGTCTAATGTAATTATGACCATATGTAAAGCTATGCAACTACCAGGTAAGCGGTCCAATGTAATCTGACGCTGTCCTTTTACACAAAACTAAGCAGTGCAATCAAGCTTTTTTTCTATACCTTCCAACAAATAACCAAACACTGATGTAATGTAATAATATCCAAGCTGCGATGGCAATATGGATATCATGGTTACCTATTTTCTACCTGCCTGGTGTCTGGCATTTAAAAATGGAAGTAATGCGGTTCAATGTATGTCGGCTGGTGCTACCAGTAGGGTTTGCAAAACCACATGTCAAATAGTTTTGACATAATGCAGACTTGTACGAAAATTGTACCAACTCCAAGTCCAACGAACTGTAAACATTTACTTTACTTTTATTCCTTTGGAATTGATGAACTGTGACACTGAGTTACATCGATCTATATCAAGGAGCGTCTTGATTTTAAAATAAAACTGAACCTCGTTTTCTGACGTCTGAAACGTGAGCCGTCAATGACACTCTCCAAACGACGACGTTTGTACCTTCAATGCTACTGATAAAATGCTCTTTTCTTTTAAGTTATTTTCCCTGCTGAAAACGTTATGCATTTAAGCTTTTGTCTATAGTTTTATTCATAATTAAGATTATACTGCAAACCTCTGCTCAACACTGTTTATCGAGCAATAACAGACAATACCTATACGCTACATTTATAATTGCCCTTTTTGGAGTAATACTTACATATCACACAATAAGTTTATTATAACTGCCTCTACCTGTAGGCAAGAATGCATAACATTGTCAGCTATTTTGCTGAATTATGACCCTTTCTTTTCTTGGAAATTGGTACAATTTTCGTTCAAAAGTATTTGACATGTTGTTTTGACACTTTGAATACTTGTTTATCATCATAATTTAAATCTATAGGAAAGAGGACATACCTCTGTCAAATATTTTGGCTGAATTATGGTCCTTTTTGGACTTTAAAATTAGTTCAGTTTTCGTGCAAGTCCAAACTTTGTCAAAGCTATTTGACATGTGGCTTGCACACTTTAGACACTTGCTTATTATTATAATTTCCATCAGTAGGCGAGTGTGGGCTCTGGTGCATTTTTGGTCTTAATTTTTAGGTGTGCAAAGAAGTATCCCAGTCATTTTAGGGGGGTCAGGGGGCTCTCCCCCCTGGAAAATTTTGAAATACAGGTATGGAATGGTGGACTCTGGTGCATTTTTTGGTCTAAATTATTAGGTATGGAAAGAGGTATCCTAGACATTTTAGCGGGGTCAAGAGGCTGTCACCCTGAAAAATTTTGAAACACAGGTATGATACTGTCAGCTGTTTTAGCTACTTTGAAATTGGCGCAATTTTCGTACAAGCCAGCATTATGTCAAAACTATTTAGTTTATTTTAGTTCGATTATGAAAGTAGTTCTAAAGCTTATATTAATTACAGCCTTGAAACTTTGCACACACGTTTATCATCATTAGGGGACAATGTAGGCCAAGAACCATAACTCTAGCCATCATTTTGTCAGAATTATGGCCCTTTTTGTACTGAGAAAATCTGAACTATAACTATTTCTAACATAATGTCCAGAACTTGCAGACGATCGGTGGCACCCGTAGGCAGTGCTCTTGTTCCAAAATTATGCCCCTTTCTAACTTGGCAGTGTCTGTTTCTTGTATGTGTAGCTGGTATATCAGTACCCAGTTATGGGAATTGATTGAAACTTCACACAGTTTTCCATTTTCATGAATTAATATGCAACGCACCTGTTCCTTAACTCTGTTTTGTAATTTTACATTTTTCCCCTTTTCAACTTTTATATTCATTGAACTGAAAAGGCTATTGAATAGTTCTCCGACAACTTTTGTTTTGATATAGAAATTTGTAAGTTTCGCGTTCTATTGCTTTAACACTCTAGTCGATGATTCTTCCCATTAATTTCAATTGAAATTATACCCTGGCTCATATACGAGTTTACACTCATACGCTCGTTTACGGGTCTGGTAAAACGCACCGTAAAGTCTGAACTAGGTGGATGAGAGACATGATATCTCTGGCAATTCCGGCCCTGACTCTGAATTCAACCCGCTCCGCCGGTTTCGTAATCTGCAAAACTATCCACTGCACCACCCTCACCGATGGAGTTACTTGTGCCGCTCCTATAGAGATACAAAATAAGAGTATTTCCATACCAGTGCAGACACCAGGCATGCCAAGAAAACTCTCTTATTAAATATAATCAAGTAAAACTCACGTCAGGTTTTAAATGGGACATATTTCATTTGATGTATCCATTGTAGTCAGTAAGTGTTTTTTTTTATTTTTGATGTTTAAAGCAATGCGAACTCACAAAGATAAACAAATCGAAAACGAAAAATCTATTTTGCAGCGAACCCGCGGACGCCGTAGACATCAGGATCAGAACAATAGCCATGAGCAGTCTTCGAATAGTGAAGCTAGTCACTATTTTAAAGTATACATAAATGTAAATATATCCGGTGTTCTACGGAAACAAGCTTTTACAAGAATTTCTATGTTAGTTGAGACTGCATTGATGTTGATTTTTGTGCATTTTATTTCTTGTTGAAGCGATACAACAAGATTTGCCGATTGTAAAAGTTGAACAGGGATTGCATGTGGTGTGCATCTTCCCCTTTAATCATACATATTCATATATTCATGCATTTAGTAAAAATGAAATCTTACAAACCAAAACCGATAGTGACATGTACATGTAGTACCATGCTACTATGAACAAACTAGTCATGATAACGGTATTCTTGCCAAGTTTAATTGCCAGATAACAAACCAGTAGCAAGATATTAACCTGACCGGAAATATCCCTATAATCAACAAGAGGGTCGTCATGGCCCACTATCGCTCATATGAGTAATACTACACTATACATGTTATTAAGTCTGTGATTTTTGCCATTTCAGGGGCCATAACTCTAAGACAAATAGCGTGATGTGGCTACTCTTCGAGGAAAAAAAGTAAAGATCTTAATGATATATGAGCCGCGCCATGAGAAAACCAACATAGTGGGTTTGCGACCAGCATGGATCCAGACCAGCCTGCGCATCCGCGCAGTCTGGTCAGGATCCATGCTGTTCGCTAACAGTTTCTCCAATTCCAATAGGCTTTGAAAGCGAAGATATTTGATAAGTTGTCATGCTTGTCACAAGAGTTTCAGCATACTTTATAACACGATAGTAAAACATTTTAATTATAATTTAGTAACTATTCCTATTTCCTACCTCATTGTGGGAGTACAAAGTAAGAGCCTTTTTCATCACACAGAGATTATGTGTTTAAATATTTTCAGGGATTGAAGCTGTTTTGCAAATTCTAAAATGTATAAGTAAGATGAGAGTAATAGTCTGTAATATATAAGTATGCCTTAGTCATTGTGCAATTTTTATAGTGCAAGTAAAGCCTGACAAAAAGTTAATTCTTTATGAAAGCTGTCATCAATCCTTTCGTAAAACTGAAAGAATTAACCAAATCAGACTAAGCAGTTCGAATTTTACGCAAATGGCTGATCATAGAGGCAGCAATTCTAGTGTGTTTATGACGTCATTTCCGCACTGCTGGATTCTTTTATTTGGCAAATAACCTTCAAAATGGATTCATTTTCATATGTTTCTTGAGTGTAAGGTGTAAAACATGACAACTACCATTAAAGCTTGGAAAAGTAGATAATTTAATTAACAGAAATAACAGTTCCATTTGTATCGAAAAATTCAATAAATCAGCCATTTTTTTTTGTTGCCATGGAAACATAATGGCTGCCAAGTTGAAGAGATATTTAAATGTTCATAACATTCTCTTTTTTACTTCGATTTTGAGATTCTTTGAATAGTTAAAGAAATCCCAGCTGACGAAAATGTAACTTAAGAAACGCGTTGCCTCATCCTTTAATTAGAATAAATGGGATTCTTTCAAGCAAATGCAACATAGCAGTTATTGATGAATTGGAATATTGTCTTTAAAAGAAAGCTTTTATGAATTTCAATCAGAATTTAGTAATCTTTCACTGGGTATCTTCAAAAACTGATTGATATTCATGTGAAGTGTAATGTACAATCTGAAGAGCTATAATTCTGCTATACATGTATGGACAAGTGCCCATATTTAAATATTAACATGTCTACATAGTGGTAAATCAAGGATAATTTTAAATGCATAATTCACAACCAAAATTGATTTGATATTCAAAACATTTTTATTTTCATAGGATCTATTTTTTCATAATGAACGCAGCAAAAAGATATAAATGTAAAAAAAACTGAAAAAAATGTAGGCACTTTTATCAGAAAGACCCCTAAATGATTGCAGCATGCATCTTTCAACAAGTCATTATAAAATGATTCACAATTTTATGCAGAAATACATACATGACTATTAATGAAAAAAGAAGAAGAACCATATCAATTATACTTAAGAAATGAAATGAGGTCTCATGAAATAATGTTAAATCACCTTTTTTAAAGGCACTCGCTACAGTTTTTCCGGACGGGTCGATATTTACCCCAACACCGTGCCAATTTGTAATCGATGTAGCTCACTGGTTAAAGGTCAGTAATTCAAATCCTTCTTTGTTTCATATAAAAATCGACATGTTCATGTCGTCTTTACGTATCTTTAGAGAACATCACTTTTTCTTACACCAATTTTTCATGAAAGTTCTATCACAAATTAACGAAAAAATGAAAAGAAAATAGGGGGTTGAATAGTTCCTAGTGAAATGCCAGTCAGTTGTGGTCTGCTACCCTAAAAATGGCGCATTTTTGCTCTCCTCCGCGCAATAAACACCTACTTCCGGTTTCGATCTGCAAAACTTGCCATGTTGGTTGTATGAACATGAAAACAGTCTCATTTCATGCAGAATGTATTCTAGTAGCGAAAAATTGTGTTTAAAGCACTCGTTCTACACGAATTTGCGCAGAAAATGGGAAAATTAGGATCTATTTATTATGGACTTCTTTCGACTACACCACGGAAGCACATTTTCGACCGAATTACTGACCTTATTCCTCACTGTAGTGTTGGGGCGGTCTTCTGCGCATGCCCGGAAGTGATTATCTAATGTCGCGTACGGCAAAAATTCGCAAATTATTGTATGTTTGCATGCATTCATTGTACAAAATGTATAATATACCGACTAAAGGTTATGGTAAGTATCACGTACCATGGTTACAAAATGTATACATTTAAAGTACTTTTAGTTCAAATTGCTTCAATCCGACATATACTGGAGTCTGTTATTTTTACCAGAGCGCTCCAAACTCTACATTGAGTCACAGCTGTTTCTAATACCGTACCGTACCGTACCCGTACCGTACATTCGTAAACTATAGGCTTTGTTTTTTAAAAAAGGCGGAAACTTTCATCGTTCTATGCCATCAAAATGCTTCAGAAACACCTTAAAATCCGCTTATTAAAAAATCTGCCGTTTGATAATTATATATATATATTTCTAAGTCATTTGCTCAAACACTGAAAGAGTATTTCGTATCAACCTGCGTTGTATAAATGCCCGCCACACCCCACCTCATTGTAATTTGATTTAAGCGAAATCTAATATGGTGACCTATCAATTTTCTTTTTGTTCTAGATTAGGTAGACATAACCAAAGGTATGTGCAGAGTTTGATTAAATTCTATACTATGATGTGAAACTCGATAAAATAGCAGAAGTACCAACTTAAAACTGACAAAAATATGCAAAAATAGCCCTTCGATCTGCTGAACAAGTATTCCTTTCTTTACAAAATCATGTTCTTTTGATTTTTCTGAGCATGTTTCAAATAGATATATTGTTTTCCGTTACAAAAATGCTTAGATAATCAAATTATGTAATCATGTTGTAAATATTGCAAAATAAAATATGTTTAAACCAAATAAAAAAAAACATAAAAGGAAGTCAGTTAACTAAGTACATTAAATGCAGTCAGTGATTTCTCGTTGGCCAAGTGGGGTAACGGCATTCATATTATACTTGTTCGTCGTGAGTTCGATTCCTAGACCCGTTGAATTTGGCCTTTATTTTTTCTGCATTACAATTCAATGAAGACAGTACAATTATGTGTCACAACTGACACGTAATTATGTCTAAATACACTCCACCTTTAATATGATCTATTGCTCCTTACTCTTTCCAAGGGCCGGATCCAGAAATTTTGACTGGGGTGAGGGGGTTGGGGGCACCGGTCTTGAACGAAGACGTCACCGTCGAGGCGCATAGAAAGATATATAGAGAGAGAGAGAGTGGGGGGGGGGCGGGGGGGGGGGGGTGCCTTGGTTCATGGTAATTTGATACATTCGCGAGAGTTTTGCAGACATTTAGAGCAGCAACTGTATGGATTAATATTCAACTAGATTTGTAGAAAGTAAGTATTTCAATATTTTTTCTTAATTATTTGACTTATCATATCAATTTTTATCCGCCTTAGAAAATTCATACAATTCGTAAGAACAAGAAACTTTTAACTATAAAATAAAACTTATAAACATACTTGATAGAAGAGTTAACATTGAATATAATGTTTAAAATATAAACTTTCAGAATGCCTTTGAAGTACCCTAACTGAACATTCACATTTTATATATTTCAGATGAAGTTTGCACTGATAATTGTGATGATTTTGAGAGATTCAACAATCAAAACAGAAAGTTCTCCACTGACTAGCTACAACGAATTTATGTTGACCTTATTTATCATGACGATAGATGTCAATTGAAAAGAATTTTAATGTTACATTATAAATAAAATTATTTATAAAGATGAAATGATTAATGTTGTTTCTTGGAAAGAAAACCGATATTATAAATATCAATAATATGACGTCTAAACAACGTCAGAAAACCGACGTTGAATCGACGTCAGGCTTCGACGTCTAAAAAACTTACATTTTCAACCAAAAAGCAACGTTGAATCGACGTCCGTATCCGATGTCGTATCAACGTCGTTACAACGTCGAATGCCCACTATTTTCGGCTCACCCGATAACCTCCTCCACCTCGCCAGATAAACTTTCTCAATCTTAGGCACTAACCTATTATTCTATTTATCTTGTCATTACTTCATTTTCCGATATTTGGCAATTTATTTTACAAAAATAAGTGTGCAACAACGGTTTTAATATGACGTCATATTCGTAATGACGTCACTTATACAATGACGTAATCACCGACACAGTAATGTGGTTACAATTAAAGATCGCAATAACTTCTTCGGTTTTTAATACAAACTCATTATTTGACCACTCATTTTCTTAGTTCGGACATTTCCAACACAATGGTGATGGTTTCAATGTAAAATTTCTTATGACAACAATATCGATCATAAGGTCACATGATCAACTGACCGTATATCACTGGTCACGTGTCAACTGACAGTATATCAAGAAAAATATCCGGCACCCTGATATCGGGTCGAAAATACTGCAAGTGACAGGATAAATATAAATAATATGACGTCTAAACAACGTCAGAAAACCGACGTTGAATCGACGTCAGAAAACCGACGTTGAATCGACGTCAGGCTTCGACGTCTAAAAAACTTACATTTTCAACCAAAATGCAACGTTAAATCGACGTCCGTATCCGACGTCGTATCAACGTCGTTACGACGTCGAATGCCCACTGGGTATGGATGTATTTTCGGATATAGAAATCATTCTACTTTTAAAATCACCACATCTTTTATCTTAAATGTGTTGAAATAATGTTAAATCTTACCGGTGGTAATGCAAATTTTTCAAAACACGCCATTATTTACATAGAGGATAATTGTTGGTTTCGGTGTAATATCACGTTATAATTTCACCGAGTGGGCACCAGAAGTGATATTTTCACGAGTGGCGCAGCCACGAGTGAAAATAACAACTTTTGGTGTTCACGAGTGAAATTACCGTGATATTACATCGATACCAACAATTTTTCTGTTTATTTTATGTCTAAAACTCTACTTTTGTTGTGTTTATTTCAATAAAACGTCGAAATTTGCGGGAAATTTTATCAGGAAGCATCGCAAAGATGACGTCATTTTAACGACGTCATCGTCATATTGTTTCCGGCTTTCAGTACGCTCGGTAAACTTTTTGACATTAATCCGGGTATCAGATTTGATAATTTTCACTGAGTGGCCAGTGAGTTTATCAGGATATAATTCACCGTTATGTTTCGATAAAACACCGAAAAACATAAAATAAAACTCAATAACTGTACGATTTATCACCGCGTAAGTGTCCGTGGTGATTTGCTTGTTTGTTTGTTTTGGGTTTAACGCCGTTTTTCAACAGTTACATCATATGTTACAAAGTAGCTTTAATAAATCCGAATTACGTCATAAAGTAGCGGATTTATTTGAACATTTATGCACGTAATAAACAAAAAATCCGTTGATCTTCACAAATTAGCACAAGATAAAAAGAAAATTTGTTCGTTTGCAGAAAGATGTGTAAATATATCTTCACCAATAGGGGAGACAATTCTGATATTTTTAATCAGGCTCTGCCTTCGTGAAAGTATTCAGTTGTCTCCCTTATCGGTGATATGTGTCGATATCTCACTGCAAACAAACAAATATCCTCAATTTTTTATGCTAATTGATGAAATATTGTGGTTTTTCCGTGAGATTTGATTCATATCACTCACTGCCGATCTATTTGTATATTGTGTTTGAATTTTAAACTATTTGCTTGAAACAGGATGAATTGTATGGCGGCACTTGTTTCTTTATAGTATATTTCTCGATGAAAATTATTCTACTTAAATGAGAATTTCATAACGTTATGCAGCAAATAAAACAAAATGGAACTTTTTGAAGTCTGCATCTTTCTAACGTTGCAACACGTGTGTTGGAAAATGCAAACCTCAACGTAATTAAGCATAAAATAAAAAGAAAATTAGTACGTTTTTTGTTGATATAGAAAATACCTCACCTCAAAATGTGAAAATATTTAAACTGCGCTCACTACTCAATGACAAATATTTCATATTTACTAAATACAATCAAATATCTTCTTTTTTTAATTGTTGAAAATAAATAGATTCCTTGATGTGCTTTGTGAAAACACAACCGAGAAATATCCAAAGCCGAAATGCAAGATTAGAAAGGTTTAGCATTATATCAAAGATGATATTCAGTAAATGCTTTAACATATTTAAAATGAGCTAACGACATGACGACATGTCAAGTATTTGACATCTATTCCTATTATGAAGGAGCGGTGGGCAAATGAGTCAATGACAAACAAGTCTAAGAAAAGTGATATGTTATAGAATTAACGCGTTCAGGATAGTTTCTTTCCTTACGAGGAGACAATGACACTATGTATGGTTGATGAACCAGTGACACATGAGCAAACGGCATATGACTTTTATTGCATATCTTTGTTTCTTAGATGATTGTCCTTTAATATCAAACGTTTGAAGAAATTGTATTATCGGGAAAAATTCGCTCATCTCGTATGAAATGACTCTAGCTTAGCCTTTAATTTTCCATAAATACGTTTACAAATTATCTGTCCTTTTATTTTAAAAGATTTGGCGAAATAAAGCACGGTTCAGTCAGTCACATACCCGCTTTTTTGAATCACAGACACTATGGTCAACCATTAAGACCAACAACTCACGAAAGATTGTTCATACCTTTCGTCATTAAAGCATTATTTGATGTCGACTTCGGTAAACAAAAGTCATCACCGATTTGTTAAAATCTTGATCATACAGCAATATTGCAAGTGCGATGTGCGAAAGGAATCGGCTAGCGAGAGACCGCAAACAAGTTTTTAAAAAAAACAACAACAAAAATCCCAAAATACAAAATATGTATCGGTGCCGCAGTTTAGGTATCCAATCCACAAATTAGCAAGTTCTATAAATCGGTGCTATTACAAAATATCAAATCTCATTCAAACACATGACTGCAATGATCCTAGCGTATTACTTATAGTAATCTTTCAAATGATGTCAAAACATGGGGTCACAAAGCATCAAAATGTTACCCATTAGTGGATCGGATAACCTGCATATATAAAGGCATTTTGGCAACTTGCCGTCTTTGCAGCTTGCAATTTAACCGGCAATGTAATGTTCATGTAGGCTTGCTCCAAATGACTCCAAATTATATATTATTTCAGGAATATCACTACGTTAGATTTAATTATTTTCTTTCAGGGAGAAATGCAGAAGAATGAAAGAGGGTATGTCACTGCTTTGCCTGTCAAAGTTTTCATTTCTAGTTTAGACTTTTTGCCCCTTATCGATGTGGGTTCGAGCCTCACTCAGGGCGTTGAACTCTTCATGTGAGGAAGCCATCCAGGAAGGTCGGTGGTTCTACCCAGGTGCCCGCTCGTGATGAAATAATGCACGGAGGGGCACCTGAGGTCTTCTTCCACCAATAAATCCAACAAAAAAGTTCAGACTATAGCCATAGAAGAAGCGCATATCGAAGAAGGAAAGTTTAGGGTTATGATTTTTTTTTTACTATTTTTGTTTTTAACCTACAACATTCAAATTTGGACCACATTATAGAGTTTTGAGTTACTGGATGAACCTCGACATGAGTTTACCTTGATATTGACCTAGTGACCTACTTTAATATTTCTGTAGCTATAGCCTTCAAATTTGAACCACATGCATAGGTTTATGTACCGAAATAAACTTTGACCTTGACATTGACCTAGTAACATTCTTTCACACTTTTGAAGGTACAAGCTTCAAATTTGGAACATATGCATAATTTTGTGTTCTAAAATAAAATTTGACTGAATTTGACCTTGTGACCTACTTTCATATTGTCCAAACCACATGCTTCTAATTTGGGCCAAATGCTTAGTTTTGTGTTATGAAATTAACTTTGACCTTGCGACTGACCTAGTGACCAACCTTTACTTTTCTCAAGCTATATTTGGACAACATGCAGAGTTTTTTGTTCTGATTTGAAATTTGACCTTGATTTTTACTTAGTATATAAATATTGTGGTGGTGATTTAGTTCGTATAAATTCTGTCTACTATATATATATATAAAGCGAATAATATGTGTAGATTTACTTACTGTCAACCACATGACCAACTACAATTTATTCGTTCATGTGCTTTATTAAGATATCAGTTACATTATAAACTTCATCACATTGGGACGTCAGTGCAATAGATCTAAATATTTGTCAAATAGACTAGCTAAAATGGAGTCAATGTTTTATTAAAAAGGCCCCATAAAAATAACTTATGAAATAACAACATGTCTGTGACTTCAGAAAAACTGATCGGAAATCGATTTTATCCGCATGGCCCCTTTAAATCTATGAGGTGTACCAGGTTTAATATTGATCGAAATGAAACTGTAGAAAGAATTGAGAACATAATATTCTTATATAGTTAAGTATTTAAAAGAGAAAAGGGTCAATGCTTTCAGATGAAATAGATGGACATGCAAATCCCAAAATAAGCAAAAATACGGTTTTTATGCCCCCGGCATCTACTGATGCGGGAGGCATATAGTGATTATCCTGTCCGTCCGTTCGTTCGTTTGTTCGTTCGTCCGTCCGGTTAACCAAATAGACCGTTTCGTCTAGCATCAATACCCCTAACTAGAATGACTTGATACTAATGCAGATATAACCTGTGGCCATTCCTCATCTTCACACATCCCCTGACCTCAGTTTGACATTGACCTTGACCTCATTTTGGACTTTAAGGTTGCTTTATATGGGCCATCTCTTGGTTAACCAGATGGGACCATTTCGTCTAGCATTAATACCCCTTACTAAAATGACTTGGCACTAATACAGATGTAACCTGTGACCATTCCTCATCTTCACACATCACCTGACCTGAACTTGACCTCGTTTTTGAGTTAGGTTGCTTTGTATCGACAAGAATGCCACCGGGGGCATCACTCGTTTATTGAACGCAGCTTCTGGTTATTTGATTTACTGACTTAGAATCACTTGATCAAGAGCACTTTTAAATTTTTTGATCAGTAGGTCAAGAATTACGGTCTAGAGAGCCCTTTTTAATGTGTTGTGTAATCAGTTTACAAATTCACATGGAGAATCACTAAAGATTACAAACTTAACCGAATGGCTAAGCACTACTTGAGAAAGATCCCTTTTCTGTTTGGGATTAATAGATCAAAGGTCAAAGTCTCAGAGGCCTTACTTAATTCCTTATTTATGCGTTTTCGTGCTCTAATTCAAAAGGTAAAACAGCTAGAGCTTTCAAACATTCTATGATAATTAACCGCCACCATATCAGGCCTAAGACCACAGTTATTTTTACTATATGTTCTATATAGGCACTGGACACTATAGCAATTTTGCATGCATTCCAACCCCTATAAAAATACCTGAACTCAACAGAACTATTCAAGAGAAAAAATTCCAGCCACAGTAAACATTGGGTTGACCGGCTCTTTTTTCCACCATTTTGAACCGAATCACATGGGTATGAAGAATACTCTCTAGACGGCCGCAAACAGGCAAAACTGGCCCTATCAAAAAGTCATGTTATGCATATTCTGACATTTTCATTCTGTCAAATTGTACATGTACCTACTATTTCATATCTCCTCTATTAAATCATGCCATTTATTGCAGGTCTTTCACTCAAAAATTCATCAAAATTCACCATCATATAGAGGAACTATTTTCCGCGTAACCACTTCCGTATTGTCAACCAAGGGCAAATAACTGTGGTCTTGTGCCTATTCATACAGAAATCATAATAAACGCGGCTATAATCGATTTCCTATCATTTTTTTCTGTAGTCACAGACATGTTATTTCATAGATTATTTTTAGTGGGCCTATTTCTTAAAACAATGACTCCATTTTAGCTAGTGTATTTGACAAATATTTAGATCTATTGCACTGACGTCCCGATATGATTAGTTTATAATGTAAATGATATTTTAATAAAGCACATGAACGTATAAATTGCAGTTGGCCATGCGTTTGATTGTAAGTAAATCTACCACTATAAATAGCTTCATTGAAATAATAAGTGTTGTTTTTTTTCTGTATGGGAGAAACTAAAATTTTATGATAACTGATGATGATTTAGAACTAACGCAAATGACAAGATCATAAAAAAAAATGCCACTGTACATGTCATACCCTACTTCTTGGTTTGCTATAAAAACCATGGCCATGAACGGAAATCAACTTTCGAATTTCAATAATAAAAGCACGGTCTGATAAATGAATACTATAAATATTTATCAAGCGGTAAGTAATTTATGCTGACGGAAAAAGGTGGCAAATATATCCGAATTTGTCTGTCAGTTTGCCCGCTCGTCGTTTTCAAATTTTTGTCAGGAGTATTTTCCAGATACCAATAGCTGAATTTAGCGAAACTTTATAGGCAGTTTCACTTTCCAGAGGAGATGCGCATAATATCGTGTTTCAACGAGGTTGCTTTGTACAAAGGTATTGCACTTCGATTGTTTACCATTAACATGGTCACTCTTTAGCAAGTTAAATGAAAATGTAAAACAATCTGATTTAATAAATGTCCGTATATAGGGATTGTTTATCATAGCTTTTATCATCACTCTTTGCGACAACGTTTCGGCCCAGGATCTTGTTTATCAAATGCATGTGACTTTTTTCTCAGTACTCGCATGCATGTGACTTCATAAAGGCCCTGAGTGGAAATGTTGTCGAAATGCACGTGACTTTGATAAAGGTCCTGGGTCGAGATGTTCTCGCAAAGCGTGATAGTAAAAGCTTAAACAATGTTGATAAAACCTATAACAAACAAAGGTAGTTAAAATAGCGCAGAATGATGTTATGATAATAGAGTCTGACAGTTTTAGGCCTATGACACTTTTAAACATCAGGCTAGAAATAGTAAGCGCGTTAAGTTGCTTATCGTGGAACTTATGTTGGTTTGTCGTCTAGATGTTTGTTATTAATGACCTATACCGACCTAGTTATCTACTTTTTCCTCCTACATGAACTTCGTGCAAATCGTTCTAATAATACTGGTATAATACAGCTAATATGCAAGATGAAAGGTGGGCAACTTAGACCCTCCATGAATTTATGTGTTTTTAAAACTTCATCTTGAAAATATGTCATTTTTCTTTAGTATAATTTGATAAACATAGAATAATAATTATCGTTCAATGTAGAAACAAAGTGAGGTCTAAAACCGCCTTTATACATCAGGTGCTGTGCATGCTACTACATTGATTACATCCGTGTGGTGGGAGACATTGATTTACTCCTGTGTGTCCGCCTGTCACAAAAGCAAGGAGGAATATCCAAAAGGGAAACCAACGTTCCAAAAACGCAGCTTGTTCGCACTCTTAGTTAAACACTTTTCATCTGATCTTCACCAAACCGGAACAAAATGTCTTTGTAAATACGTCCTCAGTCAAGTTCGATAACTATCCAAACTGGCCAAGGCATTTCTCGGAATCATCGCCCCTGAATTATCGAAAAATGCTTAGGGCTTGGAAACAAAACAAAAAGGAACCCTGTACCAGTAATAAGAAGTAGTTTAGTGGTCCTTTTGTTGTCCTGTTAGCCCCAGTTGACCGAGGTAAACATCAAACATTTTTCATCCAGTTCACCAAACTTGAACAAAATGTGTTTGCCAATAATTCTACGGCCCGAGGCGCTTTGTAATTATGGGCCTTGAATTACCGAAAATCGTTCAGGTCTTGGCTAACATAAAGCAATCATTAGTAGTAAGTAGATAAAGCCATTTTGCGCCAAGACCTGATCATTAGAAAGTTGAGGTCTTGTCGAATGGTTTGGCTCATATACTACTATTCAGATGATTAGGCAGTTGTTGGAAACATGCGTTTTACCAAATTCAGCTCTAGTTCAATTATACATTAAGACATTAACAACATGGAAATGCAAAAGAGTACTATTAAGCTTTACATTGCGCAAAAATACAACTATGTACGTGTTCCGAATGAATTTTCACTAATTTTCCTACTTACATTTAAATACTGAAGTACATTGTTTGTCCGTATTATTTTGCAACAACCACAGCCTGGAGTATTCAATTGTTCAGCGCCCCTTGCCGGCGGGGGGATAGCATTAGTAAACTGTAGAGCAGTCCTTGTTCGTATACGTTTCAGTACCCACTCGTTTGGTCCTTTAATTGTTATCAAAGGTTTCCATTGAAAAACTTTTGTCCGGAGTATTTAAAGCAACCACAGGGATGGCCTTTTAATAGTTATCTTTAGTGTCCCGTAGAACAGTTTTTGTCCGGAGTATATTCTAAGCAACCACAGGTCTGGTCCTTTAATTGTTCAACATAAGTAAACTGTAGAGAACAATTCTTGTCCGGAGTTTTTTCCCCATCATTCACTCTTTAGGACCTTTGATTGCTCAACGTTTGTATACTCACAATTCTTGTCCACTGTATTTCTCAGTAACCACGGGTTAGGCCTTTTGATTTTTCAACATTAGTATACTATTGAACAATTCTTGTCAGAATTTAGCCATACGTCATAGAATCCTTGTAGTGTAAAGTTGATGTGGATATTATCTCCATGTTTTGATCGAAAGACTTTCACTGAGTTATTGCCCTTTAGTTCATACTGTAGTTTACTATCGTATATTTGATTACACAACATAAGTCAATTATAGCACCTTTCTAGTATGAACTATTTCTAAAATTTAGTAAAATATAAGTATAAATTTAAAGTAAAGTATTTTCTTTTACTATCAAAGCCATTAACTTGAAACTTAAAAATGTTATTTGCTGTAGTCTGCACCGGGATAAACGATCCCCATATCTCTGATTTGATGTCCATGGTTCTAATAGTATATCTAAATGTAGGACATAACATGCACAGTGGCATTTTCTTTCTGGTCTGGAGCCAGTTTCTTTATCTCAGTTAACTTTGCATTATTATGATCACTTGATAAACACAATCTTTTTGACTTTTTTGTTTTACTGATTATCTTGTTATTAATATATTATACAGACTTTCTTATATTTTTAAGAGAAGTACACATACTTACACGTAAAAGGGTGTGCGGACCTCAACAAATTGCAGCATGTACTTGAAGGTATGATCATTAATTTATATTCAACTGAATTTGGTCGAAAAGGTAGCAACAGTCACAGTTGCATAGTAGCAAACCTGGGAAATTTGAAATTTGGCAGAAATATTAAATAACAGCAGTCGCAGTAGAACAAAATGTAAAACTTGTTGTAGTAGTAGCAGCGGCAGTAGCAGCAGCAAAAGAGAAATTGAAAGTAGCAGTAGCAAAACTGAAATTGGTAGTAGGACCTTAGAACTATTAGAGCTAAAACTAGAAAAAAAAAAACATTCGAATGACAAATTACTCCTGAACCACTCGATGGATCTTACCTGATTTGGTCAGTGGCGTCATAGGATTAATTTCGATCAAGATTGATTTCAGGATTATACTTAGTCTCTTGTAAGGACCGCTTGATCTAGAAATTGAAAGAAAATATTTTTGTTTTGAAACTTTTGACATCCTCACATATCTGTTATCTATCGGGGTGAAGAAATATACATATATATATAAGAGAATATATAAAAGTTCAATTTGTAAGGAATAAACAGCAGCAGACTTCTGTGTTTTACAATTATTTTAAATCTTCACTGCAAGCGCTTTCAATACACATATCTTCAGGCAGTTTACATTTTGAAATAATGTACAATGACGTCACGTCATAACAAAAATTACGGGAAACGTCGTAAACAGACGTTGCGGCAAACTTCAAGAAAAATGTATTATACACTCAAGAATACCCCGTGTATGTATGCACACAAAACTTGAAACAGATATATTGTACCATTTAAAAGGGAGTTAATAACTGTACTTAAAACATATTTATGCTCGATATATCAGTTAAAAAATAATATCAAGATGATTACTTAAAAAGTAATAATAGCTTAAAAATCAATTATGGATACAGTAAAGAGAAAGAATTGCTCAAAGTACCCTCACGTTCTTTATGACAAAAGTGGTATATAGCCAATTATAGAAATAGCATCAAAAATTAAAGGGAGGTAATAAAATTTAAAGCTAAAACTGTATTTCAGGAAAGAAAAGAGATAAAAATTTAAAAACAAAGCAATGTAGTACGTTAAATGTACACAGTTGATGATATTAATTTCTAAACAATTATGACCAGTACTATTCCACGTGTAAAGATAGATGAGCAAGCATATATAAAGAGGAGATTCTAGTTACACAGCACATAAACAATAAATGAAAAGAGCTCGCCATGCTCGCGGGGCCCCAATAACTAATAACAAACGCTGTTAAGTTCTGGTTTCAAAACGTTTACTAAATATAGTTCCTTCTCACCTCTGAAACTGTCACTATTAGTCAGATTTTTGTAAAGAGGGAATATTTCAAACTTCCCACCAGAGCATTCATGGATATGTTTATTTACTTTCAGGATACGTAGTTCATCATTATTAGTTTGTTGTCTATGTAGTGTCATTCGTCGGCACAGTTCATTCTTTGTTTGACCGATGTAAAATTGTTTGCAATTCGCGCAGATGATAGAATAAATAACATTTTTTGAAATACAATTCATATTCTGTTTAACAGTAAACGTTTTACCATTTGAAAATTTAATCGAGTCTCCTTCTAGCAAATCTGGACACGTCTTACATCTGCTTCTGTTACACTTTGTTACAGTCGCGATATTTTCCACTATATCAAATTTCGATTTAGATAGAATGCGTTTTAAGGACGTATGCTAGAATTTGGTGCGAAAATTTTCCCAATAACAGAATTTCTTCAAACTTTGGACATTGAAGGACAATCATCTAAGAAACAAAAAAATGCAATAAAAATCATAGGTCACCGCTATCGAAAAAGAGTTATCTGCCCTTGAAAACGGCATTTCCCCCAAAATTTTTGTTTCTTAGATGATTGTCCTTCAATATCCAAAGTTTAAAGAAATTCTGTTATTGGGAAAATTTTCGCCCATCTCATATACAGGGAATTCTAGCTTACGCCTTTAAGCTTTTAGGTTGCCTTTTACTATTTATTATTCTGTTCTGTTGTAAAATATTTTTCATCCTGTCACTGTTCTGCAGCATTGCTTTGCATGTTTGTATTGCCGGCGACATGTTCTTATTACGTGGGTTAAAAGTTGTTACAAATGGAATGACATTATAATCCGATGTTTGATTTTCGCGATTATTCGTTGCTATAGGTCCTTTTGATTCCGCTTTGATATTCCGTGCTTAATAATTTCTTCCGGATAGTTTTGTTTCAATAATTTTAACTTTAATTCTGAAAGTCGTGTTTCTTGTAACTGTTTTTTTTTCACTATCGTGATACCAAAATATTCCCTCTACAAAAATCTGACTAATAGTGACAGTTTCAGAGGTGAGAAGGAACTATACTTTATAAACGTTTTGAAACCAGCGTTTGTTATTAGTTATTGGGGCCCGTGAGAATGGCGAGCTCTTTAAATTTATTGTTTATGTGCTGTGTAACTAGAATCTCCTCTTCCTTGCTCATCTATCTTTACACGTGGAATAGTACTGGTCATAATTGTTTAGAAATTAATATCATCAACTGTGTACATTTAACGTACTATATTGCTTTGTTTTTAAATTTTTATCTCTTTTCTTTCCTGAAATACAGTTTTAGCTTTAAATTTTATTACCTCCCTTTAATTTTTGATGCTATTTCTATAATTGGCTATATACCACTTTTGTCATAAAGAACGTGAGGGTATTTTGAGCAATTCTTTCTCTTTACTGTATCCATAATTGATTTTTAAGCTATTATTACTTTTTAAGTAATCATCTTGATCTTTAAGTACAGTTATTAACTCCCTTTTAAATGGTACAATATATCTGTTTCAAGTTTTGTGTGATTACGGAATGAATAGAATTACGTTCCCTAATACCATGTATAGCTTTGATAGGATGCCTTATCTCTTTCTAATTACAGGATTAAATCCATGTATCATACGTCTTTTCTCCAACAAGGTGGAGACGGATCAGGCATTAGTCTATTTTAAGAATAACAAATGCCTGAAAAAACTCCTGTCTCTAATTCAGGTGCAAGCAACTGTGGAAGGTTTGTTTAGTGTTTTATCTTTACGATTTTTTGTTGTTAAAGCAGGATGTGTAAATTTATTTGAGCTAAAGTGGCCAGCAATCTGACTAAAGTACATATCCTATTACGCTACGCATAGGATCTGAGAACGACCTATTCATTGCCTCGTTCTGACGACCCTTTCGCTAACCAATCAGAGCCTAACTTACAACATCTTGCAAATCTACCTGTAGCCTTGACTTTTGATATTTACAATTCTTATGTCATAATGTATCAGATAGCCGGTTAGCTCAGTCGGTAGGCCACTTGCTTTGTAAGCGAGGGGTCCTGGGTTCGAGCCCTGGAATAACTGCACATTTTTCTTACTCTTTGACATTCGAACATGTCGTCTGATTGGATAAAATAAAAATAGCAATACTGGAAATCCAAAATATACAGAAGACGAATGTGAATGGGTCGTTCTCAGATCTTCGTTTAGAAGATCAAGTACTTTAGTCAGATTGAGTGGCCAGTGGCAGCACAATGGACTTTTTAATATCATAGTGTTATGTAAATCCTGATGATTTTGATTTTGTAAAGGGGTAGTGATTTCCGATAAGATAAGTCTTAGTCAAAAATTTTAGTCCGTCCGTCTTGATAACTATTCAATATTTTGATTTAAACTTGGCATGTAGAAAGATAGCAGTAAGACTATGTACAGTGTGCACGAACCGGGTTTGTTGGTCAAGGGCCAAGTTAGCATGCGGAGGTTACAAGTCCCAATTTGTCTGTAATATTATATATGTTTCCTGAGCATTACAAAAAAACCGTTCAAAATATTGTCTGCAACCGTTGACGATTTAAACTTGCATGAATATTGTCGAAAGGGGCAAACGTCAAGGTCACAGCAAGGTCAAATCTATCATTGTTTTTGTTTAGAGCATTTCTAAAGAATCTTTTCAAGTATTGCCTTCAAATTGGCGATGAACAATTAGTCAAAAGATAAAAGTCACAAAGTGAGTTCAAATGGTAAAATCTGTCATTTGTATTTTGTGTATAGAGTACAACTTTAAAATAATTCAAGGTATTGATATTTAACCTAGTATGTAGGCGACTTGTGATTTGACAACTGGAATACTTTACCACAAAATTGAACATTTATCTGGCAAGCATTGTATTAGCTCAATTGAATTTTCCAGGTCGGACTAAACATTGTTCCTTGTTAATGAATGAAGTCAAAAAACGAATGAAGTGCATTCTGTCAGAAGGAAGTTAACGTGAAAATTGTCGAAGTTTCAAGTGCTCCGTGTGTGTCCTACTCTTTATATGAAAATAGTTTTTCTTTCGCGATATATGACAATTTTGTGTCGATTCTCCGTAAAACCTCACTCACTCACACAGTCACTTACATATAAAGTCATCTATATATGATATTTTAGCACAGGTGTCACAAAATTAAAGAAAATAAAGTATTATTAGTAGAATTTTAAATTGATTCATTCTTCTGTTTGTCTCGATTTGTGATAAATTTACTGTTAAGTTGCCTGTTTACCCCACTACCAAACTTATTCAAATTGTAGCAATTTAAATATCTTAAAATGTTAGAAACTTCTTGTTTGATCTTTAAATATTTTTACCCAAACATTCACCGGATAACCTTGAGTAAGATTGTTGAAATTCTTGTTAATTGTCAAAGACTTGACCGACAAGGGAAGGCATTTTGTGTTACTAAGGCTTACGCAAGAACAATTTAGAAATTTTCTTATCTAAAGTTGAAATCACCTGAATTTAGATATAAAACTTTTATCACTGTTAAGAACCACCAGGATCATTTGAATTCTGCTAATGAGATTCAAAGTATTCCTGCTCTTGGGTTCAAGAAAACCTTAGTGGAAAACATTTTTAGCTCCACTATTCAGAGAATAGGGGACTATTCTACTCGCCCCGGCGTGACTCTTCTTGGTTAAACCTTTGTTTTTCTGTCATGTCTTTGTTACTCTTGCTTAGATCTTACTGTAACCTCACATAAATATTGTCCAGTATACAAACGAAGTATGTGTAGTGGCTGAGCCCATTATACCCAAGATCTAGGTCACCAAGGTGCTATACTAAGGTTATTTTTGAAAAAGGTTTTAGGCAACCTTTGTTTTTCTGTCATTTCTTTGTTACTATTGCTAATATCTTACTGTAACTTCACATAAACATTGTACAGTAAGCAAACAAAGCATGTGTAGGGGCTGAGTCCATAATACCCAAGGTAAAGCTCACCAAGGTGTTATACTTATATATTTTTTAGGTTAAACTTTTTGCGGCAACATATGTTTTTCTGTCATATATTTGTTAATATTGCTTATAGCTTACTGTAACTTCACATAAACATTGTCCAGTATACAAACAAAGTATGTATAGGAGCTAAGCCTATTATACATAAGGTCAAGATCACCAAGGTGTTACACTTGGGTTATTTTTAAGGTTAAAGTTTGTCGGTAGTCTTTGTTTTTCTGTCTTATCTTTGTTACTATTGCTTTTATCTTACTGTAAGTTCACATAAACATTGTCCAGCATACAAAGTATGTGCACGGACTAGGCCGATTATACCTAAGGCCAAAGTAACCAAGGTGTTATACTTAAGTTATTTTTTAAGGTAAAAGTTTTTCGGCAATCTTTGTTATTCTGTCATATTTTTATTACTATTGCTTATATCGTACTGTAAGTTCACATTAACATTGTCCAGTATACAAACAAAGTATATGTAGGGGCTGGGCCTATTGAAGGTCACTAAGTTGTTATACTTTGAATTATTTTCATGTTAATTGTTTTTTCAAAAGCGTCGTTTATAGACATATTTTTGGTATTTAATAGATGATGACTTGAAATTAAAAATATTTATTATAATCATCATCTTAATGTGTGGTTACAAACCCATAACTCTAATTGTATATTTGACAGAATAATGCCCCTTTTGTACTTAAAGTTGTTTTGCAATATTTGCTTTCTGGATATAACTTTAATGCAATTTATGATAAAGACTTGAATCTTAAAATGTATCTTTATCATCATCATGTGTGCATGTGTGGTAACAATCTCCAGAACTCTGATTTGTATTTTTGACCAAATTATGCCCCTTTCATACTTTTTTTTAACAAACTTCGTTTTCTGGACATAACTTTGGTACTGTATAAGATAATGACTTGAAAGTCAATATATATATTTACCATCATCATCTGCATGTGTGATAACAATCCCAATAACTCTTAATTAGTGTTCTTGACAGAATTATGCCCTTTGGTTATCTTTCTTTAAAAGTAGAGGTCTCTTATTGAGACATAAATTCATATTACTGTCGAATCCCCGAATAGTGGAGTGCACTGTCTTACGGACAATTCTTGTTTTATCTTCATGTTAAATTGTCATGGCCTATAGCTTACATATTTGCTTGTAGCATTTCGTTATAGTCCTGTAGCAGACTTGTTTCAAAATCAAAGTTGATCCTGCCCTAGTATTTTTGTTTACCTGTTTGTTATTTAGGGTTTAAGATAACGTTTATAAGTAATATAAGTAAGTATATAAGCGATTCAGGGACGTCATGAAACAACATTGACTCCACCCTGGGATGTACAGGTTTTACAGAGACGTATAAAGGAAATTTTTTTATAAAAATGTCTTAAACCTGATTGCTTTACATATAATTATAAAAGGAAAGAGTTGAACACTCTTCTAGTCATAATACAAAATGTGCTTTGCTTAGATGTTTAACGTGTAAAATTGAAGCTTAGTAGATGGAACGCCTATCAACAGTTCGGTAGGTCCGTATGTTCTCCGTGGCAATGGTAAAAACCACTGTGTCTGTAATCATTCGGCCTTCACTTCTGATTCATGTTGGGAAGTTGACAATTACTTAAAGAGAACAGGTTTGTACCGGTACAGAAGCCAGAAACATTTGTTAGGTTAATTGCAGGCCGTTACATAATTGAAATGCTGTTGAAAAACATCGTTAAACCCAACAAAATGTAGCATCAAGACGTGTTTCAAAACAAAGTTTGTTCATATCCCTGGGATAAAAGACGACAGAGCCTGTTTTGCACTTGTTCTACATAGACATATAGCATAACATTAAAATATTAGATAGTCACACTATCTACGGATTGTACTGGACATGTAAACTATGAGAAATATTTCAAATAACTTAGTGCTTAAGTTTTACAAAGAAAATCAGATCAACTTAACTGAAATTGAAATGACTTATCACCATATTTTTTGTAAACATATTGTTAGTTTATGTTCCTGTTAACTGGTGTCATGATGGTGCAGATAAAATTATTATATGGTTTATAGATTAATTTCTGGTACTACATTTACAAAATTGATCTAAATAGTTTTTTAAAAAGCGTGCATTTGTAGCGTCAATGCCAGTGTTCATTTGAAAATGGTGTATAGGCAATATGCGCCCATTTGAATTAGATGGGCGATACAGACAATGATGTGCCTCTGAAGGTACTGCTTTTAATTTTGAAATAGATCCCAGTGCAAATCGATTTATATTATCATCATGAAGTGTGAATGTATAAAATGATCCTCTATCTGCGAAAACTATTCTATGGATACGTGGAAGAAATATTCTAAATAGTGAAATATTTTCTCAGTTTAAGATGTAATTTAAATGACTACTTCTTTAATAATATTGACAAACATTTGATTAGCTTTTATCGGAATTATCAGTATTCAAACTAGTTGTACATATTCGATGAGTCTAATAATCTAACCCCACCGCAGGTGAAGGAATATAATTTTGGAGTCGTCCGTCCGTCCGGTTAAGAATATTTAAATAAAACTGCATATATCCGTTTACAACGATAGAACATGTTGCCTGTCAAATTACAGACAGATTGCACAACAAAATCATTAAGGATTTATTCATTTGTGTTTGATTTACCCCTCAAGACATGGTTCCTATGATTCTGTCAACTTACATATGGTAAAAAATTAACATTTAACAAGCCAATAATAAAACGAAGTACCAGTAGGTAAATAATAGTGCAGATAATACAGTTTTGCTTGTATCAAAATGTCACAATAGATCCACTTTTGTAATACAGAACACCTGGTAGGATTAGTAAATGCAATTATATTGATCTCTATTTCCTATGCCTAATACAAGAGTTACGACCATTTGTAGTTTCTAGTGTTTATTTTGTAGGGAACAGCGACTATGGCAATTTCTGCTTTACAACCTGTTACGTATTTGACCTAGAACTTTGAAACGTAAAGCCCTGCTCCGCTGCTATTCAAATTCTTTTGTGTGTATGCAACCCATGATTACAATAGGAAACAGTTAACGGCCACGTGCCTCTCTTTAGCACGCATAACCACAGGTATTTTATATAGAATTGTATATAAAAGACTCTATTTTGACAGGTGCCACTGTTCATAGTCAGGATTTTCATGTTTTTTTTAGAGACAATTCAAGGTTAAAAGGCAGGACGGAAGCAGGGCTTTAAAATATATTTAGATCACAGTAATGCAGCAGTGCACATTTAGTTTCGTCATGATCTGTATAGTAACTTCAGAGTTAGTTGTTTAAATATCCGAACATTAGAATTTTGTACAAAACGAACTAACCAGTTCTTCTATTGTTCCATAAATATTTATTATCCACATGTATTGTATATATTCAACAGGTTTCTTATCATTTCTGAATTTAGTTGCTTTGTTAATGTTATGTTCATGAAATTGTGCTTTTTCAGTATTAAGGATGGCCAAAAAGGGATTTATTAACAGCCTAAAAAATTCAAGAAAGCAGATGGAGACAATTATGTCAGGTAAATAATTATTTGTTGAACTATGAATGTTTCTTTGAAGAAATATGTGTAACAGATCAGTTACGACAAAGCGCTTAGCAGTGTGCACATTTAACAGGTCCATTTACACCAAAAGATTAATTTCGATGCTGTTTCACATACGCACTCGGATTGCACCGCCATTTCGCATTGGTTAAACGTTTCGACTTCTTTTTACAAAGCGCATGATGAATGTTTTCTCAAATCAGAGCAATTGGCCCCTTTTAAACGACTTCTTATCAACTTGATGGACATTCGTCAAACTCATTGACGGATTCTTTACAAAGTTGTTCAAATGTTGCTCAGCTTAAGTCAACTAGCTGCGTATGTCGTTTTGAAATTTTTCAATATTGGAAGTTAGCTGACTAACATGCTGGTTAAGGTTTCGATGGAGGCCTTGAGAAACAAAAATCAAACAACAACAAATCATAGAAAGAAAGAGTTGTTTGACATGAAAATTGAACAGCATGTAAAACAGGTATATTACTTTACGAAACAAATGTCAGTATACTGATATAAACATTGAATTCCGGAAAAGGGCTGCCTAAAGGGGCTCCACTTCCGGACAGTTAAACGCCTTTAAAAACTCACCATTTTCAAAGAACAGTTACACATGTTCGTTTTGATGCATTTGCAATAGCGTGCGAGTGGTGAAATTTCGCATAACAAGGTGGAACACAGTTTTCAGCAATTGTTTATCATTATTTCTTTACATATGGCATTCATTTTCAAAGGGAGACAACTGTTCCCGATTATTTTAAGTACAAATGGCATTCATTTTCAAAGGGAAACAACTTTTTTCCGATTATTTTAAGTAATCTTTGAGAAAAAGTTGTCTCCCTTTGAAAATGAATGCCATTTGTAAAGAAAAAAAGATAAACAATTGCTGAAAACTATGTTCCACCTTGTTACTTGAAATTTCACCACTCGCACGCTATTGCAAATGCATCAAAACAAACTACTCTTTCTTTCTGTGATTTGGTGTTGTTTGATTTTGTTTCTCAAGGCCTCCATCGAAACCTTAAGACAAGTGGTTCTTAAATGCAGGAAACTTCTAAAGCAGTTTCATACGTATGATATGTATTTGGCAAGAAAGCAGGAAAGGGTTTGTTTGATTAGAAATGTAGGCAGTTTGGTCAGAAAAAAAAAATATACTGTAAATAATTACAGGTAAAGTTATTCCTTTGCATCATCAAAGTGAAATACAGTTCAAGAATACATGATCCTTATATTGATTTCACTATGCTTTGATGAACATATATTTACCAGTAAACACTGCTACAGAGACTGTAGATTCCAACTGATTTTCATCAAATTTTGTCAGTATAATTGCCGTGAGGAAATCTTGGGCAAGTTTGAATATGGGTCATCTAAAGTCAAAGAAAAACTTGTGTATGCGATGGAGACTGTATTGTTTTCTCTTTTCCATGGGTCCTCGTGAAATTTAGTCAGAATGATTGCCATGATGAAATCTAGGTCGAGTTTGAACGTGGATCATCTGGGGTCAAAAAACAGGTCACTAGGTCAAATCAAAGATAATACTTGTGTATGCGATAGAGACTGTACTTTTCAATTGATCTTCATTGTCAGAATGGTAACTTTGATAAAATCTAGGTCAAGTTTGTGAATATGGGTCATCTGGAGTCAAAAACTAGGTCATTAGGTCATATCTAAGAAAATACTTGTTTAAACTCAAGATACCACATTTTTGGTCCAATCTTAATGAAAATTGGCCAGAATATTTGTTTCCATTAAATTACTAGGCCAGACATGTTTACACTGTTATGGTGTGTTTCTCAGATGAGCGACCTAGGGTCATCTTGGCTCTCTTGTTAAATTTTTCAGACTGATGTCGTCAGAAAAAAATAAGTCAAATTTATAAATTCATGTGTTTTATTGTTATCCCCCGACAATGTTGGTGGGATATAGTTTTGGCGTTGTCCACCCGTTCGTCTTTCCATCCGTCCGTACGTCGGTTCGTCTTTCCGTCCGTCCGTCCGTCCGGCGCCATATATAGGAAGTGGTTGGGAATATTTATATAAAACTTAATATGCATGTTCACCACTGTAAGTTTATGCAGCCCGTCAAGTTTCAGACAGATTATAAAATCAGAGTTATGGTCCTTATACCCTGTCTGTAAATTTACGGACTGAAAAATCTTTAGATTTACAAATTGATTTTATATTTACATTATATATCAATTAAAAACGACTAAATCCGAGACCTGATCATGTTATTAGCAGCAGTTTGCTGCTCTGTCAAGGCCTGTTAAAACAACTGAGAAATTTGAATACTTGATAGTCATTTAACTATCCTCGGGGATATTATTTCTAAATGAGTACGTAAACATAGATTCTGAGGAGATTTAGCTTGCTATATTGAGGCCAGATGTATCATTACAAGTTTGTACAAACTAGTTTAGCCAGAGGGCTAAAAGTAGAAATCATTACATGATCTCTTGATAGACTTTTCTAAAATACTCAGTGTGACGGTAATGGTAGTTATTAACTTTATTTGTATGACAGGTGTGCCTATTTCTATCATTATAAGCCTGGCAGTTGTGCTGATTCTTTTTACTATTTGTACATGACGATGGTGCCAATTCTAAAGCTCAACTCAAATAAAATTTTCATATGGTGGAGTTATGATTGAGTAAATGTTGATTGTTTTCTACATTCTAAAAAGAAGTTATTTAAGAAATAATATATCTCATTTAGTGATTTTTCGCTGAATAAATCATTGTTTGAAGTTCAGATGCGAAGGAATTATATCACGAGGCGCAGCCCGAGTGATATAATAATACGCATCTGAACGACAAAAAGTGATTTTATTCAAGAGCAAATCAATAAATGAGATATGTTATTTCGATTCTAACACGTTACCAGCGACTTTAAAGTACATCCTTGACGGCTTTCATTAAATATTTGCCCGTTTACAATCGGTTTCTTTTCCAGTTCGCCGCTATGCCGTTGATGCCGTGACGTAATGATTATGACGTCTAAACAGTGAATTGTTGTATAATAATTTACGGTTTTCAGCCTTCTTTGTTTAATAGGAAAATGAATAGGATCGTGTTAGAATGATATACACATTGAATACCCAGTTATATGTAAATAATTTACTGCATGCATAAAAAAACTGGAAACCATTAATGCAATAAAAGCAAGGCAAATATCACTTTACTTACGTAGAACCTTATTTTCTTTTAAAATAATCATGATCAACTGGCCTATTGACCTATTGTTTGGTCCTAGATGACCAAATAATGAACTTAAATGAGATTATGTTGGGGGTCTGACCCAGTTCAAGAAGTTGGTGGTTAAACAAATGATATTTTGAGTGATAATAGTCAAAATGCTGATACTGGATGACGTACACCGTACACTCGACACAGTGAAATCAAAATAGCTCACCTTGTACACTTTGTGAGCAAAGCAGAACATTTTTTCTTGTCTAGAAACTGTTTTATACTTGTTGATATTTGTTTTCGTTAAAACAAAGCCGAATCTTGATATAATCTCTTTAATTGAATAATCATTTAAGTGAATATCAACTACCAAGAACTGCTTATCTCCGGTTTCTGTACTTCGGCAGGGGCGGCTTGTTCAGGCACTGCTGACCCAACTACAAGTTATAGATAGAGAACTGTTTGCGAGAATAATTGCGTTATTTCGAGGAGGCGTAGCCTCCGAGAAATGACATAATTATTCGAGTCAACAGTTCTCTATCTGTTTTGTATCATGGCATGTACCAGAGCTGAAAATTTAAATGTAACAAACATTGATTGACATTTTAAATCCAGACTTGTGTGACGTCACAGGGTAGAAAGTCCTACTCGAAAACTTCAACATGTGCTCGGTTAGAAAGGTATTTGTTAACAGCCAACTAACAGTTAAAGACATATACATATAGTTGCTTTTTTGAAATTTGCCAAAATGGGATGATAGCTGACCGACTGGTTAAGACAAGTGGTTGTTAAATGCAGGAAACTTCTAAGGCAGTTTTAAATGTATGATATTTATTTAGCAGGAGAGGGTTTGTCTGATAAAAATTTTAGGCAGTTTGGTCAGAAAAAAATAGAGTGTAAATGATTACAATTAAGGTTATTCCTTTGCATCATCAAAGTGGAATGCAGTTCAAGAAAACATGATCTTTATATTGATTTCATCTTGCTTTGACGAACATATATTTAACAGTTAACACAGCTTTAGATTTTTGGTTTACTTGCTAATGTAATTAATTTGCTGGAGAATATGGTTCAAAACTGTATATAACTTTAGTAATGACCTACTTACAGGACACCATGGGTCAGAACCAAATATAATTTTGACCATAATTTGTTTTTGTAAGACACAATGGATCAGAACCATTATAATTTTGACTATAACCTGTTGTTGCAGGACACCATGGTTCAGAACCAAATATAATTTTGACCCTAACTGATAGTTGAAGGACAAAATGGTTCAAAACCAAATATAATTTTGACTATAACTTCGTCGGGCCCTTGGGTGTTTCTCTTGTTGCTCTGTCTTCTGAAAAGGCATTGAGTACATACGGTTTTGGTTCTAAAGGTTTGCTTTTCATATATTTTACACGAGCATTTTTGTGTTTTACACGCCATGCCTTTTTGTTTCCATTACGTGTGTTAGAGATTCACCTGGAGGGGATTACTTTTATTTACACTGTCCCGTGTCTTTGGAACATGGTGGGGTAAGAGTGAGAGTGAGGTTGGGTGCGCACCATAAACCGGTTTAAGCTCCCCAGTGGTGTTTTTGCTACTGACCATTCCAAGGCGGTGCCCCACTGTGTTGTTTTGTTTGTTCGTTTTGTCCTAATGTGTTGGCTTTGTGTGTATGTGTGTGTGTGTTTGTGGTGTGCGCGTATGCGTGCTGTGGGTTATGTTTTGGGGAGGCTGCGTTTTTGGTAAGTGGCATTCCCTGTTTGACATTTGTCTTTGTTTTGTAATTGCAGGACACCATGGTTCAGAACCTGTGACAGTGGGAAGTGCAACAAGTCCTACCAGCCCAGGTCACACGTCACAGAACCCGCCAAGTAACCCTATAACTTGCTTTTTAACCTAAATTTCTTGATTTACTGCCTGCCTGTATCATAGATACTTTTCTAGTATGGGGAAGAGCCCAGATAACTGCATGCGAACCAGTTGCTGCAATTTACTGACCATATATTTCTGAAGAGGGCGTCCTTCAAAAATCATCTTGTCTGTCACTGTATCAGTTCATAATAAGTTTACACCATGAATTCAGGTTGCCCTCAACTTAAATAGATAAAATGATGTTAACTGGTGAAAAAAGCAGCCTCAGTGAAACATATTTGTGCTGTGAAACTAATTTAAACGTTTTTAGGTCATGATAGCCCTCTTGTTTAAAACATATCACACATTATATGCCACAAACTAAGGATGCTGTTTTACTTACTAATCATCGGAGTCATGTAAACAAGTATTTGTAAAAATTGTAAATACCTGTGAAAATCTGGAAATTTCCAAGTTCTTCAATGTAAGATGTTAACAACAGTATAATGCAGATATTTATCAATTTAATCAAGCTCTTAGTAGTTTGTGTTTATAGCTGTATCAAGTAAGCAGCAAGGCATTGGAGCAAACATAGTTTTACTACTAAAGGCAACTAGCTGCTTACGTCATTTTGAATTTGTCAATATGTGATGTTACCTGACTGGCTGGTTAAGACAAGTGGTTGTTAAATTCAACAGTTTGGTCAGAGAAAAAATATAGTGTAAATTACAAGTTAAGTTATTCCTTTGCATGATCAATGTGGAATGTGTCCCGGTATAGAACTTGAATATTAAAACGGGGAGAAAGTGTGTAGGCTGCCGGGTAGCTCAGTCGGTAGAGCATCGGAACGGTATTCCTTGGCTCCGGGTTCGAGTTCCGGTCTGGCTGCACATTTTTCTCACCCGGTGACATTTGGCGCCCAACGAGGGACCGTGACCACATTACACTGGTTAGTCTCCGACGCCTGTAATTGCTTATATATAAAGTACCCGCTGAAATTCGAGGACGAATTTCAAAATGGTGTGGAAATGTGTCACAGTATAGAACTTGAATATTAAAACGGGGAGAAAGTGTGTAGGCTGCCGGGTAGCTCAGTCGGTAGAGCATCGGAACGGTATTCCGTGGCCCCGGGTTCGAGCCCCGGTCTGGCTGCACATTTTTCTCATCCTGTGACAAATGCAGTTCAAGAATACATGATCTTTATGTTGATTTCACCTTACTTTGATGAACATATATTTAACAGTAAACACTGCTTTAGATTTCTGGTTTACTTGCTTATGTAATTATTTGCTGGAGAATATGGTTCAGAACAAATATAAATTTAGTAATGACTTCTACTTTCAGACCAAATATAATTTTGACCATAATTTGTATTTGCAAGACACAATGTGTCAGAACCATTACAATTTTGACTAGAACCTGTTGTTGAAGGACACCATGGTTCAGAACCAAACATAATTTTGACTATAACTTGTAGTTGCAAACACCATGTTTCAGAAGCAATATCAATGGGAACAACAACAAGTCCTACCAGCCCAGGCCACTCGTCAGTGACACATTCAGTATCGGTAAGAAACTTTTCTACACCTTTTATACATATATATACATAAACATTGTAAAACCAGTCAAAATTTGTATTGTTACTGCACTGAAGAAATAACTAGACTGAGCAATGGTTTGTTTTCAGAAGCTCTTAAATTACAACTGTTCTAGTAAATAGTCGTCAAACAGATCAGAAACAGTTTGCGCAGCTTTTTACACTCTTCAGTTTTTCTAAATATATGCAGGGTGTGTCCACGCTTCTTGTAACAAGTAAGATTCCGCTGCATAAGGTGTTGGCCCTTTGTAAATGATAATACCTATCTAGCATTAAGTATTTTGTACTTAACTATATCAGCTTGAATCGCTGACTATCAAGCATACATGTGTACAGTTTGCAGGGGAGAGAAATGGTTACCATCAATAGTTTTCATATACAAGAGACTGAAGAAATTCATGCTAGCTCAAAATATTTAGTTTAAGTTATGAAGCAAAACGTAAAATGAAAGTATCATAATATGTGATTAAAAGAACGTTTATATCACATTATTATTTAAACAGATTTAATAATATCTATCGTTTACAGCCTGTTTCATCTCGACCGTATTCAGGGAGTAAGGGAAGTCCGTCGAGGGCGTCACACCGGGCCAGTTCCCTAACTCCGCCAAATATATCAGGATTTCAACATGGAACTCCAAGGTAACCAAGTGTCTTGTAGGGCTGCTATAATGTTACTGATAGAAGGTTGAAAACAGCATGAAACCAATCAAAGGATCCTAACAAATGAGTTCCTTATTAGAGAAACTGTTTTTGTAAATCATAAAAAATCAATTTGCTCAACAATGTTTCCTATCTAGTAGTCAGTATAACAGTTTATATTGTTAGGTTTCACGATTGCAAAAAGACAGTTAGTCTTCTACAGTTTCTGTATAGAATATTTAAAACCTCCAAGCCAGTTTTAATCACTATTCAAAGGAAAATGCTTTGTATGGTCCCCTATGAAAAACCTTCATATCTAGGTCATCCATGCAGAGTTCTTGTTTAAACAGATATTTTCCTTTCATGACCCTCTACCAAAATTATTGAGCTAAGTACAGAAGCTCAGTGAGCGGTCTTGGGCGATGATGGCCATTTTGTTTCTATTTTTATGCCCCCGCCATCGAATTGGGAGGGGGGATATAGTGTTACAACTGTCAGTGTGTGTTTTCTTTTGTGCGTATGTGTGTGTTTGTGTTTGTGTGTGTGTTTGTGTGTCTGTGTGTGTTTTAGGGAAAGGGTTATGTTTGTGTCCGGTCCATAATTTTCACATGCATGGTTCGTTTTCAAAATAATTTGACACAAATAATAAACATGCTTAGATAATGTGTCATGCGTACAAAACAGGTCCCCGGGTCAACAATCAAGGTCACAGTCCATGGTTGAACTTAGTCAATTTTCACTTCATATATGCTGATAATGTGGTCTTCTTGTCCGGTCCATAACTTTGGCGTGCATGGTCCGGTTTCAAAATAATTTGCCAGAAATAATAAGCCTAGATAGACAATGTGTCTTGCTTAATAGCCATATTCCTAGGTCTAAGGTCAAGGTCACACTTACAGGTCAAATGGCAATATACAAGAATGACATTGTCCAGAGCAATCCTTCTTCATGCATGGAGGGATTTTGATGCTAGTTGGCTCAGTTGTATACCCTCATGACACAAATGGTTATGCGCAAGAACCAAGTCCTTAGTTTAGAATTACTTCCCTTTGTTGTTGCTATAAATAGCTTATATTTAATTTTTTAATTACTTGTCGTACGGGAAATACAAGACCACTCTTCTGTAGTACAACATGCATCTTACATGCAATTTTGAGAAGTACTTTAACATTTCTCTACCTTGTAAGGATGTTTGTGTTGTCTTTTTTGTTAAGATAATCTTCCCTTAGTTGTTACTATAAATATCTTATGCCAGCGACCTTTCTCATGTTGCGGGGCATCCGCGTCTGTGACAGATTTCTAGCTTGAGACTAAGATTTATTTTTGATCATCCTCTCTCAGTCAGTAATTCTAATGCTAAGACTCTAAAGGTCTTAAGTTGTGCCAACATACACAAAATTTAATCTGAAATTATTATTTATCATTATGTTTCCCCTAACATATTCGAAGATATGTTCAACACTCGGTCATCTTGGGCAAAATTTAGGTCACATGGTCAAATTGCAGAAAAGTCTTTATAATTCTCTAAATGCTATGTGTTTCACCAGAATTTAATTGCTTTCTACCAGAAACCAAGAAAACTGAACTGTTTTATTTATGCTATGGGTCTTATGTGAGAAACTGGATTATCAAGTACAATCATAGAAAAACATTTTTTGGCACTAAAATATCACACTCTCTTGCATGAACTGTTTCTATGCAATCGTTTATATTCTTGGGGAAGTCATTTTCGTGGACTTCGTGGTTATCCCTACAAAATTGTTGTTTGAACCCAAACCACAAAATTTCATGCCCAAAATTAAATGATTTTACAGTATTGTCCACATCTATGATGGTGGCATGAAATTATTTACTAAAGTTATTCCAGTATCAAGTACATGACCATTTTTGTGTGAAATATATGAGGTTTTAAATTGCTTTACTTTATAGCCATTACATATGTATCTATCTACATGTACAAAGGCTCCATTTACTTGACAGTTTAACCTTTCAAGCAGTCAACTGCTGTAAGCAACCTATCTCTGCAATACTTGCACTGTATATTTAGGATTAAAAATGATTTCATTTACAGTACCAATCAAGAACAGCAGGATTATCTACCCAGGCTCCGCCAACCACAGGTATTGTTGTAATTGTTTGAATTTAGAACTATACTGAACAGCAAAAGAAACTATCCAGATATATTGAATTTATAAATTTGACTTGCTGTCTTCATACCACATTACACTAGCAGATCTACACGTGTTGAATTTAATATTGGTGGAATATAGTTTTGGCGTTGTCCGTTCGTCCGTCCATCAGTTCGTCTGTTCGTCTTTCCATCCGTCCGTCCGTCCGGTGCCATATATAGGAAGAAGTTGGTAATATTTAAATAAAATTTCATGTACATGTTCACCACTATAAGGTTATGCGGCCTGTCAAGTTTCAGTCAGATTGTCTAAGTAAATTCAGAGTTATGGCCCTTAAAAGTTTCTTATGTTCATATACCCTGTCTGTAAATTTATGGAATAAAATCTTTAAATTTACGAATTGATTTTATATTTACATTATATATCAATTAAACCAAGAAATCCGAGACCTGGTCATGTTATTAGCAGCAGTTTGCTGCTCTGTCAAGGCCTGTTAAAACAAGTGAGAAATTTGAATACTTCATAGTCATTTAACTATCCTCGGGGATATTATTTCTAAATGAGTACATAGACCTAGATTCTGAGGAGATTTAGCTTGCTATATGAAGAGGCTGAAATATGTTCTCCTGGTGTTTGAATGGACAGTAATTATTGAAGGTATTAAATTTTATGATTGTGTTGGTGCGACATTAAACAGAGTGAAAAAAATACTTTATTGAACTTTTTTTAAATCCGTCTAAAAATGAAGGGAGCGGAAAATTATTTAAATAAATATAGGGTCTGAGCACAAAATGCAGCGGGTTGCATATGGGCTAAGGATTGTTTGGTAATATAGTGAAAACAGTCCTCCGCAGAGGTTTTGATTTTACAATAATATAGTCTGAAAATGAGTCGTGAAAGAGACAATGTATATCAATGTAAAAAAGTCTATGTGATATTTGTTATATTTGCGAAACTAACGAAACCAGAACTGTAATAAAAGTTATATTGTGTTTTTTGACAGTTGAAGAGAGGACGGTTCTGTTTGAATCGGGGCATTGAAATTTATTCTGGTAAGTGCTGAAGATTAAATGTCCTTAATTTGATTTTGCTCAAAATGGATCAAGCAGCTCTCTTGCTTTATTTATTTATAGGAGATACCGATATTCTTTGAACAGAAAAGACTATGAAGACTTTACATTAAAATGTATTAGACAAACAACAAATTTAGTGATTTTGTTATGTTCTTTATTTAAGATTTATGATTATATACCAAAAAGGGCAGGTTTTGAAATTACTTTGGGGACCTGTGTATATGGTTGTGTTTGGATCCATAACACAGTGTGAGAAGTATTTGCTCCCAACGTTATCCCTACGCCCTTTAAGCCAGGTACTGTGCCCGTTTAAAATATCTTTGTTCCCGGGTATAAAATTTCAATATGTAAATTTAATGTATTACATTTTCACGCAAATTAACTGTTTTGATCATGTACATAGGCGATTTCGATAATGTTATAATAATGTTATAATCGCAGAAGGTTGTTATGGACAGTGCTATCAAACAATCGGAATATTTTACCGTCAGCTATCAAATTGTTAACGACAAGGTTTTGCAACGACTTTTTTATTTTTAGCGGAAAAATATCGGGTTCAAATTCTTGCATATATCAAACAAGTACAAATTTTGACTGCATGTTTTCAATTTTAGCATACACTTTATAAACGTAACCGGCGGAAAGAAATTGACGAATCTGGTCAATTGCAATAATATAAAACGAACGGTAGTAGAACATGTCGAATTATTGATACTGTATTCGCGATTTACAGTAAATAGTAAGCCCGCTTAGCTAAATCAAGTAACAATGGTAAGGTTAAATGTCCGTCGTTATATGACCATGGTTGAAAAAATGCGTTAAACCAAAAAGATACAAACAAACAAAATTCAACTAGTAGACTATTTCAATACTTACAAAGATACAACTGCAACTGCTGTTGGCGGATATCCAGGGTATGTTGGATGACACAAAATTTGATAATAAGTCAATACACAGTGTCAGAAAGTAGAAAACATCAATAACTTGATTAAATTACTTTTACTTTGAATCTTTTTTTTATGAAATGAGCTGCAGTTTCAACTTAAACACGAAATACAGATTTTTTTGGAAGCTTTAAAAGACATATTGCGTTTGACATTTTTTACAGGGTTGCCACTTTTCTTGAAAATTCAGGAAAAATTATTTATTAAGGCCAGTTAACTGCCAGGGAAATCTTTATAACGCTCACTGAAACATGAAATTGTAGAAAAGTCACGGGGCCTCTGTGGCCGAGTGTTTAAAGTCGCTGACAAATCACTTGCCTCTCATCTTTGCAGGGTCGGGCCTCACTCAGGGCGTTGAATTTCTCATAAGTGGAAGCCATTCAGTTTACTTACAGAAGGTCGCTGGTTCTACCAAGGTGCCTGCTTGTGATGAAAAAATGCAGGGAGGGGCAAATGGGGTCTTCCTCCACAATAAAGCTGGAAAGTTGCCACATATGAAAGAAAAGTCAGGGAAAAGGCTCGGAATTTTTTCATTTTTGGGGAAAATTCGGTATTGAGGTTAACATTGATGCCTATGGGAAATTTATAATTTCTTTGATTATAAAAATCTGAACTTGAGTTTCTAGAATTTATTGTGCTGTCAAAAGCTTCATTATATGATTCTGATACAAAGAGCAAAAAGGAATCTTAAATTCCCCGTAAGGAAAAACAGAAAATCATTTTTTTCTAGTTTTCAGAGAAAATAACGAATGAAAAACCAAAATTATCAGGGGAGGCAATCTAAAGGAAATTTTTGAAAACTTTCTGTCACTACAACTTGTCAATATGCACCTAATTTCTATCGTTTGACATTTTCAAAGTTTACATTATCAAGTTGTATTACGCTTATGGTGAAACTGAGGCCTATTACGGGTAGTCATCCTTAAACTTCATATACATGTTCACAATTGTAAGGTTATGCGGCCCGTCAAGTTTCAGTTGGATTGCCCCACGTAACATCAGAGTTATGGCCCTTAAAAGTTTCTTGTGTTTGTTTACCATGACTGTAAATTTATAGAATGAAAAATCTTGAAATGTACGGGTTTTTATATTTACATTATATGTCTGTTAAAACGACGAAAACCGAGACGTGTTCATGCTATATGCAGCAGTTTGCTGCTCTGTTAAGTAAAAAGAGAAACTTGATCTAGTTTTAGTTTAGGCCTATTTATTAATATTAAAATTAAATTTTTTAAAATTAAATTGTTGTTTTATACTTTTTGTTTACTTTAAATCTAATGCTGTTATTTTAATTTCTTTTAAATAAATTTTTTTAACTGTTTTGTTTTTTTCTTTTTAATTAAATCTTTTTTTTTTTTTTTAATTAAACAAATTGTTGTTGTTTTTTTTTTTTTGTATTCTTTAACTAAACTTGTTTTTCTGTTGTTTTTCAGGTTTATATTTTTAAACCAATGCATTGTTTTTGTTTTTTTTTTAAATAAAGCTGTTGTTTTGTTATTAAATTTGTTTTATTAAAAATTGTTTTTTGATTTGTTTGTTTTTGTTTTAATATTTAATTTGTTTTCTGTTGTTTATTTATACTCTTTAAAACTAACTGTGTTTTTTTGTTCTTTTTTTAAACCAAATGTATGTTTTTGATTGTTCTCTTTAAATACTATGTTGTTATTGCTGTTTTTTTAAAAAATGTGCTTTTTTTATTTGTTGTTTTGTTGTATATCTTTAAAACTAAATGCTGCTGTTTTTGTGTTTTTTTCAATTGAATCATCTTTAAATACTGTTTTTATTTTCTGTTCTTTTTTTAAACAAATTGTTGTTGTTGTTGTTTTTCAGATTTATCATCTTTAAAATTAATGCTGTGTTTTCTTTTTTTCTATTGTCTTTTAAGACTAATACTGTTTGTTTTTTGTTTCTTATTTTTTTAAATTAATCTTTTTTTTAGATTTTCTTTTTAAAATAATGTTGTTGTTTCTGTTTTTTTATCTTATAAATATGTTGTTTTGTTTTTTCAATTTGTATATTTTTAAAATTTTTTTAATCTGTTTTTTCTTTTTTTATTTTTTTAAACTAAAGCTGTTTTTCGTTGTTTTAATTTTTCATTTTAATAAAATGCTGTTTTTTCTATTGTTTTTTTTTAAATACTGTGTTTTTTAATTGTTTTTTTAAAACTATTGCTGTTTTTTTTTTTTTTAAAAAATGCTTTTTTTATTGTTTTTTGTTTATAACTAATTGTTTTTTTCTGTTTTTTTAAACAAAGTTATTTATTTGTTTTTAATTTGTTATCAATTTACTTTTAACTTTTATAATTTTATTCTTTTTAAACAAATCTGTGTTTTCTTGTTTTTTCAGATTGTTTCATCTTTAAAACTAATGCTTGTTTTTCTGTTTTTCAGATGTTGTTTTTTTAAAAGATCTGTTGTTTTTTTTTTTTTTAAAATAGTGTTTTTTTTTGTTTTTAAAATGAATCAGTTGTATGATATTTGAAAAAGGGAAAAGATAAAAAATCCATTTTGAAAATCGGGATTGAAAAGTTTGTAAAAAACAGGGGAATATTAAAATCTAGATAAAAATTTAAGATTATAAAATATGTTTTGGTAAATGGATATCTTTTTTTAATATTTTATAAAATTAAAAGATTGTATAATGAAATTACTACTGGTGATATTCTAAATTTAAAATTAATTTATTTATTTTTTTAATTATTAAAGGATTGAGTACTTCCAAAGTTCAATCTAATAATTGATTGTTTTTTGTTCATTGATTAGTTTAAATTGTTTATAGGTTATTTATTAATAAACATGTCTTTGATGCTTATCTTATTTTTTTGGTATAAGTTGTTTCTTTTTTGGGTATTTAAGTATTTTTTGTTTCATAACTTAAAACAGTGTTTATCGTTAATAATATTGGTTGTAAATTAACTTAGTTTTTTAATAGGGCCGCTTTTATTTTTATTTAATTTAAAAATTATTTTTTTTAAAATAATTGTTAGTATCTCTTGTTTTCTTGTTTATATCTTATCTAATTTGTTTTAATTCTTTTTAAAAATTGTGTTTTTTTGTTTGTTTATTGTTCATCTTTTAAAATTATGCTGTGTTTTTTTCTTTTTATTAAAAAATTGTGTTTTTGTTTTTTTTAGTTGTATCATCTTTAAAATAAATCTGTTTTTTCTGTTTTTTTTATTAATCATTTTTAAACATGATTGTTTTTTGTCGTTGTTTTAAATTAAATGCTGTTTTTTTGTTGTTTTTCAGTTGTTTTTACAATGTTTTATCTTTAAACTTTTTTATATGTTTTTGTTTTTTTTTAAAAAATTTTGTTTTCTTTGTTTAAATTATCTTTTAATTTGTTTTTTTTATCTATTTTTAAACAATGTTTTTTTTTTTAGAATTTATCATCTTTAAAAATAATGTTTGTTTTTTCTTTTATTAAACAAATGCTGTTTTTTTGTTTTTCTTTTTTGTTTATACTTTAATTTGTTTTTAAAATTGTTTTGTCTTTAAAACTACTCTGTTGTTTTTTTTCTTTTTAAAAAATGTGTTTGTTGTTTTTTTATTTATCTTTTAAACTAATCTGTTGTTGTTGTTTTTTTTAAATTTTTTTGTTGTTTTTAAAATTTTATTTTATTTAAAATTTTTTTTCTTTGTTTTTATTGTACATTTTTAAGTATTTTGTTATCTTTTTTTCTAACTGTGTTGTTTTTTCAGGATTGTATATTATTTAAAATTATTTTGTTTTTCTTTCTTTTCTTTAAACTAAAGCTGTTGTTTTGTTATTGATTTTAAATAATCATTTAAAATTTTTTTTGTTTTATTTTTTTTTAAAAATCTTTTTTTTCTGTGTTTTTTATAAATTTTCATCTTAAAACCAATACTGTGTTTTTTTTTTTCTTTTTTAAATGTTTGTTTTCAATGATATGTTTAAAACTATTGCTGTTTTTTTTGTTTTTTTAAAAAATTGTTTTTTTGTTATTGTTTTTCAAATTGTGTCAACTTATAAAATGTCTGTTGTTATCTTATTTTAAAAAATCTGTTAATTTTTTGTTTTTCTATCTTAGAATTTGAACTATTGCTTTTTTAGTTTTTTTTATACAAATGTTATTTTGTTGTTTTTCAGTTTTACTTTAAAAACTGTTTTTGTGTTCAATGTTGTTTTTTTTAAAACTATGCTGTTTGTTTTTTTTTTAAAAAATTTTACTCATTGTTTTTTTTCAGTTAAAATCCAGACTTGAAGACAGCATCTTAAAAATCTGTATGGAAAATTAGGAAGTAAAACGTTGAAAAAAAATCAGGGAATTTAAAATGTAAAAATAAAGATGTATTTTTTTAATATTGGAATGATTTTTATTTATAATAGTTTTATTGTTTGTAATGTTATATAAACTTATAAGTTGTACTATGTTAATAATTCTAAATGTATATTAAAATTGATTGTTTTATTCTAAAATGCATCTAAACTAATGGATTTGCTTTCAAATATAAATTTATTGATTGTGTACGTCGTTACTCAAGCTATCTAATTTGTATTTTTTTAATGTCGTTCAGTTTTCTTAATTTTATGTTTGATAGTTTTTGTTATTTTAAGTATTTCATTCTCTTTTTTTTATAAATAATAGTGTTATGTTAAAATTTTAGGTAAATGATCTAGTTTTTTTTTCACTTAACATTAACTGAAATGTAAATTTTTTTTAAAATAAACTGTTTATTTTGTTCTTATTATATTTAAACTTAATCTGTTTTTAATTTCCTTAAACAATGTTGTTTCTGTGTTTTTTTTTATCTTTTTCTGTTTTTTCTTTAAACATCGTGTTCTGTTTTTTGTTGTTCTTTTGTTTTTCTTGTTTTTAACATTTTGTGCTGTTTTTTTTTTAAAATGCTGTTGTTGTCTTTGTTTATGTCATCTTTTTTGTTTTTTTTTTTAAATGTTGTTCGTTTTTAAATTTATCTTTAATAATGTTTTTTTTTTTTTCTTAAATTTTTTTTTTTTTTTTAATATGTTTTGTTCTGTTTTTGTTTTTTTTTTTTTGTTTTTTATTGTTGTTTGATTTACTTAAAACTACTGTTTTTTTTTTTAAGTTGTTGTTGTTTCAATTATTTAATAGCTGTTTTCTGTTTTTTGTCTTTTCATTGTTTTTTCTTTTTTACATGTTTGTTGTTGTTTTTAACAATTTTTTTTTTTAAACAAGCTTGTTTGTTTTTATTGATCATTTAATATGTGTTTTTTTTTTTTTTTTCTTTTTTATTTTGTTTTGTGTTTCACTAAAATCTGTGTCGTTTTTTAACGTTTAATTGAATTAAACTGTTTTTTTTTTTACTCGGGATTTTTTAATGTAATAAAATGTTGTTTCGTACTTCATCTTTCTTTGTTTTTCTATATCGAACTGTTACAGTTTTAACAAATCTTGTTTTTTTTTCGTGTTTTAATAGTTTTTCTTTATTTAACATGTTTTTTTGTTTTACAATTTTTATGTTTTTTTATAGTGCGTTTAAGGAGTAAATCCCTATAAATAATAATTTGATTAAGGACCTTTAATATAACTGTTAACTTAATTTCTTTTAAAACTAAGCGTTGTTTTCTTTGTTTCTGTTTATCATCTTAAATCTAATGCTGTTGTTTTAATTTCCTTTTTAAACAATGTGATGTTTCTGTTGTTTTCTGATTGTATATCTTTAATTAATGCTGTTGTTTCTGTTTTTTTAATTAAACAATGCTGTTGTTGTTGTTCTTTTTTCAGGTTGTATCATCTTTAGTCTAAGCTGTTGTTTCTGTTGTTTTTCTGTTCATTTTTAAACAAGCAATTGTTTCTTGTTCTTTGTTTTAAATAAATGCTGTTGTTGTCTGTTTTTATTCAAATTGTTTCAACTTTTAAACTAATGCTGTTGTTTTTTGTTATTGTTTTGTCAAACAAATGATGTAGTTTTCTGTTGTTTCTTAAATTATACCATCTTTAAAACTATGCTGTTGTTTTGTTCTTTTTCTTAAACAAATCTGTTATTTTCAGATTTATCATCTTTAAACTATGTTGTTATTCTGTTCTTTTTAAACAAATCTGTGTTTTCTGTTGTTTTTCAGTTGTTCATCTTTAACTAATGCTGCTGTTTTTGTTGTTTTTCAGATTTATCATCTTTAAACTAATGCTGTTGTTTCTTTCTTTTTTAACAAATGCTGTTTTGTCTGTGTTTTTCAGATTTTATCTTAAAATTAATGCTGTTTTTTCTGTGTTCCTATTGACCCTTAGACTAATACTGTTGTTTTCTGTCTTTTTCTTAAACAGGTTTTTTTCAATTGTATCTTATTTAAAACTAATGTTTGTTTTCTGTTCTTTTCTAACAAGCTTTGTTTCTGTTGTTTGTATATTGACATTAAATATAACTGTTGTTTTTTTTTTTTTATTTTTTTTCAACAAATGGTTGTTTCTGTGTTTGAAATTGTTCATCTTAAAACCAATATGTGTTTTCTTTTTCTTTTAATAAATGCTTTGTTTTTCAGATTGATTATTTAAACTTTGCGTTTTTTCGTTTCTTTTAAACAATGCGTTGTTGTCTATTGTTTTTAATTGTGTCAACTTTATACAATGTGTTGTTTTTGTTATTTAAATAAATTGTGTTTTCGTTGTTTCCGTATCGAACATCTTTGAACTATTGCTGTTGTTACAGTTTTTTTTTATACAAATTGTTGTTTTTGTTGTTTTCAGATTGTTTTCTTTATATGCGTTGTTTTCTCTTTCTTCAGATTGTGTCATTTTTAAAACTAATGCTGTGTTTTTTGTTTTTTTTAAACAATGCTGTTCTTTTTGTTGTTTTTTCAATTGTATCAGGGTGGCCAGCGCTCTGGAAAACAGGGGAAAAGGCTAAAAATCTGTATGAAAATTCAGGGAATTTGAAAAGTTTGAAAAAAAAATGGTTTTTCAAAAATTAAAGAAAAAATTTAAGCTGTATATTTTATGTCTTGCTACTGGTGGTTTCTTTCTTCATAATAGTTACATTATTTACAAAACAGAATAGTTACTAGCAATGCTCTGTTTGATATTCTAAACTGTTATTCATCAACTTAAGAATAGTTTTTTTTTCTAAAATGGAGGAGCTAAAATGGAATTGAGACATTGCCGGCTCAAATACTAATACATGTACTTTGTTTTAGGTGTCGTCATTTCTCAGTTCATAGTTGTATGTTTGATATATCTAACATGCTCTTTGCGGTGTATCTTATTTTTAGTATGTTTGTTGTGTTACTTTAGGGTTTAGTGCATGTACTTTTTGTTTCATAACTTAAAAACAGTGTAACGTTGAAAAGTAATATGTTAATAACTTAGTTTCATATTTAAGACCTCTTAATTATATGTTAAACTTAAAATTCTTTAAAATAAGCTGTTGTTTTCTCTTGTTTTCTTGTTGTATCATCTTTAAACTAATGCTGTTGTTTTAATTTCTTTTTAACAAATTTGATGTTTTCTGTTGTTTTCTGTTATCTTTTAATAATGTGTGTTTTCTGTTTTTTTAATTAAACAATGCTGTTGTTGTTGTTCTTTTTTCAGGTTGTTCATCTTTGACTAAACTGTTGTTTTCTGTTGTTTTTCAGGTTGTATCATTTTTAACATGCAATTGTTTGTTCTTTTTTTAATAAATGCTGTTGTTTCTGTTGTTATTCAAATTGTTTCATCTTTAAACTATGCTGTTGTTGTTTGTTATTTTTTGTTAAACAAATGATGTAGTTTTCTGTGTTTTTAAATTATACATCTTTAAAACTAATGTGTTGTTTTTTTGTTCTTTTTCTTAACAAATCTGTTATTTTCATGTATCTCTTTAAAACTAATGTTGTACTTGCGTTCTGTTTTAACAATCTGCTTTTTCTGTTTTTTTCAGCTTGTATCATCTTTAAAACTATGCTGCTGTTCTGTTGTTTTTCAGATTGTTCATCTTTAAAACTATGCTGTTTTCTGTTCTTTTTAAACAAATGTGTTGTTGTCTGTTGTTTTTCGATTTATCATTTTAAAATAATGCTGTGTTTCTGTTGTTTCTCCTATGTACCATCTTTAGACTAATACTGTTGTTTTTGTTCTTTTTCTTAAACAGATGTTGTTGTTTCAATGTATCTTTTAAAACTAATGTTGTTGTTTTCTGTTCTTTTCTAATAGTGTTGTTTCTTTGTTTGTCTATTGAATCATCTTAATATATGGTTGTGTTTTTTTTTTTTAATCTTTTTTAAACTGGTTGTTTTCTTTTGAATTGTTTCTTTACTTGTTGTTTCTTTTTTCTTTTTTTAATTTCCTTTTAAACAAATGTTGATGTTTTCTGTTGTTTTTCTGATTGTATCATCTTTAAAATTAATGCTGTTGTTTTCTGTTCTTTTTTAATTAAACAAATGCTGTTGTTGTCTGTTCTTTTTTCAGGTTGTATCATCTTTAGTACTAAAGCTGTTGTTTTCTGTTGTTTTTCAGGTTGTATCATTTTTAAAGCCAATGCAATTGTTTCTTGTTCTTTGTTTTAAATAAATGCTGTTGTTGTCTGTTGTTATTCAAATTGTTTCATCTTTAAAACTTATGCTGTTGTTGTTTGTTATTTTTTGTTAAACAAATGATGTAGTTTTCTGTTGTTTCTTAAATTATACCATCTTTAAAACTAATGCTGTTGTTTTTTGTTCTTTTTCTTAAACAAATGCTGTTATTTTTCAGATTGTATCATCTTTAAAACTAATGTTGTTACTTGCTGTTCTGTTTTAAACAAATGCTGCTGTTTTCTGTTGTTTTTCAGCTTGTATCATCTTTAAAACTAATGCTGCTGTTTTCTGTTGTTTTTCAGATTGTATCATCTTTAAAACTACTGCTGTTGTTTTCTGTTCTTTTTTAAACAAATGCTGTTGTTGTCTGTTGTTTTTCAGATTTATCATCTTTAAAATTAATGCTGTTGTTTTCTGTTGTTTCTCCTATTGTACCATCTTTAAGACTAATACTGTTGTTTTCTGTTCTTTTTCTTAAACAGATGTTGTTGTTTTTCAGATTGTATCTTATTTAAAACTAATGTTGTTGTTTTCTGTTCTTTTCTAAACTAAAGCTGTTGTTTCTGTTGTTTGTCATATTGAATCATCTTAAAATATAATGCTGTTGTGTTTTGTTTTTTTTTAATTCTTTTTTCAAACAAATGCTGTTGTTTTCTGTTGTTTTGAAATTGTTTCATCTTTAAAACCAATACTGTTGTTTTCTGTTTTTCTTTTAATAAATGCTGTTGTTTTTCAGATTGATTATGTTTAAAACTATTGCTGTTTTTTTCTGTTTCTTTTTAAACAAATGCTGTTGTTGTCTATTGTTTTTCAAATTGTGTCAACTTTATAACTAATGCTGTTGTTTTCTGTTATCTTTTAAACTAAATCTGTTGTTTTCTGTTGTTTTCCGTATCGTATCATCTTTGAAACTATTGCTGTTGTTTACAGTTCTTTTTTTATACAAATGCTGTTGTTTTCTGTTGTTTTTCAGATTGTTTCATCTTTAAAACTAATGCTGTTGTTTTCTGCTGTTCTTCAGATTGTGTCATTTTTAAAACTAATGCTGTTGTTTTTTGTTCTTTTTTTAAACAAATGCTGTTCTTTTATGTTGTTTTTTCAGATTGTATCAGGGTGGCCAGCGACTCTGGAAAACAGGGGAAAAGGCTAAAAAAAATCCCTGTATGGAAAATTCAGGGAATTTGAAAAGTTTGAAAAAAAAATCGGGGAATTTTTCAAAAATTGAAAGAAAAAATTTAAAAGACTGTATAATTATTATGTCTTGGCTACTGGTGGTTTCTCTTCTTCATAATAGTTACATTTATTTTACATAATACAGAATAGTATACTTAGCAAATGCACTCACTGTTTGATAATTCTAAAACTGTTATTCATCAACTATAAGAGATATGTTTTTGTTTCTAAAATGGAGAGAAGCTAAAATGGAATTGAGCAACCATTGCCCAGAGCTCAAATACTAATACATTGTACTTGATTTTAGGTGTCCGGTCCAGTTTCTCAAGTTCATATTTAATGGGTATTTGATATATCAAACATCTCTTTGCAGGTGCTTATCTTAGTTTTATGTATTGATATGTTGTAGCTTAGCTTTTTAGGGTATTAGTGCATGCTACTTTTTTGTTTCATAACTTAAAAACAGTGTAACGTTGAAAAGTAATATGGTAGTAAATGACACTTAGTTTCATATTTAAGGGACCTCATTAATTATAACTGTTAAACTTAAAATTTCTTTTAAAACTAAAGCTGTTGTTTTCTCTTGTTTTCCTTGTTGTATCATCTTTAAATCTAATGCTGTTGTTTTAATTTCCTTTTTAAACAAATGTTGATGTTTTCTGTTGTTTTTCTGATTGTATCATCTTTAAAATTAATGCTGTTGTTTTCTGTTCTTTTTTAATTAACAATGCTGTTGTTGTCTGTTCTTTTTCAGGTTGTATCATCTTTGTACAAGCTGTTGTTTTCTGTTGTTTTCAGTTGTATCATTTTAAAGCAATGCAATTGTTTCTTGTCTTTGTTTTAAATAAATCTGTTGTTGTCTGTTGTTATTCAATTGTTCATCTTTAAAACTTATGCGTTTTGTTTGTTATTTTTGTTAAACAATGATTAGTTTTCTGTTGTTTCTTAATTATACCATCTTAAAACTAACTGTTGTTTTTGTTCTTTTCTTAAACAAATCTGTTATTTTTCAGATTGTATCATCTTTAAAACTAATGTGTTACTTGCTGTCTGTTTTAAACAATGCTGCTGTTTCTGTTGTTTTTCAGCTTGTATCATCTTTAAACTAATGCTGCTGTTTTCTGTTGTTTTTCAGATTGTATCATCTTTAAAACTACTGCTGTTGTTTTCTGTTCTTTTTTAAACAAATGCTGTTGTTGTCTGTTGTTTTTCAGATTTATCATCTTTAAAATTAATGCTGTGTTTTCTGTTGTTTCTCCTATTGTACCATCTTTAAGACTATACTGTTGTTTTCTTTTTTTTCTTAAACAGATGTTGTTTTTTCAGATTGTATCTTATTTAAAACTAATGTTTTTTTTCTGTTCTTTCTAACTAAAGCTGTTTTTCTGTTGTTTGTCATATTGAATCATCTTAAATATAATGCTGTTTGTTTTTTTTTTTTTTTTAATTTTTTCAAACAATGCTGTTGTTTTCTGTTGTTTGAAATGTTTCATCTTTAAAACCATACTGTTGTTTCTGTTTTTCTTTAATAAATGCTGTTGTTTTTCAGATTGATTATGTTTAAACTATTGCTGTTTTTTTCTGTTTCTTTTTAAACAAATGCTGTTGTTGTCTATTGTTTTTCAAATTGTGTCAACTTTATAACTAATGCGTTTTTCTGTTATCTTTTAAACTAATCTGTTGTTTTCTGTTGTTTTCCGTATCGTATCATCTTTGAAACTATTGCTGTGTTTACAGTTCTTTTTTATAAATGCTGTTGTTTTCTGTTGTTTTTCAGATTGTTTCATCTTAAACTAATGCTGTTGTTTTCTGCTGTCTTCAGATTGTGTCATTTTTAAACTAATCTGTTGTTTTTGTTCTTTTTTAAAATGCTGTTCTTTTATGTTGTTTTTCAGATTGTATCAGGTGCCAGCGACTCTGGAAAACAGGAAAAGGCTAAAAAAATCCTGTATGAAAATTCAGGGAATTGAAAGTTTGAAAAAAAAATCGGGGAATTTTTCAAAAATTGAAAGAAAAAATTTAAAAGACTGTATAATTATTATGTCTTGGCTACTGGTGGTTTCTCTTCTTCATAATAGTTACATTTATTTACATAATACAGAATAGTTACTTGCAAATCACTCACTGTTTGATATTCTAAAACTGTTATTCATCAACTATAAGATATGTTTTGTTTCTAAAATGGAGGAAGCTAAAATGAATTGAGCAACCATTGCCCCAGAGCTCAAATACTAATACATTGACTTTGATTTAGTGTCCGTCCAGTTTCTCAAGTTCATAGTTGTAATAGGGATTGATATATCATACATCTCTTTGCAGTGCTTATCTTATTTTTATGTATTGTATATGTTGTAGCTTAGCTTTTAGGGTATAGTGCATGCTACTTTTTTTTTCATACTTAAAAACAGTGTAACGTTGAAAGTAATATGTAGAAATGACACTTATTTCATATTTAAGGACTCATTATTATAACTGTTAAACTTAAATTCTTTAAACTAAGCTGTTGTTTCTCTTGTTTCCTTTGTATCATCTTTAAATCTAATGCTGTGTTTTAATTTCCTTTTAAACAAATGTTGATGTTTTCTGTTGTTTTTTATTGTATCACTTTAAAATTAATGCTGTTGTTTCTGTTCTTTTTTAATTAAAAATGCTGTTGTTGTCTGTTCTTTTTTCAGGTGTATCATCTTTATACTAAGCTGTTGTTTTCTGTTGTTTTCAGGTTGTATCATTTTAAAGCATGCAATTGTTTCTTTCTTTGTTTTAAATAATGCGTTGTTGTCGTTGTTATTCAAATTGTTTCATCTTTAAAACTTATGCTGTTGTTGTTTGTTATTTTTTGTTAAACAATGATAGTTTTCTGTTGTTTCTTAAATTATACCATCTTTAAAACTAATGCTGTTTTTTTTGTTCTTTTTCTTAAACAAATGCTTTATTTTTCAGATTGTATCATCTTTAAAACTAATGTTGTTACTTGCTGTTCTGTTTTAAACAAATGCTGCTGTTTCTGTTGTTTTTCAGCTTGATCATCTTTAAAACTAATGCTGCGTTTTCTGTTTTTTTCAATTGTATCATCTTTAAAACTACTGCTTGTTTTCTGTTTTTTTTAAACAAATGCTGTTGTGTCTGTTGTTTTTCAGATTATCATCTTTAAATAATGCTGTTTTTCTGTTGTTTCTCCTATTGTACATCTTTAAGACTAATACTGTTGTTTCTGTTCTTTTTCTTAAACATGTTGTGTTTTTCAGATTGTATCTATTTAAACTAATGTTGTGTTTTCTGTTCTTTTCTAAACTAAGCTGTTGTTTCTGTGTTTGTCATTGAATCATCTTAAATATAATGCTGTTTGTTTTTTTTTTTTTTTTAATTCTTTTTTCAAACAAATGCTGTTGTTTTCTGTTGTTTTGAAATTGTTTCATCTTTAAAACCAATACTGTTGTTTTCTGTTTTTCTTTTAATAAATGCTGTTGTTTTTCAGATTGATTATTTTAAAACTATTGCTGTTTTTTCTGTTTCTTTTAACAATGCGTTGTTGTCTATTGTTTTTCAAATGTGTCAACTTATAACTAATGCTGTTGTTTTGTTATCTTTTAAACTAAATCTGTTGTTTTCTGTTGTTTCCGTATCGTATCATCTTGAAACTTTGCTGTTGTTTCAGTTCTTTTTTATACAAATGCTGTTTTCTGTTTTTTCAGATTGTTTCATCTTAAAACTAAGTGTTGTTTTCTGCTGTTCTTCAATGTGTCATTTTAAAACTAATCTGTTGTTTTTTTTTTTTTTTAAACAATGCTTCTTTTATGTTGTTTTTTCAGATTGTATCAGGTGGCCACGACTTGGAAAAGGGAAAAGGCTAAAAAAAATCCTGTATGGAAAATCAGGAATTGAAAAGTTTGAAAAAAATCGGAATTTTTCAAAAATGAAAGAAAAATTAAAAACGTATAATTATTATGTCTTGGCTACTGGTGTTCTCTTCTTCAAATGTTACATTTATTTACATAATACAGAATATATACTTCAAATCATCACTGTTTGATAATTCTAAAACTGTTATTCATCATATAAGAGATATGTTTTTGTTTCTAAATGGAGAGAAGCTAAATGGAATTGAGCAACCATTGCCCCAGAGCTCAAATACTAATACATGTATTTTTAGTTCGGCAGTTTCCAAGTTCAGTTGTAATAGGATATATTATAATGCTCTTCAGTGCTTATCTATTTTTATTATGTATGTTGACTAGCTTTTTAGGGATTTGATGCTACTTTTTGTTCAACTAAAACAGTTAACTTGAAAAAGTAGTAAACACTATTTTTAAGACCATTATTATAACTGTAAATTAAATTTCTTTAAAACTAAACTTTTTTTCTCTGTTTTCCTTGTTGATCACTTAAATCTATCTTGTTTAATTTCTTTTAAACAAATTTGATTTTTCTGTTGTTTTTCTATGTATCTTAAATTAATGTTTTTTTCTTTCTTTTTTATTAAAATCTGTTGGTCTGTTCTTTTTTCGTTGATCTCTTTATACTAACGTTGTTTCTTTGTTTTTCGTGTATCATTTTTAAAGCCATGCATTGTTTCTTGTTCTTTGTTTTAATAAATGCTGTTGTGTGTTGTTATTCAATTGTTTCATCTTAAACTTTCTGTGTTTTTGTTATTTTTAAACAATGATGTATTTTCGTTTTTTAAATATACCATCTTTAAACTATCTGTTGTTTTTGTCTTTTTCTTAAACAATGGTTATTTTCAGATTGTATCTCTTAAAACTAATGTGTTACTGCTTTCTTTTTAAACAAGCTGCTGTTTTCTGTTTTTTTCAGCTTGTTCTCTTTAAAACTAATGCTGCGTTTCTGTTGTTTCAATTTACATTTAAAACTACTGCTTTTTTTTGTTCTTTTTTAAACAATGCGTTGTTGTCTGTTTTTCAGATTATCATCTTAAAATTAATGCTGTTTTTTCTGTTTTCCTATTTACCTCTTAAGATAATACTTGTTTTCTGTTCTTTTTCTTAACAGATGTTGTTGTTTTATTGTATCTTTAAAACTATGTTGTTGTTTTTGTTCTTTTCTAAACAAAGCTGTTTTTCGTTGTTTCATATTGATCACTAAAATAATCTTTTTTTTTTTTTTATTCTTTCAAACAATGCGTTTCTGTGTTTGAATGTTTATCTTAAAACCAATACGTTGTTTCTGTTTTTCTTTAATAATCGTTTTTTTCGATTGATTATTTAACTATTGCTGTTTTTCTGTTTCTTTTAAACAAATCGTTGTTTTATTGTTTTTCAAATGTGTCAACTTATAATAATGCTGTTTTTCTGTTATTTTAAACTAATGTTTTCTTGTTTTCCGACGTACATCTTTAAACTATGCTGTTGTTTACATTCTTTTTTTATACAAATGCGTTGTTTTCTGTGTTTTTCAATTGTTTCATCTAAAACTAATCTGTTGTTTGCTGTTTTCAGATGTGTCATTTAAATATGGTTTTTTGTTCTTTTTAAACAAGTTTTTTTTGTTTTTTTTCAATTTATATGGCCACGACTCTGGAAAACAGGAAAAGGCTAAAAAAAATCTATGAAAATCAGAATTGAAAGTTGAAAAAAAAATCGGATTTTTCAAATGAAAAAAAATTTAAAAACTGTATAATTATTATGTCTTGGCTATGTGTTCTCTTCTCTATTTACATTTATTTAATAAAGAATATATACTTACAAATGCACTCACTTTGATAATTCTAAACTTATTCTCAACTTAAGATATTTTTGTTTAAATAGAAACTAAATATGGAACCATGCCCCAGCTCAAATACTAATACATGTACTTATTTTAGGTCCGCCATTTCTCAATTCATAGTTTAATGTATTGATATCATAACATGCCTTTGCGGCTTACTTAGTTTTTATGTTTGTATTTGCTAGCTTTTTAGTATAGTGCATCTACTTTTGTTCATATAAACAGTAACTTAATTATGGAATGACCTTAGTTTCATTTTAAGGACCTCATTAATATACTGTAAACTTAAAATTTCTTTTAAAATAGTTTGTTCTCTTTTTTCCTTTTGTTATCTTTAAATCACGTTGTTTAATTCCTTTTAAACAAATGTTATGTTCTGTGTTTTGATATCATTAAAATTATCGTTTTTCTGTCTTTTAATTACATGGTTGTTGCTGTTTTTCAGGTTGTTCATCTTTATCTAAACTTTGTTTCTGTTTTCAGTTGTACTTTAACCAATCAATGTTCTTGTCTGTTAATAAATGCTGTTGTGTTGTTGTTTCAATTGTTTCATCTTTAAAACTTTCTGTTTTTGTATTTTGTTAACATGTGTGTTTCGTTGTTTCTTAAATTATACACTTAACTAATTGTTGTTTGTTCTTTCTTAACAATGCGTATTTCAATTGTATACTTTAAAACTAATGTGTTACTGCTGTTCGTTTAACAAATGGCGTTTTCTTTTTTTTACTTATCACTTTAAAACTAATCGCTGTTCTGTGTTTCAATGATCTCTAAACATGCTGTTGTTTTCTGTTCTTTTAACAATGCGTTGTCTGTTGTTTTCAGATTATCTCTTTAAAATCTGTGTTTGTGTTCTCCATGTACCTCTTTAGACTAATACGTTGTTTCTGTCTTTTTCTTAACGTTTTTTTTTCAATTACTTATTTAACAATGTTTTTTTTTCTTTTCACTAAAGCTTTTTTTGTTTTCATTGATCATCTAAATATAAGCTTGTGTTTTTTTTTTTTTAATCTTTTTCAACAATGCTGTTTTTGTTGTTTTGAAATTTTATCTAAACCAATACTTGTTTTTTTTCTTTAATAAATGTTGTTTTCAGATTGTTATTAAAACTATTGCTGTTTTTTTCTGTTTCTTTTTAAAAAAATGCTGTTTTTGTCTGTTTTTTTTTTAAAATTTGTTTCAACTTATAACTAAATCTGTTTGTTTTTTTGTTTTTAAATTTTGTTTTAATCTTTAAAACTATTGCTTTTTTGTTTTCAGTTTTTGGGGGGGGGGGGGGTATCCCAATGTTTTTGGGGGTTTTTCTGTTGTTTTTCAGTTTGGTTTCATCAAAAAAACCAGTGCTGTTTTTTTTCTATTGCCCCTTCAGATTGTGTCTTTTTTAAAACCCAAAATGCTTTTTTGTTTTTTGTTTTTTTTTTTTTAAACAAATGCTTTTTTTTATCTGTTTTTTTAAATTTGGGTTTTCAGGGTGGCCACCGACTCGGGAAAAACGGGGGAAAAAGGCAAAAAAAAATATAAAAAATTATCGGGATTTTTAGGGAAATTTTAAAATTTATTGAAAAAAAAGTTTTTAAAAGACTGTATAATTACGTCTTGGCAAAACTGGTGGTTTTCTCTTCAAAATATTTTACATTTATTTTATATAATACAAAATAGAATACTTAGAAAAATGCACTCACTGTTTGAAAATTTTCAAAAACTTTTTACTCATAAACAAAAAGAAAATGTTTTTTTTCAAAAATGGAGAGAACTAAAATGGAATTGAGAAACCATTGCCCCAGAGCTCAAATACAATACTTTTGAAAAATTGAAACCTTAAATTTTAAGTGTCCGGTCCAGGGGTTGTAAAGTTCATAGTTGAAAATAGTGTATTGATAAATCATAACAAGCCTTTGGGAAGGGGGCTTTTCTTAGTTTTTTAGAAAAGTATATTTTAATTTGCTTAGCTTTTTTGGGGAAATTTGTGATCATTTGGCCAAAAAAGCATGCTACTTTTTGGTTTCATAACTTAAAAAATTGTACTGTAAAAAAAGAAAATGGGTAATAAATAAAACTTAAATTTCATATTTATGGGACTTTCATAATTTTTAAAATGTTTTAACTTAAAAAATTTTTTTTAAACTAAAGCTGTTTTCTGTTTTTTTCCTTTTTTTGGGACATCTTTAAAACTAATGCGTTCTTTAATTTCTTTTTTTAAAAAAGCTGTTTTTTTTCTGTTTTTTTTCAGCTTTTATCTTCTTTAAAATTAATGCTGCTGTTTTCGTTGTTTTTTAGATTGTATCATTTTAAAACCCAATGCTGTTTTTTAGTTTTTTTTCAGATTGTATCTATTTAAAAATAATGCTGTTTTTTTCTGTTCTTTTTTAAACAAATGCCCGTTGTTTGTTGTTTTTTTAGATTTATCCTCTTTTAAAAATTAGTGCTGTTTTTTGTTTTTTCTTTTCCCATTGTACCAAACTTTAAGACTAATACTGTTGTTTTTTTTTTTTCTTAAAAAGATATTGATGTTTTTTTTATACTGTATCTTATTTAAAAATAAAGTTGTTTTTTTTCCCGTTTTTTTTGTAAACTAATCCCCGTTGTTTTCTGTTTTTTTTTTTCAAAATTTTATCCTTTTAAAAAATAATGATGTTTTTCTGTTTTTGGTTTTTTTTTTAGATTGTATCATTTTAAAAAACTATTGGGGTTTTCTGTCTTTTTTAAACAAATGCTGTTTTTGCCTGCTGTTTTTAAATTAAAGTCATCTTTTAAAACTAATGCTTTTTTTTTTTTTGTTTTTTTTTAAAAAAAAATGCTGCTGTTTTTCTTTTTTTTTTTCAGACTGTCATCTTTAAAAATAATGTTGTTTTCCCGATGTTTTGTTTAGATTGTAAACTTTTCAAAAAATAATGGGTGTTGTTTTTTACCTTTTTCATACCAATCGTTTTTTTTTCCCTTTTGTTTTTCAGATTGTAAACATCTTTAAAAAAGAAAGGGAGGGGGTTTTTTTCTTTTTTTTCTTTAAAAAAATGCTTTTGTTTTTTAAAAAATATACTGTTGCGTCCATTTTTTTTTCAGTTCTATCCCCCCCTTTTAAAAATTTAAAATTGTTACTGTCTGTTTCTGTTTTAAAAAAAAAATGCGGGGTTTTTTTTTTCAAATGTTGTTGTTTTCTGTTGTTTTTCGTTGTAAACATCTTTAAAAAATAATGCTGTTGTTTTCCCGCTGTTCTTCAGATTGTTTTCAAACTTTAAAACAATGCTGTTGTTTTTCAGAAATTTTTCCCTCTTTAAAAAAATAATGCTGTTGTGTTTTGTTGTTTTTGCCGATTGTAAACAAATTTTAAGAAAAATGCCGTTTTTTTTTTCTGTTCTTTTTAAGCGAATGCTTTTCGTTTTTTTTTGGTTTTTATCTTATTTAAAACTAATGTTTTTGCTTTCGGGTTCTTTTTTAAAAAAACTGTTTGGGTTTTTTTTTTGTTTTTCATATTGTAAACATCCTTTTAAAACTGATTTTTGTTTCTTTCTGTTTTTTCTTCATTGAGTAAGCCCCTCCAGCGGGCCCACGGAAGGTCGGTGGTTTCTACCCAGGGGGCCGCTCCCTGATGGGAAAAAATCCCGGGGGGGGCAAACCGGGTCCCTTTCCCCCACCATTAGAGCTGGAAAGTCGCCAAAAAGACCATTATGTTCCCGGGGGCGACTTTTAAAACCAACAACAATAAAAATTAAAAAAATGCTGATGTTGTCTGTTGTTTTTAAGATTGTACATTGTATCATCTTTAAAACTAATGCTGTTGTTGCCTGTTGTTTTTCAGATTTATCATTTTCAAAACTATGGCTGTTGTTTTCTGTTCTTTTTTTAAATAAGTGCTGATGTTGTCTGTTCTTTTTAAGATTGTATCATCTTTAAAACTTATGCTGTTGTTTTCTGTTCTTTTTTAAACAAATGCTGCTGTTAACTTGTCTGTTGTTTTTCAGACTTATCATCTCTAAAACGTATGATGATGTTTTCTGTTGTTCTTCAGATTGGATGATTTTTAAAAGTAATGTTGTTGTTTTGTTTTACCTTTTTAAAACAAGTGCTATTGTTTTATGTTGTTTTCCATATTGTATCATCTTTCACACAGTTATTTTTTTACCTTTTTTAAACAAATGCTGTTGTTTTCTGTTGCTTTTCTGATTGTATCATTTTTAAAACTAATGCTGTTTTTTTTGTCCTTTTTTAAGCAAATGCTGTTGTTGTCTGTTGTTTTCCAGATTGTATCATCTTTAAAACTAATGCTGATGTTTTCTGTTCCTTTTTTAAACTAAAGCTGTTGATTTTTGTTGTTTTCCATATTGTTTCATCTATAAATCTGATGTTGTTGTTTTCATTTCATTTTTAAACAAATGCTGTTGTCGTCTGTTGTTTTTCAGATTGTATCATTTTTGAAATTAATGGGATGTTTTCTGTTCTTTTTTAAACAAATGCTGTTGTTGTCTGTTGTTTTTTAAATTGTGTCAACTTTAAAACTAATGCTTTTGTTTTCTGTTATTTTTTAAACTAAATCTGTTGTTTTCCATACTGTTTCATCTTTAAAACTATTGCTGTTGTTTTCAGCTCCTTTTTATACAAATGCTGTTGTTTTCTTTTGTTTTTTAGATTGTTTCATCCTTAAAATTAATGTTATTGGTTTTTGTTCTTTTTATTTTAAACAAATGCTGTTGTTTTCTGTTGCTTTTCAGACTGTAATACTCAGGGTGGCCACCGACTCTGGAAAACAGTGGAAATGGCTAAAAAAATCCCTGTATAAAAAATTCAGGGAATTTGACAATTTTGAAAAAAAATTCAGGGAATTGTTCAAAAATTGAAAAATTTTAAAGACTGTATAATTATGTCTTGACTCCTGGTGGTTTCTCTTTTTCATAATAGTTACATTTATTTTGTAAATACAGAATAGTATACTTAGCAAATGCACTCACTGTTTGATAATTCTAAAACTGTTATTCATCAACTATAAGAGATATGTTTTTGTTTCTAAAATGGAGAGAAGCTAAAATGGAATTGAGCAACCATTGCCCCAGAGCTCAAATACTAATACATTGTACTTCGATTTTAGGTGTCCGGTCCAGTTTCTCAAGTTCATAGTTTTAATAATGTATTGATATATTATAACATGCTCTTTGCAGGTGCTTATCTTAGATTTTACCTATTGTATATGTTGTAGCTTAGCTTTTTAGGGTATTAGTGATTATTTGGTAGAATGCATGCGACATTTTTATTTCATAACTTAAACATTGTACTGTAGAAAAGTAATGTGGTAGTAAATAACACTTAGTTTCATATTAATGGGAATTTATTAATTATAACTGTAAACTTAAATTTCTTTTTAAACTAAAGCTGTTGATTTCTCTTGTTTTCCTTATTATATCATCTTTAAATCTAATGCTGTTGTTTTAATTTCTTTTTTTTTAAACAAATGCTGATGTTTTCTGTTGTTTTTTTCTGATTGTATCATCTTTAAAAATTAATGCTGTTGATTTCTGTTCTTTTTTATACAAATGCTGTTGTTGTCTGTTATTTTCTCAGACTGTATCATTTTTAAAACTGATGCACTAGTTTTCTTTTCTTTTTTTAAACAAATGCTGTTGTTGTCTGTTGTTTTTCTAATTTATCATCTTATAAAATATTGCTGATGTTTTGTGGGTTTTTTTATCTTTAAAACTAATGCTGTTGTTTTCTGTTCTTTTTTAAACTAAACCTGTTGTTTTCTGTTGTTTTCCAGATAGTTTCGTCTTTAAAACTAATGCTTTTGTTTTCTATTGTTCTTCAGATTGTATCATTTTTAAACTGCATTTCAAGTGCTGTTGTTTTGTATTGTTTTGCAGATTGTATTATCTTTAAAACTAATGCTGTTGTTCTCTGACCGTTTTTAAACAAATGCTGTTGTTTGCTGTTCTTTTTCATATTTATAATCTTTAAAACTGATGCTGTTGTTTTCTGTTGTTTTTAAGATTGTATCGTCTTTAAAAGTTATGCCGCTATTTTCTGTTGTTATTCATATTTATCATCTTTGAAACTTATGCAGTTACTTTCTGTTCTTTTTTAAACAAATGTTGTTTCTTTAGATAAATGCTGTTGTTTTCTGTTGTTTTTCCACTTGTATCATTTTTAAAACCAATGCTGCTGTTTTCTGTTGTTTTCCAGATTATATCATCTTTAGAACTAATGCTGTTGTTTTCTATTGTTTTTCAGATTGTATCATGTTGAAAACTAATGCTGTTGTTTCCTGTTGTTTTTCAGACAGCATCATCTTTAAAACTAATTCTGTTGTTTTCTGTTCTTTTTTAAACAATTGCTGTTCTTTCCTGTTGTTTTTCAGGTTGATCATCTTTGAAATTAATGGTGTTGTTTTCTGTTGTTTCTCAGATTGTATCATGTTTAAAACTAATGCTTTTGTTTTCTGTTCTATTTTGTAAATAAATGCTAATGTTTTCTGTTTGTTTTCATATAATATCATCTTTAATACTAATGCTGTTGTTTTCTGTTCTTTTTTAAACAGTTGTTGTTGTTTTCTGTTGTTTTTCAGGTTGGTCATCTTTGAAATTAATGCTGTTGTTTTCTGTTGTTGTTTTTTCAGATTGTATCATTTTGAAAACTATTGCTGTTTTCTGTTCTTTTTTTTTTAAACAAATGCTGTTATTGCCTGTTGTTTTTAAGATTTTATCATCTTTAGATCTAATGCTTTTGTTTGTTGTTCTTTTTTTTTTAAATACATGGTGATGTTTTCTGTTGTTTTTTCAGATTATATCATTTTTATAACTAATTCTGTTGTTTTCTGTTTATCTTTAGATTGTATCATCTTTCTTTCTTAAATAAATGCGTTGTTTTCTGTTCTTTTTTTACAAATGTTGTTTCTTTAGATAAATGCATTGTATCATCTTTAAAAATTAATGCTGTTGATTTCTGTTCTTTTTTAAACAAATGCTGTTGCTGTCTGTTATTTTTTCAGATTGTATCATCTTTAAAACTGATGCACTAGTTTTCTCTTCTTTTTTTAAACAAATGCTGTTGTTGTCTGTTGTTTTTCTGATTTATCATCTAATAAAATATTGTTGATGTTTTGTGGGGTTTTTTTTTCTCATCTTTAAAACTAATGCCGTTGTTTTCTGTTCTTTTTTAAACTAAACCTGTTGTTTTCTGTTGTTTTTCAGATTGTTTCATCTTTAAAACTAATGCTTTTGTTTTCTATTGTTCTTCAGATTGTATCATTTTTAAACTGCATTTTAAGTGCTGTTGTTTTTTATTGTTAGCTCACCTGTCACATAGTGACAAGGTGAGCTTTTGTGATCACCCTTCGTCCGTCGTCCGTCGTGTGTCCGTCCGTCCGTCCGTCCGTCCGTCCGTCCGTCAACAATTTCTTGTCTGCACGATAGTGGTTTCATTTATGATTTTATTTTAACCAAACTTGCACACAACTTGTATCACCATAAGATCTCGATTCCTTTCTTGAACTGGCCAGATCCCATCATGGGTTCCAGAGTTATGGCCCCTGAAAGGGCCAAAATCAGCTATTTTGACCTTGTCTGCACAATAGCAGCTTTATTTATGATTTGATTTTTACCAAACTGGCACACAACTTGTATCACCATAAGATCTTGGTTCCTTTCTTGAACTGGCCAGATTCCTTAATGGGTTCCAGAGTTATGGCCCCTGAAAGGACCAGAATTAGCTGTTTTGCCCTTGTCTGCACAATAGCAGCTTCATTTATGATTTGAATTTAATCAAACTTGCACAAAACTTGTGTTGCCATAAGAGCTCAGTTCCTTTTTTGAACCGGCCAGATCCCCTAATGGGTTCCAGAGTTATGGCCCCTGAAAGGGCCAAAATTAGCTATTTTGACCTTGTCTGCACAATAGCAACTTCATTTATGATTTGATTTTAACCAAACTTGCACACAACTTGTATCACCACAAGATCTTGGTTCCTTTCTTAAACTGGCCAGATTCCATCATGGGTTCCAGAGTTATGGCCCCTTAAATGTCCAAAATCGGCTATTTTGGCTTTTGCAGCCATATAGAGACTTCATTTATTGTTTTATTTGATACAAACTTCCAAAATATCTTCAACAACAATAAATCTTGGATTCCATGACAAATCAGATCCAATCGTAGTTTCCAGAGTTATTTTATATCTGATTACCTCCCCTGATTGTAGTCAAAATGGATTTATATCAGTAAGTACTTACAGGACTTATTTGAAATTTCATTATTGTCATTAGTTGGACCGAGCCAATCAGGGTAGATAACTATGGACTGATTTTATGTCAAATTACCTCCCTTTATTTCAAATTAAAATGGGTATATCTCCGTAACTAATGAAGATACTGATCTGAAATTTCATTTATGTCAACAGATTTATTTGGCAGATCCTTCTTTTGTTAACTTACAATAATTTTCTTTTGAATTACTTCCCTTCTACGTTACTATAAATAGCCTATTTTTAGTTACTTTTTTGTTACTGGCCGTAGGGAAAAACCGAGACCACTTTTCTGTGGTACAACATGGATGGTACCTCCAATTTGTAGGTGTATTTTGACATATCTGTACCTTGTAAGAATTTGTTTTTCTTTTTGGTTAAATTTCTTTCCTTTGTTGTTCCTGTCCTTTGGACTTAGATATTTTTTCTGAGGACCTTCTTGTCCTCAAATGCAATGATAACAGGTGAGCGATATAGGGCCATCATGGCCCTCTTGTTTTGCATATTATATTATCTTTAAAACTAATGTTGTTGTTCTCTGACCGTTTTTAAACAAATGCTGTTGTTTGCTGTTCTTTTTCATATTTATAATCTTTAAAACTGATGCTGTTGTTTTCTGTTGTTTTTAAGATTGTATCATCTTTAAAGGTTACGCCGCTATTTTCTGTTGTTATTCATATTTATCATCCTTAAAACTTATGCAGTTACTTTCTGTTCTTTTTTAAACAAATGTTGTTTCTTTAGATAAATGCTGTTGTTTTCTGTTGTTTTTCCACTTGTATCATTTTTAAAACCAATGCTGCTGTTTTCTGTTGTTTTCCAGATTATATCTGTTTTTCTTTAGATTGTATCATCTTTCTTTCTTTTATAAATGCGTTGTTTTCTGTTCTTTTTTTAAACAAATGCTGTTGTTTTTCAAATTGTATCTTATTTAAAACTAATGTCGTTGTTTTCTGTTCATTTTTAAGCTTAAAGCTGTTGTTTTCTGTTGTTTTTCAGATTGTATCATCTTTAAAACTAATGCTGTTGTTTTCTGTTGTTTTTTAGATTCTATCATCTTTAAAACTAATGCTGTTGTTTTCTGTTGTTGTATTTTTCGGATTGTATCATTTTGAAAACTATTGCTGTTTTCTGTTCTTTTTTTTTTAAACAAATGCTGTTATTGCCTGTTGTTTTTAAGATTATGTCATCTTTAAATCTAATGCTTTTGTTTGTTGTTCTTTTTTAAACAAATGCTGCTGTTGTCTGTTGTTTTTCAGACTTATCATCTTTAAAACTAATATTGTTGTTTTCTGTTGTTCGTCAGATTGTATACTTTTCAAACTAATGCTGTTGTTTTTGACCTTTTTCATACCAATGCTGTTGTTTTCTTTAGTTTTTCAGATTGTATCATCTTTAAAACGAATGCAGTTGTTTTCTGTTCTTTCTTAAACAAATGCTTTTGTTTTTTAAACATATACTGTTGCTGTCTATTGTTTTTCAGATTGTATCATCTTTAAAATTAATATTGTTACTGTCTGTTCTGTTTTAAACAAATACTGTTGTTTTTAAACAAATGTTGTTGTTTTCTGTTGTTCTTCAGCTTGTATCATCTTTAAAACTAATGCTGTTGTTTTCTGCTGTTCTTCAGAATTTATCATCTTTAAAACTAGTGCTGTTGTTTTCAGCTCTTTTTTAAACTATTGCTGTTGTTTTTTGTTGTTTTTCAGATTATCATCTTTAAAACTAATGCTGTTGTTTTCTGTTGTTTCTCAGATTGTATCATCTTTAAGACTAATGCTGTTGTTTTCTGTTCTGTTTTAAACAAATGCTGTTGTTTTTTAGGTTGTATCTTATTTAAAACTAATGTTGTTGCTTTCTGTTCTTTTTTAAACTAAAGCTGTTGTTTTCTGTTGTTTTTCATATTGTATCATCTTTAAATCTAATGTTGTTGCTTTCTGTTCTTCTTCATGTGAGGAAGCCATCCAGCTGGCCTACGGAAGGTCGGTGGTTCTACCCAGGTGTCCGCTCATGATGAAATAATGCACGGAGGGGCACCTGGGGTCTTCCTCCACCATTAAAGATAGAAAGTCGCCATATGACCTATTATATGTCGGTGCGACGTTAAATCCAACAACAAAAATTTAACAAATGCTGATGTTGTCTGTTGTTTTTAAGATTGTACATTGTATCATCTTTTAAACTAATGCTGTTGTTTTCAGATTTATCATTTTCAAAACTATGGCTGTTGTTTTCTGCTCTTTTTATGCCCCCGGCATCTACTGACGCGGAAGGCATATAGTGATCGTCCTGTCCGTCCGTCCATCCGTTCGTCCGTCCGTACTAGGTTAACCAAATGGGACCGTTTCGTCTAGCATCAATACCCCTTACTAGAATGACTTGATACTAATGCAGATGTAACCTGTGAACATTCCTCATCTTCAGACATCACCTGACCTCAGTTTGACCTTGAGCTTGACCTCATTTTGGACTTAGGTTGCTTTATATGGGCCATCTCTTGGTTAACCAAATGGGACCGTTTCGTCTAGCATTAATATCGCTTACAAGAATGAATTGATACTAATACAGATGAAACCTGTGGCCATTCCTCATCTTCAAACATCACCTGACCTCAGTTTGACCTTGACCTCGTTTTGGACTTAGGTTGCTTTGTATCGACAAGGATGCCACCGGGGGCATCAAGCGTTTATTGAACGCAGCTTCTTGTTTTTAAACAAGTGCTGTTTTGGTCTGTTGTTTTTCAGATTGTATTATCTTTAAATTTAAAACTTATGCTGTTGCTTTCTGTTCTTTTTTAAACAAATGCTGCTGTTGTCTGTTGTTTTTCAGACTTATCATCTTTAAAACATATGCTGTTGTTTTCTTTTGTTCTTCAGATTGGAAGATTTTTAAAAGTAATGCTTTTGTTTTTTTTACCTTTTTAAAATAAATGCTGTTGTTTTATGTTGTTTGCCATATTGTATCATCTTTGACACTATCTTTTTTACCTTTTTTAAACAAATGCTGTTGTTTTCTGTTGCTTTTCAGATTGTTTCATCTTGAAAACTAATGCTGTTGTTTTCTGTTGTTCTTCAGATTGTATCATTTTTAAAACTAATGCTGTTGTTTTTTGCCCTTTTTTAAACAAATGCTGTTGTTGTCTGTTGTTTTTCAGATTGTATCATCTTTAAAACTAATGCTGATGTTTTCTGTTCCTTTTTTAAACTAAAGCTGTTGATTTTTTGTTGTTTTCCATATTGTTTCATCTATAAATCTGATGATGTTGTTTTCATTTCATTTCTAAACAAATGCTGTTGTCGTCTGTTGTTTTTCAGATTGTATCATCTTTGAAATTAATGGGATGTTTTCTGTTCTTTTTTAAACTAAAGTTGTTTTTTTTTTCGTTGTTTTCCATATTGTTTCATCTTTAAACCTAATGTTGTTGTTTTCATTTCTTTTTTAAAGAAATGCTGTTGTTGTCTGTTGTTTTTCAGATTGTTTCATCTTTAAAACTAATGCTGTTGTTTTCTGTTGTTTTTCAGATTTGATCATTTTTAATTAATGCTGTTTTTTTTATTTTAACAAACGGTGTAGTTTTATGTTGTTTTTCAGATTATATCATGTTTAAAACTAATGCGGTCGTTTTCTGTTATTTTTAAACAAATGTTGTTTTCTGTTGTTTTTCAGATTGATCAGCTTTGAAATCAATGCTGTTCTTTTCTGTTGTTTCTCAGATTGTATTATCTTCAAAACTAATGCTGTTGTTTTTTGTTATTTTTTCTACACAAATACTGTTTTTTTTTTGTTGTTTTTCAGATTCGTCGTCTTAAAAACTATTGCTGTTGTTTCTGTACTTTTTTAAACTAAAGCTGATGTTTTCTGTTGTTTTCCGTAATGTATCATCTTTAAATTTAGTGCTATTGTTTTTGTACTTTTTTAAACTAAAGTTGATGTTTTCTGTTGTTTTCCATATTGTATCATCTTTAAATCTAGGGCTGTTGTTTTCGGTTCTTTTTTAAACAAATGCTTTTGTTTTCTGTTGCTTTTATATTGTATATCTTTAAAACTAATGCTGTTGTTTTCTGTTGTTTTTCAGACTGTATAATCTTTAAAATTATTGCTGTTGTTTTGTGTTGTTTTTCTGATTGTATCATCTTCAAAACTAATGCTGCGGTTTTCTATTCATTTTTAAACAATTGTTGTTGTTTTCTGTTGTTTTTCAGGTTCATCATCTCTGAAATTAATGCTGATGTTTTCTGTTGTTTCTCAGATTGTATCATGTTTAAAACTAATGCATTTCTTTTCTGTCCTATTTTGTAAATAAATGTTGTTTTCTGTTGTTTTTCAGGTTATATCATCTTCAATACTAATGCTGTTGTTTTCTGATCGTTTTTAGCTCGACTATTCGAAGAATAGTCTAGCTATTCTACTCACCCTGGCGTCGGCGTCGGCGTCGGCGTCGGCGTCGGCGTCACACCTTGGTTAAGTTTTTGCATGCAAGTACATACAGCTATCATTTAAAGGCATATAGCTTTGAAACTTATTTATTCTTTTTCTAGGTCAATTACCAACCTCTCTGGGTCAAGTCCCATAACTCTGACATGTATTTTGAGCAAATTATGCCCCCTTTTGGACTTAGAAAATTTTGGTTAAAGTTTTACAAGCAAGTTACTATCTCCAAAACTAATGCAGATATTGAATTAAAACTTCACATGTGTCTTCGGGGTTATAAAACTAGTTGATAGCACCAAGTCCCATAACTCTGACCTTCATTTTGGCCAAATTATGCCCCCTTTTGGACTTAGAAAATTCTGGTTAAAATTTTGCGTGCAAGTACATACAGCTATTACTAAAAGGCATATAGATTTGAAACTTATTTTTTCTTTTTCTAGATCAATTACCTACCTCACTGGGTCAAGCCCCATAACTCTGTCATGTATTTTGGCCAAATTATGCCCCCTTTTGGACTTAGAAAATTCTGGTTAAAGTTTTGCGTGCAAGTACATACAGCTATTACTAAAAGGCATATAGATTTGAAACTTATTTTTTCTTTTTCTAGGTCAATTACCTACCTCACTGGGTCAAGTCCCATAACTCTGACACGTATTTTGGGCAAATTATACCCCCTTTTGGACTTAGAAAATTCTGGTTAAAGTTTTACATGCAAGTAACTATCTCCAAAACTACTACAGATATTAAATTGAAACTTCACATGTGTCTTCGGGGTTATAAAACTAGTTGATAGCACCAAGTCCCATAACTCTGACATGTATTTTGGGCAAATTATGCCCCCTTTTGGACTTAGAAAATCCTGGTTAAAGTTTTGTGTGCAAATACATACAGCTATTACCAAAAGGCATATAGCTTTGAAACTTATTTATTCTTTTTCTAGGTCAATTACCAACCTCACTGGGTCAAGTTCCATAACTCTTAACATGTATTTTGAGCAAATTATGCCCCCTTTTGGACTTAGAAAATTCTGGTTAAAGTTTAACATGCAAGTTACTATCCCCAAAACTAATGCAGATATTGAATTGAAACTTAACATGTTTCTTCGGGGTTATAAAACTAGTTGATAACATCAAGTCCCATAACTCTGATATGTATTTTGGTCAAATTATGTCCCCTTTCGAACTTAAAACTCTTTTGATATTTAACATTTTGGGTAATAATTTCCTGCTTCTGTGACAATATTTCGAATAGTCGAGCTTGGCTGTCTTACGGACAGCTCTTGTTAAACAATTCTTGTTGTTTTCTGTTGTTTTTCAGGTTGATCATCTTTGAAAGTAATGCTGTTGTTTTCTGTTGTTTCTAAGATTGTATCATCTTTAAAACTATTGCTGTTGTTTTCTGTTTCTTTTTTCAAACAAACACTGTTGTTGTCTGCTTTGTTTTCAGATTATATCATCTTTAAATCTAATGAGATTGTTTTCTGTTCTTTTTTAAACAAATGCTGTTTTTTCTGTTGTTTTTCAGATTGATCATCTTTAAAACTAATGCATTTGTTTTCTGTTCTTTTTTTAAATAAATGCTAATGTTTTATAGTGTTTTTCAGATTATATCATCTCTAAAACTAGTGCTGTTCTTTTCTGTTGTTCAGATTTTATCATCTTTAAAACTTATGCTGTTGTTTTTTATTCTTTTTTAAACAAAGGCTATTGTTTTCTGTTGTTTTTCAGATTGTATCATCTTTAAAACAATGCTGTTGTTCTCTGTTCGTCTATTGATTTTCAGATTGTTTCATCATAAACTATTGCTGTTGTTTACTGTTATTTTTCAGATTGTATCATTTTTAACTGATGCTGTTGTTTTTGGTTCTTTTTTAAACAAGTGCTGTTGTTGTCTGTTGTTTTTCAGACTTATCACCTTTAAAACTAATGCTGTTGTTTCTCAGATTGTATCATCTTTAAGACTAATGTTGTTAGTTTCTGTTCTTTTTTAAACAAATGCTTTTGTTTTTCAGATTGTATCTTATTTAAAACTAATGTTGTTTTCTGTTCTTTTTAAACTTAAAGCTGTTGTTTTCTGTTCTTTTTCATATTGTTTCATTTTTAAATCTAATGTTGTTGTTTTCATTTCTTTTTTAAACAAATGCTGTTGTTGACTTTTCTTTTCAGATTGTATTATCTTTAAAACTAATGCTGATGTTTTCTGTTCTTTTTTAAACTAAAGCTCTTGTTTTTTTGTTGTTTTCCATATTGTTTCATCTTTAAATCTAATGTTGTTGTTTTCATTTCTTTTTTAAACAAATGCTGTTGTTGTCTTTTTTTTTTCAGATCGTATTATCTTTAAAACTAATGCTGATGTTTTCTGTTCTTTTTTAAACTAAAACTGTTGTTGTTTTTTTTTGTTGTTTTCCATATTGTTTCATCTTTAAATCTAATGTTGTTGTTTTCATTTCTTTTTTAAACAAATGCTGTTGTTGTCTGTTGTTGTCTGTTGTTCTTCAGATTGTTTCATCTTTAAAACTAATGCTGTTGTTTTCTGTTGTTTCCCAGATTGTATTATCTTTAAAACTAATGCTGTTGTTTTTTGTTCTTTTTTTTCTAAACAAATGCAATTGTTTTTGTTGTTTTTCAGATTCATCATCTTAAAAACTATTGCTATTGTTTTTTGTTCGTTTTTAAACTAAAGCTGATGTTTTCTGTTGTTTTCCATATTGTCTCATCTTTAAATTTAATGCTGTTGTATTCAGTTCTTTATTTAACAAATGCTGTTGTTTTCTGTTGTTTTTATATTGTATCATCTTTAAAACTAATGCTGCTGTATTCTGTAGTTTTTCAGACTGTATCGTCTTTAAACTAATGCTGTTGTTTTCTGTTGTTTTTCAGATTGTATTATCTTCAAAACTAATGCTGTTGTTTTCTGTTCTTTTTTGACAAAACGAATGCTGTTGTTGCCTGCTGTTTTCATATTTGATCATCTTTAAAACTTATGCTGCTATTTTCTGTTGTTTTATAGATTGTATCATTTTAAAACTAATGCTGTTGTTTTTCATATTTGTCATCTTTAAGCAAATGCTTTTGTTTTCTGTTCTTTTTTAAACTAAAGCTGTTGTTTCCATATTGTATCATCTTTAAATCTACTGCAGTTGTTTTCACTTCTTTTTCAAAAAAAATACTGTTGTTGTCTCTTATTTTTCCGATTGTTTCATTTTTAAAACTAATGCTGTTGCTTTCTGTTGTTCTTCAGATTGTCTCATTTTTTAAAACTAATGCTTTTGTTTCTTGTTCTTTTTTTTAAAGAAGTGCTGTTGTTTTCGTTTGTTTTTCAGATTGTATCGTCTTTAAAACTAATGCTGTTGTTTTCTGTTCTTTTTTAAACTAAAGCTGTTGTTTTCTATATTGAATCATCTTTAAATATAATTCTGTTTTTTTCTGGTTTTTTTTTAACAAATGCTGTTGTTTTCTGTTGTTTTTCAGACTGTATCATCTTTAAAACTAATGCTGTTGTTTTATGTTGTTTTTCAGATTGTATCATCTTTAAAACTAATGCTGTTGTTTTATGTTGTTTTTCAGATTGTATCATCTTTAAAACTAATGCTGTTATTTTCTGTTCTTTTTTAAACAAATGCTGTTTTCTGTTGTTTTTTTTCAGATTGTATCGTCTTTAAAACTAATTCTGTTGTTTTCTGTTGTTTTTCAGATAATATCATCTTTGTTGTTTTCTATTCTTTTTTAAACAAATGCTGTGGTTATCTCCTGTTTTTTAGATTGTATCATCTTTAAAACTAATGCTGTTGTTTTCTGTTGTTTACCAGATTGTATCATCTTTAAAAGTAATACTGCTTTTTCTGTTGATTTTTTTTTTCAGATTGTATCATCTATAAAACTAAGACATCACTATCTGTAACACACCATAACAGTGCAAACATTTGTGCCTAGTAATTTCATTGAGACAAAATTAATTTTCTGACCAAATTCCATTAACATTGGACAAAAAACCCGGTCTCTTGAGTGTAAAGAAGCATTTCTTTGATTTGACCTAGCTACCTAGTTTTTAACCCACATGAGCCAGATTCGAACTTGTCCAAAATTTCATGAAAACAAACATTCATACTAAGTTTCGGTAAGTTTGGAGAAAAAAGTGGCCTCTAGAGTGTATACAAGCTTTTCCTCTGATTTGTCCTGATGACCTAGTTATTGACCCACATGACCTAGATTTAAAATCGTCCAAGAATTCATGATAAAAAATCTGATCAAAATTTTATGAATATGGAATCAAAAATGTGCCCCCTAGAATGTAACCAAGCTTATTCTTTGATTTGACCTGGTGACCTAGTTTTTGACCCCACATGACCCAGATAACACTCAATATGATATTTCATGAAGATAAAACATGCTGACCAAGTTTCATGCACATCAAATGAACAAGAGTGTTAACAAGCTTTTCCTTTAATTTGACTGCGTGACCTATTTGACTAAATATGACCCAGTTTCTAATTTGACCTAGGAATCAACAAGATAAACATTCTGACCAAGTTTTATGAAGATAGAATCATAAATGTGGCCTGAAGAATGTTAACAAGCTTCTTCTTTAATTTAACCTTATGACCTAGTTTCTGATCCCATATAACCCAGTTTCAGACTTGGCCTAGGTATCATCAAGATAAACATTCTCGCCAAGTTTCGTGAAATTAGGGTCATAAATGTGGCGTCCAGTTTGTTAACAAGCTTTTCCTTTTATTTGACCTGATGACCTAGTTTTGAACCGACAGGACCCAGTTTGGATCCAGGCCTAGAGATCATCATGATAATCATTCTGTGCAAGTTGGTATCAAATCAATTTATTTATTCATTTATTTGGGTTTTACGGCGCACCTACACAGTATAGATTATATGGCGCCAAACAGGAATACAAATTTTGGGGTTCCACATCTCATTTACATCGAAATAAAAACATGAGGTATTGAACCAAAATTTGTATACCTGATGGAATCACAGAGTTACTGCAAAACCAAGTGTTAAGACCCTATTAGTCGCCTCTTACGACCATGCAAGGGTAAGGAATAGTTTCCAATTCTTTTCATACACAGATCGTTCAAAAACCACATAGGGCGTATCAAATCAAAGCATAAATGAAACCTCTATATGGCTGAAAGGGCCAAAATAGAAATTTTGCTGCTTTCAGGGACAGTAACTCTAGAACCAATGATGGAATCTAGCCAGTTTTCGAAAGGAACTGAGATCTTATTGTGACTTAATTTGTGTGCAAGTGTGGTTAAAATATAAAATGTCACTTCTATCGTGTTCACGGGGTAAATTTGTTTTGTTTGGGTTTAACGTCGCACCGACACAATTATAGGTCATATGGCGACTTTCCAGCTTTGATGGTGGAGGATGACCCCAGATGCCCCTCCGTGCATTATTTCATCACGAGAGGGCACCTGGGTAGAACCAACGACCTTCCGTAAGCCAGCTGGATGGCTTCCTCACATGAAGAATTCAACGCCCCGAGTGAGGCTCGAACCCACATCGATGAGGGGCAAGTGTAATGAAGTCAGCGACCTTAACCACTCGGCCACGGAGGCCCCCCACAAGGTAAAATTTAAATTACCAAATTTTGGCTCTTTCAGGGGTCAATCAGGGGCCGTAACTCTGGAACCTATCATTGGATCTTACAGATTCATCATGGAACCCAAGATTTATTGTTGTTGAAGATATTTTGCAAGTCTGTATCAAATCAAATCGTAAATGAAGTCTCTATATGTCTGCAAAAACCAAAACAAAATTTTGGCCCTTTAAGGGGCCAACTCTGGAACCCATGATGGGATCTGGCCAGTTTTCGATAGGAACCGCGATATTATGCAAATACAAGTTGTTTGCAAGTTTTATTAAAACTGAATGCAAAATGTGGTCTCTATCGTGTTCACAAGCCAAAAATGGTAAATTTTGGCTCTTTAAGGGGCCATAACTCTGGAACCCATGTTGGGATCTAGCCAGTTTTCCAAAGGAACCGAGATATTATGCCCATACAAGTTATGTGTAAGTTGGATAAAAATCTAACACAAAATGTGGCCTCTATCGTGTTCACAAAGAAATTGTGGACGGACGGACGGACGAAGGGTGATCACAAAAGCTCACCCTGTCTATGTGACAGGTGAGCTAAAAATGATGAGATAAATTAATAAGTTAACAATGAAAACAGACTTACAACCAAGCCAACTCACAGGCTGATTAATGCTTTATTCAGTCCTAAACATGACAGTCCCTTTTACATATTTAATATTTTCTACACAATTAACAATCAAAATGTGATCATGTAAGTACCTTGTATCAATAAAGCTTGTACAATACACTAATCTTGTATTATTAAACCAACAAAACAAAAAAGAAAACAGAGAGAGGTTTTCAATATTACAACACTCTGAGCAAGAACAAAGTGCCCCATCTCTAATGGCTGAGTAAAAGAATATGGAGGGTATTATCCGCCACAATACAAACTTACGTATTTCAAATTGATAAATGCAAAGTCAATGCACCTAGATGACATCTTCTAACTTCCATGTGGCTAAATTGAATTTTGCAACTAAACAACTTGAGTGTTCATATACGCAAATCCCATTTTCTTATCCAGTGTATGGAAGGGCATTTATGTAATAAGTCCATTCTTATTCTTGCAAGTAATTTTACATTGATACAATGGTAATTTATGTTCTAACATTCTTTATCCCTTTTTCTAATTTCTATGTCCCATTTTAATTCTTTTGTATGGAAAAGATAATTAATAGTGTAAAACAAAACATTCTATCACAAAAAATCCTGCATGCAAAAGGGATTTCACATATTTGTTTCTACGCCATAGGTGCTAATTTGATAATCATTAAATGTAAATTTCATAATACACTTCAGAAGTGTTTCTGGTCCACGAGCCCCCTGGGCCCGAGCCTGTTACTTTGTCAATCCTTATATGCCAAATAACTGTAGGACTGACTATAAACTTCTTTCAGTAAGTTTATCACTATGAACAGCTGAAATAACAACACCATCGGCGACCTTCAACTTCGCCTTCCAAGGAGCAGTCGTTAATCTTATTTGGGAAATGTAGAAAACTACAATTTTTTTATGCTAGGTGGCTATGTAGATTATGACGAAAAGTAATACAACGCGTAACGGTCTAATATGAGCATTCTTGATACAAAATATGTTTTAAGGATGGACCGTTATATCCAAAGTTTCAAACATACAAATTAACAGTTGTCTTATGGCAGTAAAAAAATTGCACTTGATTTTGAATGAAATACAATTTGGTTATTACCAAGTTGCAACATCAAATGTACATGCATAGGAATAAGAATTTAGGATTTGCATAAGTGTAAACTAAAATTTCTCATTTGCAACATTTAGTCTACGCACCAGGAAGTAAGAATTTGTCATCTTGATGCATGTAATTTATAATTATCAATTTGAAAGGTGCAAAAAAAAGCAATTTACATTCACAGGAAGTTAGAAGTTGTCTCCTAGGTTCATGGAATATGCATTTACTAATTTGAAATATACAATATAACAGTTTGCATTGTGGCGGATAATACCAAAAAAGCAATTTGCATTCACCATGATGATCAAGGCAACAGATAGGAGTAAGTAATAAAGTCAGATTATTCAAAATTAAGAAAACCGAGTGAAAATTCTTGATGTAGAACTGTCACAAATTGACATACGGGCCTTATTTTATCTGTAGTGTAAATGCAGGTATTGCATCATCTTTTTGTAAATTTTTGAGTTATTGATGTAAATGTCAGATTTCACGCATGAAATACCTCTCTTGTTTTTCTGTATTTCATAACTTAAATTTCCATGTAAATTTCATTAAATTCGGTTCAGTAATAAGAAAGTTGATATTTTATAAACTTCAGTAATTTATGTTTTATCCCCAAAACCACTATAACGGGCCTCAAATTGTCAATTTCAATCCGCGCCAAAGTAGTTAGATTTCCCGGCTATATCGTGAATCCCGTGGAAATACAAATAGTCAGAGTCCACGGCTTAGCCGTGAATCCCATGAAATTTAGTATTTGGCGGGATAGACTGGACTAGATATGCCTTGCGCACACCACCTTCCGACATTATAGACGAATCTATGTCTCATTAATTTATCTTGCTAGAAATTTATGCTCGATCGAGGTAAGAAATTTATTTGTTAGATTTTTGTATGATTTTTGCATTACGATTTTTATTTGGTAAATTTTTGTGCATTCTACAGAATTCTGTAACATTTACTTTTCGGCATATGATTTTGGCTAGTTTCGGTATGTCGGGATAATTTATTAAAATTTTCAGACTTTTGTAAATTATTTCGAAAGAGGAGTCTAAAATGTTTCGTTTATATAAGATGCAAAATTTGTACTGAAATTTGTAACATGATATTTATAAAGTACACTGTTTCAAAAACATATGTAAATCATTTCGTTGTTATGGAACGCCGATACTGCATTGCACTGTAATGTATAAATCTATATGGCAAGTCTAATACCATGTATGTAATATATTATTGTAATATGTAGAGATAGACCCTAAAATTTTCAGTGATAGTAATATATTAAATAAAGTCTACAAATTGATTTCCAAGTCCTTGAAAGAACAAAAAATGATTTCACAAATGTGAAGTTTATGATAGTTTTGTTAATATCAATAACAAAAGTTTTGATTTTTAATTTAAAGTTGTGATCCACAAAGAATGACAACTCTTGCCTTGGGCTAGTACTTAAATAAGCAGAGATATCTATTAGTTTACTTCCCTTGCAATTACACAATTATTTGGAAAATGAGAACTGTTTTAGACACAATATCATAGTTTTTTGCTCAACAAAAACATTTAGGATTCATTCATTTGTGTTTGATTTTCCCCTCAAAACATGGTTCCTGTGATTCTGTCAAATTACATATGGTAAAAAATTAACTTTTAACAATCCAATAATAAAATGAAGTACCAGTAAGTAATTAATAGTGCAGATAATACAGTTTTGCTTGTATCAAAATGTCACAATAGAAGCACTTTTGTAATACAGAACACCTGGTAGGATTAGTAAAGGTGCAATTATGTTGATCTCTATTTCCTATGCCTATAATATGAAATTGAGTGCCAGTCTATAGCATATACATACAATGTCCGTTTTGTTGTATGGCATTGGATGCTATATCGATACCAAGTATTGTATAACGTTTGATTTACATTGAATTTTGTTAATTTGTAGTTGTAAATAATAGCTGCAGTTTATCATTTCCATTACTATATTGTTTTATCATAAACTTTTCATATCTTTTTCATGCTTTAACTTTAGTCTTTTAAGTAAGTAATCTTTGTAATAATGGAAGTAATTAGTGACGTATTTTAATCACGTGACGTATGAACTTTGTAGCACATATATTTTGTATAAGTAGCACGTATTATTTATGGGAGCCTACGGAGGTATGGTGTACCCAAAGGAGCAGTTTTATGCCCTGACTTATTTGTTTTACTATGGTGCTTACCATATGTTATATATTTTAGCTTCTTCCGCCAGACGATTTTACCTGGTGATGTCATAACCCGGAAGTACAATGTCCGATGTTCACTTGTCTTCACTCGCCTGGATGTGATATTCCCAGCGCAGAGCTTTCGTCCCATGGTTGTGCCGTAAACCGCAAAGACGCTGATTTTTGTTATCCTTTGAAGTCAGCTAAGGGATGCAATCACCTACCACAATAGGGAGCCAATACGGAATCAACGTATTCACGGTTTAAAGGGACTTGTTTTAAAGATACGTCATATATTGTTTGTGCTACTTAAAGTTCGCAATTAAATTAAAGAACTGTGCCACGTCACATTAGAATGGAACTATACGAACTTTGTATCTGGTGATACTGAACTTTTTTTTTTTCTTTCTTATAATCAGTTTTTTTTTCATATCATCTATTCATTATTAATAATCATCTTATGTAAATAAATTTGTAAATATTGTAAAGGGTGTTGATTTGTTCTGATGGTTACTGTCGCCGGTACGGCCTTTCCTGTCACAAGAACCAAGATTATATCTAAATTCCAATATACCTTCAATTTTACAGAGGGATAAATAGAAAGGAAAATTAGAACTAGCTGTGATTTTATACATCACCAAAGCCTTAAGACATAAGAAAAAACAAATAATAATTTCAAGTTTATTTTATCATTTTTAACAGAAAAAGAAATCTCAATATGGCAAAACATATATTCTAAAATATATCTTTGCTAAAACTGACCACAGCATGACCATCAGAATATATTATTACAAACAAAAGCTGTCACTATTAGTGACAAATGCCCCCAAGCATTTATGCCAAATAATTTTAAAATCCCTTCATTGATGGCAGAGTTATGGACCGGACAAGAAACAGACCTTGTTAACCTTTAACCTCTGTGACCATGACCTTAGAGCTAGGGGTTTGGATCTTGAGCATGACACATTGTCTCATTATGGTGAACATTTATGCCAACTAATTTCAAAATCTCTTCATGGATGGCAGAGCTAAGGACCGGATATGAAACAGACCCTGTTAACCTTTGATTTCTAAGTCTGACCTTGACCTTGGAGCTAGGGGTATGGGTCATGCGCTTGACATATCGTCTCATATGGTTAACATTTATGCCAAAATCCCTTTGTGGATGGCAGAGCTATGGACCGTAAAATAAGCAGACCCTGTTAACTTTTGACCCCTAAGTCTGACGTTGACCTTGGAACTAGGGGTCTGGGTCTCATCTTGTTATGGTAAACATTTATGCCAATTTATATCAAAATCCCTTCATGGATGGCAGACTTACGGATCGGACCTGAAACAGACCCTGTTTTAACCTTTGACCTCTAAGTGTGACCTTGATCTTCGAGCTAGGGTCTGGGTTTTGCGCAAGATATGTCGTCTTATTATGGTGAACATTTATGCCAATTTATTTCAAAATCCCTCTTTAAATGGCAGAGTTACAGCCTGGACAACAATTTACATGGACAGTGCGATTTTAACATGCCCACCTTCGGGAGCATTAAAATAACACAGAATATGTGATTAATAACATCTCCACAATAATTTTGTGACATAGTTTTAAACAAAAAGAATAACTATAATTTGAGAATGATGGACTAACCATATAACTAAACAAACCAGTTTATTGATACACGAAGGAACTTTTGTTTTGAAGTTTGGCTGAAATCATCAAGTGATCTAGCTAAAATATTAAAAGATTTGAATTAACTGTTTTTGATTTGGAACAGTTTTTCAGAATTCATAGATTTTTCAATTTCAAAGTACTCAATATATTTATATGAATGCAAATAAAACAAAGAAATATAATTTATCCAGAAAATACATTGTTAAAGTCCTTTGTTGAAATATACAGTAGAAGGGAGTGGAGAGCCATACTGAGATTCCAAAACTTTCATATCTTTTCTGTCTATGCTATGTAGTCTAGATGTTGGTATTGAACTGAAAACATAGTAAAAAGAACAGTTGAAGAGATGACTACTGACTGGAGGATAAATATCAAGACAATAAAGCTGTCAACAGTACAGCAGCAATATCAATTTACTCCTATTATCCTTAACTTTACTTGCTGAAATCATTTTGAATGGCTGGGGAAGACGTCATACCATTGTAGATCACCTAATCCTAGAGAAAAGACAAGCTACACATCTACATTGTGACATCACAATGTTATAATAATGATGTCATAATACACATAATAATGCAGTTTTATAATTTGCATTACTGGTATCTTAGAACTTTTTGCAATGGTAAGCAAAAAATGATTCAACATGTCTTATGTGTCAGACAGGCATTTTCCCAACCCTCAGGAGAGCATGGTAAAAAAAAATAAAACTTGCTTATGCTCAGTTTCTCATTACCCACTGTCCCTCTGGCTGGTAAAACCCTGCCTTACACAGGCAGGCATGTAAGATCCTTATAATCATAAAAATAATTCTGGACATTTGAATGCTGACTGATGGATGGATGAACAGACAAAGGGACAACATAATCTGTATTTTCTTTATATTGCGTTCTATCTACTTCCCAGGTGTGATGGAAATAATCTCCAATATTTTAAAAATGCAGAATCAAATTTTTCATCAATTTTTTGGTCAATCTGTTGCTATTCCAACAACATTTATTGCCACAGCAACAAAATAAAAGATCACGCATACTCTACATACTGCTCTTTACCAACTTACTAAGTTCCATGAAAAATGTCTTATACTTATTCCTATCACAGTATTCCATGCTTTATTACCTGTCATATTTTTGGGCTACCATAACCTTGGCCATAGCAACAAAATAAAAGAACATATAATTATATTCTTCATATTGCCATAAATCCATGCACCAAGTTTCGTAACAAATCTAGCTTGTATTTTAAAAGATATTACAGGACCACACTTTGTGTGACTGACTGACTGACTGACAGACAAATCCCCATCCAGTGATACACTGGGACGGGTAAAAACTGGACTAGTACCTGGATGCTGCATTTGTCAACTTTTAACAAGTCAGATTATCATATCAGGTAACACAACTGGAAGGACAGTGTGATCAGTTATTCAAAAGATGTAAATATGAAGGAAAACAGTGAATGCAACTGAACAATCATAAGTGACAGGATAGTGTTGAACCATCTATACAGTTTCAATCAAGTATCTGCATCAGTTTAGGAGATAGTAAGAGTAACTTGCATGCAAAATTTTACCAGAAGTTTTTCAATTTAAAAGGGGACATAATTTTGCAAAATGTATGTCAGAGTTATGAGACTTGATGCTAGGATCTAGTTTTATAAACCAAAACAAACAGGGGAAGAAGAACTTGCTTGCAAAACTTTAACCAGGATTTTTCAAGTCCACAAAAGGGATAATTTGGCCAAAAAAACCCCGTCAGAATTAAGGTAATTGACCCAGTGAGGTTGATAATTTTCCTAGAAAAAGAAAAAATAAGTTTCAAAGCTGTATGCCTTTAAATGATAGCTATAAGTACCAGTACATGCAAAACTTTAACGAAAGTGTGACACAGACGCCGACGTCGTGTCGTGATAATTACAATAGCTGAAAACCCCTACTGTCCTTTGACCTCCATGTTTCCTTGACCTTTGACCTAAGGTTCTGGGTGTTGCATAACAAGTTTTCCCATTATTGGAAGCCTCTGTGCCAAGTCATATTAAAATCCACAGAAGGATGGTTGTGCTACAGAGCAGAGAGGAAAAATACCTGTAGACATTTGATCCCCAAGTGTGACCGCAGAACTAGGGGTCTGGGTGTTGCCATGACATGTCTTCTTAATATGGGAAATATCTGTGCCATCTAAAATAAAATCCTTTGATAGATGGTAGAGTTATGGAACAGAAAGGACAATAAACGCTGTTGCCATATGACCTCTTAGTGTGACACTGACCTTTAAGTTTGGAGTGAGACCTTGTCTTTTAAACTAGGAGTTTTGACATTGCACAGCACACATTGTCTCATTATACGAAACATTTGTATCAAGTAGTATCAAAATATCCCTTTATGGATGGTTGAGTTATGAAGCAGACATTTGGGACAAGGGATTTGTGTATTTAGTTTTGTATATACATTGTATCATTTATGCTCTGTACTATGCCCCAACGATAACTTGATATTTACAAACATGACTGTAAATAGATTAAAATGGAACATAGGGAATTCAATATTTTTCTAACATGTTACAATCTAAATATTTCTAAATTTTGTACCAATTGCAAATTAGCTCAGTGGTAAAGCATGCAGTCCATGTTAAACAGATCTTTTTTCCGTGTGGGTTCGAAACTCAGCATCGAACTAAATTTTTATTTCTCATAAGCATTTAGATTCCTTCATGAACTATGTGACAACGCAACAGAGAAGTATCTTAAGCCGATATGGCAGATCAGAAAAGTTTAGCATTATATCAAAGATGATATTGACTGAATGCATGCATATAAGCCATGCAAATAATAAACATATTGTCGTGTTATATAAAGGCATACATACAAATACAAACCATCAAAGAAATAAACAAAAATGAAAACGAAAAGAAAAAAAAACCCCACAAAAATACAAAAAATGAAAAAAAAAAAAAACCTCACGAAGATTCGAACCCACAAAATGATTTGCTTATGATATTCAATTGTTATCTGCGTTTTACCCGACTGAGCTATGTTGCCATATAATCATAGGATATTTAAGACGAAAGAAATACTAATATTTACTTAGAGGGTAATGTGTAAGCATTATGGATTGGTATTTCATCGGTTATCATGAAATAGAATCGTCCTCGCGTTTCGGCGGGAATCTTGTTATCATTGGGGATTAGTAGTACTAATAAACTTTGATAATGTGGCAGTTGAGTCCAATAAGTCCTGGGGTGTTCAAAGATAATCCGTCATAAAATTATGTAGAGGCTATATTGCAGAGTAATTATTAGTTACCTGTATTAGAAAATAAACAGTGTCTATTGTATTGAGGTCAACTGCCACATTATCTAAGCTTATTAATACATTTGTATGTCACTTGTTTATGACATAATGGGTCATTGTGTTGCGGCACAGATTGACTTCAAATACATGGGCTACTTAATTGAAAAAATGTGAAGAAGCAGTGTCTGTATTTAAGGATTTTTATGCTTTCCGTTAATGAAATCGTGTCTAAATTTTTAGATTTTTTTTTGTATCATTTTCTTCACATTGTTAACATGTGCTGTTGAGAATTATCATAATAGCCATTTATTTTGTTGAAAGGCTTGTATTGTTTATACATGTATATGTAAAAATATGAATTATCAAAAAAATAAAATCTGTCTTGAAAATGTTTGTGTACCTTGTGTTTAGTTAACTGAATAATTAACTCCCAAGAGTTTTACTGCAACATCTCTGGTTTACTGTACATTGTTTGACTTTGCTATATCAATGACATTTTCAACATTGCTGCAAGTAACATAACCTTTTAGCTCATACATTTTTTCATGTAAGGTGAGACTAATGGAAAGGTTCTTTCTACATGCTTAAGCTGATATACCTTTTAGGTGAATTATTTGTGTAGTAAATGAGGAGCAGCCTTTCATAATATGCCAACAAATTATACCCATAATGTTGAAAATTATAAAATTATTGTTCCTGCATTCTTGCATGAAACATTTGTTACTGTTATTTTGAAAGATTACTGGTTGAAATTTCAGAAGCTCTAATTATCAGTATGACATTCTTAAGACCCCTTAAATAAAACGTGGTATCAGTCTATCTAACAATTTAATTCAACTGGTAGCATGCTTGTACCTTCAAAGGATGATTGCCTGTGGTTAGCAGATGAGTTCAGTTGTTGTAGTTTGTAGGTCACTTACCTCAAGACAGGTTATGTTTTTCGGAATAGAAATAGTTGAAGCTTGAGCCTACGGCTGTCGGACTTTGTTGGATGATTGCACATGTTCGTTAGATGACCCCCAATTATTTTCATACCTACAAATACAAAGTATATGATGCTTATATTGGAATCAAGCATGTCTGTCCATTGACCTGTTTGTCTATATTGTCTGCTCAATATCTTAACCACTGAAAAGATTTTCATAAAACTAGCAACAATTATTTAACACATCAAGACAACTTAGAGAACACAAACTCGTGTTATAAAATCCAAGGTCAAGGTCATACATGGAGGTCAATGGTCAAATAGCTTAAATGGATCAACGACAGTCAAATTTACCGCTTAAATGCATGACATTGTACACTGCATATCTTCTAAACTAGCAGTAGTTATTAACTTAAGACAACTTGCACAGTGCACAACATTAGGTTTGATCCAAGGTGACACTTTGAAATCAATGGCCAAATAGCTTAAATTCATATCCACTGCATACCTTCTATAAAACTAGCATCAAGCATTTACCTCATCAAGATGATTTGCAGAACGCTCATCCAAGTCACTAGATCCAAGAACAAGAAGTTCACACTTTGAGGTCAAAGGTCATATTTCTTAAATTTATGTCTGCTGCATGTCTTCTAAACTGCTTGGAATATTCATAAACTAGCATACATTGTTTAACTCATCACGAGGGCATGCAGAGTCCACAAATGAGGTCACTAGGTTCAGGGTCGATGTCAGACTTTGATGTCAAAGGTTAAATAGCATATATTGGTGTTTGCTGCATATCCTCTTAACCACTAGGAAGATTTTCAAGGCAACTTTGACCAAAGTCATTGTCACACTTGAAGGTCAAAGGTCATGATTATAACAGTTTGCTTTCCCTATATCAAAGTTTCGAAATGCTCAAAGACCAGAGATATCTTATAGTGCTTTTTGGACAATAAACAGTTCAGTTTTAAAAAGCTTAGGCCTGCAGATGGATGTAGAATTTCAAATGATGGTTGCCTGTGATCAGTAGATGACCCTTATTGGTTTGGGGTTCCTTAGGGAAAGGTAACAACGGCACTGAAACTGAAAGTTTCAGACTTATTAGAGTTTACAGTCGCCAAGCTTCTTTGTTGATTGCCCGTGGTTGACCCTCATTGATTAACAACAAGACGGTAATTACTACAAACCCTGCACAGAGACAGTCCGAGCTATTTTGCTCTCATTACCGACCCTGCACAGTGAAAATTCTAGCTACATGGTAACCGTTACCAATCCTTCACAGCGAATGAGGACCGTTACCAATCCTACAAAGTGAATGTTCTAGCAACCTGGTAATTTTTACAAATCCTGCACAGGAAATATTTAATCTGTTTGACAACCATCACCGATCATGTACAGTGGATGTTCTAGCTATTAAGACAATTATTATTTATCATGCACAGGAAACTTTCAAAGTATCTAGCAGTCATTACAAATTCTGCATAGGATAGTTCTATGTAACCAATATCGTACAGATAGTTTTTTAATTATCAAGTATTCATTTAAAACCCGCCTACATAGAGTTGTTTAGGAAATACTCTACCTGTAGTCCCTGACAATTATTACCAGTCCTGTATATAATAAAGAAAGTTCTAGTTATATGGCAGTCATTATCAATCCTGCAAAGGGAAGGTTGTCCCTTGCAATAATTACTAGTTCTGCATATAATAAGGGAAGTTCTAGTTATATGGCAGTCATTATCAATCTTGCACAGGCAAGGTTGTCCCTTGCAATAATTACCAGTTCTGCATATAATAAGGAAAGTTCAAGTCATATGGCAGACATCAATCCTGCACAGGAAAGGTTGTCCTGGCAATAATTACTAGTCCTGCAAATAATAAGGAAAGTTCTAGTTATATGGCAGTCATTATCAGTCATGCATAGGGAAGGTTGTCCTGGCAATAATTACTAGTCCTGCAAATAATAAGGAAAGTTCTAGTTATATGGCAGTCATTATCAGTCCTGCATAGGGAAGGTTGTCCCTTGCAATAATTACTAGTCCTGCAAATAGTAAGGAAAGTTCTAATTATATGGCAGTCATTATCAGTCCTGCACAGGGAAGGTTGTCCCTTGCAATAATTACTAGTCCTGCATATAATCAGGAACGTTCTAGTTATATGGCAGTCAATATCAATCCTGCATAGGGAAGGTTGTCCTGGCAGTAATTACTAGTCCTGCAAATAATAAGGAAAGTTCTAATTATATGGCAGTCATTATCAGTCCTGCATAGGGAAGGTTGTCCTGGCAATAATTACTAGTCCTGCAAATAATAAGGAATGTTCTAATTATATGGCAATCATTATCAGTCATGCACAGGGAAGGTTGTCCCTTGCAATAATTACCAGTCCTGCATATAATCAGGGAAGTTCTAGTTATATGGCAGTCATTATCAATCCTGCGCAAGGAAGGTTGTATCTGGCATTAATTACCAGTCCTGTATATAATAAGGAAAGTTCTAGTTATATGGCAGTCATTATCATGGAAGGTTGTCCCTGGCAATGATAACTAGTCCTGCATATAATAAGGAAAGTTCTAGTTATATGGTAGTCATTATCAATCCTGCACAGGGAAGGTTGTCTCTTGCAATGATTACCAGTCTTGCACAACGAAAGTTCTAGTTATATGGCAGGGGAAGTCCTTGTAATATGGCAGTCATTGTCAAGCGTGCACAGGGAAAGTTGTCCCTGGCAGTTATTACCATTCCTGCAAAGGGAAAATTCTAGGTATGTATCCTGCAAAAGGGAAATTTCAGTCTATTTAGTAGTAATTTCCAATCCTAAACAGTGAAATTCCTAGCTCTATCTCGCAATCATTATTTAGCATGCACAGATGAAAGTTCTAGATATCTAGCAATCAGACCCATGTATATGCTGGGAGATTTCTAGCTATCATCAGTAAGTATGCATAGTCTGGCAATCACTACCAGTCTTATACATGCAAGTTCCAGTTATGTGACACTCGTTACAAGCCCTGTACAGACTAAGTTCTAGCTCTCTGCAGTCTAAATTTGATGATCTGAAGAAATTAAAAAACAGTGCCGTACCTACATTGAGGCATATGTTTTCTTAAGGAAATTGTATTTTTGATATATTCAGTGTATCCATTCAAAACAAGAGCTATCAGAGGACAACAACCCTAGGGTATTCAACAGCCTTGTCAATTGAATGAATATAAAAGTAAAAAACAACAACAACAACAAAAAACGGATCATAAGTTTTTAAATCAGCAAAGAAGAATTATGGCACCTGTGCACAACGTGTCAGATCATCATATCTTTGAACAGTCGAGCTAAAAAGGCGTTCCCCCCCCCCCACCCCCCAAAATAAAAAATACCCCAGGCCTATAAAATACATTTTGTACTGAGGTAGAAATATTTGATACAAAGACCAGACCTGCTTTGTCTCCTATATTTCTCATGTTTTCATGAAAATGCCTTTCTAGATCTAGTCCACTTTTAAGTAGATGAAGTGAACGTTTATTCAAATCCCCTTTTTAGATGTATATTTTTTTATCAGTTTCAGAGTATGTGTGTGTGTGCGCGCGTTTATGTCTATTATAAACCCAATTTTTAACTCTAGGAGCTTCCGTGGGCGAGTTGTTAAAATCGCTGACTTTGAATCACTTGCCCCTTACTGATTTGGGTTCGAGCATCATTCGGGGCGTTGAATTATTCAACTGAGGAAGTCGTCCAGCTGCCTTACGGAAGTATGATGAAATGAAATAATGCACGGAGGGGCACTTTGGGTCTTCCTCCACTATCAAGGCTGAAAAGTCGCCATATAACCTACAGTTGTTATGGTGTGACGTTACCTTCCCCAACCACCACCACACACACACACACACACAAAAACATTGTTAATTCATTCTTAAGGCGTCAAATTATTTGTCGTTGATTTACAGAGACTAAGTGAGTTGTGATTGTTGTGAGCTGACAGAGTCATCAGTTACTACCCCATGAACAGTCACACACTTGTTTTCCCAAGCAATTATACGCACTAGTAGTGTATACTTTTGCACATAAATCACAATAAGTTTTGCTATTAATTATGTGTCTAAAATGGCTTAAAATGATCCATTTGTCCTGTAATGTTTCAAAATTTCTTATGACGGACCACTGAACTACTTGCCTGTTCTGCAATTATCCAGGCTGTGAGGGTGTACTTATCAACCTGACTTGCTCATACTTTTCGTCTGAAATCACTAAATTCACCATTTGTCTTGTAGAATATAAAACTTTCTAGGGCACCTCGAACTTCATATCCTGTCTGTTCTCAGATATATGCTGGTAACTTAAGTGTGTGGTGAACGCCAAGAAGAAGAAGAAGACTTAAGTGTGTGTATTTATCAACTTGATCTGCTAAGTTTTTGTCTGAATGGCTAGAGATGCTTCGAATGTCTCGATCGTAGTATTTCAAAATTTCTCAGGGAGGACACATTTGAATTTCGACCTTCCAGCTGTTTCTTAGCTCAATTCTAACACGAAATTCGGTGCTTTCTTTTGATTTTAATTTCAATATCCGAATTTATTCGAAATTCAATGTCAACTAAATTCAACGTCATCGTTTCGAAAATTTGAACTTCGATCTTCTAACTTGTCCAAAAACGCCGCCTCAAATTTCAACATTTTGGAACTTCCTTATCTTATAATATAAGTTATATGATTCAATTCAATTCAAGCTCGAAGTCAGTTCCTTAATTCGATTTTCATGTTCGACAGACTCGAAGTTCAATGCTGGCAGGAATTTAACACAGCATTTCGGTTTCGAGCTTTAGCTAGATTTCTAAATCCGTACATCATGATTTAGAAATTGATAAACTGCTTGATTGCCACGTCACAATCATTGTTAACCGCTAATTCTTTACAATAGTTACTTCCCTTTGATAAAGTACACCATCTGTATATGATTTTTAGCCTTCAAATTACCAGTGTGTTAGCAGACTTTGCGTAAGTTATACGCCATTTTTATCTTATAAGTTGTTGATTTATATTTTGTCATATTCGAATGATGCTATTTAGGAAGGTGTCCAATGTAGGACCTGTTGTTTTCAGTTCTATTTTGACTGACTCAATGCAGAAGACTTGGAGTGCCGGTATAAATTACAGACTCCGGTATTAACCGGATTAACTAAATTTGAACGAAAATGTCTTAAATGTGTATATTTTGTAACCATGGTGATACTAACCCTAACCATTAGTCAGTATTTTATGCATATTATACACTAAATTCGTGCGGACATGCAAAAATATATTTTAGCTGTGCGCTACAATTGATAATCACTTTTGGGCATGCGCAGAAGACCGCTCCAACTCTGCAAATAAGTTACATTGTTTTATTTGATTTTTGGATGGTCTAAATTCCGTACACTTCCGTAAAGACATCGTATTCTGAAATAGTATAAGACACTTACCCACTAATTATTTTTCATCAAGTAAGCTTTACAAGTTTTCTTTCATTTGTTTCTCAGTGTTTTAGTTCACCTGAGCACAAAGTGAACATGGTGAGGTATTGTGATCAAGCTGTGTCCATTATCTGTGCGTGCGTGCTTCAAGTTGTCCGTCGTCAGCATTTGTGTTTAAACAATATCTACAAAACCACTGAATGGATTTTGATGAAACTTGGCTGTGATGTTCCTTTAGTGGTCCCCTGCCAAAGTTGTTCAAACGGTTCCGCTTGGTTGCACATTGGGGCTGCCAGAGCCAAAAATAAGAAAAACTTGAAACGACATCTCCTCCTAAGGGCTAAAGAAAAAATTCTTTGTTTCCAGTAACATGCTCAAAAAAATTAGGGTAGGTAGGTCGGAAAAACATTTTTTTGGTATTTTTTTTTATTATTTTAAGGTTTAGCAGTATATCACAAAACAACAGATTTTTTTAGTAAATGAACAGCATCTTGACACACAACTTATCTGTCCAATACATGTTTTACTGTTCCGTCCCGCAGAGTTGGATACTTAAAATATTCTAAATGAGTTGTCCCCCTTTAAATAAGAATGCCATTTGTAAAGAAATAAATGTAAACAAATGTCAAAAACGATGTTTTACCTAGTTATGTAAAGTTTAAACACTCGCACGATGTTGCAAATGCATCAAAACGAAGACATGTAACAGCTTTTAAAAAATGGTGAGTTTTTAAAGGCACTGAACTGTCCAGAAGTGTGGCCCCTTCATGCAGTCCCTTTCCGGAATTCAATACATATATGAGTAAATTGACAATGGGTTTATAGAATAATATAAATGTTTTATACGCTGTTAAATTTTCATGTAAAACAATGTTTTCTTTCTATGATTTGATGACGTTCGAACTTTTTTCTCCGAAACATGGACCTATACCTTAAATTATTTTTGTGTCAAAAAATGAATACAAATAGGGGGTTATGCCTCTAGAGCATCAGTAAGTTGATTTATAACATCACTGTCCATGTTTAAAGGATAAAAAGTGCAGTTTTGCAACTTTTTGTTAAAAAGTTGAAAAAAATGTTCTCCAAGGCCATAAAAACATTTAGGGTCGGGTCAAAAATTTAGGGTAGGTCGGGATACCGGAAACAAACAATTTTTTTTTACACCTAAACCGATGGTCCGATTTTGAAATAATTTCACACAAATGGTCCTTATCGTCACCCTCTACCAAGCTTGTTCAGATTATACCGATCTGTCAAAAAACATACGCTAGAGGGCATGGTCACTTTTCCATGTATATATATAGTGAAAGCTTTAATAATCTTCTTGTATGAAACTGATCACCGATTTTAGAATAATTTTACACAAATGGTCCTTGTGTGACCTTCTACCAAGATTGTTCAAATTATTTTGATTCGTCAAAAAACATGGCCGCCAGAGGGCTTGGTCACTTTTCCCTATATGTATATAGTTGAAATCTTAAAAATCTTCTTGTGTGAAACTTCTGGCCTGATTTTTAAAATAATTTTACACAAATGGTCCTTGTGTGACCCCCTACCAAGATTGTTCAAATTATTTTGATTCGTCAAAAAGCATGGCTGCCAGAGGGCATATTCTATTATACAAAAAAAAATCAGATGAGCGTCAGCACCCACAAGGCCGTGCTCTTGTATTAGCTGAAAGTACAATATTTCTTTTATTATTTTACAGTTACCTATGAAGATGCATGAATTCTTACGCAGAGGAATACATTAAAACCAAAGCAAAGATTTGTTTTCTTAGACATTGTCTATCTGTCGGTTAAAGGCAGAAAAGCTACATCTGAAATTTTCTTTATGAAAGTCAGAGACCACGAATTCAAAAAAAAGTTTACTGGTAATAATTTAGGTATGTCTTACACCTGGGAATAAGGTAATGTTTGTCCTAGAACAACTAATTGTACACAAATCGCGATACTGTGAAAATTTTTGCACAGGTCAGTATCTCTCCTCCATGTATAACCCACTAACCATTCAAAGCAGTGAGGAAAGTTTTCCTTCTATGTGTATATAACCAGTGACGCAAATCGTGTTGCTAACTATAGAGGCTTCAAATACATGTACGTATTTAAACCCAATTTTTCACACTAAAAAATACATGTCTGGAAAGCTCATTCCAAAATTAATACAATCATTATATGTCCGAAATATTAAATGAGAAAACCTCTGTTTTGTATGCAAAACACTTTTAAACTCCCTGTATGTCAGTGTGTTTTCCGCTTACACCATTAGATTTCTACCTCAGTCATGTAAAGCTGTGTGTGATTGATGGGTTTATTTTTAAACCCTGTTATTCTTTCCGCGCATTTCATTGGTTGCACATTTGTACATTTCAAATTTTGAATATGTGTACGGAAGATGTTGTTATAGGTTTAACATGCCATTTTTTAACTTTTGTTTATATTTTGGCATTTTTGTGGGCAGCGAAGCGTGCCCACAGATTTACCATACCACAAATTTACGGACGATGTCAGTATGTCTTACCCTAAACTGAAGAACAAGTAGTTCCATGTCCTCCATAAATTGTACGTAATTCAAGTCTGTTTAACTTTCAGAAAGCTTCCGAGATTCAACTTTATCAAAAAATACATTGGTTAAGTATATATTTGTCGTAATCTATATTTTTAACAAAAACAAAGCGTATGAAAATGAGCATACTTGCTTAAATTTTATCACATTACCAAAACAATTCTTTATCATGTGACCAAAATAAGCTATAAATAATCTTTAAAAAAGTACTCATAGATCTGTAATCGGTATTAAAACCAAGTTGCATCTTTTGTAAACATTTTAAATTAAAACTCAGTTCCTGCTAGAAAAGTTAATCAAAATTTTATCATTATAACAACACCAAAGGGCTTGTTTTGGTCACATGATCAGAAAACATCTAACTAGGGAAACCTGATAGTCTTTCACTTTTTAACACCCCACGCATGGCCTAAAAGTATCAGTAATTGAATGAGGCCATTATCGTAAAAGAAAAAGAAGAACTATCATTGTGTGCGTTCTGTTTCAATACAATACTGAATGATAAAATTGCACCCGTGTATCTGCCGAAGTTCGTAGCATAGAAATGGGTTTGTGGAAACATATATTGCATGAAATCAACAGAAGAGATGTCATCTTATTTATTTTTCTTAGAGAATGATCTGATCCTTTCATAATATTTACGCAAATAATTTTCATTTGCATGACTTAGGAAAATAATTGCAGCCGTAACGGAGGGGGTGAAAAATTCATACCTGTTTCCCGAAAATACGAACATATGCACTTCAGTTTGATTTAATTTTACATTCTAGCAGGTGTTTGTGACTGACATATCATTAAAGGGTATAATTAATTCGAAAGTAACATTATTATACCCGCACCAAACATGTTTGTGGGGGGGCTATATAGGAGTCAGTTTTGTCGCGTCCCGTCACGAAATCTATTATCTCAGTTACTACTAAATGGATTTGATTCAAACTTAAAATAGATGTATTACCTTATCACCCACATCATGTGACACAAGGTGCATAACTCTGACACAAATATTTCATGAATTATGCCCCCTTTTATTTAGAACTTAAGGTTAATTTTGATGCATTTTCACTATATCTCAGTTATTACTGAATGGTTTTGATTCAAACTTAAAATAGATGTTCCACCTTATCACCACATCATGTGACACAAGGTGCATAACTCTGACACCAATTTTTCATGAATTATGCCCCCTTTTAATTAGAATTTAAGGTTAATTTTGATGCAGTTTCGCTATAGGAGAGACCATGTTTGTATACAAATCTGGTGTATTTTCTATTTTTAGAACTGGTAAGAAAGTGATCGGGTGGGCAGAAGCCGATTGTCTGTGTTTTTAGCTCACCTGAGCACAAAGTGCTTATGGTGAGCTTTTGTGATCACCCTCTGTCCGTCGTCGTCAACAGTTTGACTGTTAAAACTCTAGAGGTCACAATTTTGGCCCAATCTTAATGAAACTTGGTCAGAATGTTACCCTCAATAAAATCTTGGAAGAGTTTGATATTGGGTCATCTGGGGTCAAAAACTAGGTCACCAGGTCAAATCAAAGGAAAAGCTTGTTAACACCCTAGAGGTCACAATTTTGGCTTAATCTTAATGAAACTTGGTCAGAGTGTTACCCTCAGTAAAATCTTGGACGAGTTTGATATTGGGTCATCTGGGGTCAAAAACAAGGTCACCAGGTCAAATCAAAGGAAAAGCTTGTTAACACTCTAGAGGTAACAATTTTGGCCCAGTCTTAATGAAACTTGGTCAGAATGTTATCCTCAATAAATTCTTGGACGAGTTTGATATTGAGTCATCTGGGATAAAAAACTAGGTCAAATCAAAGGAAAATCTTGTTAACATTGTAGAGGCCACATTTAAGACTCTATCTTCATGAAACTTGGTCAGAATGTTAATCTTGATGATCTCAAGGTTCAGTTTGAATCTGGGTCATGTAAGATCAAAAACTAGGTCACCAGGGCAAATCAAAGGAAAAGATAGTTAACACTGTAGAGGCGACATTTATGACCATATCTTAATGAAACTTGGTCAGAATGTTAATCTTGATGATCTATATATCAGGTTCAAATCTGGGTCAGGTGGGGTCAAAAACTAGGTCACTAGGTTGAATCAAAGGAAAAGCTTGTGAACACTCTAGAGGCCACATTTATGACTGTATCTTGATGAAACTTAGTCGTAATGTTAATCTTGATGATCTTTAGGTCAGGTTTGAATCTGGGTCATGTGGGTCAAAAACTAGGTCACTGGGTCAAATCAAAGGAAAAGCTAGTTAACACTTTAGAGGCCACATTTATGACCATATCTTAGAGATAGTACCTAAGTTTTTCAAATCATAGGTATGAAGTTAAAAAGCTTTGAAATGAAGACAAATGTACATATATTTCTCAAAAAATTGATATATTCATATTATTTTAACCAGAAGCGTAGAGTTATGAGCATTTAATATTTTCATGTAAAAGAAAATTTTGTGATCAAGGAAATGTAACTCTTCTTGGACCTGGAGAGCAGAAACATCAAAGGGACATAATATATGAATATTTTCTACTTGGGGGCATTTGATTTAACATTCAACTGTGATCTGGATTTCTAAATAATGATCCATGACACTGTGTGCTAAAAATATAAAACAACTGGAACAGTCCTTTAACAGCAAAAAGATGCTGTAGCAGAATGAAAATTGTTAGGCTCTAACTGGGACTCGAACCCAGGACCTCTCACACGTAAGGCAGACACTCTACCACTTCCCTATAACAGCAGTAGCTATAGCTAGGCAGTTTAAGTGCACCGATTACATTACATGAACTTGAACAGTTTTGTGACAGTAACACATAATCGGCCTACTCCGGGTTATCGGCATATTCGCTTTGTTACCTATACAGCAATTTTCGTGTAAAGAAAAAATATAATCTAACGCTGCAAATGTTTTAATCGGTTAAAACTGCCAAAATTTCTCTGACGTGTTTTTTAGGGTATGAACTTACTAACTGGTAGTACCAGTGAAATATAGCTTACACTGAATCTTATATATTTACATTTTTAGCAGCTGGCGAATGGCAAAGACAGTGGGCTTTGTCCAAATATAAGCAATTACTTTACCAGTTTCGAGAGTATATCAATTGAAAGGAAATTACAGTTACAAACTAAATACCTTTCTGCAACACATGGAGTTATTAGCATTCACTGTCAATTAGTACTATGACTAAGATCGACGATCATTCATTCATTCAAATAATTTATAGACAGCGTCCGTTGTTTATATTTTTAATTGTAACCGGTGCTCTTGTAAAAACCACTTTTTTTGAAAAATCGAAGAATGCGAAGAGCTATGGTACGGTCTCTACATATCTTAATAAAACTTGGTCAGAATGTTAATCTTGATGATCTTTAGGTCAATAGGTCAGGTGAGCGATACAGGGCCTTCATGGCCCTCTGGTTTGTTAACAGTGATGTTTTTCTACGGTCTAAACTTCCTTAAAAGTTTAAAAACACAAATTACATCAATAATTTTTTGATCAGTGGAAAGGTTATAAAACAAGCAATTTATTGATTACTTTTAATTGTTATTTCGAAATAAAATGGATTAATTATGAACGCTTAGCTTACACTGTTTTTCTAAAAGTTTTGAAAATCACTACGCCGCTTATAAAATTATTTGTCATTTAAAATGGTTATTCATTGAAAAAAGATATTTGGATACAAAAATATGAAAATTGTTAGTATTTCAAATCTTTTTGAATTTAAAATCCATAAACGAACAAAAAAGTTATTAAAAATGAAATATTCTGAATCCATACTTAAACGGTTTAAAAAACATTTGTTTTGCCAACCACAAGATAAACAGACCTGTGTTAACGCGTGACGTCACGGTGATCTCTCCTATGTCTCAGTTATTACTAAATGGAAGTGATTCAAACTTAAAATAGATGTTCCACCTTATCACCCCCATCTTGTAACACAAGATGCATAACTCTGACACCAATTTTTCATGAATTATGCCCCCTTTACTTAGAATTTAAGGCTAATTTGATGCATTTTCACTATATATATCATTCTGATTGGCTTAGAGCCAAAGGAAAGTTACCTTTTTTTAGCTTTTGTACTGAGTTACTTCCCCTCAAATTCCAAGAATTTGTCTATTTTTAGAAATTCTATTTTTAGATTTTCAATATTTTAGGTATTTTTCTAACTTTTTTTATTATTAGTCCTGTGTAAAAAGTAAAACCATTTTTCTGTGGTAACATGTGTCGGTAAGACCGTTTTTTGTATTCAGTTTTAGTGTATCTCTTATATTAGAGATTTTTATATTTACCTCATCCCTCATCCTGGGCACATAATTATACTAGTATTACTTACATGTGCCGAGGAAACCCAGGATGAAGTACTTCAAAGACGAGTAAAATTTATTTTGATTATCAAGTTTTTTTTACGTTTTATATTTATAAGTGTTTTTAAAATTTCTTATGGTTGATGGTTGCCATTCTTCTGTGACAAGACCGTATGGTGGGGGTATAAGTCACTCCTGTGACAGTTCTAGTTTTTAATCAAGTTCGCCTTTTAAACGCCGGTAGATGTGCTGTGTTTTCATCCCCAAATATTCATGTACTGACGTACGATTTCTTCTTGGATAATTATACAATAGCGGGCTTCGGAAGACTGCAGTGAAATCATTTGAGACAATTCAAACTAAGTTTAAAAAAATTCAGTTTTCAATATTTGCATATTCAACAATAAAATTCATAAAAAGATGCTTTGGAAGCATAGAATGCAACCATAAGGATTACGAAAGTTTATAGGGAGGTTGATAATATCTAGCAGATGACACGTATTGATTTTGAGATCAGTAGGTCAAAGGTCATGGTCACAGTGACCCAGAACAGTTAAACAGTTTCTGGACAATAACTCAAGAACGCTTGGGCCTAGGATTACAAAAGTTGATAGGGAGGTTGATCATAACCAGCAGTTGATCCCTATTGATTTTGAGACCAGTAGGACAAAGGTTAAGGTCAAAGTGACCTGGAAAAGTTAAATGGTTTCCAGATGATAGCTCAAGAATGCTTGAGCCTAGGATCATAGAAGTTGATATGGAAGTTGATCATGACCAGCAGATGACCCCTATTGATTTTGAGACCAGTAGGTCAAAGGTCAAGCTCACAGTGACCAGGAACAGTTAAAGATCCAGACGATAACTTGAGAACGCTTTGGCCTAGGATCACAAAACTTAATTGGGAGGTTGACCATGATCAGCAGTTAATCCCTGATGATTTTGAGTTCAGTAGATCTAAGATCAAGGTTACAGTGACCCAGAACAGTTAAACAGTTTCTGGACGATAACTTGAAAACACATGGGCCTAGGATCACAAAACTTAATAAGGAGGTTGGTCATGAAGGCAGATGACCCCTATTGATTTTGAGGTCAAAGGTCAAGGTCATATTGATCCAGAACAGGTCAAGGGGTTTCCAGATGATAACTCAAGAATGCCTGGGACTAGGATCATGAAAGTTGATAGGGAGGTTGGTCATGACCAGAAGATGACCCCTATTGATTTTGAGATCAGGAGGTCAAAGTTTATAGTGACCTGGAAAAGTTGGACCATTTACGGACGATAACTTGAGAACGCTTGGGCCTAGGATCACAAAACTCAATAGGGATGTTAATCATGATGAGCAAATGGGTCCTATTGATTTTGAGGTCAGTAGATCAAAGGTCAAGGTCACATTTTTAAATCATTTTCGGACGATAACTTGAGAACGCTTGGGCCTATGATCACGAAACTTAATAGGGAGGTTGATCATGACCATTAGATTTTGAGGTTAGTATGTCAAAGGTCAAGGCCACATTGACCGAGTACAGCAGTTACTGAATTCATCAAGGAGGGCATTTGGTGTTCTACAAGCTCTTGTTTACATTCATTTTAATAAAAAAGCAATATGATTTTGTGGTAGTTAAGTTTTTTATGAAATAATTGAACCATAATGAAATTCTGGATATTAATTAGCAGAGAGATCAAGTTGTATTTTTGAAATGTATCAAATGTCTCTAAATTGCCATAAAATTATCATGGGTGAAATAATTACAGATAAATTCAGCTTTCAAAATTTAAGTTTATGTTTGCTTTATGGTAGTTAAATTTGTTATGGGTAATTTAAACTTACATGGATTTTTTTAAGCATAACATATCTAGATTCAACTTTCGTTTCAGATCAATATATTTCTCACCTGTACCCAGTTATGAATTTAAACATCACTTAATGGCAAGCTGTTTAGTTAAATTTTCAGTTTTCAAAGGTATAAGGTTGTAATAGTATATTATATTTGCTGTATGAATGCTCAGAAAAGACCAGCAGAATACTTCAAAGTGGCAATCAAACTTCTTCTAATAAGGTTGATTGCTTTGAATCACTTGCCTCCCGAGTCTAAAGGTTCAAACCTCAAGTTGCTTGAGGAAGCCATCTTGTGGCTTGTGGAATGTTGTTGGTGCTACCAAGATACTGAGCAGTGCCAAACAATGCCACGAGGGACATCTGGTATTGATTCCTCCATTAAATCATGAAAGTCAAAGAATGAACTGAATTGCATCTATTTTACTTAAACCTTAACCTGCCCGCTAGCTCAATAGGGAGCGTGCCGATTTATGGATCGCCTGGTGGTGAGTTTGATTCTTGGGTAAGGCCTTATGTTCTCCGTGACAATTTGATAAAAGAAATTATATCTGAAGTCATTCGTCCACTACCTCTGAATCATGCTGGGAAGTTGGCAGTTACTTGCAATGAACAGGTTTGTACTGGTACAGAATCCAGGAACAATGGTTAGGTTAACTGCCTGCAGTTACATAACTGAAATACAGTTGAAAAATGGCATTATACCCAAAACAAACAAAATTTTCTCAAACCTTGAAACCTACCATACCGTATGATACGTTAAACTTTAGTTTTGACTTGCATCCACAAGTGCACTTTAAACCTTTCTTGGAAACTATTGTACGTTTTTCTAAAATTGTATTAAAGATAAAAAAATTGGTTTTATTTTCCAGAGTCCTTAGTAACCTATAAGCCTTTGTATAAGCTGTGTGCTTGAACCTGGCAACATGTCTCTTTACTATATTAAACAATTTTTCATGTTTTCCAGATTAGCGAAAAACTTGAGAAGTTTTCTAACCAAAGTCAATGAGAAACTGAATACTACAAATGAACCTGTACTAATATGGTTTGTTCTTAATTCTGTTATGTAGATAGTAATTTTTATGTGACACTTTGTATTTAATATGATCTGCCTCACCCCTTTAAAAAAATCCAGTACTCACCAGGTGTTTGTCAGTACTTTTGAGTTGAGAAGCTTTTATCAGTTACACTTCTCCACTGCACTCGCATTAAATTTTCAGTCTGTCCAACAGTTACTGTTTCCAGATAAGTCTTGCAGTGCAATATTCATACAGTCAATGTTAACCAATCTGTCAGTGAGCAATTCAAACGCAGTCTGATCTATATTTGTACTGTTGCCGCTGTTAAAGTTTTTGATATGACAGGACTGATAATCTTTCTAATTTAGCTGCTATGTGATAACTAATGATTGTGTTATTTTCAGAATTCACAGCCTCCAGGATATCCAGATCATTCATATTGTAAATGCTCAGTTGAGGAAGATGAGCATTCTGATTTTGGAAAGTTCACCAATGTTACCACAATAAATCCTGAAAATGGTCAGGGATTTCCTATTGTAGTAGAAGATGAACACACACCATATGAAAAAGGTGATTTATTCTTTCATTTGCAATATGTTGGACTAACTCTTTAAGTTTTAATACATGTGTAATTTGGTTACCATTCCTAGAAGAAACTATTTTTGTCTTCACCATTTATTCAGCAATAATCTTGACAAAATTGCTTTCATATCCAGGGAAAAATAATAAGCTTGCACACCACATACAATGTAATGTTCCACATATAAATGTAAAGCTATATTTCTCAGTTGCTTTAGTGGCAAAAGCAATAATGTAATGAATAATTTTGTTTATTGTCTTTTATTAATGTTGGAAGTTTTCAGTTTTTAGATAGAATAGATATACATGTATTCAAGTATTCTCTGCTTGTCCCCATGGCATTATGGTACAGCTTAGTCTAGTTTCCATAAAACAGAAAATGAATCTACAAAAATCTGCTCCCATCAGACATCTCAAGGCTTTGATTTTTACACTGTCTATGCTTCTAATTTAAAGAGTTAATTGTACTTCATACCTACGGAGACTTTGCCATTTGTATTATTTTTGTATATCTATAGCCATGAAATGAGTAGGAAATGGTGAATCAATAGGAATAATTAAGACATGTAATAGAGTTTCCTATAGTATATGTATAATAATGGAAACTTCATAAAATTTCTTGAATGTCAGAAAACACTGACCCAATAGGGCAGGGTGGGGGGTTGTTTAAAAATGGCGTTAACCATAACAATTTTATAATAATTACTTCATGACCATTTCAGGCAAACCTGAGGATGATAGTAATTTTCGGCCACAAGGGCAACAAACTGTTACTGATGATAGCAGGTAAAGTTTAGTGTAGATTTATGATAAAGGATCTTTTGGGCTTTAGCTCATTTACAAGGGTGATTGAATAAATACTTTCACTAATGGTCTTCCATAGACACCATTGTAAATAACAACACTGAAGTTTCATGTACTAGATAAGGGTTGTTTACTCAACATACCTGTGAAATGTCAATTTAATTCAGTCTGTCTGTTGGTTAGCAATTTTCCTTTCCTCTCTGTAACCCCTTGACGGACTTCAAAGAAACCTGACACAAATGTTCACCTCATCAAAACGACATGCAGAGGGCATGTTTCAGATGGCTCATTTCAAGGTCAAAGTCACACTTAGGGGTCAAAGGTTATACGACTTTGTTTGGTGTGTATATACCAATTCTAGTGGTCTTACCCCATGTGGTTCTGGGACGATCTGTGTATGAAAAGAATTGGAACCACTGCCTTACCCTTGCATGATCGTAAGAGGCGACTAATAGGGTCTTAACACTTGGTTTTGCAGTAACTCTGTGATTCCAGCAGGTATACAAATTTTGATTCCATACCTCATGTTTTTATTTCGATGTAAATGAGATGTGAAACCAAAATTTGTAGTCCTGTTTGGCGCCATATAACCTATACTATGTTGGTGCGCCGTAAAACCCAAATAAATAAATCTAGTGGTCTTGTTGTACAAATTCCTTGCAAAGAGGGTAAAACTGTCACAGGAAAGTTCTATTGAAATAAAGTACTTAAGCTGTAAAAATATTTAACCAAAATAACCAACCCAGGAAAGGTTTGAAAGGCATACATCTGATTTATGACAATGCATTCATCCACAAAAGTCAAATTCTACAGTCTGTCTTAGAACAAGCAAATGCTATTCAGTTTAAGTAACCCACCTAATTCTCCTGACCTAAGTCCTTGAATGTGACTTTTCTACTTTCCTTGCTAGAGAAAATGTTTGCAGGTGCTGTCCTTGGTTCTGAAATTTTCTAATGTCTGAACAGTATACCATGGGGAGACTACTTTGTAACATTAATGTCATGCATAGTAAGGCTCCAAATATATGTTACTGTGCAGGGAGGATACTTTGAAGGGATGATGTAAAAAATGTTTTGATTTCATTGATAATTTAAGCATACAAAGAATAATGATAGAATTTGTTGAATCACTTTCGTAACTCTAGATATTTTGCTTCTCAACGACATATTTCATTGTCTTTTTAATGTAATGAAGTTTTCGATGGTTTAAGTTACACTTCTTCTTCTTTTTCTTCTTCTTCTTCTTCTTCTTCTTTGTTTGCTACTACACTGTCAGACCAGTAGCCTCGATGAAACTTGGGGTGTGCTGCAGATCCTCAATGCCTCTGTACAGTTTCTGCTGGATTGAGGTATCTAGCGGCCAAGTCATAGCTCTCTCTTAATTAAGTTACACAAACTCAGCTCAATTACAGTCTCTTTAGATGACATATGTTTATATGTTATTAAATTTACTGTGTTTGGGTTGCTCAGGATAAAACAAGCAATTTACTCATCTCCTCACAACTTGGAATGATCAGTGTTTTTACTGAACAGTCCCATTGTTTTCTGTCTGTCATAACTTTAAATCTTTGTTTCAGTGTACTATCAGAACAAAAACATTTGCAGCCAGTCACAGAGGAGACAGGAACTGTTTGTAAAGTAAGTGCGTGGTCATGTGCATGATAGTACAAGTGAAAGGGGTACATTGACTGAGGAGTTAAGGTTACTAACTTCGAATGGTTTACCCCGTCACTGCATGGAATATAGAAACTAATCAAACGAAGAAGCTGTCTATCTGGCTACGGAAGGTTGGTTGTTGTACCAGATGCTGTCTAGCTGGCTAGGGAAATGTTGGTGGTTGTACCAGAAGCTGTCTTGCTGGCTAGGGGAATGTTGGTGGTTGTACCAGAAGCTGTCTAGCTGGCTAGGGGAAGGTTGGTGGTTGCATGAAATAATGTTTGCAAGGGCAATGGTGTCTGCCTCTACCATTAAAGCTGGTATGTTACTATATGACTTAAGATTTTGTCTGTCTGACTTAATATCTCAACTTCTTCATGTAAGGAAGCCACCAAGCTGGCTTACAGAAGGTCAGTGGCTCTGCCTAGATGTGTGCCCATGATGAAATAGTGCCAGTCAGGGACCTTGGGTCAGCCTCGACCATGAAAAGCTGGAAAGTTGGCATATGACTAATGATTGTGTCGGTGAGATGTAAAACTGAACAAACAAATAAAATAAAATCTCAACAAGCATAATGGCTTAGTGGTTGAGGCTGCTGTCTTAATACTAGTTGACCTCTCTTTGAGTCCTCACTGCTTTCTGATTCCTGATTCTGTGATGTTGCAATGAATCTGCCAAGATGTTCATTTTTATCTGAAATAATGCCAGTAGCTGCAGTCCTGCCATTAAATCTTGACAGTCAGCATATGACATTTTAAAATTAGAGTGCTATAAATTACGTATGAACGTCTTATTTTCTATTGGCTGATTTTTATTCATTTGTCAGAGTCAACAAATGAACAATATTTAAGAAAGATCAGTCTTTTAAAAGGAATCTGTTAGAAGGAATCTCTCGGATATGCCTTCACTATTCTTTTTAATTAATAAGCATCTTTTTATATCCAGGTTCTTCCAAGAGATGAAATCAAACCAGGTAAGCATTTATGAAAAAAATATACTTTTCATGTCTGCAAATTGTAGCATCTTGATAATTGTATGGGTAAAAGTCATATAAAAAGTATATGTATAAGAAGCAAACCAGGCTGCAGTTTCAATGTCAGGATCACTTAGTGTTCAGATAGTTATTGGTTTGACAATACCATAGTAAATCCATGCATTTATTTTGCTTGGTTGAATTATAAAACATGCTTTCTTTGCCGAGTGGTTTAGGCTGCTACTCCTAATCAGTTACTCCTCAGTGTGTGGGTTCAGAACCTCACTTGCGGTGTAGAACTCTGTGTGTGGAATCATTCCAGCTGACTTACAGAAGGTCTGTGGTTCTACCTAGATCTGTTCCATGTCTGGAACAAAGTCAAGGAAGGCACCTGGGGTCTTCCCTACCATCAAAAGCCGGAAAAGGTTGCAATATGATCTGTAATTATATTTATGTATAAAAAACAACAAAAAGAATTACAAAATGGCTATTGCTGTATTTTTAATGTGGTTTACGTAATGATAGACCTTTGATAAGAAACTTTTGCAGATAGAGTCTGACATATTTCCTCATCGAAGGAGATATGTTTAACTTGTAGGTCCCTAATCACTTGTAGATCAACTTTGTTCTGAAGAAAGACTACAGTTACTGATGTTGTACTGTAATGCTGTATTTTAGGACCCAGTGTTCAAGCTGATGATGATACAGTGGGACTAGCACAACCAGGTGCAAGTGATGAAGGTGAGGATGGAAAAACATCAGAAAATCAGACTGTAAAAAGTAGTATTGTTGGTATTAGCTATAGCCCTACCACTGTAGATAATACCTTAAATATGGCAATTGGACAGTTATATAACAAACTCAGTTATGGACAACATGAAACAATTACTGTTAGTGGTAGCAAAGGTTCATGTTTTAACACCAGGCCAGAAACTGAAGAAACAAACAATATAGCTAAACCATCCTTGCCTTCAAGGTCTTACCCTAAACAAGACCAATACTCATACAGTCCAAATACTGTTAGTAATGACACCAAAGTTAACCTTAAGCATATGTTAATAGCCAGAATGGGTAATCCTTTGCCTCCAAATTCTAGTCAAGACATTGGTCACTCTGAGCAGGAGCAAAAAAAGGACAATCTGGAGGAAAACAGCACTTTGACTGGAACTTTTGAAACTCGAAAAACTATCAAAATTGAAAAATTGATTGATCCAGATACTGTCCCAGTCCCTGCTCTTGAATGTCTAAATGGTGAAGCCACAAACAGTAGCAGTACTTCTGGAGCAAGTGATACTGTGAAAGACACTTTGAGAAACAAAATTCAATGTAAAGTGGTTAAATCTGATCAATCCACAAACCTAGAGTTGGGAACCTCTCATAATAGGAAAACCAAAAAAGGAAAAGGGTCAAGCAAAGTTAAAAAAACTATGAAAAGCAAAGAAATAGAAAATGGTTTAGAAGATAATGGGAAAGTCAAAGAAGAATCCATTCCTGGACCCAGCATTTCATTTGTTGTCTCCCCTCATGGGTCCAACATTCCAACTGCCATCTCCACATCTGGGCCCAAGATTCCTACTACTGCCTCCATTCCTGGGCCCAACATTCCAGCAACTGTCTCCATGCCAGGGCCCAATATTCCCACTCTCACAACTCCTAGGCCCAACATTCCATCAACTGTGAACTGTGAAAGTGTTACAGATGAATGTCCCAGTCCTAGAAAAAAAACCAAAGGAGAAAGCTCAAGAAGAAAGTAGGTCCTGTGTTCTGTATGAGGTAAACTTGAGGTGGAGAAGTAAAAGAAAACGGCAATATGCCATAATATTAGGAATTTTTGGAAAAAGGTAAAATTTTAAGAAAAAGAATGTTAGTAACTTGAAATAATTAGAATCCTGCCAATCGATTAATAAGACTATATTGAGTACTTTTATGTAAAATTTAAACTGGACACAGTTTAAAGGTTCCATAAATGTCACGTTTTAGAATAACAAGCATAGAAATGTAGGAAAAAAGGTATTTTAACTCTCCAAGTTTGTTATGTTCATATAGAATACAGGACCTGGTGGTTTGTATAGGGAGAAAGTGTAAAAGCATCTTGTGCTTATTTTAATGCAGAGTGAAAATATTTTCAGGTGTTTACCAAGACAATATTGTCAAACAATGAATAAATGATGTTGCATTTATAGGCTGATGTTATTTGTGGAGTGCTTACATTTCATGTACTAAACATTCTTCCGATTTAAAGAAATGTAGCTTGAAAAATAAGAAAATGGAAAGGAATGTAATGAATAAAAACTATGAAATGAGACAAATTGGACCAGACTACGTCACAGTCATGACTTTGCCATTAGGACTAGCATTTGCTTATTTTTTGTCCAAGGCAAATATGATTTTTACATAGGGGTCAACTAAAAACATCCTATCTATATTATGTAACAGTTTTGTCAATTTTGAAGGATATGTGAAGAAATGGGAGAAATTTTCCATGTACTTACTGAATGTATTGAACACCCCTTGTATTAAGAATTCTTTGCTCTACTCTCCCCAGACTTTTCTCAAATATGGTACTTTTTGTGATTTTTCTTGCACTGGTATCAATATTTTGCAGAAAGTTCAATTCAAGTAACTGTATATTTTCACCCATAGTCTGTAGTTACACTGGCGAATTATGCATACATTAACATCAGCTAAGTGGTAACAATCTTCAATGTGAAATCATCAATATTCATGGCGGACTAATTTTCATGGATTTGTGGTTGAGTTAATCCACAAAATTTAATCCCAACGAACAAGTAAAATTCCCATTTATTTTATGTTCAAAAGTTGAAATCCAAGAATTCATATCCCAATGAAATTGCCGTTTTTACCAAAACCACGAAATTTCATGCCCATGAAATTAAATGATTTTACAGTAACCTGTTTTATAATATGTCTTGAACATTGTATTTAGCATGTTGTAATTGTTTGCATGTATTACTGTTACTGTTAACTATTGTTATATGTTACATTATAAATGTTTAATGCTTTTGAATATTGTGAAATCATTAAATTTCTGTTGTTTTGTTTATTGTGAAAACTAACTTTTCCTTGGCACATTGATTTGCGGACATGAAATAATTGGAAATTTCATTTGTACCTGGTGAAAATTGCCATTAATCCTTGGTACATTCTTTTCAGGACATAAAGTAATTTGAAATTTTATTTGTTCCTGGTGATGAAATTGAAAAAAAAAATCTTGAAAACAGTGATTTCATAGTACAATTTAGCGTTAATATATTTGAGCCGCACCATGAGAAAACCAACATAGTGCATTTGTGACCAGTCTGGTCAGGATCCATGAGGTTCACTTTCAAACCCTATTGCATTTAGAGAAACCATTAGCGAACAGCATGGATCCTGTGCATCTGCGCAGTCTGGTCTGGATCCGTGCTGGTTGCAAACACACTATGTTGGTTTTCTCATGGCTCGGCTCATTTGATGTTTAAATAAACCTGTTGTAAAACCCTTGTTTAAACAATTTACATTTTATTGTTACCGTTGTCTTTTATGTTGAATATTTGTTTCATCCTGTTAATTGTTAATTTTGTAAAATGTTTATTGTTGAAGTAATTGGTTAATTTAAAAGAATAAATCAGTTTTGTTTCCTTCCTGTGGTTTATTAGCTCACCTGAGCCAAAGGCTCATGCAAACAAGAAAGAAAAAAATACATTTGAAGAGGCCCTGCCCTGGGGGTCCCAAATTTAAAATAGACATATAGGGGAAAAAAATCTTCTTGTCTGAAAGTTTAAGGCCTGGACGTTTGATATTTGGTATGTAGCATTGCCTAGTGCATGTCTAACAAGATTGTTCAAATTATGCCCCTGGGGTTAAAAGAGGCCCCGCCCTGGGTGTCACTTGTTATAATTATGAGTTATATAGGAAAAATACTTCAAAAAATATAAGATCATATTTTCTAGAATGTTTAATTATAATTACCTGATGCGATTAGGGATCAGTTGACTGTGACCTTGACCTGCTGACCTACTTTCTTGTTTTTTAAGATACAGCCTTGAAATTAGGATGACATGTACAGTTTTGCACACCGATTTTAAAACTGACTTTCAGTGACCATGAATATGACTTACTGACCTACTTTCTAATATTTTAGCATCAGTTTGCCATTTTAAACATGTGGCTCATATTATTCAGGTGAGCGATTCAGGGTCATCATGACCCTCTTGTTTTTTCATGCCACCAAAATTTTTGGATGGGCACTTGCAGTTGCCCGTGTCTGTCCTTCTGTCTATCCGTCTGAATTTGTGTTGTACATATTGTCTCAAAAAGTATTTGACCCAGCATCATCAGACCTCACAGGATTGTTATTCAACATGTGTAATACACCTGATATTTATGCCCTCCATCAAAGAAGGAGGGGTATATTGTTTTGCATTTCTATTGGTCGGTTGGTCTGTTGGTCAGTATGTAGACCAGTCCATTTCCAGATGATAACTCTTAGGCTTAGGATCATGAAAGTTGATAGGAAGATTGGTCATAACCAACAGATGAACCCTATAGATTTTGAGATCAGTAGGCCAAAGGTCAAGGTCACAGTGATCTGGAACAGTTAAACAATTTCTCAAGAACGCTTTGGCCTTGGATGGTAAAAAAAAGGGAGGTTGGTCATGACTAGCAGATGACCTGTATTGATTTTGAGATCAGTAGGTCAAAAGTAAAAGTCACAGTGACATGGAACAGTTAAATGGTTTCCAAATGATAACTCAAGAATGCTAATGCTTAGGATCATGACAGTTGATAAGGAGGATGGCCATGACCAGCAGATGACCCCTACTGATTTTGAGGTCAGTAGGATAAAGGTAAAGGTCACATTGACCCAGATCTTTTAAACCGTTCCAGATAATAACTTTAGAACGCTTTGGCGTATGATTACCAAAATTAATAGGGAGATTAATCATGACTAGCATATGACCCTATTGATTTTGAGGTTAATAGGTCAAAGGTCACAGTGACCCAGAACAGTTAAACGATTTCTAGATGATAACTCAAGAATGCATGGGCCTAGGATCGTGAAAGAAGATAGGGAGGTTGGTCATGACCAGCAGATGGCCCCTATAGACTTTTAGGTCAGTAGGCCAAAGGTCAAGGTCACTGTGACCCAAACAGTTAAATGATTTTCGATGATATTTCAAGAATGCTTGAGCCTAGGATCATGAAAGTTGATAGGGAGGATGGTCATAACAAGCAGATGACCCCTATTGATTTTGAGAGCAGTAGGTCAAAGGTCAATGTCACAGTGACCAGGAACAGTTAAACAGTTTCCTAATGATAACTCAAGAGCGCATGGAGCTAGGATCACGAAAGTTGACAGGGAGGTTAATCTTGACCAGCAAATAACCCCTATTGATTTTGAGGTCAGTAGGTCAAAGGTCAATGTCACAGTGACCCAGAAAAGTTAAATGGTTTCCAGATGATAACTCAAGAATGCTTATGCTTAGGATCATGACAGTTCAAGGTCACATTGACCCAGAACATTTAAACCATTTCCAGAAGATAACTTGAGAATGCTTTGGCCTAGGATTACCAAACTTAATAGGGTGGTTAATCATGACCAGCATATGACCCCAATTGATTTTGAGGTTAATAGGTCAAAGGTTAAGGTCACATTGACCCAGAGCTGTAGAACTGTGTTCAGTTACCAAATAATTTTTGTTCCTTTTACTGAATGCATCAAAGGGGGCATTTCATGTTTTATGAGCTCTTGTTTTATTCTGATCTCACACAGTTGAACCAGAGTTATGGACTAGAATATGCATAAAAAGTGCCCAAGTTTGTGTCGCATGTATCTCAAAAAGTATTTGACCCAGGTTTCTGAAACATTACATGAATATTGTTTAGCATGTGAAGTTGCGCACCTGTGGTTTTGTTAATGATACCGCTCAGCCAGACCGAGTTATGGTAAAAATGTGTATATAAGTTTTGTGTCACATATATCTGAAAATGGATTTGACCTAGGGTCATGAAACCTCATAGGAATATTATTCAGCATTTGAAGTTGTGCACTTGGGATTTTGTTCTGCATTTCTGTCAGTCAGATCAGAGTTATGGCCCTTGATTGTCAAAAATATGCATAAAGAGCATACATATTTGTGTCAGATGTATCTCAAAAGCATTTGACTTGGAGTCATAAAACATTAGGGGGTTGTTATATAGCATGTGAAGTTGTACACCTAGTGTTCTGTTTGGCATTTTACACAAACAGACACAGAGTTACTGTCGTTGACGTACTGAAAAATACCCATGAAGTGCTTAATAGTTTTATGTTGCTTATAATTTTAAAAAGTGGGTTATCTGATCAGAGGTCAAAAAAGTGGTCACCAGGTCAAATCAGAGCCACATTTTCTAGCTGATCTACATGAAACCAGGTCAGAGTATTTATCATTTTAAGATCAAAGTCGGCCACTGAACTTAAGGTCATCTTGAGTCAAAACTTAGTTTTGAAACACTAGTTTCAATCAAAAACTTTGTTTGCTTTCATTTGGCCACAAATTTTATAGAACTTAATGAATAATGGTAGTAGTCTTAAGTCTATAAAATCTAGGTCATGTTTGAAACTGTATCACTGAGGCAAAAAGAAAGTCTCTGGTCAAATTGTAGAAAAACCTCTACACTCTTGAGGCCACATTTTGTTCTTGATCTGTAGTGTTTGTCTATTTTGAAGGTCAAGGTCAAAAATTAGGTCTGTAGGTCGAATTGCAGGAAAAATCACACTTTGATACCACATTTTCTAGCTGATCTAAACATGGTAGAAATGCTAGTCTTAATGAATTTTAGATAAAGTTGGAAATTTGGCATTTACAGTAAAAGGTCAAATCATACAAAAAGCTTGTTAACATTCTAGATGTTTTTTCAATACTTTATCTACTTGAATCCTTAACCTGGCATGCTTGTCGTAGTGAAATCTTTGTCAAGTCCTTAACTGGGATATCTAGGGTATAAAGCAGAGTCAAGTGAGTGATACAGAGCCTGCTCGACTCTCTTGTTAATTTTTGTTCAGGGTAATGGTATAGGCAGATGGTCAGTTGTTAACATTTTAGTATAAACATCTACTCTGACACTACTAGTCAGAGTTATATCAAACTTGTTCTATACCATCCTAGCAAGGTCCCCTCTGATGTTTGTTCAAATGGGGGCACTTGGCCCACTTTAGAGGCAGCTAGAAGTAAAAATAAAAAAAATTTAAAGAACTTCTCATGAACCACTTAATGGATTTTCAATAAACCTGGTCTGTAGCATCATTATAAGGTCCTCTTCTAAGTTTGTTCATATGGGAAATTGGCCCCTTTAACAGGTCACTGGAGCTAAAAATATATCTTTCATGAGCCATTTGACAGGTCCCCATCAAACTTTGTGGGTCACATCATTTATAATAGCCTCTCCCAAGGTTTGTTCAGATGGGAATTTTGCCCATTTTAGGGCCACTACAGCTAAAAATAGAAAAAAAAGAACCTTTTAACAAGTTTTTAGCTCCACTAACCGTAGAATAGTGGGGGGCTATTCTACTCGCCCTGGCGTCGGCGTGACCTTTTTGGTTAAAGTTTTTCAGCAACCTTTGTTAGCTCACCTGTCACAAAGTGACAAGGTGAGCTTTTGTGATCGTGCAGCCTCCGTCGTCCGTCCGTCAGTGCGTCCGTGCGTAAACTTTTGCTTGTGACCACTCTAGAGGTCACATTTTTCATGGGATCTTTATGAAAATTGGTCAGAATGTTCACCTTGATAATATCTAGGTCAAATTCGAAACTGGGTCATGTGCATTCAAAAACTAGGTCAGTAGGTCTTAAAATAGAAAAACCTTGTGACCTCTCTAGAGGCCATATTTTTCATGAGATCTTCATGAAAATTGGAGAGAATGTTCACCTTGATGATATCTAGGTCAAGTTCTAAACTGGGTCAACTGCGGTCAAAAACTAGGTCAGTAGGTCTAAAAATAGAAAAAGCCATATTTCTCAATGGATCTTCATGAAAGTTGGTGAGAATGTTCACCTTGATGATATCTAGGTCAAGTTTGAAACTGGGTCATGTGCGGTCAAAAACTAGGTCAGTAGGTCTAAAAATAGAAAATCCTTGTGACCTCCCTAGAGGCCATATCTTTCAATGGATCTTCTTGAAAATTGGTGAGAATGTTCACCTTGATGATATCTAGGTTAAATATGAAACTGGGTCACGTGCCATCAAAAACTAGGTCATTAGGTCTAAAAATAGAAAAACCTGTTGACCTCTCTGGAGGCCATATTTTTCAGTGGATCTTCATGAAAATTGGTCAGAATGTTCACCTTGATAATATCTAGGTCAGGCTTGAAACTGGGTCACATGTGGTCAAAAACTAGGTCAGTAGGTCTAAAAATAGAAAAACCTTGTGACCTCTCTAGAGGCCATATTTTTCATGAGATCTTCATGAAAATTGGAGAGAATGTTCACCTTGATGATATCTAGGTCAAGTTCAAAACTGGGTCAACTGCGGTCAAAAACTAGGTCAGTAGGTCTAAAAATAGAAAAAAGCCATATTTCTCAATGGATCTTCATGAAAGTTGGTGAGAATGTTCGCCTTGATGATATCTAGGTAAGTTTGAAACTGGGTCATGTGCGGTCCAAAACTAGGTCAGTAGGTCTAAAAATAGAAAATCCTTGTGACCTCCCTAGAGGCCATAGCTTTCAATGGATCTTCTTGAAAATTGGTGGGAATGTTCACCTTGATGATATCTAGGTTAAATACGAAACTGGGTCACGTGCCTTCAAAAACTAGGTCATAAGGTCTAAAAATAGAATAACCTGTTGACCTCTCTGTAGGCCATATTTTTTAATGGATCTTAATGAAAATAGGTCAGAATGTTAACCTTGATGATATCTAGGTCAGGCTTGAAACTGGGTCACATATGGTCAAAAACTAGGTCATTAGGTCTAAAAATAGAAAAGACATTGTGACCTCTCTAGAGGCCATATTTTTCATGAGATCTTCATGAAAATTGGTGAGAATGTTCACCTTGATGATATCTAGGTCAAGTACAAAACTTGGTCACGTGCCTTTAAAAACTAGGTCATTAGGTCAAATAGTAGAAAAACCTTGTGACCTCTCTAGGGGCCATATTTTTAGCTCACCTGTCACATAGTGACAAGGTGAGCTTTTGTGATCACGCAGCGTCCGTCGTCTGTCCGTGCGTGCGTGCGTAAACTTTTCCTTGTGACCGCTCTAGAGGTCACATTTTTCACGGGATCTTTATGAAAGTTGGTCAGAATATTCACCTTGATGATATCTAGGTCAAGTTCGAAACTGGGTCACGTGCGGTCAAAAACTAGGTCAGTTGGTCTAAAAATAGAAAAACCTTGTGACCTCTCTAGAGGCCATATATTTCACAAGATCTTCATGAAAATTGGTCAGAATGTTCATCTTGATGATATCTAGGTCAAGTTCGAAACTGGGTCACGTGCCTTCAAAAACTAGGTCAGTAGGTCTAAAAATAGAAAAACCTTGAGACCTCTCTAGAGGCCATATATTTCAAAAGATCTTCATGAAAACTGGTCAGAATGTTCACCTTGATGATATCTAGGTCAAGTTCGAAAGTGGGTCACATGCCATCAAAAACTAGGTCAGTAGGTCAAATAATAGAAAAACCTTGTGACCTCTCTAGAGGCCATATTTTTCATGGGATCTGTATGAAAGTTGGTCTGAATGTTCATCTTGATGATATCTAGGTCAAGTTTGAAACAGGGTCATGTGCGGTCAAAAACTAGGTCAGTAGATCTAAGAATAGAAAAACCTTGTGACCTCTCTAGAGGCCATACTTGTGAATGGATCTCCATAAAAATTGGTCAGAATGTTCATCTTGATGATATCTAGGTCAAGTTCGAAAGTGGGTCACGTGCCATCAAAAAGTAGGTCAGTAGGTCAAATAATGAAAAAACGTTGTGACCACGCAGTAACTAGAAAAACAAGAGGACCATAATGGTCCTGAATTGCACACCTGTCCCCACATGACCCAGTTTTGAACTATGACGTCGTTTTTTCTATTATTTGCACACCTGTCCCCACATTGCGTTGTGACCTCTCTAGAGGCCATATTTTTCATGGGATCTGTATGAAACCTGGTCTGAATGTTTATCTTGATGATATATAGGTCAAGTTTGAAACTGGGTCAACTGCGATCAAAAACTAGGTCAGTAGGTCTTAAAATAGAAAAACCTTGTGACCTCTCTAGAGGCCATACCCTTGAATGGATCTTCATGAAAATTGGTCAGAATGTTCACCTTGATGATATCTAGGTCAAGTTTGAAACTGGGTCACGTGCCTTAAAGAACTAGGTCAGTAGGTCAAATAATTAAAAAAAACCTTGTGACCTCTAGAAGACCATATTTTTCAATGGATCTTCATGAAAATTGATCTGAATGTTAACCTTGATGATATCTAGGTCAGTTTCGAAACTGGGTCACGTGCGGTCAAAAACTAGGCCAGTAGGCATAAAAATAGATAAACCTTGTGACCTCTCTAGAGGCCATATTTTACATGAGATCTTCATGAAAATTCGTGAGAATGTTCACCTTGATGATATCTAGGTAAAGTTCAAAACAGGGTCACGTACCTTCGAAAACTAGGTCAATAGATCAAATAATAGAAAAACCTTGTGACCTCTCTAGAGACCATATTTTTCAATGGATCTTCATGAAAATTATTCAGAATTTTTATCTTGATAATATCTAGGCCAAGTTCAAAACTGGGTCACATGAGCTCAAAAACTAGGTCACTATGTCAAATAATAGAAAAAACGACGTCATACTCAAAACTGGGTCATGTGGGAACAGGTGAGCGATTCAGGACCATCATGGTCCTCTTGTTCAATGAATCTTCATGAAAATTGGTCAGAATTTTTATCTTGATGATATCTAGGTCAAGTTCAAAACTGGGTCACATGAGCTCAAAAAATAGGTCACTCTGTCAAATAATAGAAAAAACGACGTCATAGTTCAAAACTGGGTCATGTGGGGACAGGTGTGCAATTCAGGACCATTATGGTCCTCTTGTTTTTCTAGTTACTATTGCTTATATCTTACTGTAACTTCACAGAAACATTGTCCAGCATGCAAACAAAGTATGTGCAGGGGCTGGGCCCATTATACCCAAGGTCAAGGTTACAAAGGTGTTATACTTAGATTATTTTTAAGGTTAAAGTTTTTTGGCAACCTTTGTTTTCTGTCATATCTTTGTTACTATTGCTTATATCTTACTGTAACTTCACCTAAACATTGTCCAGCATACAAACAAAGTATTTGCAGGGCTGGGCCCATTATACCAAAGGTCAAGGTCACCGAAGAGTTATACTTGGAATTATTTTCATGTTAATTTTTCGAAAGCTTCGTTTATAGACATATCTTTGGTACTTCAAAAGATAATGACTTGAAATTAAAAATATTTCTTTGTAATCATCATCTGCATGTGTGATTACACTCCCCATAACTCTAATTGTATTTTTGACAGAATTATGCCCCTTTCATACTTAAAGTTTTTAGGCAATCTTTACTTTCTGGATATAACTCTAGTACAATATACAATATAAGATAGTGACTTTAAACTTAAATTGTATCTTTATCATCATCATCTGCATGTGTGGTAACAATCCTTATACCTCTGATTTGTATTTTTGACAAAATTATGCCCTTTTAATACTTAAATTTTTTGACAAACTTCATTTTCTGGACATGACATTGGTACTATATAAGATAATGAATTGAAACTCAAAATATATTTTTACCATCATCATCATTACCCCTTCCATACTTGACCTTTAATCCCTCTGAGTAGTAGGGTCTTTTTATATCTTGGTGTATCTTCCTTTTAAAGTAGAGGTCTCTTATTGGGACATACATTCATTTTACTGTCAAATCACCGAATAGTGGAGCGCGCTGTCTTACGGACAACTCTTGTTCTTAAGATCTACTTGATGGATCTCCATCAGACATGGTCTAAAACATCATCATATGGTTCTCTCCAAAATTTGTTCAACATAGGGGCACTTGGCCCCATTAAGGAACCACTAATTAGAGATAAATATAAAAATACATTTTACAACTTCTTCTCATGTTCTCATCAACCGCTGGATGGATCTTCACCAAACTTGATCTGTGGCATTATTATAAGGTCCTCCCTTCATTTTATTCAGTTTTGGGAACTTTGCCCCATTTTTTTACCACTACAGTAGAGCAAAAAAATAGAAATACAGTCAAACCTGTCTATAAAGACCACCATTAGGAGAGCCAAAATGTGGTGTTTATTGGGAGATGGCCTTTTTTCATAGGTTAATATACACTGTAAATGTTAAAATGGGAAACAAAACATGTGGCTTTTAGAGTCAGGTGGTCTCTGTTCAGAGGTGGTCTTTAACGCTGGTTTGACTGTACTTTTAAATTCTCATGAAGTGCTAGATGGAGTTTCATCAAACCTGGCCTGTAGCATTCTTATAAAGTCATCTGTTAAATTTCTTCAAATAGGGGCACTTGGCCCCTTTAATGGTCCACTGGAACTAAGAATAGAAATATCTTTATATGACTTTTCCTTTTAACTGCATGGCGGGTCTTTATTTACCATTCATGATTCATTCATGCTATAAATAAAGGCAAGGTCAGATGAGTGACTTAAGATCATTCTGGCCCTCTTGTAAATGTTGATTTTTCAATTTGAACAAAATAAAAGCTAATTAGTCTTTGAGTTTATGCTTCGACAGTTTTCTAGTTTTCTTATCTTTCTGTCAAACTACAAAATTATCTGTCTAGCAAGTGTGACTTTGTACTGTTTAGCTCATTTAGAATCACATAATTTAGTCCAGGGGTGACCTGCAAGTATAGATTGGTAGTGTCAGCATTTTCAATAAGTTTGCATAATCATCTTAAGAACTGCTTGATGGATATTCTCCAAACTAGATCTGTAGCATCCTTTAGGTTTAGTTTTTGATCTTCTTGACTGTAGTCATTGATTTACAGCTGCAAAAACTATGAATAAAAGCTTTAAACAACTTCTCATGAGCTGCTTAATTGTTGCATGCTCACTAAACTTGATCTGTAGCATCCTCTTGATAGACCTTTTTATTTAGGGTGGCACTTTGATTTGCCTTTGTCAGTACATTTGTCTGTCCAGATGTCCTTCTGTCTGTCCATCCAAATTTGTGTTGTGCATATTTCTCTCAGATTAGAGTTACGGCCCTTGACTTTTTAAAAATATGAGACGGAATCTCATGCGCAAGAACCGGGTCCCTAGTTCTAAGGTCAAGGTCACACTTAGAGGTCAAAGGTCAAATTCAAGAATGACTGTCTGGAGCATTTCTTCAAGCATGGAGGAATTTTGATGTTACTTGGCACAAATGTTCACCATCATAAAGTGGAGTGTCATGTGCAAGAACAAGGTCCCTAGGTCTAAGGTCAAGGTCACACACACAGGTCAAAGGTCAGATACAAGAATGTCAACATTGATCGGAGCATTTCTTCTTCATGCCTAGAGGGATTTTGAAGTTACTTGGCACAAATGTTCGCCACCATGAGTCTGAGTGTCATGCGCAAGAACCAGGTCCCTAAGTCTAAGGTCAAGGTCACACTTGACGCCAAAGGTCAGATACAAGAATGACTTTGTCCGGAGCATTTCTTCATGCATGGAGGGATTTTGATGCAACTTGGCAAAATTTTCACCACGAGACGGAGTGTCATGCGCAAAAACCAGTTCCCTAGGTATAAGGTCTAGGTTGCACGTACAGGCCAAAGGTCAGATACAGAAATGACTTTGTCTGGAGCATTTCTTCTTCATGCATGGAGGGATTCGTTTTGATGTAATTTGGCACAAATGTTCACCACCATGAGATGGAGTGGCATGCGCAAGAACAAGGTCCCTAGGTCTAAGGTCAAGATCACACTTAGAGATCAAAGGTCTATATATCCACTGACAAAAATGCAATTCGGGCAGCATCCATCATTTTTTAGCTCGACTATATGAAGTATAAAGAGAGCTATCCTACTCGACCCGGCGTCAGTGTCTTTCCGCGTCCCCCTGTGCCCTTGGTTAAAGTTTTTTTTACACTTTCTCTTTTTTCTACTTATCTCTGTAATTACTTAATGGATTTGATTCAAACTTGAAATAGTTATTTCTCATCATCACCCACATCATCTGACATAAAGGCAATAACTCTGGCACCAATATTTTATGATTTATGCCCCCTTTTCACTTAGATTTTCAGGTTAAAGTTTTGATGCACTTTCACTCTATCTCTGTTATTACTGAATGGATTTGATTCAAACTTAAAATAATTGTTCAACATTATCACCCACATCATATGACACAAGGTGCATAACTCTGGCACAAATTTTTCATGAATTATTCCCCCCTTTTTACTTACAATTTTAGGTTAAAGTTTTTATGCACTTTCACTCTATCTCTGTTATTACAAAATGGATTTGAATCAAACTTGAAATAGTTTTTCAACATCATCATCCATATCATATGACACAAGGTACAAAACTCTGGCACAATTTTTTCATGAATTATTTTCCCTTTTTAATCCCCCGCCGTGGCGGAGGGATTATAGGAATGGTTTGCGTCCGTCCTTCCGTCCTTCCGTCCGTCCTTCTGTCCGTCTTTCCGTCCGTCCTTCCGTCCGTCCGTCCTTCCGTCCGTAACAAAATCGTGTCCGGTACATATCTCCTAAACCCCTTGAAGGATTTTCATGAAACTTGGGTCAAATGATCACCTCATCAAGACGATGTGCAGAACCCATGAGTCAGCCTTGTCGGTTCTAGGGTCAAGGTCACAACTCAAGGTCAAAGGTTTGAGCCTGCCATTTTGTGTCCGCTCTATATCTCCTAAACCCCTTGAAGGAATTTTATAAAACTTAGGTCAAATGATCACCTCATCAAGACGATGTGCAGAACCCATGAGTCAGCCATGCCGGCTCAAGGTCAAGGTCACAACTCAAGGTCATAGGTTTGAGCCTTCCATTTTGTGTCCGCTCTATATTTCTTAAACCCCTTGAAGGAATTTTATAAAACTTGGGTCAAATGATCACCTCATCAAGACAATGTGCAGAACCCATGAGTCAGTCATGCCGGCTCAAGGTCAAGGTCGCAACTTAGGGTCAAAGGTTTGAGCCTTCCATTTTGTGTCTGCTCTATATCTCCTAAACCCCTTGAAGGATTTTCATCAAACTTGGGTCAAACGATAACCTCATCAAGGCGATGTGCAGAACTTATGAGTCAGCCATGTCGGCTCAAGGTCAAGGTCACAACTGAAGGTCAAAGGTTTGAGCCTTCCATTTGGTGTCCACTCTGTATCTCCTTAACCCCTTGAAGGATTTTCATCAAACTTGGGTCAAATGATCACCTCATCAAGAACTCATGAGTCAGCCATGTCAAGTGAAGGTCAAGGTCACAACTGAAGGTCAAAGGTTTTAGCTCTGTATCTCCTAAACCCCTTGAAGGATTTTCATGAAACTTTGGTCAAATAGTAAATACTCATAGGCCAAAAAAAAATTTATCTGGAGCCCTGTCTACACAGCTTCTTATTGCCATGTACCCTTGTCCCAAGTTTGAAGTCAATAGCCACAGATGAACATAGAAACACATATTATTTCCTGTTTTTTTTCGTCGACGCCGTCTCAATTCATTTTCGTTACCTATGCCACGTGACTTAAGTTTGCAAATCAAACTTCTTGATAACGCATTATAGATAATTTATCAAAATGGAAGATTTATGCAACACTCTGCCTGAGACAAGAGTGTCAATTTCTTTCACTCTGTTGATTGTGCTACGCTGAGTGAAATGTAGACAAAGCGTTTATTCTAAACGACGCTGTTTACACTTTTAAAGCTAACTTTGGCTCAGTATATTTAGCAAGAATATTAATATATCTCAAAATGATAAGCAAGTTAAATAAATAATTATGATAAAAACCTGTTCAAATACCAACATATATCAAATTAAAGAAAGAGCTGAATACGGTCTGCGTATCACATGAATAAGGGTGTGATAAGAGAGTTTTATGTAGAGAAATGCTTTTTAAAAAAATTTCTTTGTTACAATTGTCGTCTGTATATGAAAAGGTTTCTTGCTTTTGTGACTTATTCAGACTGCGTATTAAAATGAGTACTTGTTTGCTTTGATATATTTGTTATAAATTATTTAACTGATTTATTATATATGAATATTTATCTTTAGTATGGTATGCAAATATTGAACTCAGTTGAAATCTGTTTTATTATATATATGCTATATAATGACTGAATCTCATTACACTGAAAATAAGGTACGCTGCATACAGTTTATCTGTGCGATATGACTACGGTCAAACCTTGCTTATAAAACAGAACTACTGAAATAATTATAATTTTATGTTTTGCTTTACCTTCACATTTTTATAGGTGTGATGTCATTGTTCAAAGATTCATGAATAGCGAATATGCATTTGTTAAAGCGGGATCAGTTGGCCTATTTTAGAAATAAATAAAAATAATAAATAAAAAAATCCTTTGATTTTTTCTCATGTATTCTAATCAAACTTGATTTGTAGCATCTTTATTAGGCCCGCAGCCAACTTTGTTCAGCTGGGACATTTAACCCCCTTTAGGCTAGAGCTAAAACTAGAAATGCCTTTATACAGCGTCTCATGAACAGCTTGGTGGATCTTTGTCATACTTGGTCTGGAGCATCATTATAAGGTCCTCTTCCAAATGTATTTATATAGGAACTTGGGCCCCATTAGGGACCACTATAGCTAAAAGTAGATATGCCTTTCTTCGCATTAACCACTAAAATGTAATAGATTTTTATCAAACTCGATGTGTAACAATATCGTAAGGTCTCCTGCTATTTTGTTACAAATGGGGATAGGGACCAATTTAGCTCAAAATATAAACACGTTTAATGACCTCTTCTCATGAACCGCTTCATGAATCTTCATCAAACTACTGCTGTAATTCTTCATCTAAGGATAAACGAAACAAAATTGCAGCCCTACGAAACCTTTGCGAAAAATTAAAGAGAACCATTTAAATTGTTAAAGTGCGGTGTTTAGTTTTGCAATTTGAAAAATGTTAGATGAAAGATGAATGTTAGATGAAAAATTCATAAACTTCCTTTCTTATTACAATTCGCCGACCATCATTTTTAAAGATATTTCTTGTTTGTTTTGTTTCTCAAAACGGATAAATATTAAATGGAAAAGAAAAAAATAACCATTCAAGGCAAAAGAGTCAATAATTATATGTAATCATTTTAGAGGAAATTATTACTCATACTTTGAAGTTTCACTAAATCAAGATACTCAATCATGTATTCATCTATTCTTAACCTTTACACTTTGTTTTATTCATCTCAACAATATTTTAAAGCTGTTCTGACTTTGAAAAGAGCAATTTGACTTTTGAATTTGATTTGGTTTTGTGGCTACAATATCACACTTGATGATCGACTATCCTGACGCCCGCTGGACAAAAAAAAAAACGCTAGAAAAGTTACCCAGCTGTAAATCAGTAGGTAAAGTTTTTCATTTATTTCTATCGAAGCCAATTCTACAAATCAGCTTGACAATTTTGTCGAGGAATGGACATGGCTTACATTTAAAACTTCTAGGTTGAAAATGATAGTTATGTTTTTAGAAGTCCCTAACAATTTCTTCAGTTTGAAAAATCGAACAAAAATCCAAAGATTCACACAGTTTTGCTTATGAACAACCTGTGAAAACTTGTGTGACTTATTGAATTATGGGGTCACCGAATTCACGCTACCCCTACCCCCAAATCACAACATAGCTTAGTTTGGCTGTTTTTCTGACATATCTCTTTTCAAATCTTAATATTTTACATTCTCATTCTACAGTTGTTCACTACAGGCGAGAAACGAATCATGGAACATGAGAAAGATGGTTTTCCTTTCAAAAGAGGTCTTCATAACTGTAAAACTGGCGACTTAATTGCAAAATGGTTTGAATATGCAGAAAGTATAACAATTACGCCAATACGACAACTTCGCTGAAAATACTGATCATGTTATTTTTGAAAGTCTCTTTAAATATACTTTCTATATGATAAAGCTTTTTTCATATTATTCTTATTCAAAGTACCAATAAACATGTTTTCCGTTGTAAATCACTGCTTACATGAAGACTATTTGCATTATGCAATTGTGTTTATTGTTCGGAGTTTTCACACTTGAAACACAAACAAAGCATCGTTTTTATACAATATCATTGATCAATATTATACAACGGATTCAAATATTCTAATGTTTGCGATTTCAGATGTTTGTTGTACGGAAGCTGTTGCTTTGAAAAGGTTCATTTATTTGGCAACTTGGCTAGATAGAAACATTATCGTTTGCAAAGAGGTTTTAGCTCTCCGGAGATGTGTAAAAATGTTATCCTCAACATGTATTCATAGACACATAATAGAAACATATTCCATACAAAACAAAATTGTTTCCTAATATTAGAAATAAAAGAAATAAAGAATAAATACTCTCCTAAACATTCCATGATATAAAAAAGAAAGATTTTTTTTCAGCTCTGTTTATTTTTACGTTATACGGGGCAGTTACCCTAACCAGTATTCCTGGATTCTGTATTCTCAACAAGTAACTTCTATCTTCATCACATGTATCAGAGGTGGATTACGAATGATTTCGGACACGTGCCTTCTATCAAATCATCACGCCCTACCTGGGGACCGAACTTGTGATCCATAGATCTGCGCTGCTTCTACTGAGCTAAGCTGAGTGGGGCAAAAGAAAGAAAGAAAGAAAACAACGGTTGTGCCTGACACTCGCTGTAACTCAACGAAACCTCTCTTATATCATGAATACTGAACTTGTAAAAGTTATGATTTATTTCAAATAGCGTCTGTGGTATAAAATTTCAAAAAAATGAAACTGTAAAACCTATTCAAATTATGTGAACGCATGTGTGGTAAGATAATTAATCGGGCAAGCCCATGTCAACCTATCTTATGGTCAGATGTTACAAGGGTGGTGAAGTAAGAAACGAAATAGTAAAAATGTAAGACCTTGGGAGGTGCGTGCGTGTGTGCATACTTAGGGAAGGTTAGGGATTATATTAAGAAAAACAAGATGCAAACAACCTTTACTCCCTTGGAGGGGCGGTTGAATCAAGGGTCGTACATCTGAAATCGCATGTACAGTCAAATTAAATCAGGGTTATGGGGATTATTTCCCCAGGTGTAGACTTTGATAGTAAATATCTGTTTTAAGTTTTAAGTCAAAAGATCTAATTGTAACAGAGATATTAAACTTTATCAAAAACTTCGAAAAGTCAAAAGAATGCAACATTGTTATATATATTACATATTTTCTAGCAGCATTTTCAAATTAAAGTATAATCATTCAATTACACACATGCTGTATGCCAATATTATTACCTTTTTTCACAAGTTCACTTTGCAGTGCATCTGCAGGTCAAACTTTTTCAGCCCCAGGTGAATTATTTTTAATGCAAAATGGCTTATACATTCAATTTTAAGGTTTTATTAGTCACTCGAGAACCAAATCAAGGTAAGTATATTTCTTCACTTTTCCCTCGCTCAACATAAACCAAAAAATATTTTAATTATTTTTTAGCTCGCTGCCTTGATTTTTTCTGGAAAACAAGAGCTGTCGGATGACAGCGCGCTAGACTATTTAAAGAATTGATTGAAGAATGGGGTCAAAATATTACCACAGAATTTCAGACAAAAAAAAAATTGATTAGACAAACCATGTTCCTGTATTCGTGGATTCTAATAAGTCTTGCACTAAAGGCAATGTGTGACAATGATGGTAATGAAGTGTTCAAAGTTTCAAAGTCAGACAGTTTAATCAAAATATGGAATGGTATGAAAAACTTAACTGATTTGCAAATCCAAAAAGGGACATTATTCAGCCAAAATAGTTGTCAGAATTATGTACTCTTGCCTACAGATGGAAATCATGATGATAAACAAGTGTTCAAAGTTTAAAAGCCATATGTCAAATATTTTTGACAAAACATGGACTTGTACAAAAACAGAACCGATTTCCAAGTCCAAAAAGGGCCATAATTCCACCAAAATACATGTAGATGACATTTATGTACTACTGCCTACAGATAGAGGCTATAATACTGAACTATAACACACTGAACAAGTGATAAAAACTTCAAAGCTATATGTCAAACACTTATGCAAAATATGAACTGGTACGAAAAACTTAACCAAGGTTTCTAAGTCGAAAGGGGCCATAATTCAGCCTAAATCCTTGATGGAGTCATGTACTCATGCCTATTTCTGGAAATGGTGATGAAAAACAAGTGCTGAAAGTTTCAAAGCTTTATCTCAAAAGACTTTGTCAAAATATGGACTAGTACGAAAAACTAAACCAAGATTTCTAAGTCAAAAGGGGCCATAATTCAGCCAATTTCCTAATGAAGATATGTACACTTGCCTATAACTGGACATGGTGATGGTAAACAAGTGTTGAAAGTTTCAAAGCTATAAGACTTTGTCAAAATATGAACTGGTAGGAAAAACTAAACCAAGATTTCTAACTTGAATTGGGCCATAATTCAGCCAAAATCCTTGATGGAGTTATGTACTCTTGCCTTAACTGGACATGGTGATGGTAAACAAGTATTGAAAGTTTCAAAGCTTTATCTCAAAGAGACGGTCAAAATATGAACTAGTACAAAAAAAACTTAACCATGATTTCTAAGTCAAAAGGGGCCATAATTCAGCCAAAATCCTTGATGGAGTTATGTACTAGGCAATGCTACATGTCAAATATCTAAGCTCTAGGCCTTCTGGTTTATTTTCAGAAAATTTTGAAGATTTTTCTATGTACAGTCAAGTAACCCCATGGGGTGGGGTCAATTTGACCCCGGGGGTCATGGTTTGAATGAATTTTGCAGAAATTTACTAGGCAATGCTACATGTCAAATATCTCGGATCTAGACCTTCTGGTTTGATTTTTAGGAAATTTTTGAAGTTTTTCTTATGTAAATTCAAGTGACCCCTGGGGCGGGTCAATTTTGACCCCGGGGGTCATGATTTGAACAAATTTTGTAGAGGTCCACTAGGCAATGCTATATGTGAAATATCTAAGCTCTAGGCCTTCTGGTTTATTTTTTTTTTTAATTTTTGAAGATTTTCGTATAGAAATCTATGTAAAATCAAGTGACCCCTGGGGCGGGGTCAATTTTGACCCTGGGTCATGATTTGAATAATTTAATAGAGGTCCACTAGGCAATACTACATGTCAAATATCTAAGCTCTAGGGTTTCTGGTTTTTGAGAAGATTTTTTAAGATTTTCCTATGTAAAATCAAGTGACCCCTGGGGAAGGGTCACTTTTGACCCTGGGGTCATGATTTGAACAAACTTGGTAGAGGTCCACTAGGCACTCTAGGCAATGCTTCACACCAAATATCTAAGCTCTGGTAGGCTAGGCTTCTGGGTTTTGAGAAGAAGATTTTTAAAGTTTTTCCTTTCGGCTGCCATGGCAATCAGAGTTCTGCATGGAATTCAATTCTTTGAACAATTTTTGTAGAGCTTCACCCAATGAACATTCCTGTGAAGTTTGGATGAAACTGGCCTAGCAGTTTATGAGGAGATGTCGTTTAAAGCAAAAGTTTACGGACGGACAACGGACGATTGACGCCGGATGGTGAGTGATTAGAAAGCTCACCCTGAGCCTTTGGCTCTTGTGAGCTAAAAACTAACAGAATTAATTTATCAGTGACTTTGGTACTTTATCATCAGCAGCAGCATCAAGTTGTTATTACAACACTTCATAAACATCTTTTCTGTTTTTAAAGATCATTACAACCCACAACCATGATATGATATTATCAGCAGCTTTGGCATCATCAGAATCAAAAACAATAACAACAGATACCAGGGCTCGAGATAAGATGCATAATAGCATAAATTACGCTTTGAAATAATGCATATACACATGTCTGTTGATTTTTTAGCGTATAAAAATGTACAGAAACACATGCAATGACTTCTTATTAGCGTAAACAAAATCTGAATTGTCTGGATGCTTTACATAACAGAGCACGATCGGCATTCATTTTGCCACATTGAACGTACACAGGCATTGAATGGTACTCTATAAACCTATGTTAAACTATATAATACACTTAATGCATGCGCAAATCAAATTGTTAGGAATTAAAATTGATTGTAAGGTAGTGTATTTTAAAGCAGTGTCGATTTAAAATATCAACTTCCGGTGTGGATTAAAGAACAACATGTTTCTTTCTAAGAATGTATGTAGTGAACAATGTGCTACGCATTCTTTAAACCAACAATAAATGATTCCCAAATCATGGTTAAAGGTATATTGAGGAATAAGGTCAGTAATTCAGTCGAAAATGTGCTTCCGTGGTGTAGTCGAAAGAAGTCCATAATAAATAGATCCTAATTTTCCCATTTTCTGCGCAAATTCGTGTAGAACGAGTGCTTTAATCACACTTTTTCGCTACTAGAATACATTCTGCATGAAATGAGACGGTTTTTATGTTCATACAACGCACATGGCAAGTTTTGCAGATCGAAACCGGAAGTAGGTGTTTATTGCGCGGAGGAGAGCAAATATGCGCCATTTTTAGGGTAGCAGACCACAACTGACTGGCATTTCACTAGGAACTATTCAACCCCCTATTTTCTTTTCATTTTTTCGTTAATTTGTGATAGAACTTTCATGAAAAATTGGTGTAGGAAAAAGTGATGTTCTCTAAAGATACGTAAAGACGACATGAAGTTGTCGTTTTTTATATGAAACAAAGAAGGATTTGAATTACTGACCTTTAACCTATAAGAGCTGAAATAAGACTATTCTCGAAACACATCGTAATTAGTCTTTATAGCCATAAATCAGTTGTATATGATATAAAAGACTGTTTCCAATGCAAAATAATAATGAAACTTGAAAATTTTTGAATTTTGACCTTATTTTATGTAGATGCGTCTATTTCAGCAGCGATTTCTGGGATTTAAGACCCAATACTTTGTCTCCAGAATGTCAGAAAATGCACAAAATGCATCCTTCTGGGTCTTATTCATGACAGAATGAATGATATTTCAGAATCCCAGTAAAAAAATGATGCAAAAAAGTGAAACTTTTACCAAAATATACAATAAAAGGTCCATAAGGCCAAAATTTAGCCCTGTAAATGGGTATGGGGTGGCTTCTATCAAATGTCTATATTTCTCCAAAATCTCGGAATTTCACAATGAAACTTGGCAATATGTCTGGTATTACATCTTTCTTGGAAATAGAGATGAAAATGGTGTGAAATTTGATAAGAAACATTTCTTATAGGAATAAGGTCAGTAATTCGGTCGAAAATGTGTTTCCGTGGTGTAGTCGAAAGAAATCCATAATAAATAGATCCTAATTTTCCCATTTTCTGCGCAAATTCGTGTAGAACGAGTGCTTTAATCACACTTTTTCGCTACTAGAATACATTCTGCATGAAATGAGACGGTTTTCATGTTCATACAACCCACATGGCAAGTTTTGCAGATCGAAACTGGAAGTAGGTGTTTATTGCGCGGAGGAGAGCAAATATGCGCCATTTTTAGGGTAGCAGACCACAACTGACTGGCATTTCACTAGGAACTATTCAACCCCCTATTTTCTTTTCATTTTTTCGTTAATTTGTGATAGAACTTTCATGAAAAATTGGTGTAGGAAAAAGTGATGTTCTCTAAAGATACGTAAAGACGACATGAAGTTGTCGTTTTTTATATGAAACAAAGAAGGATTTGAATTACTGACCTTTAACCTTCATTGAATAATCTATTGGATTAGGCAGTGAGTGTGAAGCCAAAGCAAGTCAATGGAGAAAAAGAAGCAAAAACTTGAATGCTGAATTGAAACTGAACTGCAAACAAATTCATAGGTGTTACACCAAATAAATGTCTAACATGGCTAACACACAGAATGCTTGCTTTTCTTTTTCTTAAGAATTTCCTAATTTAATCCTAAATAATACCAGTATTAATGAAAATAGATAGCATCGCCTTAAAATATCTTCATTTTCGCAACAAATCATATTATTCCCACAAAGATAGATAGATAGATAGATATTAATTAATAGAAATTTGACAGTCGAACTAATCTGACATGTACAGTTTGTTTTATATTTGACGGTCAAACTGTGGTGGCTGCAAAAGTCAGAAATAAAAAAGCAGCTACTCAGCCACAGTAAGCCTGTCTAAAATTTGACATGGATATAGTCACACTGGCAATAGCTTTCGCAGAAGCGGTGGTTCCAACGCTGCGGCTGTGTAGGATTTGTCGCAGAAGCAGTGGAGAAATATGGCCGACTGACTACATTTATGCTATCATCAGTACGTTTTCTAATGACCTTTTCACGTTTGACTGAAAACAACCAGTGAGACAGGAGCATGACATGTGTACTCTTCCAACCAGAAACACTTGTTCAGTGCAATTCTTTGTCATTATTGTAAACACTTCTGTACACTTCGAAGAGGGACTGCCGTTTTTGTAGAATTCCCATTAAAAATGGTAAAATCTTGTACAAAACGACCCCTGGGCACATTTGCAGCAAATCTCAAGTTCGGCCCAGTCAAGCAAAAAATATTTCTTTGTAAAAGGTGAATATTCATTACAGGCATATGAAAAAATTGACCAAAAATTATTCCAAGGCAGTGTGCGGTGGGTACAACTGCAACGCATTACGGTGGATCTTGTTTCTTTAATGTTTGTTATGGACTTTTAACTTAAGTAAACAGCATTTTCCTGAGACTTTGATTGGGGTAGGTCCATGAAATCACTTTGACATCAGACAGCAACAGAAACTTAATGTTTAGTAATAATATACTATTGATTTGCACTTCTGTTCTGTTAATCTGAGGCCCAAGTGTTCTTGAGTTATCATCCAGAAACCATTTAACGTTCAGGGTCACTGTGACCTTGACCTTTGACCTACAGATCTCAAAATCAATAGGGGTCATCTGCAGGTGATGACCAACCTTCCTATGCACTTTCATGATCCTAGGTCTAAGTGTTCTTTAGTCATCATCCTGAAACTGATTGGTCTACATACAGACTGATCAACAGACAGTCAAGTTGGTTCATCATATGATGCCATGTGGTCAAATCAGAAAATTAATATTGTCACTTGATATTATGCATTTACGGATGTGAATCAATGTCATATTTATTCTAAACATTCAGTTTCTATTGCTATCTAATGTCAAAGTGATTTCATGTTCCCAGGGTTCAAATTTAGACAAGCATACAAGCTAAATGCTAGTGGAATTTTAAAATAGCTAGTGGGTTTGAAATGTACTAGCTAATATCAGCTAGTCAATAATATAACAAGCAAATATCTTCAGAGCTGTAATAAGTTTGTTTTGAAGGTACACATTTTTCTTCATGAAAGGAATGTTACCATTTATGTTTATGATATTCTATTGTTCAACAAAAATGGCACAAGCTATTTTAAACTAATAGAAAATATTTTTGTTTGAGACTGGCTACTAACAGAGATCAATCAGTAAGTTTTGGCCAGTAAAATATTAATAGAGTAATTAAATATTATTAACTTTAGCTGGTAGCTTTTCATTTTAGCTAGTGATCAAAAAAGCACCAGCTCATTTCAGCTAGTACAAACTTTTGTTCAATTTGACCCCTGGTTCCTACCAAATCAAAATTTTGGGAAAATGCTGTTTACTCCAATTTAAAGTCAACAGCGAAATTAAAGAAACAAGATCCACCATAATGCGTTGTAACTGTACCCAATGCACACTTCACTGGAATGATTTTTGGTCGATCATTTTGTATGCTTGCAATGAAAAACCATCGATTATGGAGAAAAAGTTTTTGCTCAACAGTGTCAGACTTACATAATTTGCTGCGAACGTGCTCAGGGGTCGTTTTGTACAAGATTTTACCATTTTTAATGGGAATATACAGGAACGGCAGTCCCTCGTCAAACTATACAGAAGTGTTAACATTAATGACAAAAAATTGCACTGAACAGGTGTTTGTGGCTGGAAGAATACACGTGGGCACCCCCGTCTCACTGGTTGTTTTCAGTCAAACGTGAAACACTCGTTAGAAAAAGTACTGATGAGAGCGTAAATATAGTCAGTCGGCCATATTTCTCCACTGTTCCTGCGACAAATCCTCCACTGCCGCGGCATTGGAACCACGGCTTCTGTGAAAGCTAAGGCCAGTGTGATTGTTGAGGTATGATCTTACACATTCAATACTAATACTTTTCAAATCTTCAGTAAAATACGTAATAAATATATGGTTTAGTTGTGATAATTCAGTACATGTACATAAATCACAGGAGTTTCAGTATCACTCACAGGAGTTGTTAGCCGAATACCCAGTGCAAGTTCGAGAGCACAATTTTCTTAACTTGAGCACATGCATGAACATTCAAATATTTCCAAACAGTCAGTAAACATATCTTTAACTCTATAATTGAATTCATAAAAAGATAAGGAAAGCCACCAAGATTGACTGAAAATGAAATACTGAAAAGTGAAAATCGAAAATGTACTTACAAGTCCCACCCTCGCCCTGCGACTGGCCAAGCCGCAGGGCAAAAGACCTCAACCTCTGGAACAGGGAAGAACAAAAACTGTGAACAGAAATCCAGCAACTGCTAAGAAAAGCCATCTTGATAACTTTGTTAGTCAATGTGTAATACTTGGCAAGCGCTAAATTTCTGAAGGTCAAAATTTGAATTTCCATATATATAGTAGGTCAAACCAAGCGGACGATTTCATTGGATTATGGACAGTAGTTGCAATGAGGGTTTATTTACAATTGTTTGGAGTTTGCAGGTCATTTTTCAATAATTGCATATCACTGTATTGATCGAATCCTAAACAATGTTGCATTTCTTCCTTTTTATTTTGACTTCTTGTCAATGTTTACGTTTCATTTCAGTTTTTTTTCATATTTCAAATCTGCCCTCTACCCTTTCTTTCATAAATGGTATCTTCCAATCGCTCGTGCGCCAACGGAAAATAACGTTTAGTAACATCGGGTATTTCCGTGCCCAAAAATAGAAAGGGGCCGGATGTCCTCCCGCGGTAAAAATTATGAAGTTCTACAGGACAAATGGTGCGCTTTAAAGCAAAGTCAATCCGCCTGTCAAGACAAAAAAAAACAACAACAAAAAAAAACAAAAACAAAAAAACTCATCGCGGTTAAACCAGGAAGGTCTAATACGTATCAGTTGTTCCAGGTTAAACACATAAGCATATAGGCATTTTATTTTGACTCTTACAGATTTGGCTTGAAAATAATCTTTCTTTCAAATTCAAGTTTTGGTCATATTATGAACATTAGAATATGATTTTTTGTTTCTAAAATATTTTAAAATTTCCAAATCAAGAAAAAAAGATAACTGCGTCGGAAATCGAACCCCGGACCACCGCGGCAATAAAGACACATTCCCGTGCGTTATAGCTGAAGTAGTGAAAAATAACTTCGAAATATAGATATTTATAATCGGGACAGTTTACCCGCGTAACAAACGTTTTTCGATTTTCATCGTAAGAAGTATTAAAAACAGCTAATTCTCATGTGTTTCCGCAACATAAAGTTTGTCAGTAATTAAGTTTTAAAGCCGTAAGAAATATAGCATTTATTTGAAAATATCAAAAAAAGATAAGTTCGTTGTTGTTTTTCGAACGATATGGAGACATGCCGCTTTAAAGAGTTTAAACTTTAAATATGAAGCTGATTCATCTATTTACACAAAGCATGCAGCGGTTTTAACATACCAACCTACCCTAGAATCTTTTCAAACTATAGGAATTAAGAATATATATACACAAAATGTACATGTTTGTCCATGTATAGTATAGGCGAATGAGTCATTAAGTTTATCTGTTCTGGCTGTCACGGCCTGCATGAGGCATGTACCGAGTAAAAAAAACTTCAAGATAGGTCAAAATAGTGAAATGAATCAGTTCGAACATAACCAGTCACCTTTTGGTATTTTCGCACAATGCAGCTGCTCTAGGCAAACACTGTTGGCTTCAGTTGATTGCACGTTCGTGTAGAGTAGGCCTATGTCTGTATTTCCTGGTAATAAACTTTGTAAAAAAACACAAGACATGGTAAAAAAATGACATTTTTAACATCTTATATGCCGCTCCAGGGCCACCCAGTGGCTGTCCAAGGTAGTTTTCTGCCTTGGTCTTTTGTGATCTTTTTATAGATACAAAACTACACCACTTGAACGAGTTGGAGACTTCTCCCGATCTAAACGCTATCTTTCGTTTGATTTTGAAAATGACAAAAGAAAGATCATTTTCTATCTTTGGAATAAATTTGTACGTCTTTCAGTTTCAATGATATTGATTCCTTAAGCTAATTTGAGTCTCTCAAACTTTCGAACAAGAGACAGGGTTTAGATTGAACGAATGCCCTCCAAATCCAGGTCTTTGGCCTGCTGAAAGGGCGCTAAAACCTCAGCAAGATCTCGTGGCATAGACGCAGCTGTGTGTGTTTGGCGGGGATTCAGCAAGAATGCTGCTACTAAAGTAGGGGGACGGGCATTAGAGACGGTCAGTGAGGATGTTTCAGTGGAATAACAATATAACACACTGCACAGACTGTAATACTTATTGTTTTTAAACAATGGAAGAAGATGTTTTTTCGAGCTCAGCATATATAATATAAATATAAAAGCGTCGTATATTATTATATATATGAAATATCTCAGATCAACACAATAAGAATAAAATTCTTACCTTTACTTTTCATTCATTTTGAGAGCACATGTAACAAGAAACAGATTTCCCGTGATACCCGTGATACCCATGCAAAAGAGATACACTTCAATGCATATTGAACAAGCAGCTGGGAAAGGGGAAATAAACAAGTTTTCAGCATTTTATTTCAGATTTAATTATCTCCCATTTCACCAGTACAAACCACCACCGCTGCTGCATATAATAAGGGTTCAGTGGGCCTGCAATTACTCAATGCAGTTTTCTTTCTGTTCTAGCTCGCTGGAAATGTTCTGTATGGCTACAATTACCCGCAATGACTCGCTGTAGACAGTGGCTGGAACGTATCATTTAGACGGCGTGAATATAACTTGTCAGCTGGACGGCAGGGATAGCAGGTGTGTCAGCTGCACATCGGGGATAGAAGGCGCGTCAGTTTCACATCAGGGATGGGAGTGTCAGTTGCACATCGAGGATAGAAGGCGTGCCAGTTGCACATCGGAAATAGAAAGCGTGTCAGTTGCACATCGGGGATAGAAGGCGTGTCAGTTGCACAGCGGGGACAGCAGGCGTGTCAGTTGGACGGCGGGATATAACACATGTCAGCTGCAGGCGTGTCAGTTGCACATCGGGAATAGAAGGCGTGTCAGCTGGACGGCGGAGATAGTGTGCGTGACAGCTGGACTTAGGACAGAACTCGTATCACCGGGTAGGGGAGATAGAACGTGTGACAGCAAGAAGGCGGGGATGGAACGCGTGACAGCTAGAAGGTGGGGCTAGAACGCGTGACAGCTAGAAGGCGGTGATAGAACGCGTGACAGCTAGAAGGCGGGGATAGAAGGCATGATAACTGAACAACGGGATAGAACGTGTGTCGGCTGGATGGCGGGGATAGAATGCATGACAGCTGAACGGCGGGTATCGAACGCATGACAGCTGAACGGCGGAATAGAACATGTGACAGCTGTATGGTGGAGACTGAACGCGTGACAGCTGAACAGCAGGGATAGAATGTGTGACTTTGTTTTTTTGTTTGTTTTGTTTTGGGTTTAACGCCGTTTTTCAACAGTATCTCAGTCATGTAATCAGTGTTCCTGTATTCTGTACCAATACAAACCTGTTCTCCACAAGTAACTACCAACTTTCCCACATGAATTATCAGAGGTGGAGGACGAATGATTTCAGAACAGTGTCTTTCATCAAATCGTCACGGAGAACATACGACCCGCTCGCGGATCGAACTCGCGATCCCGCGATCCGTAGACCAACGCTCTCCCTACTGGAAGGCGGGGATAGGACTCGTGTTAGCAGGAAGTCGGCCGGACGACAGAGATAGAACGTGTACACGCTATGAACTCAAAACGCATAAAACTGACGCCGAGTTTCACCAGAAATTCGTGTAAAAGTCCTATAATAAAGAAAGTGCCAGATAGAATTTAAATAGATTTGAACAAACGTTCAAAGTTCTAATTGCTGTCTGTGTCTTAACAGAACATTGTGGGTTACCGTTTTAGCTTTCCCATTATTTACTGTTGCGCTTCCCCTATCTCCAGTAAAATAACGTTTCAAAATCAAATACAATGAATATTTCACACGCGATACATGATCGCGTTTTTTCTTTTCTTTTCTTTTCTTTTTTTGTGATAAAACGACATACTGTTTCTAACATTAAAGCAAGTTATGGCTTATGATTTCGTTCTAAACTTTTTAATCAAAGTCCTTTTCTTCACCGTCTGTTTGCTGACAATAAGCGAATATTTTTAATATATATGTTAGTTGTAATATTGTTTGACTCCATCTTCATTTTGCTTTTGTATACATTGACGATGCTACAGAAATTATACTGTTGCAACATGTGTTTGAGGTATTTTCGTAAAAGCGCAATGACAGAAGTAGAATTGTTCGACGCCAAAATGTCGAAACAGGAAAAGCTACAGCCAAAAGCACACGCTTTATAAGGGAGATAATTCTTGAGACCTTGTTAGGGTTTTTTAAGACCTATAATGTAAGGGAGGCAAATCTTATAACTTGTTCACACTAATTAGATCAACTGCCCCTAATTACTAGTTCGAAAACAGAAAAGAATGGAAAAATCAAAAAGAGCATACTACATTATGGAAATAGCAGTGCAGTTGGCGGGGGAAGTTTTGACCTAGAAATAAACAGCAGGGTGGTATAATTACAACTTTGGTAAAGATCTCTAGAGCTCTTTAAAGTATTTCTATTTTTAGTTATACTGATCTCTAAAAGGGCCGGGTGAAGTTTGATGAATATGTGACAAGTGGTTAATGAGAAAAGTTGTTTAAACGTATTTCTATTTATGTCTCTATTGGCCCAAAATTGGAGCCCTAACTCCTCCGTATAACTTAAATAAAATTGGAAAAGGAACGATGCTCTACTGTAAATAAAAAAAAATTCAAAGTAACTATTCAGTCAGACATTTTTTTGAAATTCCTCTGATGTTACCTATGTATTTACATGAAATGTCTTTAATTGTGGTATACAGTATGGTGTGCAAACGAAACGAACACAGTATGGTGTACGAAACGAACACAGTATGGTGTGCAAACGAAACGACTTCTTAAAACCAGATCATCATTTTCATTAATTCGTACATCCAGTAAATGTTTCTGTCCAACCTGATAAACAATCAAAATATGAAGTTAACATGGCTTCTGGTTTCAAAGCCAAACTTCGTGTATTAACTTTGAAACATGTCCTGTCTGTTGAATCCGTCACACTTCATGTTCAATCAATGACTGTATAACCATTCGACCTAGAACAATCAAAATTCATAGGGTGATAGGGTTTACAGAGTATATCACCCCTATTGTTTTTCTTGTCATTTTATCAAAGGTCAGGGTCACAAGGATCTGAATATGGCAATGACTCGAGAACCACTTTACCTAGAATGTTGAAACTTCATTGGATGATTGGACACGCTGAGCAGACGACCCCTATTGATTTGAGGTCACTCCATCAAAGGTCAAGGTCACAAGTGCTTGAAGATGGAAAAATGTTTCCGATCAATTACTTGACAACCATTTGATCAGCTTCCATACTTCATAGGATGATAGAAGGGTGAAGGTAGAAGTGTATTAAAATAATTGTTTGACATCTTTCTTTCAAGTCAGTGTAATGCAACAGTATTTTAACTTCTTATATAAGATGTTTTTTTTTTCGTTTTTTTTTTTATCTAAAATTGGTGTTTTAGTGCTTTCATCTGTTGCAAGAGATGTTGCTACTAAAGTTCAAATGCACCCCCTACACACTCTCCTGGAATGATTTTTTAAAGCGTTCTTGGATTCTGTACCAGTTCAAAACTGATCTCCGCAAGTAACCGCCAACTTTTCCATATGAATAAGTGGTAAAAGATAAATGATTTCAGACACAAATACATAAAGTCGTCATGGAGGACATACGCCCCACCCGTGGATTGAATTCACTACCCCGCGATCAGTAGATCAACAATCTCCCTATAAAGCTGTTCGGATGGGCTTTGGAGGTAACAGTATATTATGGAATGTGGGGTTCCATACCCCTTCACATGATATGTATCATTTGTGTAGTTTGGTCGAATCATTTTACTTGTTATCATTCATAGCCAGAAGTATGTCACCCTTACGGAGCACAAAAATATTTTTGTTGTGAATGTTGACAGTGTGTTCTGTTTTCTTGTATAAGAGGTTTTATTTGTTCCTTTTAGAGAAGAAACACCCAGGCAGCTGAGACTAAAGTCTAGGGGGCTCCGTGGCCGGGTGTTTAATGTTGCTGACTTCAAACCACATGCCCCTCATCGATGTGCGTTCCAGTATCACCCGGAGCGTTGAATTCTTCATGTGAGGAAGCTATCCAGCTGGCTAACGGGATGTCAGTTTCTACCCAGGTGCCCGTTCGTGATGAAATAATGCACAGAGCGGCACCTGGGGTTGTCCTCCACTATCAACGTTGGGAAGTCGCCATGTGACCTATAATTGTGTCAGTGCGACGTTAACCCCCCCCCCCCAAAAAAAAAAAAAAAAAAAAAAAAAAAAAAAAAAAAAAACAAGCAAATTCGATGAATTGGTATCCCCCGCCGAAAGGGTTTGTGGCGAGGAATGGCAAAATAATATGTCCGGCAAAAAGTTAAGGATGTTAATAAGAATCTAATAATTTCATTAGTAAAAATCAATTTAACAGAAAACAAATGTTTAATTAAAGAATACATAATAAATGTATGATACTTTGATCCTGACTAAAGAATTTATTTTGAATGGGATATGCTTACTGTAATAAGCTTAGCTTTTAAAATTAATTGCAGTTATATTGAAATGTGCGCTTGAAGTTTAACTGGAACGAAATATTGTCTTTGAGTGGTTTGGCACCAGATGTTGCTGTTTAACATGTACATTTGAACTTAAAAGAACACAATCAAGTTAGATATCTTGCACATGGCTGAGGGCAAGACGGTTTGTGCAGTCACAACTTAACAGGTTTGAACATTAAAAAAAAAAAGGAATGGAAATATATATATATATATATATATATATATATATATATATATATATATATATATATATATGTATACATTTATTTTTTAAGGGGATGGGGGTGCGGGGGAACGGGTGAGGAAACAAAATTTCACATGTTCATTATAAATATTGATGGAAAATAAAAATGAAAATAAAAAAATAAAAACAAATGGGTGGTGGGGGAGGGGTGGGGGATGGGAGGCAGAGAATGCATGATCAGTAGTGGGTGGAGGTGGGGGAATGGTACAACTTGCATCATATTGATAAATATTCATGGAAGGTTTGAAAAAAATCTAAAATAAGGAATTAATGTTCATGGAAAAGAATGAAAGAAATTTAATGAAATTCTGCCAAATGGTAAGTTTGTTATGTACAAATATGTGGATTTTTAGACAATTAAAGGGCAATAACTCTGAAGTTACAAAAGAAATCCCTACGAAATTGTGTGTGCACAACCACATTATAATGCTCAAAATTCTGTTTAAGTTTCATAGTTTAAGGTCGAATATATCAAAAGTTATGTTGCAGAAATTGCCATATCTATAGATCTATAGTACCCTATATAGTTAACACTAGAAACTTCTAAGGGTCATAACTCTGGTGTTACTAGGGCAATCTGACTGAAACTTGATGGGCCCCATAACCTCATAGTGGTGAACATGTATATGAAGTTTGAAAAAAATCTAAAATAAGGAATGATTTTTTTTTTTGATTTTGGGGAAGTGGGGTTGGGAGGGGGAGGGGTGTGATCAAGGTGAGGGGTCGACCAGGTGTGGGTACACAACTTCACATGTTTACAATAAATGTTCATGGAAAAGAATGAAAGAAATTTAATGAAATTCTACCAAATGGTAAGTTTGTTATGTACAAATATATGGATTTTTATAAAATTAAAGAGCAATAACTCTTAATTTACAAATAAATGCGAATGGAATTTTGTGTGTACACAACCACATTATGGTGATCTAAATTCTGTTTAAGTTTCATAGTTCTAGGTCAAATACATCAAAAGTTCTACTGTTCTGGATCAATGTGACCTTGACCTTTTACCTATTAATCTCAAAATCAGTAGGGGTCATTTGCTGGTCATGATCAGCCTCCCTATCAAGTTTCGTGATTCTAGGCCCAAGTGTTTTTAAGTTATCATCCGGAAACGGTTTAACTGCTTTGGGTTACTGAGATCTTGACCTTTGACCTACTGACCTCAAAATCAATAGGGGTCATCTCTGGATATGACCAACCTCCCTATCAACTTCCATTATCCTAGGCCCAAGGGTTCTCGAGTTATCATTCGGATACCGTTCCACTGTTCTGGGTCACTGTGACCTTGACCTTTGACCTATTGACCTCATTGCTATTTAAGACCAATATCCCAATCAAGTTTCATGATCCTAGGCCCAAGCATTTTTGAATTATCATCCGGAAACCATTTCACTTTCCTGGGTCACTGTGACCTTAACCTTTGATCTATTGACCTCAAAATCAATAGGGGTCATCTGCTGGTCATGACTAACCTCCCTACCTAGTTTCATGCTTCTAGGCCCAAGCGTTCTTGAGTTATCTTCCGGAAACGGCTTGGTCTACATACTGACATCTGCAAAACAATATACACCTCCTTCTTCGAAGGGGGCATAATAAATAAATGAGACTGAAGTCGTCTAGTCTCCCATCAACAAGTCTACAACGTCCTCTTGCCAATCTCTGACAAGGAAAACATGCCAAAGTTCACTGAAGAGAACTGTCCTGTTTTTGCAATTCTTTCAGAAGGTAAACATGCCAAAAGTGGCCATAAAAACAATAAAACAAGGCAACTGTGTTTTAGACATCATTTATTGAAAAACAACAAACTAGTGCAGACTGTGAAATGTGCATTCCCAATTTAGACATACATTAAAACGAACACAAACAAGAGGGCCATAATGGCCATATATCGCTCACCTGTTATCATTGCACTAAATTGATTTATGAAATTTTCTTAAAGGTACAGATATGTCAAAATACACCTAAATTGGAGGTACCATCCATGTTGTACCACGGAAAAGTGGTCTCGGTTTTTCCCTACTGCCAATAATAAAAAGTTACTAAATAAGCTATTTATAGTAACATAAAAGGGAAGTAATGAAAAAAAATAATTGTAAGTGAACAAAAGAAGGATCTGCGAATCAAAAAAACAAGTGCACTACAATGCAACGCAAATGCAGAGCAATACACACACAAAATAAAGTCATATGACCTTTGACCCCTAAGTATGACATTGACCTTGAAGTTCTGAAACATTCACTCTGCACATTGTTTCGATGAGGTGAACATTTGTGTCAGGTTTCTTTGAAATCCTTCAAGGGGTTCAAGAGTTACAGAGCGGAAGGGAAATTGCTAACCAATAGACAGACAGACAGACACTGAGGCAATATTATTATTATCATACCACATTTGTATATCACTCTTTTCATGCACGTGTACACGTTCAAAAGTGCTTCACAGAAAAATTGCAAAAATACTAACGAATACGCATACAAAAATAATGCATTCTACATTAACAAAATTCATAAATGTAAAACGTACAGATTAAACGAGATAAACATACATACATAGTTAGAAGCATTTAGGTTACCCTAGGATAAAATACTGTTCTATGCAGTTTTATGAAGAAAAAGAAAAAAGAGCATCAATGTATCGGTCAGTTAACAAAATATTGTACAAAGAAGTGGGTTTTTAGCAGGCTTTTGAAAGTGGCTTGCGTGTCAGCTTCCCTGATCTTAACGGGAAGGGAGTTCCAAAGCTTTGGAGCAGTGCATGAAAAGCTGCGATTGCCATACATCATGGTTTTAGTTTTTGGCATAACCAGTGACAGCGTGTCTTGTGATCTTAGGTTTCTGATCGGTTTATACACTTCATATCCCTAATATAGGCAGTTTATTGTTTAAATTGTGTAAAGCCTTAAAGGTGTGGGTCAGAACCTTGTACTGCACCCGGTATTTTACTGGCAACCAATGGAGCTCCTTCAGAACCGGTGTTATATGATTGCGACGGGGCGTCTTGGTGATGACGCGAGCTGCCGTGTTTTGGACATGTTGCAACTTGTTAAGTGTGCTGTTTGGAATACCACTTAAGGCATTACAGTAGTCTAACCGTGAAGTAACCAGGCTATTGATAAGGGTCTTTGTGGCATCACTGGTAAGATACCGTCTAATGTGACCTATTCTGCGAAGTTGTGCATATCCAGCCCGGCATACAGAGTTGACTTGTTGTTCCATATCCATATTGTTGTCAAGTACTGCACCAAGATTCCTAACACATTTTGTGGATTTTATCACAGAGTCACCAACCCTAATAGACACGTCATCAATGTACTTGGAGTTACGCTTTGATGTGAATAGCATTACCTCTGTTTTATCAGCATTGAGCTTCAGCATGTTGCAATACATCCACGAGACAATTTCAGCCAGACAGCTCTCAATGCGGCGCAAAGCCTCACTTCTAACCACAGCCTCTATAGGCTTAAAGGATAGGTATAATTGAGAGTCATCGGCATAGAAATGGTGTAGAAGTCCATGACGTCTGCATATGGCACCCATAGGTTTAGTGTACATGAGACAGTTCTTTGGACCAAGCACTGATCCCTGGGGCACACTGTATTTCATCAACATAGGCTTCAACAACTCACCGTCAACACACACAGTTTGATAGCGGTCACTAAGATATGATGACATCCATGCAAGTGCTTTGTCTGTGACTCCAAAAGCTGCTATTGTGCAGTTAAGGTCAAAATAGCTAATTTTGGCCCTTTCAGGGGCCATAACTCTGGAACCTATAATGGGATCTGGCCAGTTCAAGAAAGGAACCAAGATTTAATGGTGATACAAGTTGTGTGCAAGTTTGGTTAGAATGAAATCATAAATGAAGCTACTATTGTGCAGACAAGGTCAAAATAGTTAATTTTGGCCCTTTCAGGGGCCATAACTCTGGAACCTATAATGGGATCTGGCCAGTTCAAGAAAGGAACCAAGATTTAATGGTGATACAAGTTGTGTGCAAGTTTGGTTAGAATGAAATCAAAGCCTCTATATGGCTGAAAGGACCAAAGAGTCTACCAATATCTGAGGAAAATGTGACTTATGATGGCATTTTTTGTTAATGCTCGGATATTATTATAAAAGTGTTCCTTAGGATCAAACATTAAATTTAAAAGGGGCTGTCGCCTTATGAGATTACCGATCCACCCACGCAGTCCATACCTATGTTCCGTTTCAAATATGTCATTTATAAATTTATTTATGATACAGTAGGGTATTTACCCCTTGCTCCACTAACGAAACAATTATGCTGTTAATCATTAATCAAAAGGTACCATGTCATGTGAAAATTTATTTACATGTGAACATTGTATATGTATACTCTTATATTATGTTACATGTAACTAGAGTTAATAAAGTGATTGTTATGTTATGTTATATGACAGCATAGACCATTTTAGGTAATGCTTGAGAGAATTTGCACATTTCATACTATCTCACAAACAGACTTAATCAAACTGAGTTTGCTATTTTAAGTCCTTGAGTTTTATGCTTCCAAAAGAATCTTTAGATCTGTCAATAGTTATTACAGTCAAACTATGTTCGCTAGTGCTCGACGGGACAAGCAAAATATGTTTCAGATATCAGTAGTACAAGCCAACGTGAAGTACACTTCATATAGACCTGACAACGAGTTCGAGTCAAGAGTAGTACGCGAATAACCCCGATTCGAGCAAACGAAGTTTAACTGTACCATAATACGCGCCATAGAATTTTGCTACCTGTACTGTTCATACAGACAATCATACAGGCAATCAAATAGCTTTTTTTAAAAGTGTTAGCCTGAAAATGGAAGTTTTAGCATATCAAACATGAAAAAGATAGCTTTTATAAATGAACAAAATATCAGAGCGTACAAAAATTAAGCTCATTCTATAGAAATAACTCTAGTCGTTTTGAATTTTGCCAGTCTCAAATGTAATAAATCTAAACGAAGTAATTTATTTACTTCTCAAAGTCATAATTATCACCGAAAAATTACAAGTTTATATTAAAAGGTAGCAAAAATGGCGAAAATCTGACGTTTATAACAAAACTGCACTTATTGACCTTTGACCTTGTGCTGTGACCTTACTATGACCCTTACAGAAGACAGCCCCCATGAAACTTTTCCAATTTTTATGAGGTTAGCAACGAACATGGCTGTCGGGCATTAACAAAAAATGCCATCAAAGGCAATTTCTAGGCCACTTTTCTGGATATATAGGCAGACTAAAAATAGAAAATTTTGCCACTTTCAGGGGCAGTAACTCTAGAACCCATGATGAAATCTAGCAAGTTTTCGAAAGGAACTGAGATCTTATTGGGACTTAAATTGTGGTTAAAATCAAATATAAAATGTCACTTCTATCATGTTCACAAGGTAAAAATTACCAAATTTTGACTCTTTCAGGGGCTGTAACTCCAGAACCTATGATTGGATCTGATAGATTCATCATGGAATCCAGGATTTATTGTTGTTGAAGATATTTTGCAAGTTTGTATCAAATCAAACCATAAATGAAGTTTCTACATGGCTGCAAAAACCAAAATAGCAAATTTTGGCCCTTGAAGGGGCCATAACTCTGCAACCCATGATGGGATTTGGCCAGTTTTCGAAAAGAACAGAGATGGTATGCCAATATAAGTTGTGTGCAAGTTTGATTCTAGTTGATTGTAACATGTGGTCTCATCATGTTCACAAGCCAAATTGCAATTTTTGGCCCTTAAAGGGGCCATTACTCTGCAACCCATAATGTGATCTGGCCAGTTTTCAAAAGGAACCTAGCTGTTATGCCAATACAAGTTGTGTGCAAGTTTGATTAAAGTTGATTACAAAATATGGTGTCTTATCATGTTCACAAGCCAGCCTTAAAGGGGCATTAACTCTGGAACCCATGATGGATTTGGCCAGGTTTCGAAAGGAACAAAGATATTATACTCATACAAGTTTGTGTGAAAATTTGATAACAAGAGGGCCAAGATGGCCCTAAGTCGCTCACCTGATAAACACACCATAACAGTGTAAACATGTTTGACATAGTGATTTCATGGAAACAAATATTCTGACCAATTTTTATTAAGATTGGATCAAAAATATGGTCTCTTAAGTGTAAACAAGCATTTTCTTCAATTTGACCTAGTGACCTAGTTTTTGAGCTAAGATGACCTACATTCGAATTTGACCTAGATTTGATCAAGGCAATCATTCTGACTAAATTTCATCAACCTCGATTGAAAAATACAGCCTCTATTGCATACAAAACGTTTTTCTTTGATATATCCTAGCGACCTAGTTTTTGACCCCAGATGACCCATATTCAAACTTGACCTTTATTTCACCAAGGCTAGCATTCTGACCAAATTTCATGAAGATCAATTGAAAAATACAGTCTCTATTGCATATACAAAGGTTTTTCTTTGATTTGACCTAGTGACCTAGTTTTTGACCACAGATGACCCATATTCTAGCTTGACCTAGATTTCATCAAGGCAATCATTCTGACTAAATTTTATGAGAATCCAATGTAAAATGCAGCCCCTATTGCATAAACAAGGTTTTTCTTTAATTTGACAGGGTGACCTAGTTTTTTAGCCCAGATGACCCTTATTCAAACTCTACCTAGATTTCATATTGATCCGGTGTAAAATGCAGCCCCTATTGCATACATAAGGTTTTTCTTTGATTTGACCTGGTGACCTATTTTTTGATCCCCGATGACCCATATTCAAACTTGACCTAGATTTTATCAAGGCAATCAGTCTGACCAAAAGTCATGAAGATCAATTGAAAAATACAGCCTTTATTGCATACACAAGGTTTTTCTTGATTTGACCTAGTGACCTAGTTTTTGACCCCAGATGACCCATTTTCAAAACTGGCCTAGATTTCATCAAGGTTATCATTCTGACAAAATTTCATGAAGATCAGTTGAAAAATACAGCCTCTATCGCATACACAAGGTTTTTCTTTGATTTGACCTAGTGACCTACTTTTTAATCCCAGATAGCCCATTTTCGAACTCGGCCTAAATTTCATCAAGGTAATCATTCTGACCAAAATTCATGAAGATAAAATGAAAAATACAGCCTCTATCGCATACACAAGGTTTTTCCTTGACTTGACCTAGTGACCTAGTTTTTGACCCTGGGTGACCCATTTTCGAACTTGACCTAGATTTCATCAAGGTAATCATTCTGACAAAATTTCATGAAGATCAATTGAAAAATACAGCCTCTATCGCATACACATGGTTTTTCCCTGATTTGACCTAGTGACCTAGTTTTTGAACCCAGATGACCCATTTTCGAACTCGGCCTAAATTTCATCAAAGTAATCATTCTGACCAAAATTCATGAAGATAAAATGAAAAATACAGCCTCTATCGCAGACATAAGGTTTTTCCTTGATTTGACTTAGTGACCTAGTTTTTGACCCCGGGTGACCCATTTTCGAACTTGGCCTAGATTTCATCAAGGTAATTATTCTGACAAAATTTCATAAAGATCAATTGAAAAATACAGGCTCTATCGCATACACAATGGTTATTCCTTGATTTGACCTGGTGACCTAGTTTTTGACCCCAGATGACCCATTTTCGAACAGGTGAGCTAAAAAGCAAATACAAAATGTGGTCTCTATCGTGTTCACAAGGAAACTGTGGATGGACTGAGGACAGACGAAGGGCGATCACAAAAGCTCACCCTGTCACTATGTGACAGGTGAGCTAATAAAATCTGTCATGTTTAAACAAATGTCTATAAATATATGTTTGATTTACATGAAACTTCATTAACCCTTATGGATGTGCAGGCTGATCTTGGTCTGCACTGGTCGCAAAGGCAGAATCATCTGCCGCCAGCAGGCTAAGGGTTAAAAAATAAATGTATTAATATTTAAAAAGAAGACAGGTATGGTAGATCAATAGTTGACATCCTTCACAACAAAGAACAAACAGAATATCGTTTATCAACTGTAAATTATTTCTATTCTATGTACAATGTAATATAAATGTTTATCACATGTTTGATGTCACGGGAGTGTAATAAGCCATTATATAAAAATGATAATACACTAGTGAAATAAAGCTTTGACGTCAACATCATTTCAAGTATAGGAGACGTTGGTCAAATTAATTTGTTTTAATAGCTAAAGAAAGAAGAACTTTTGATGTTTCAGCACGAAAAACTAACATATGATAAAAAGAATATTACATTTGTGACTTTCCACATTGAATTTATTATACTCGTTGAATAAAATTGATAAAATGCTCAGCAGAGCCTCACATTTTATTATTTTATTCAACTTGTTTAATAAATTCAATATGAATAGACACTCATGTAATATCCTCTATAAAACATATGAAACTAGAATGTGTCTGTAGGACACAGGGTGTGCCCCCCACTGGTACATTTGTCATAAATAAGGGGCAATAATTCAATGTTTGCAGTCTTAATGGGGTATAGCCTCAACAAACATTTTATGAAAAGGATTCATTATTCTAGGCCATAAAAAAATTATACTTTTTGAGCTATGAGCATCACAAACAAAAAATCCACTATTTTTTGGCTATTTCAAGGGCCATAACTCTGTAAAAGCGCCAAGATTCTCAAGAAGAATACCAAGTGTGCAAGAACACATATAAAGACTCATGCAAGGTTTCATCAATTTATATCTAACACTTTTTGAGCAAGGCGCGTCACAAACTTCGGACGGACAAGACCAAATCTATATGCCCCCACCACTCATGGGGGGGAGGGGGGGGGGGGGGGGCATAACAAACAGTAGAATTATATATCTTGACTGAAATATTGGCTTATTTTAATAGATTTTACCTAGAACAAACATTTCCAAACATAGAAATTACTGCTACTTATTACCAGCCTATTAACTTTTGAGTCTATTAAGTGAACATTAAGCTCTATTTTAATACATATCATTGACTTCTAAGGCTTATCATTTGTTACTGATAAACAATGACATTATGCTCACACAGATATTGCACTTGATGTCACATAAGAACTATGACATTATGCTCACACAGACATTTCATTTGATATAACATAAGAACTATGACATTGCGCTCACACAGGCATTTCACTTGATGTCACATAAGAACTATGACAGTATGCTCACACAGACATTTCATTTGATATCACATAAGAACTATGACATTGTGCTTACACAGGCATTTCACTTGAAGTCACATAAGAACTATGACATTATGCTCACAAAGACATTTCATTTGATATCACATAAGAACTATGACATTATGCTCACACAGACATTTCACTTGATGTCACATAAGAACTATGACATTATGCTCACACAGACATTTCATCTGACATCACATAAGAACTATGACATTATATTCACACAGACATTTCATTTGATATCACATAAGAACTATGACATTGTGCTCACACAGGCATTTCACTTTAAGTCACATAAGAACTATGACATTATGCTCACACAGACATTTCATTTGACATCACATAAGAACTATGACATTATGCTCACACATACATTTCACTTGTTGTCACATAAGAATTATGACATTATGCTCACACAGACATTTCATACATTGTCATATCAGAACTATGACATTTCACACACGTTTCACTTGTTGTCACATAAGAACAGTATCATTTTGCTCACACAGACATTTCACTTGCTCTCACATAAGAACTGTGACATTATGCTCACAAAGACATTTCATTTGAAGTCACATAAGAACTATGACATTATGCTCACACAGATGTTTCACTTGATGTCACATAAGAACTATGACATTATGTTACTGACAAAAAATTGACAAGCTTGTATGAAAAATATATTTTGTTAACAACTTGTAATGTCTGTATTACTAGATTTTATTCACATCTTGTTATTTTAATGTGTATACAAAACAAGAGGGTCATTATGACCCTGGATCGCTCATCTGAGTAATATGAGCCACATGTTTTAAATGTCAAATTGATGATTTTTAGAATTTTTTAGGAAGATTTTCCGATGTACAATCAAGTAACTCCATGGGGCGGGGCCAATTTTATTCTGGGGGTCATGATTTGAACAAATTTTGAAGAGGTCCACTAGGCAATGCTACATATGAAATATCTCAGCTCTAGGCCTTCTGGTTTATTTTTAGAAAATTTTGAAGATTTTTCTATGTACAATCAAGTAACCCCTGGGCCAATTTTACCCCGGGGGTCATGATTTGAACAAATTTTGTAGAAGTCTACTAGGCAATGCTACAGGTCAAATATCTAAGATCTAGGCCTTCTGGTTTATTTTTAGAAAATTTTGAAAATTTTTCTATGTAAAATCAAGTAATCCCAGGGGGTGGGGTCGATTTTACCCCGGGGGTCATGATTTGAACAAATTTTGTAGAAGTCTACTAGGCAATGCTACATGTCAAATATCTAAGATCTAGGCCTTCTGGTTTATTTTTAGAAAATTTTCCAATGTAAAATCAAGTGACCCCTGGGGCGGGGTCAATTTTGACCCTGGGGGTCATGATTTGAACAAACTTTGTAGAGGTCCACTAGGCAATGCTACAAGTCAAATATCTAAGCTCTAGGCCTTCTGGTTTATTTTTAGAAAATTTTTGAAGATTTTCCTATGTAAAATCAAGTGACCCATGGGACGGGGTCAATTTTGACCCCGGGGGTCATGATTTGAATATATTTTGTAGAGGTCCACTAGGCAATGCTACATGAGAAATATCTAAGCTCTAGGCCTTCTTGTTTATTTTAAGAAAGTTTTTGAAGATTTTCCTATGTAAAATCAAGTGACCCCTGGGGCGGGGTCAAAATGTCATGATTTGAACAACTTTAGTGGAGGTCCACTTGGCAATGCTATATGTCAAATATCTAAGCTCTAGGGCTTCTGTTTTTTTTGAGAAGAAGATTTTTGAAGATTTTCCTATGTAAAATCAAGTGACCCCTGGGGCAGGGTCAATTTTGACCCCGGGGTCATGATTTGAGCAAACTTGGTAGAGGTCCACTAGGCAATGCTTCACACCAAATATCTAAGCTCTAGGGCTTCTGGTTTTTGAGAAGTTTTTCCTTTCAGTTGCCATGGCAACCAGAGTTCTGTATGGAATTCAAATCTTTGAACAATTTTGAAAGGGGGCCATCCAAGGATCATTCCTGTGAAGTTTGATGTAATTCTGCCCAGTGGTTTTCAAGAAGATTTTTTTTAGAAATTGTTGACACACGACGCACTACGCACGACGGACATCAAGCGGTCACAATAGCTGACCTTGTCACTTCGTGGCGCGCTAAAAAAAATATGCTCCATCTAAAAAAAAAAAGCTCATTTGCTACTATGAAATCAGTTAGATTTAAGAAATAATAAATTTGTTCCTATATTTTATCATGTAATAAAACATGGGCAGGAGTTTGGATGTGTAATAATTAAGTCATGAGAGCGCAGCACGAGTGATTTAATATTCGCTTCCGTAACGACTGCCCATATTTTATTAACTGATAAAACTATTGGAACATATTTATTATTTCGATTCTAACCACGCAAATTCTTCACTTTTTACAGCACTACATTTTAGCTCGATATCTCATTCGGCTGGCCATATGCTATTATAAAAACCTCCCTACAAAAGGAAAGCGTTGCATAAAACAGAATTTTCAGATATTCAGTAAATTTTGATTGTAGGTATAACACATGTTTTTTCGTGTTATAACATCTGCAGAATCCCGAGGGATTAGTTGGTGCTCGAGCCCATTAGGGCGAGGGTACCAACGATTCCCGAGGGATTCTGAAGATGTAATAACAGGAAAAGAACATGCGCTAATGCTATTCTAGCATAAAACGCGTAAAAAACTGATAAATGAATACAATGTCACTCAACGTCATTAAATTTCCACGAAATGCGTGGGAATGTCTGAGTTGTTTTTTACGTTGATGTCATTTTGTTTTGAATTATCCATTTTGGGGCAGAATGGTGTTTACGCTTTGCCACGGAATGCACATAATTATATAAAAAGGTGTTATAACAGCACGCAAGCGCGAGAATCTCCTTGTTAACACACGTTTCTCTCCCCTTACAGAAGCAAGCCTCTGTGACGTACATGCTGCGTATTTGCTGTGTATATGCCGCGAACACAGTAGTACGCCAGAGGAGTACATTTTACATACACCGTATGCCGTGTACATGCCGCGTACTATTTCGACGAGTACACAGCATGTACGCAGGAGGTCACTAGTACACTTCAAGTACGCAGCACAGACTCTGAAAATTTAAGGAGTACACTGTATGTACGCAGGAGGGACTTGTACAAGAAAATAGTACACTGCATGTACACCGCAGATACTTTGAAATTTGTGCAGTACACTTCATATATGCAGGAAAGACTTGTACAATTTCTTTTGGCATTTATACTTAGTTTTTTTTTTATAAGTTAAAGTCTGAAGTAAACTTCATATACGCAGGAGGGACTTGTTAATTTTCTTTTGGTGTTTATACTTTGAATTTTTTTAGGTAAAAGTCTGAAGTACACTTCATGCAGGAAGGATTTGTACGTTTTTTTTTTTTTTTTTGGAAGCAAGAACTTGATTTCCGAGTAACTTTTATCTTAATAGCATAGAATAGTTCAGATTACTGGTATTCTGAACAATGAAACTTTGCCAAACTATTTGCAATGTTCATTTGTGAAGCTTACATCTTAGTGATTTCTGAGCTGCACCTTGCATGCAGTGTAAAAATATATTCTTTGTCATTTTGAATTAATCCTGGAGCTTTCACCAGTATATAATGTTCAAAAACCTAGGAGGATTTACTTGTTTTCTAAGGCCAATTGGACTGAAATTTATCAAGCGTGTGAAAATCTTTCTGATAAAATAGTTAATATGAAGTTACACTCCGTCCAGGAGAAGTGGGATACTTTGAAATGTAATATACAGATTATAATGGATAAATATATTCCATCTAAGATATTTAAAAAAAGAAACACCGTCCCATGGTTCAATAAGCATCTTAAACGTATGACAAAGAGGAAGGCTCGTCTCTATTCACATGCCAAAAGAACAAAACAGTGGACTCAATTTAGATAATATCAGAAGCTTTGTAAGCGTGAGTTTAAAAAAGCAGAAGTGAACTACACAATGAAACTATACAAAAAGGCTTTGAGAAAACAATTGAACTGCCCTTCTGGCGAGTATGTTAAAAATCAAAACTTCAAGACCTTTGTAGAAAGAGGCAGCACCGCTTAAACGTAAATGGTACCTCCTAAGAGATAGTAAAGATAAGGCAGAAATACATTATGAACAATTTAGCTCAGTTTTTCACTAAACAGGAAGGAAAACGTCTACCTATCCTTGAATAGAGAATAAGATACCTCGTCCAAAACTACAAATCACATCCAGGTGTGGAAACACTTTGTGTAAAAATTAAAATCCTCGAAAGCCGTAGGAACCTGATAAAATATCCAAATGTACTTCTTAAAAATTGTGCTATAACAACTAGCCCTGGTATACGTCTATATTTCAAGCCATCAATAGGCAACAGGGAACTTGCGGGACGACGGTTGAATCCTAATATAATCCGCCCGTCTGAAGAAAGGGGATGTCCACCTTGCCGAGACTACCGACCGTGTCATTAACTTCAGTTTTAAGTAGCAAATTATTAGAACATATTATATGTAAACATCTTCTTAATCATCTATAACGAACAATATTTTGACTAATTTAAACATGCTTTAGGTCAGGTTATTCCGTGCGAAAAACCCCACTCCTTGTAACCATGGAAGATTTTATTGAAAACTATGTATGAAGTCACTATCTATCAAACAGATGTTATAACATATTGATTTTTCTAAAGCCTTCGACACTGTCCCTCTGATGAGTTTTATTACCAAATACAAAAGTTTCGGCATTGAAGGGCCCTATACCTACATGGATAAAGAACTTTTTAACCACCAACACATGCGGGTAAGTATATGTCGAACGGTGAATGCTCCCAGAAAGCTACATTAAGACTCGGTTCCCAGGCACAGTGATGGGACCTTCTTCTAGATTCTTGTGTCAACATAAATGACTTTAACCGCAATCAGTGCAATCCCAAGTTAGACTTTTCTTGCAGATACTGTTTACTATACAGAAAAAATTCGTTCGCCAAAAAGGACTATGAAAAATTACAAAGGACCTATTTGAACGTTGACAATGGGCTGCATAATGGGGCATGCTTAATGGCAAAAAGTGTTATTTATTAAGTGTTAATAATAAATTCACGCACATTTTTAACACTTGTAATGTCATCTTGAAATCAAGTTTTCTGAAAATCCAATTTAGGCCTTACACTCAGCGATGATCTTACATGGGCAACACATATTACTAAAGTTGCTAAAGAAAGCAATTCCACCATGGCGGTTCTACGGAGAACTCTTAGAAATTGTACTAAAGACTGTTAAAAAACAGCATACATTCACTGGTTAGGACATTGAATGGAATACGGAGCCATTTTTATGGGACCCATACTTACAAAAAGATCTGACCAAGCTTGAAAGAGTGAACGTCAAGCAGTCACGATTTATAACAAATGAACTACAATAATCCAAAACGAAGGTGCATGACAAGGGAAGCTACAATAACTGGATCTCCCACCCTTACGAGATCGTCGCAATCCAACCGACTCGTCCTTCCTATATAAAGTGGTCCGAGGGGTTGTACCACTTATACCACCCGACGAATTTCATAAACCAGCTAGAACCAAGAGACCAAATTAAAACTAGTAGTGACACCAAAATTTTAGTACAAAAAAACAGATTGGATAGATAAATAGTGAATAACCAACGTGGTTCTTACAAATAAAAACTGCAAAGACCTGAACAGTATAAAATTTCTTTCTTCATTAACACACAGTGGATTCAGGAATCATCATTCAAGTGAGATAGGTCGGCGCACAGACAGTTGTGGCTTTAAGTCTGCCCTGCGCCTCGTATTACTAGCGCACTCCCCCCGGTGTCCTTCGCTGTAAAAGGCCTACTCCGTACCGGAAGCAGAAGCAGAAAAGAAGAAGCTTTCTAACTAGGATAAATGGAAAAGCCCTTATTTGGAAACTTCGTGGCTTTATATTTTGTATACTGAAATAATACCAAGATAATGCCTCAACAACTACGCACTCCATCGTCTATTAATAAATTCATAAACACTTATATTTAGTTTCATTAAAGTTGTTTCACCCTTGATGCAGTTATGCCATTTTCTTTCAAATGTTTACCAATTACATCCACAAAGATTGATTTTTTCATTGCAAAGTGGATGAAGAAAAGCATACTAATTTATTTGATAACTCAATCTACAATTATTTTGGTAAGGGGTAAATAACTTATGATGCTGTCACTTTAATCTTTTTCTGTTTTTTTTTTTTCTGTCCAAATGATCAGCATTTGCAACGAGAAGTTGTGGGTAAGGGAATTTACATATCATAGCGTTTCGCCACAAGAGTACACAGCATGGATGCCAGCAGGAGTACACAGCAGGAGTATGCCGCAGGACTCGGCCAGAGTACACAGCAAGTACGCCGCAGGAGTAACACTGCATGTACTCCGCAGAGTACACAGCATGTACGCGCACAGGGGTTGGTACAACACGCAGCTCATTTGCATGTGAAAATGTATGTGCCGCGTACATGCTGCTAACCATTCTTCCCCGCATACTAATTTTCTCTCCAGCATACATCCTGTGTACTTATGTAGTCCACAGCAATGTACCGCAGCAAGTAGTACGCAGCAGACCTCATTTGCATGTCAAAAGTGTACTACAACGTTACTATCGGGTGTATGTGCGGTGTATATCCTGCGTAACTATTTAAAGCCTCGATGTAGTACACATCAGTCGCATCAATATATGCTGTAATGTACACAGCAAGAGTAACCTACCAGCAGGCCCTTTTTCTTGACTGAAGGGTCCTGTTACTCTAAAAACTTCCGAAAAGTGGACAATAACAGCGTTTTAATGTTAGAATATATAGTATTAAGTATTACTGCTGTGAAAATGTTATTTTCTAATAACATCTAAGGTCGATTTAGAAATCAGAAGTAAATTCTTCAGTCAACGTTTATATATTGCAAGTTTCTTATATAAGTACACAGCTAATCTACATGATGGCACTGAACCAAACACACCAGACCATAGTTACATAAAATATGTAAACACTTCCATCTGGAAGATAGAATATGACTATATAATTTAAGTTATGTCAAAGTAGAATCCTACTGACATTAGTGATGCCAAGATAAAGCTGCGCAAAAACCTGTAAAACACAAAGTTTGACTGTAACTGTAAGCTGCCAGGAAACATGTAGAACACAAAGTTTTGACAATAACTGTAAGCTGCAAGAAACCTGTAGAACACAAAAGTTTGACTGTAACTGTAAGCTGCAAGACACTTGTAGAACACAATATTTGACTGTAACTTAAGTTGTAAGACACTTGTAGAACACAAAGTAACTGTAAGTCGTAAGACACTTGTAGAACACAAGGTTTAACTGTAACTGTAAGTTGTAAGACACTTGTAGAACACAAGGTTTAACTGTAACTGTAAGTTTAAGACACTTGAGAACACAAGTCTTTAAACTGTAACTAGTAAGTTGCAAGCCACTTGTATTATAGTGCTGATCTGCTACATAATAGAACATAACCTCCACAGGTCCTAGTCCACAAGTAGTCAAGAACATCTTGATTTTGTGGTGTTCACTAAACACAAGATTTGACTTAAACAGTAAGTTCAAGACATTTGTAGAACTAGATTTTGTATCACCAATAAAATTTTTTAAAATACTGAAAACTTTTCATTTTTCCACAAAAAATGCATGAACCTAAGAGGGCAATATCTGAATACAGCAATATTTTAGGGCTGTTGAAAGCAAACCACACTCTGATGAATCCCTTATTTAAAGACTGCTAACACTTAAACAAAATATACATTTTTCTAAATATAACTTGTAGCCATAACAAAAACAGGATTTTGGTGTGTTTAATTGTAAGATTCAAATTAATTACAACATAGATTTTTAGTGAGAATACTGAAAATACCTGTATAAATCCAGAGTAAAACATTTGACTTTTTCACTGGTAAGAAACTATAAAAGGGTCAATTTTGTCAAAACGATAATCAAAAAATTGTTTACATTAAAATCAAATATCTTTCACACATAACACTTTGTCTTACATTTTCACACGCAGCCGTGCCATTCATGAAAATATTGCCTCTGATATCACTTGTGAATGATATTTATATCTTACACTGAAACAAACAAAATATCCTCTATATATTTCACATAATGGTCTAGAGCAACATAAGACCTTTCAAAATGACATGTTTAAAGCAGGTGACTGAATTACATATTTTGCTTCACTTTAATTATGAAAGGATGTAATTTCAATTTTACTGGAAAACACAATTACGACTGAAAAAACATTTATAATTTTATGTAAGTATTCTGTACAAGTAACTATTTCAAAATGTTACAAAAAAATGTACTTGAAGAATTAAGAGAGAGAAGAGGAGAGAGAGAAGAGAGAGAGAGATAGAGACCATTTTGTGTTTGATTAGCTGTAAAACCCAACTCACTCACTCATATATCCAAAATGTATTGTAATACAACAATACTATATAAACAGAGGGAAAAAAGCGAAGAAAGTGAAGAAGATCCACTAATAAAACGCTTTGGACAACAGATACTTACGGACCCATTTTTATCATTTGAATCACATCTTTGGATAACTATCCAAATACATTGACTCGTATAAGGAGGTAAGTATTGTAAACAAAATATGGATTACATCAGTATAAGATCATAGCCACACCCTTCATTGTCTGGATACATGCGGAAAACAACTTTGCAGGATGTCAAGTCGCAGCAAGGGTAAAGGTTGCAGTAAGGAGTGTCAGGATGCATGCAAGGCGAGTCACGGTCACATACAGCACACTCTGAAATAATATGACTATTAACTATCTTAAAAATCTCATGCGCCTGGGATCAAAAAAAGGATGATCTTAAAATATAGATTTCTGAAAAAAGTGTAGGGATTCCTTGGATAATTCTTCAACTTTACTTATTGGCCATCATTGAAAATGGAAGTAGGTTGGCATTCAGGCAAAATCAATAGTCTGTCTAATAGTTAACTTATTTCTTAATCTGCTGAATCAACACTTGTCCAAAAACAATAGCTTTGGTGGATGCAGTGGTTAGAGGGCTATGGCGCTTCCTACGTAGGTAAGGCCCCTGGATTCGAATCCTGGCTACTCCCTTATTACGTGTGTCTTCGGCCAAGGCACAGTATCACAATTGCCTCAGTAAAAAACCCATCGTAAATGGGTAAAAAGAAAATTGCTGGGGGTAAGGTATGATTGTTTTATACTGTATCATAAAAAACAAATAGGGTCAATCAATGCTCTAGCAGAGCTTCTATGTTAATTGTTTTTCAACAAAGTGGAACAGTATATAAAATTTTCATTTACATTTATTTAACATATACATGTATTTGACATACTGTGAAATCATTAATATTCGTTGGGGACTAATTTTCGTGGATTTCATGGTTGAGTCAATCCACGAAATTTAGTCCCAAAGAACAAGTGAAATTCCCTATTCACTTTATGTTTCAAAAGTTTTAATCCGACGTCTATTCATATCCCCAAAACGAAACTGCCGTTTTGACCAAAACCACCAAATTTCATGCCCACAAAAGTAAATGATTTTTCACAGAACATGGAAGGAAAACAGAAATTTTAGTTTTGAGTTCAGATTTATGGTAATCTTATCAGATGGCCAGATGCCTGGAGTGTTTAATCATACATAACTGGCCAACGAAACATGAATTTATCAATATGTGACAAAATACAATCATTCATATGAATTTTTCACAAATTGTTTTGTTTTTGCGATGTCAGGTTCCAATTTTCTGCTTGTACAGTCTAGCTATATAAAACTTTTAAAAAGATGTTTTGGGGTCATAGTGTGTGGCTACATACAAAACAATCAAAGACAACTGACCATTTTATATACAAGCAGCTGAAATTGCAAATCCCACAAGATAAATTGTAATTAGACCCCAACAGAAAAGCCTGCAACCATCTCCAAATTAAGTTTTAACTTTGGAGCAAGGTTTTAACACTAGAATGGTAAGAACCATCAAAGCTGAAATGGCTTCTAAAAACAAAAGATTTCTGTAAAACTAGAAATTATCTTGAAAACTAGCAAACCTTTAAGGCAGAATATATCATTAAAAGAAGTTATGGTAACAAAAAGCTGCAGAAATTAACACATCAACAGTGCCTATTGCAATGCTGACATTGTCTTTTGGAAGCTAGTGACATATGGACCTTCTTGGAACAAAAGGAAAACCATGTTTAAATCCTTCGAGGCCAGAACATCTGATATTTGTACCATCCACCACCTATGATGTAGCCAACCAGTTACTGATTGTGGTTAATGATTGGGATTTATTGTATACGACTGTATCCTAGTGGATTGACTGTGGCAGGATTTTACCAATGTTACGATCTGATAGCAAACAACACAGTGTGCAGTGTCGCTCATCCAAGGACAAGATAGAAGGAGAAACAGTGACATCTAAATAAATAAGAGAGGGAAGGTTAACTCTTTAACAAAAAAATGACACAACAGTATATTTAAATTAAACAAAGAGGGACAAGAAGGCCCTGTAAACGCTCACGAAGCTAACCTATTGACCTAAAGATCATCAAGATTAACATTCTGAACCAAGTTTCATTAAGATCCTGGTCAAATTGTGGCCTCTACAGTGTTCACTAGCTTTTCCTTTGATTTGACTCTGATGATCTAGTTTTTTATCTAACTTGAACCAGATTCGAACTCGACCTTGAATCAGTAAGAAAAACATTCTGACCAGTTTCATGAAGATACAGTCCATAAACGATGTCGTCTTATAGTGTTATAACAAGCTTTTTCCATTGATTTGACCTGGTGACCTAGTTATTTGACCCCCGATGGACCCCAGCTCAAACTCGTCCAAGGTTTATTGAGGTTAAAATTCGAACAAATTTTATAAAATTTGGGCGACCCTCTAAGAGTGATTATCAAGCTTTTCCTTTGATCTGACCTGGTGACCTAGTGTTTTGAACTCAGATGGACGCCAAAATCAAACTCATCCAAGATCTTTACTGAGGGTAGTTTTCATAAAGATACAGTCATAAATGTGGGCCTCTACGGATTTAACTAGTTTTCCTTCGATTTGACCTAGTTGACCTAGTTTTGATCCAACCTGGACCCAGATTTGACTAGAAACTAAAGATCATCAAGATTAACATTCTGACCAAGTTTGCATTAAGATCTTGTCATAAATGAGCTCATCGTGTTAACTAGCTTTTCCTTTGAATTGCCCTAGTGACCTAGCTTTTTTTTGACCCAACATGACCTAGATCAAAACTTGACCTAAAGATCATCCAATTAACATTCTACACAGTATCAATGAAGATACAATTTTAATATGGCTTCTACTGTAAAACAAGCTTTTCTGTTATAAACCTAGTGACCTAGTTTTTTGACCTCCACCTCACCCAGGATATCGAACTTGACCTATAGTCATCAAAGTTAACACTCTGATTTAAGTTTCATTCAGATATGGTCATAAATGTGGCCTCTACAGTGTTAACTAGTCTTTCTCCCTTTGATTTGACCTGGTGACCTACTTTTTTAATCCTACATGACTGGACCTTGAGATCATTAAGATAAACTTTTTGACCCAAATTCATGAAGATACATCTATAAATGACGTCACTTACACGTGTTAACAACTTTTCTCCTTGATCTACCTGTGACCTAGTTTTTGACTCCCAGAGAACCCCCATCACATCACCCAAAGATTTATTAAGGGTAACATTCAGACCAAGTTTTATTAAGATTGGGCAAAAATTGTGGACCTCTAGATGTTATCAAATCAGCTTTTCCTTTGATTTGACCTGGTGACCCACGTTTTTTAACTCAGATGACTCAATATCGAATCTCACCAAGATATTACTGAGGTGTAACATACTGACGCAAGTTTCATTAAAATTGGGCACAATTGTACCTCTAGAGTGTAGACAAGCTTTTTCCTTTGATCTTGACCGGTGACTTATTATTGACCCCCATATGACCCAATATCAAACTCGTCCACATTTTAATGAGGTAACATTCTGGACCAAGGTTTCATTTAAGATTGCCAAAAAAATTTTTTTGTACCTCTAGAGTGTAAACAAGCTTTTCCTTTGATCTAACCTGGGTGGACCAATTTTATGACCCATACAACCCAGATTCGAACTTAACTTAAAGATCATCAAGATTAACATTCTGACTAAGTTTCATGAAGATACAGTCATCAATGTGACCACTATAGTGTTAACAAGCTTTTCCTTTGATCTGCCCTGGTGACCTAGTTTTTGACCCCAGTTGACCCAACATGGAATTCATGCCAAGAGTTATTAAGAGTAAACACTCTGAACAAGTTTCAGTAAGATTGGGGCCAAAATTTACCATCTAGATGTGTACAAGCTGGGAAGGGATTAGACCTATGACCTAGTTTTTGACCCCATATGACCTAATAGCAAACTCGTCCAAGATTTTAATGAGGGTAACACTCATGACCAAGTTTTTCATTAAGTTTGGGCAGAATTGTGACCTCTAGAGTGTTAACAGTCAAATTGTTGATGACAGACAATCTGACGACTAACGACGGACACGGGGGAACATAAAGCTCTCCCTTTAGCACTCGAGCTCAGGAGAGCAAAAATTGTCTGCATGGGTTTTTCCATGTACAATATTCAGTAATACCACTAAAATATAGAGAAAAGTATCAATTCTTTCCTTTTCTTCACTGGTGAAAAGTTATAACAAGAGCTGTCCGTAAGACAGCGTGCTTGACTTTCTCAGTGCTTGACTCTGAATTAGAGCTTTGAGCCAGTAAAAAAAAATTCCCAGTAACAATGGGACAAAACTCAGTCAAAATTCAAATTTTGAGATGGTTCTCACTGGTGTAGACTTTGATAGTAAATAACTATTTTGAGTTTCAAGTCAAAAGCTTTAATAGTACCGAGAGATAACTTTGACTTTATCAAAAATTTTAACAAATGTCTAATCTTAAAAGAGGGGCAATAATTATGTCAAAATTTCAAATCAACTTATTGGGATTGTTCTCCTTGTGTAGATTTGATGGTAAATAAGTTTAATTTTTTTTAAAAGTTTCAAGTCAAAAGCTTTTGAGATAGTAACAAGAGATATTTGACTTTATGAAAAAATTTTTACAAAAAAAACTAAGTTTAAAACGAGGCATTCATTCTGTCAGCATTCAAATCAAGTTATGGGAATTTGTTACTCCATGGTGGTAGACTTTGATAGTAAATACTATTTTGAAGTTTCAAGTCAAAATCTTTAATATAACAGAGATATATGACTTTAACAAAAATTTAACAAAAATCCTAAGTTAAAAAGTGCATAATTCTGTCAAAATTCAAAATCAGAGTTATGAGGATTGTTTCTCCTGGTAAAGACTTTGAAGGTAGAATAATTGTTTTAATTTCAAGTCCATAGCTTTGATAGTAATAGAGATATTTGACTTTATCAAAAAGCTTTAAAACAACGCGATGCGATGGCCGGGGTAGTGCTAATAGCACTACTTTTTCTTCGAAAGTCGACTAAAAAACTAGAGCATCACTAAAGGTGATGATGTACCCTCTTCATGCACTGACACAGTACAATGCAAATCAGACACACACAAGATTGCATAATTCTGTAGGACTGTATGTATATAGACTGTAAGTATCAAGTATAAAGTTAACAAAAAACAAAGTCCCAATAACTCTGCAGAATATTTATCTAAAAGATCGTAAACATGCATCAATGCACAACAGGTTGGGGTACAGAAATCACTTGAGTGAAGTTCATTAAATGGTGTGCAAGGGTCTGAAGGATTAGGCACGCACGAAGATTGACATATGCAGACTGTATGTACATAGTATCTAACAAGAAACAAGTCCCAAAACTCTGTCAGAACAGTTATCTAAAAGACGTAACATGCACCATGCACAACTAGGGTTGGTACTGATCACTAGTGTGAAGTTTCAATAAACGTGAGCAAAGGGTTCGGAAGCTCAGCGCTCAAAAGATTGCATATGCAGACTGTGTATGTATATAGGTAACTGTTAACGAAAAACACAGTCCCATAAACTCTGCAATATTTTTTTTGAAAGAACCAACATGCCCCATGTCAACAACTCTGTTGTTAACTGAATCTATAGATTATTGATATGAATGTAAAAAGGGAGACTAACTTAACTTGATTCAAACCACGCAATATTTAAAAATTTATGTATCGAGTGGGGCCAGAGTCCTTTAATTACAAAATAAAAATGTTGACATTTTTGACTTGATCCACTTGTGTGAAGTTTCATTACATTGTGTCAAGGGGATGAGAGAGATGGTGCACAAAAGATTGTGTCTATGTATAACAGTATAGTAACAAAAAACAAAGTCCGTAACTCTGTAAACCATATCTCTGAAAGAACCTAACATGCCCCATGCATAACCCTGTTGTTACTGAACAACTTGTGTGAAGTTTCATTAAACAGTATAAAGGGGATGAGGAAGATGTGCGCACAAAACTGTGTCTATGTATATAGTAATAGTATCAAAAAACCAAAGTCCCCGTAACCTCTGCATTTTTTTTCCCTGAAAGAACCTAACATGCCCCATCCACAACTACTGTTGATACTAATCACTAGAGTGAAGTTTCACATTAAATTGTGTCAAAGGAGATGAGGAGAGCTGGCGCGCACAATATTGTGTCTACGGACGGACAGATGGACGGACAGACAGACAACCTGAAACCAGTATACCCCCCTTACAACTTTGTTGTTTAGTGGGTACAATTATTAACCAAATATATAAAAATAACCATAACCCTTCCTTAAGTCATAACAGCTCTGGCCTGACTTCTCTTGTATAAATGAGAAAATTGTAGTAAAGAAACAAATACCAGCATAAAAGCAGGAATAAAATAATCCCTGTACTTTTTCTAATTGCAGAAACAGACTAACTGATTCTCTATAAGAAACTGTTAACATGTTAGACAGCTACTTTATTCCAACCATTTAGAAAAGAACACTTAGTAATCCTTATTTTATCTGCTGGATTACTTTACATCTGTGGAAACAATAATATTTTTTCCACAGACAAACCCTAAAAAAATCATTTTCTTAGCTTCACCTGCACATACAGAATACACAATCATACAATTTACCTTTACCATTCCAGTAGGAATCAGAGCAACCACTGTACCCATGGTTTGTTTCGGAGGGAACAAACAACTTGGTACCCCCCCAGCAGCACGAGGCTCTTTTGTGGGTCAGGAACCAGTCCCACAGCTATGTGGGATAGTAGCATCATTGCAAATCTGACAAAGTGTCATAAATATATAAGAGCTTTTAGGTCTTGTAGCAGCTAAAAGCCATGTCAGAAAGAAATTATTTATATATGTTGGGTTTAATTTTAATAAAAATCAAAACTCTGATAAAAACAGACAATAGCACATACAAGTTATATATAATATATATTGTATAATTAGGTTTTTGTCTAGAACGCCACACCGACACACATTGTTACACCATCCTACCAACAATTGCTTCCTGGTAATGTACTCTTCCATCACACATACATCTGCAAATATTTGTACCAAATATCAAAGTGCATTCTTATACTACTTTCAGTTATTTCTAATTAGATTTAATTGTTCACATAGAAAAAATCTAGGGCAAGATGACTAATTAGACACCCAAAATATGGCCATTCAGAGAATAATGGCCAATGATCACAGTTTAACTCTCAAAATCAACTCGCGATCAACTGTTCGCGATTTAGAAATGATGGAAGTACAGGGTCAAAATTTTTTCAGACAAAAGAAGAAAGAATAATAAACCAACAATGAATAATGTATTTGTGGATTTGGATAAGTCTAGCACTATATGGCAATGTGTGACCATCATGGTTAGCAAAATATTTACGCAATTTGTAATAAGGTAGCCTTGCTGAAGAAGTTTACTTGTAATATATTGATTACGTTCATTGAAATGCTGACAAGACTACACGCTGCTGGCACACCGAATTAATTGAGAAAACTATGCACTTATATTTATATATGCGCTCTAGAAAAGGCCTGTGCGCTATTTTTGATATCAAGTATTAGAAAATTTGCACAGTAGAGCTTACCCTTGGTTGTGAAAACGAAAGTAAAACACTGGCCATGGACGTTCGCAGTGAACTACTTCCTTTTAATTGCATAGGCCGACAGTATTTATACACAATTAAAGCTTAATGAACTACATAATTTGCAAATAATGTTCAATCTCTCTGGACCATTCAATAATTTGTTCAACACGTTAGTTTAGTAGCAATTTATCCATATCCTATTCACAGATTTAGAAAAGAATGACAATCAAGTAATGACAACGCAAACAACGTTTCTGGTATTCACACTTTCACTACCATTACTGAAAACATTTTCTATTTAACTCTATATTTTTAAAGATGTGTAACTCTACCCCTTCCGTTCAAGTAGTAAATTCACTTTAAACACCAAGAAATCGCTTATAAGATTCTTTTCCATTTTTGTATCAAGAAATCAAATAACAAGTCTTGAAAGAATTAAAAACTTACTAAAAAAACTGGAAATACGGGAAAAAAAATGGTTCCATTATGGGCTTGAACCTACGCCCCCTAATAAATACATAAAAGTAGGCATAATGGTAGGCCTGAATACTCTTTCCAAAAAGGGAGGTTCTCTATTATTGATCTAATACCTTAACAGTAAGTATTACTTTATCCTGTCACGGTAGCACTTTCGTCCTCATGCATGTACAGATGTACGGAAAGCCATCTTCCAAGTAGCATCCAGTTTGTACTGGAGCCCTTATACTCACAGTAACCTAAACAGAACAAAATAATCTTTCTTCACTGTTCAAGATCCTTTAAAAGTCACAATATTTGAAACGCACTGCCTCACAGTGTCAGTACAAACTATTTTTGTGATTGAATAGTATAAATACGCTGCTGTCACTGTCTTAGTTTCGCATGTCCTGCCATTAAACTACTGTGGATTAATCGGTAGGAATAAAAAATGCCTACAGATAATTTTGATAACTAGTATAATCCTTTTAGCAGGGTAATTTTCTCTCAGCCTGTGGAAGTGCACCTAATTATCATATTAATATGTATAACTAACTCTGCACTGCTTTTAAAATTCAATGTGTTCTCACAAAGTCTACTATATTAAAAGTAACCCCGGACGAAGTAAAACTACACTGCGGTACTCACATTGAAATTCGTTCTTTCCTGCAAACGCTACTGTGGTACTTATTTGCGGAGTAAACATTTAGTTAATCATATTTATTAAAGAAAGGCTTTAAAATATTCGTGTCAGCAGATTTGCCGTTTCTGAGCCTATCTTTGGAAGTTTCAAGTTTATATTAGAGGGAAAAAAAGAAGTAGGACTAACGAGGAAAGTAGTTGAACATCTGGTTGTAACCGCATCAGTGATTCTTCAGACACACACCCATTTGTCACAGGCACTCCCTTTCCACTCAACCCATCTTTGTGGGTTCTTTAAATATAGTGCAGAAATTCTGCCATAAATTGACACCACAGAAAATTAGAATTAAAATCAAAGATGGAAAATGTAGCTATAGTATGGACGGAATTCAATGCATGTCTGCAACTTGATTACAGAAAGAAATGTTTTCAATCCCAGTTCCTAAAGACCAGAAATACATGTAACTCTCTGAAGGAAAATGAAAGACAAGGTATAACCCCCTGTCACATCGACTTTGATGAGATTCAACAAGTGCTGGGCATGGATGGGTAAGATAACCTCCCGAAGTAGCTACACCATACATATACCAAGCGTTAGGTGGTGGACCTATTCCTATGGATTTTGTGAACATAGCCCTGAAGAACACCAAGTCACAGTTACAAAAAACATTAGCCAAGAGTTTAAGCACTAAAAATTCCAGAATGATGGGTAAGTGTTTTTTTCTCAGAAGTCACATATTTTATCTGATTTCTTAACATACTCATCCAACGAAGGTAAAGCCTAAAACTAACAATAGATTGCCTGAATATTTAAACAAATGAAAGAAAAACCATAAATGCATATTGCTATAACATAATTTTAAACAAACACCGCCTTAGCAGGTTGCTGGACGCTCATCTGATTTTTTTTTGTATATAGAAAAATTGTCCTACTCCATGAGTTTCTTAAGTCTAACAATGCTTAATCACTCTTGCAAAAAGCAGATAGAGTTTATTTACTTGATGTCACAGTGTCCACTTATGATGGTGAAAAACTGTTGCAAGTTTTAAATCAATAGCTTGTAGTTTATGAGAAAAGCTGACTAAACATAATATTCGACCGAAAAAATGATTTTTTATCTAAGTCCAAAAGGGGCAATAAATTATTGCAAAAAGATAGATGGAGTTATGTTGTTTGCTGTCAGGGTCCAGCTATGATGGTGAAAAGTGTTGATAAGTTTTAAAGCAATAGCTTTGATAGTTTAAGAAGAAAAGTTGACCTAAACAAAAACTTAACCAAGAAATCTGAATATTTTCTAAGTCCAAAAGAGCCAATAAATCTTGCAAAAAGCAGGATGCGGAGTTTATGTTTCTTGCTGACAGGTCTGCTTAGGAATGTGAACAATGTTGCAAGTTTTAAGGAAATAGCTTGATAGTTTAGGATAAAAGCTGACCCTAAACATAAAACTTAACCCAAAAAACTGATTTTTTCTAAGTCCAAACGGGGCAATAATTCTTGCAAAAAGCAAGATGGAAGTTATGTTTTCTTTAGTACAGGGTCACTTATGATGGTGAAACAATATTCCAAGTTTTCAAAGCAATAGTTGGGATATTTAGAGGAAAAGTTACCTAAACATAAAACTTAACCAAGAAAATCTGATATTTTCTTCTAAGTCCAAAAGGGCCATAAATCTTGCGAAAATAGCCAGATGGATTTATGTTTCTTGCTACACAGGTCAGCTTATGATGTGAACATATTTCCAAGTTTCTAAGCAATAAGCTTTGATAGTTTAGGGAGAAAAGCTGACCTACAACATAAAACTTAACCAGGCAACGCCGAGACGCCGGACGCCGACACCGCTCAAGTGATGAACAATAACTCTCCTCATTTTTTTTCCAAAAAATCAATGAGCTAAGTAAAAATTGATTCATTTACATCAGTTTGCGGACAGCTTGATGAGAGTTAACTCGTTCAAATTAGAAACCCAAAACAAAACGCAGTCGTTGGTACCACTGACCGAAGAGTTTGCAGACTCACAAAAATTATCTCAATGTCCAGGGCGAACAAGAGCTTGACAGTTTTGCATAAGAAGAAGCGTATAAGACTGCCGGTGGGTCTCTGAACACCAACGTCATCATTGGTTGTAAGCAGTGTATAGACAATAATTTATTAACAATACTCTTAATTATTAGAAAGTTATATTGATCTTATGATGTAGTTTTAAGATTTATGGTGTTATTGAGTCTTGCCTATGTAGTGAACGTAATACTTTATACTCAATATAATTTAAACTGGGTCTGAGTCATTCTGATAACATAACAAGTCGCTCAAATAAAGAAAAATTTACCCAAATTATCCCCTCTGTGAAGTTTATTGAAACATTTAACATGTCAGAAGAGGAAAAGTCTGTTATTGCAGTATATATTCGACTGCTCATAACTGGGTTAATTCTTCTTAGTGTGGTGTGTGATCGAGTTTAAACGTCTTTATAACAATTTTTTCAGTCATCATCTTCTTAGTATACAAGGATTAAATGTTTCGAAAATCAGCCTAAGTAACAAAAAGCCTGAGTTCTAGATATTTGTGGAATAATTTGCAGTTTGAAGAATCAAAATGTCTTTGCTTACATAAAAAATAATTTTGTCATCTATTTTTCAGTGTTAATCTAATCCCGTGATCGTTTAGATAAAACTTTCAGGGAATGCTTCTTCCGTCTCATGATGTGCGTCCCAGCCAAACTGGATGGGCTGAGGAGTCCATACAGACCTCCAATCCTGAAACTCCCGAAAACTTATGGCAACAAGAGGTGAAATTGGAAACTCCAGAATATCGATTATTTTAGTAGTCTATCACCATTGTAAATCACTTCATGTTGACATTTTTCTTCTCTTCATCATTAACATATGCCAATTATCCTAACTACCCTTGCCTTTAACAGGCACTAAATACTAAATTTGTTTAAGAATATATTCAGAAAATACATGTAGAAAACATATAGATTGACAGTTATGTCGTAAGTTGTTGACAAAATTGTTTTTTTCATTCTAACTCAGTTTTAAGCGGACGACAGAACCAATTTTCACCAAAAAAAAAAAAAAAAAAAAAAGAAAAAAAAAAAGAATAAAAACAGAATTATTTCATGTATTTTATGTAGAACTTATTGTGTAACAATACATATGCTCTATGTTACCTTTTGCGATGATTGAAGTAATGAATGATCCCATCTGTTATAGGCTTTTTATCAACTTGCTTTCGTTTAATTGTAAATTTTGTATATTTTTTCTGTCATAGTTTTTGTTTGCTTTATAATGATTTACTTTTCATTCTCCTACGTTTCCCCGATCGGACAATAGTAATGACTGTCAAATATGAATTTTAGTCTAAAATAGGTTCTTCAGGTTGTGTATGCAATTCGAGATATATTTGCCTTACTCATACCCCGTTCACAGGTGAATTGCCTGTACTGTAGTGTTTTCATTCAGTTATTAATTTTATATTTTCTTTTATAAGGTTTTTGTCAGACAAAAAATGTTTAATAGCTGGATTTTCACTTCAGTCACCTACCAATTTTGTCAGCGATCGTACCATAAGTTTGGCTGTATTTATCATGTAAACGCGTCAACTTTATATGTCATTTCAAGGTTCAGTTTAAAATTGTACATATCATTTCTCTTATTTTTGAGATTTGGTGGTGTATATGATTGCAAGCTCAAAAAATGTTGAAAGAACACTTTGTGCTAAACTTACAGGTAGAAGCTAGAAGTGGACAATTTCCGTATTTGTTAATGCCTTATTGACTTTCTGATCAATTTTAAAATACTAAATTTATTAATAGCATTGTATTTTAATTTACAGCGTATCCCATTGCGAGCTGTATTCCGTTGATATACTTTACAGTCACAATTAAATATCAATGGATTAATATAATGAAGAATGTTGTAAGATACTCATTTCACCAAAAAAACACATTCATTACGGTTTTTTGGAAATGTTTATTTTAAAATTCAAGGACTGAAATAATTATGAACGTTTTCCTTAGGAAATTTGATTGTTTCTTTTCGGAAACAAACTTATAAAAGAACATCCTGATTATGTTATGCTCTGGCTTCATTGAAAATCAAAATGAGATATTACAGACTTTTGACAAAAGAAACGTAAAATAAATAAGAATTTATCTTTTGTTCGGTTTTAATTTAATATTTTCTTATTCATAATTGGGAATAGAATGTTAGACCCATAGAGCGCATCACACCTGACGCCAGGCCATATTGCAAATGAATAAAATTACAATGCCATTAATATAAAGTATTTCAGCTACACCAGTGTCGAACAGCGTTAGAATTGCTAAAACAGCGCACAGACGATTTTTCCTCTTGAAACAAATTGTCAATTTGCCACAGTTTAGAGTACATAAATAAAGACTTTGTTTTTAGTTTGCTTTTACGTCCAATTCAACATTATTCTAGTTAAACCAGACAAGCCGTTCACCTAACCATCGTTCCTGGAAAGACCAGTACATACTAGACGACCAACAGTCCCCCGATAGCAACTGCCTACTTTCTCACATAAAAAATCCCTAGTCAGTAGCAGAGCCGAATCTGCGAGCCCTCTCGTCAGTGCAGGTTTCAGAGATTACAAGTGCACGAATGTAACACCTACACTACGGACCCGGACTATAAATGCATATAATAGTAGACAAAGGCACAATGATGAAACCTTTTTTATAAGCATTCCATAGTCCCTCTAGCATTAACTCAATGCATAATGCTTGGAGCTTCAAAGTCAAATTACCAATTTAGTACTTTAGGATAATATTAAATGCATTCTTACATAAAGGCTTGTGGTTTTAAATTGGAAAAGTACAATACATCCTTAGTGGATAAATTTATACACGTCTAGTAGCAACTGGACGAAGCGAGATTTGTGCAAATATATTACAGTTCTGTAGATAAAAACCACCGTGTATTGTGTATGTTCCATGTGCAATAACAATTTAAAATATTACTAGCCGTAATGTATAAATGTATACTATTTCTGTTTACCACAGTGGAATTTTGTATTTACTGGAAAAAAGTTCAGATTAATCGTAGTGCCACAGAGGAAAGTAAATTGGTGAAAAGTCTACAAAAAGCATCAGTGCAGATCTGTGGATTTCGTCTCCTAGAATGCCGAAGCCTGCATAAGCAGGAACGTAAAAAATAGCTTTAAATACCGTAGCGTAGAAATCGAGTAATTTAATTAAGTTTTAAAACTGAGATTGGTATACCGCGACGAGCAACCTTCAAAAACTAATTGGTATTTTATGGAGAGTAATGATCCCTTAATTTCTGAAAAGGATTTATTAAATCACAATTGCGATAGACAATGATTTAAGAACATTATAGCGCACGAGCGATTGATTTGTTTTTAAATTTAGTAGACCACCTTAATTTTTTGCGTAATATTTAATATGTTATAGCAATGAATTAACTTATAGATTAAAATGATTTCACATACCGTTTGTTAAATAACATAAATGAAAGTTACACTTCAGGATGAAATTCTGCAACTACGATTAACAGCATGTCAATTCCCCCAGATACAAATAAAAACTAAAAAATTTCCATATTGCTAACGCTGTATGATGTCCAGTAATGTGGACTCCTCATTTTGATGGTACGTTTAGGCGTCTGCGGTAGTCAGTCATGGGTGTTGTGTGATAGGGTAATAGCGACCCCCGTTTTTATGGTACCATTAGTCTCTATGGTTAGCCAAAGGATATAAAGATATAGCAAACAGCTATATATGAAACGTGAAAAATATGGTTGGCTATAGTATTACATTTTACCCCTAATGGTAAATATAAAGATTCTACTTCTGTTCATTACAACACCCAGCTCCAAACGATTGTAAACAACATTTCAAAAAACTTAACTAAAAATGCTTTGTAACAAGCGCGCATGTCTCCCAAATGCAAAGTCAATAGGCAAGAAGTCAATAGGGTCAGGAGCGAATAGTCAAAGAGACGCTGATGGTTGGCTCATAGGACAACTACTTGGCAGTCCTGTCATATCCCGCTAAATTTCAACACATCCTTGGCCTAGTAGTTCTCAAGCACGTTCAGGCTCCTGTGACCTTGACTCTTTGATCAAGTGACCTCACAAAAAATAGGGATCATCTACCGCATGTCCAACATCCATAAGTTTCCAACATTGTAGGTCAAGTGGTTCTCAAGTTATTCCAAAAATGATTTTACATGAACAGCCACTGTGACCTTGACCTTAATTGACTGCGACTCCAAAATCAATAGGGGTCATCTACTCTGCATTTCCAATCATCCTATGAATTTCAACACTCATGTCACATTGGTTCTCAATGTAATTGATCGAACCTGGTTATCAATGTTCAGGCCCCTGTGACCATGACCTTTAATAACCGAGAGTGACCCCAAAAACAATAGGGGTCATTACTGTCTGTATGAACAATCATGCCTAAGAAGTTTCACATTCTGGGTTGAGAGGTTCTCAATTTATTGATTGGAAATGGTTTTCCCATGTTCAGGCCCCTGTGTCCTTGACCTTTCACAGAGTGACCCCAAAAATCGTTATGGTTCATCTACTTCTGCATGACCAATCATCCTATTAAGGTTCAACATTCTGGGTGCAAGTTGTTCTCAAAGTTACAGACCGGAAATGGTTTTTCAATTGTTCAGGCCCCTGTGAACATATTGACCTTTAAGGGAGTGACCTCCAAAATCCGAAGGGGTCATCTACTTAGTGCATGTACAATCATCCTATGAAGTTTCAACATTCAGGTTGAAGTGGTTACCTCCAATTATTGATCGGAAATGGTTTTTTCCCATGTTTCAGGCGCATCTGTGACCCTTGACCTTTGACTGGAGTACCCCAAAATCAATCGTGGTCATCAACTCTTTTATGATCCAATCATCCAAATAGTAATGAATTTCAACATTCTGGGTCAAGTTGTTATCACAAGTTATTGATCGAAATGGTTTTCAATGTTCAGGCCCCTGGACCTTGACCTTTGAAGGAGTGACCCAAAATCAATAGGTGTCATCTACTCTTCATGACCATCATCCTATGAAATTTCAACTTTCTTGTTCAAGTGTTTCTGACTAGTTATTAATTGGAAATATTTTTTCCAATGTTCACAGGCCCCTGTGACCTTGACCTTTGACTGCGTGACCCCAAAAAGCAATAGGGGTCATCTACCTCTATCATGACTCAATCATCCTATGAAGTTTTCGATCAACATTCCGGTTTCAATTGGTTCTCTAGTTAATAATTCAGAAATGTATTATCAATATTTTCAGGCCCTGTGCCTTGAACCTTTGACGGAGTGACCCCAAAATCATAGGGGTCATCTATCTCTTCATGACCAATCATCCTATGAAGTCTCAACATTCCTAGGTCAAGTGGTTTTTCTAGTTATTGATTGGAAATGTTTTTCAATGGTACAGGGCCCCTATACCTCGACCTTTGATCAGATGACCCCAAAACCAATAGGGTCGACTACTCCAGCTGCCCTACCATCCTAAAAGTTTGAGGTTCGAGGTCAAAAGGATCCCAGATTTATGACTCGGAAATGAAGTGGACTAAACGGACGGACGGACGTAAGGATCGGACGGACAGACGGACGGCCGGACAGGGCAAAAACCAATATGTCCGCCTGGGGAGACATAATTTATGATAATAAGATCGTACTGCCTTATGTGCAGGGCCATAAAACACGTTTTGATCTCTAACGCGCTAATTAGCTCAGTAGATTCAGCCAGTGATGTCATAAATGTATGACCAAAGTATGTTGATCATAATGATGTGGACATCATACAAGAGTTAAGCTCCCAACACTGGGTCAAATACCAGAAGTTGATGATTCTTGTTTGATCAATAGTTTGCAACTGTAATAAAACATTTATAAATACTTCCTCAAAATTATGTTAAAAAAACAAGTTTTCTAAAAGTTTGCTTTTGCTATGCAACAATTTTAAGCCATGGGGGTAAACATTGTAACAGCATGTGATCCGAATGAACGTATTACCATGAAAATGTAGTAACTTATAATCGAAATACAATTTGTGTTGTTAGAAATCAAATAATAAGCATATTCCAATAATTTTATCAGTGAATAAAATATGGACAGTGGTTTTGATGCAATAAGTAAATCAATTGTTCTAAGCACTTGTGATTAATTATGATGCATCCAAAACTCCTGCCTATTTTATTAACGGTAAAATAAGGAACAGATTTATTATTTTTTTAAGTAAGAAGTAATATTTACCTATGTTTGCAGACAGGGCGTCAATTTTGAGGGTCCAACCATGGCTTCCACACTGAGGTGCTGGTCTTCAGATGGTCCTTGCTAACCAGGTTTTTAGCAGAATCCAGGAATTGGGCTGGAAGAGCTATTTGGTGATTAGCCCGAATATCCTTGATGGTGTCAGGCTGGAACATCTATTTGGTGAGTTGGGGCCATAAATACCCTTTTGTGCCTGGTATACTAAAGAGGAGAAATTGTGTTAGTGTATTTTACTGAAGACACAGACAGACAGAGGCACCATAAATCTGACACACTTCTCTGCATGTTACTCTGGAGTGAACAATCGGGAACCCTGCACACCTGAAGTATAATAATAGTACAGTCAAACCTGTGTTAAGAAGCAGGTCCAACAAAGTTACAACACAATCTGGCTGCTTAAGACAGGTGGCTTCTTAATTTATATTAGAACAGAAGTCAACTTCAGTAAGCTGACTGCTCCGTAAGTTTCAAGTGACTTCTTGATATAGGTTTGCTAGGTAAGGCAAGTTCAACTATAAACATGTATCTTTATCAATCAAGGCTGCAAACCAGATTTTTCTTCATAATGAATAACTTTATACCAAATAACCTAACTGGTGAATAATAAAGTAGTGGCAACTTGACCACAATGGTTGACCTTAGTAGGCTGATTATTCGTATCGATTATTCATTGTAGAAATAAGGGGTGCTTAGGGTGACCAGTTTATATTTGTCGGAATTCTCACGAGCTCTCTGACCAGTTCATATCTAGTGTGAAGAAAAAACCTTGAAAAGAATAGAACAGAAATTTCTTTTAAGTTGGCCGTGATGCCGTGGAGAATGGTAGTGAAATGTAGTGTATAATGAGGCATGCTCGAAACAATGCCAAAAACTAAATTTAAGGCTCCCTATGAAACAGTTCACCACTGGTGCTAAATGGGAGAGTAGCTATAGATTTTTGTAGGCCCACCTGGTAAAACTGCGAACGATAAACGTATTTAATGGTAGTAAGAATCTATCAGATTATTATACAATGGACATAGGCAGAGCATTACCGAATTTAGAAACATTTACAGTCGCTAACGCGTTAATGAACAAGAGGGGCCATGAAGGCCCTGTATTGCTCACACTTGACCTATTGACCTAAAGATTCATCAAGATATGTTTCTTAAAGATATAGTCAAAAATGTAGAGCCTCTAAACTGTTAACTATCTTTTCCCTTTGAGTTTGACCAGGTGACCTAGTTTTTGACCCCACATGACCAAGAAAATGTATCCCCCCCCAACGACCCCCTTTTATTTTTTGGACCGTAAATATCATCAAGTAACATTCTGACTAAGTTTCATGAAGATACAGTCATAAATGTGGCCTCTAGAGTGTTAACAAGCTTTTCCTTTGATTTGACCTGGTGACCTAGTTTCTGAGTCCACCTGACCTAGATTCTGACCAAGTTTCATTAAGATATGGTCATAAATGTGGCTCTCTAAGTGATAACTAGCTTTTCCTTTGATTTGACCTTGTGACCTACTTTTTGACCCTACCTGACCCAGATTCAAAATGACTTAAATCAGCATGCTAACATTCTGAGCCAAGTTTCATGAAGATATATTCATAAATGAGGCCTCATATGTTAAAAAGCTTTTCCTTTGATTTGACCTGATACCTAGATTTTTACCCCAGATGATCCCAATATCAAAATCATCCAAGATTTTATCAGGGTATCATTCTGACCAAGTTTCATTAAGATTAGGTCAAAATTGTGACCTCTAGAGTGTTAACAAGCTGCGATGCGCTGGTTGTTTTGCACATTTCTATGTCCGGGTTACACTCGATTGCCCCGGTTTTTTTTTATTTTAGTGTGGGTGATTTTTTTATATTTTATTTGTCAGGGACCCAGTTTCATGTGTTTATATAAAACAATTAAGTATCTAACCTTTAACTCCCCCATGTAAATCGGGTTGTTATCGGTTTATTTGTATCTGTGCAGACCAGAAAGTGGTTTTGCAACCGCCATAAAATTTTATAGCAACGTTTTATGGTGTCACCGTAAGTTCATGACGTCATAGTGTTTTCTAGCACGCGTTTTCTGTACCTTAGCCTACCTACGGGTCGTGTGGGATTAAAGATTTAACTATTAACCCTTTTAGCGCATCACACTCACCCAACTCCTTATTCTGTAATATAATACTTGTTTTTATTACATCGTTCACATAAATTGTTATTTTGAACAAAAGTTAATGTTACTTTATGTTAGATATATTTATGGGAGGTGTCGAATATGTAGAACCCCCGTTTTGACCTCTTTCACTGCACCGCAAACAGCGTGTCGGATGTTTGGACGGGCAGGATTATTTAGTCCTGTCCCGCTGTGGGAATTCCCTCCGCACGTGGACATCCTAGTGTCAAACGCCATTTGGCAACGCTTTACATTTAATAAGCATTAGACAAAGCTATCCTTGTTTACCATTTTTCAGTCTGGTAAATCAATATCTTATAAAGCTCTAACATACTTAAGTAATCAGACTTAATACTACTCGCTACAATAAAAGTACATGTTTGAATAGCAAGATTTTTTTCTCTCTTTCTTTTCAGTACAGTATACTTGTTCTGAAAAGAAACTTGGTAACAAGTAAACGTTCAACTTTTTTCATTGTCTGTAAATAAATTGACGCAAGTATAATCTACATTTATAGATTACTGGAATCTTCATGAATAAGTAAATTTTATTAGTTGTTTCTTAGTCGCCGACACCTCACGTATATACACAGAATTCAATTGTTTTGCCTTTAATAAAATGCACCTTCGGTCTTTTCCTGCATAGCATTACGTTGCTCAAGTAGATCTTGCGTGTATTTTTCCGTAGATTTTTCTATTGTCAGCCAAATGATCAATGCTTACTGGTAATATAACATTAAAATTGATAGACCAGAAAACTTGTCGCTTTATTCTATCTTATAAAACATTCCAACATCAAGTACACTGCGGAGTCATCTGTTGCTTTCACAGCACTGGATTTCCAACACATGTGATCACTCTTTGTCCGTCGTCTACGTTAGTATTAGTTGTTGTACTAGTCAGCCTGTTCGTCCGTCCGTCTGACAACAAAGCAAGTATTTAAATTAAATCATTAACAGAGGAACCGCACCAGGTCTTGCGTCCTACACGATATTTTTCTGGGCTCAACTGAGATCAGCGCATCTAGGTGCAGTAATAACTGGTATCTGGTTTTTGTGATCAACTCGCGTCTGTGACTGAATTTATATTGTGGTTGCGGGAAACGGGCCAAGAGTCAACGCTACCCATATTATCCTTATCTACCCGTGCGGCTCGCAACAAAGCTTTTCCTTTGATTTGACCTGGTGATCTAGTTTTTAACCCTAGATGATTCAATATCAAACTTGTCCAAGATTTTATTGAGGGTAACATTCTGACCATGTTTCATTAAGATTAGGTCAAAATTGTGACCTCTAGAGTGTTAACAAGCTTTTCCTCTGATTTGACCTGGTGACCTAGTTTTTAACCCTAGATGATCCAATATCAAACTTGTCCAAGATTTCATTAAGGGTAACATTCTGACCATGTTTCATTAAGATTGGGTCAAAATTTTGACCTCTAGAGTGTTAACAAGCTTTTCCTTTGATTTAACCAGGTGACCTAGTTTTTGACCCTAGATGACCCAATATCAAATTCTTCCAAGATTTTATTGAGGGCAACATTCTGGCCAAGTTTCATTAAGATTGGGACAAAATTGTGACCTCTAGAGTGTTAACAAGCTTTTCCTTTGATTTGACCAGGTGACCTAGTTTTTGACCCCAGATGACCCAATATCAAACGCGTCTAAGATTTTATTGAGGGTAACGTTCTGACCAAGTTTCATTAAGATTGGGTCAAAATTGTGACCTCTAGAGTGTTAACAGTCAAATTGTTGATGACGGACGGACAGATGGACGACTGACGATGGACACAGGGCGATCACAAAAAAATGTATTTTCAAGGTTTGGCATACCCCTTCCTATTCATACCGATCAAGGAGCGCAATTTGTGTCAAAGTTGTTTCAAGAGTTATGTAAACTTCTAGGTATTCTAGAAATACCCCATTTCGACCGCAGAGTTCAGGTTTTATTGTGCGTGTAAACAGAAGTATTCTCAACATGCTAACAGTATTTGTGTCCGAGCACAAAAATGACTGGGACAAGTATGTACCTTTATGTTTAATGGCCCATTGTAGTTCTGTACATGAAGCCATTGGTGTCACACCTGCAACTATGGTCTTTGGCTCTGAGATAAGGCTCCCAATTGATCTTGTCTTTGGACTGCCTGAATTAGAAAATGCTGAAACAAGACTAAAATATGGTTCTGATTATGTAAATGCCTTGGAAAGAAGAATAGTAGAAATACATGAATATGCTAGGAACAAGCTTAAAGTCTCTAGTGAGGTCATGAAAAAGAAATATGACCTCGATACTAACTTTCAACAGTATGATGTAGGTGATCAGGTGTGGTATTATAAACAACAAAGGAAAGTCGGCCAAGTAGTAAATCCACGAGACCGTTGAAGGGTCTCTATACAGTTTTAATAAAAATTAGTAGCATTTTGTACCGTATTCAAGGGTTACGTCAGAAACCTCGCGTAGTACATCATGACAAACTAAAACCATATGTCTGCAGAGCATAGCAAGGTTGTGTTGTACAGTTAATGTAACAAACTGATAATGCACAATTACAGCTTGTCCTTTTTTTTTAGTTTTCATGAATCTATTTGAAGTTGCAACATTATGCAGAAAAACATAAGTTATGTGCAAAATTGCCATTCCCTCTACAGCCATCCTGTGTTAAAAGGTGGTATAACTCATGTAATACTTGTGCCATACATATGACCCTTGTATAAAATGTTGAGGCTGATGATGTGGTCAAAATGCACAAAAAGTACCCTAAAATTCTAAGTAAAAAAGAGGCATAATTCTAAAAATACTGGTGCCAGAGTTATGAACCTTGTGTCAAATGGGTGATGATGTGGAACAACCATTTTAAGTTTGAATCAAATCTATTTAATGAAAACTGAGGTAGACTGAATGTGCACAATAACTTCTAAGTAAAAGGGCAGAGGTAATTCATCAAATATTGGTCAAGAGTTATGGCCCTTGTGCCAGATGATGTGGCTGATGATGAGTATTAATTTTTAAGTTTGAAGCAAATCCATCACGTGCATCAAAACTTTAACTAAAGTATAAAGGTGGAAGGACGGCAAAATATAGCTATCCATATACTTTGTATAGTAAAGCTAAAAATGTCACTGAACATGTTGCCTATATAAAAGATATTTACAAAACTTACATTCTGGTGTTGATGATTCAGTTGACAGTGATGGTGGGAAGAATGTGGAGCCCGAAGGTGTTGAAACCCCTACTGCATACTAACAGTGGAACCAGCCGGTATTGGGGAAATTGTCATTTCTGATGGTTGTAAAGATAAAGGAAATACTGTTAATCCTGTAGGCAGTGATGGTCATGCACCAGTAACAACACCTGTTGGTAAAGTTGGTGGTGTAAAGAAGGCAGTAGTATCATTGGCTGTATGGGTAACATGGGTAACAAGAGCTGTCTGCAAGACAGCCCGCTCCACTATTTGGCAATTTGGAAGTAAAACTAACCCAAGTATAACACCGTGGTGGCCTTGACCTCGAATATAATGGGCCCAGTCCCTGCACAGATTTTGTTTGTATGCTGGACAATGTTTACTTGAACTTACAGTAAGATATAAGCAATAGTAACAAAAATATGACAGAAAACCAAAGGTTGCCAAAAAACTTTAACCTTAAAAACAAGAACTGTCACTAATGGTGACAAATGCCCCCGCAGCGCCTTGACCTTTGACCTGGTGACCTTGACCTTTGAACTGGTGACCCCAAAGTCAATAGGGGTCGTGTACTCGATAAATACTATCAGCATGTGAAGTTTGAAGGTCCTTGGTGCAGTGGTTCGCGAGTAAAGTGCCTTCATGCAAAAAGTTAACGTTTGTGACGAACGAACGAACTAACGAACGAACGGACGGGCAGTTGAAAACCAATATGCCTCCCTTCAGGGGCATAATAACCCAAGTATAACACCTTGGTGACCTTGACTCTGGGTCCCCGCCCCTGCACATACTTTGTTTGCAAGCTAATAATTGTAATGTGAAGTTTCAGTAATATATAAGCAATAGTAACATAGAAAAACAAAGGTTGCTGAAAAACTTTAACCAAGAAAGCTCATGCCCATGTCAGGACAAGTAGAAAAGCACCCCTATTCTCCGAATAGTGGAGCTAAAAATACAGTTTGGTTCCTTGCAGCATAATGTGCCACTTGGGCTAGGTACCAAAGTACATTCTGCAGGCAGAGCTGGAAAACTGGTACAACTGATAAACAAACTGATCATAGAAATTATTAAATATCATAACTGCACATGTCTGTCAACTAATTTCACATACAACACCATCTTCATTATTCATATATATTGCAATAAGTCCCTGACATTTTATTACATACAAGGTAGTCTGAAAGACAGCTAAGTCCCCCGCCACTGTTATAGATAGTGAAAGGGTAATCCTTTGACCTTAAGCTATGACTTTGACCTTGAAATGACATGGCTGACTCATGAATTCTGCACATTGTCTTGATGAGTTGATCATTTGACCCAAGTTTCATGAAAATCCTTCAAGGGGTTTAGGAGACAGAGATGCTATAAACAAACTGTTGGGATAAAAAGATTTTGTTGTTTTAGAGGTTTCATGTTTATTAAGGGTTAAATTACAAGACAACAGTTTACTCTGGGAGGGGTTTCTACTTCTTAAAGGCCATAAATCATATTTAAGCAACAGTTTATGACACTTTCTGGCCTTCCAGTATGGCCTTGCAAAAACGTAGGAGAAAAGAAGGAGGTCCCTACACAAAAAAGTTACTATATAGTAAAAAAAAAAAAACAGGTTTGTGGACAAAATAGTAGGAAAAACAGGAAGTAATTAAGGCCTAAAAAATTCTTTGTTTCTGGTAACATGCTAAAAAAATTATGGTACTAAAGGTAGGTCGAAATTTTTTTTATTTTTCTTTTATTAAGTTAAACTTTACAGAAATTACTTTTGTGTCAAAAAATGAATACAAATAAGGCGGTTATGCCTCTAAAGTATGCATGTTAGATTAAGATAGTGAACAAGTGTGTGAAGTTTCAATCCATTCTCATTAGTAGATCTATACATGTACTGAGATACCAGCTTACACACAAAGACTTAACCAAAAACTGCTAAGTTGAAAAGGGGCATAACTTTGAAAAAAAGTAGTGTTATGGGACAATTATCTAAATTATAAGCTGTTAATACTACACCTACACTGGCAACCACATGATGACCCCAGATGTCTTAATTGGCAGTTGAATTAGTGTGCCCATATGGTTTGGTAGGAGTATAGGTACTTTGTAGTGTGGTAATTTGAGCGGTAGATGAATCTGTAGTTTTTAAGGTCTGTATGACAAACAAAACATCACTTTTTGGCATACTTTTAGTGTCATTTTTATTTAATTTCTTTGTATGCTGTAGGGTAATACAGTGCTTTAGGGTATAGCGGATTTTAGGGTGTAGACGGTAGGTTGATAATTTTGTATTTTGACTTGAATTTTTGTATAAATTTTCATATAATTTTTTTCCTGGCATGCAGACAGACATTCTGGCATACATTTTAAATGTTTGCTTGTTGTGGTATTTTTCATATTTCATCAAATGAAAATCGAGGCAATCCTTTACTGACTAAATCAGAGTGTATGTAAAAAACATCAGTAAATGAACAGTATTTGATCTGAATGTTTTTGAAGAGAATACTGTTACAGTAGTGATAGTAGGTTTATAATCAACTACCAACAGCCTTGCTGTTGGGTTAGGTTAACCCTTTAGCGACGTGGATGAGTGTCTGCCTACGGATCACAAGGTCTGGGGTTCGAGCCACAGTAGGGACCTTGGGTTCCCCTAGGGTTTACTTTAATGGTGTCAGAAGTGTTTGACGGACTTATGCGTGGGCATGGAGTGTCATTCTGGACAGCTGGTAAGAATTTGATTAAACTCTGATTTTTCATAACTTCAGAATATACCTAGAAAATTCAGCAAACAAAAAGGATACGATCGTGTGCTTGATTTTTTGCTAAACTGATTTGAAAAAATTGAACCTCTTGCAATATTTCATAATGGGAGTAAATGGGAAAATCATTACTTTCATAACATTTTCGCGAATAGAAAATTTTCTACAACGAAGATTTTGATGAAACTTCTCACAGTTGTAAATAAACATATGACCTATAATTTGGTGAAATAAAAGGTCCGTGTGCTTATTTTTGAGATATTTGACTATGATTAAAGTGAACCGGACATTTCATGTTAATTTTAAGACATTATTTTGATTATTTTAACGAGTCATATGTTTAAAAATCATATTTTGACTTTAGAAATATAGCAACAGTACCATTGTTATAAATTTTCTCACAGATTTCAATTAATTGATAAAATGATTTTCATTTCCGTATGCAGAATCCATGCTTTATTCTACATTTTCCGGATAAATGACGTAACGCCATCACTTCCAGTTTATCAAACGTGCAGAACTACCTTAACAGCTTATAAGACATTTATCAGGCTGGTAACATTGCCCGATCGGGCTTTCGAAATAAAAACTAATACTTCTTGAAAAATAAGGAAGATATTTCTTTCAAACTTAGTCCATTTATTAAGCATAATATATGACACTTATTAAGATAGAAATAACTTTTTTGCCTTCAGTTTTGTTAGAATTACTTCCCTTTTTCAGATTTTTATTATGCATAATTTTTGAAGTCCAAAAAAATATATTTTAATGCAAATGTTTAAAACAGAAAATGGTTCAATGGCTTTCTATTGCTTCAAACTTGTGCGCCAATACCTTTATTCTATATGTTTAGGGAAAATACTTTGTTTCTAGTGCAGATGTATGAACATATTTTTTAGAACTAACCTTTCTCTATAAGGCCAAAAAAAGTTAATGTTTAGTTTTTCAGGCCACTTTTTGCAAAATTTAATGAGGCAGTGCGGATTTTTTTTATATTTTTATTTTCTTTTCTATTAATGACATTGCCCGTTTTATATGGAATACAGTGATGTACATCCATTTTTAACACACTTAAAGACATTGCATCTTATGGAGATAATAACTTATAAGAACAATACTTGTTCTGAGGATTGTATTTGACACTCAATATATTCTGAGAAAATTACTATATATTTTAAACAAGAAATTGTTGAAGCATGGACACCAGACAAAATTGATGACAGACAAAACATGATCACAAAAGCTCACATGGTCACTACCTGACAATTGAGCTATAACAATTATCTATTAAAAGAAACTGGAGTGAAAGCACCATGAAAGTTTGTATATGATGTTTTTCAATTTGTGTTGATAGGAACACTATGGTGGAATGTTGGCAGATTCAACCAATGTCCGGCAGCCCATATCAAGCCCGGATTCGTGGTGTAGAGGATACAGTCCTGGACTTTTAATCTCTTAAACCTCTGATTGAAACAGGGTCGTAGGTTCACACCCTGCTACCAACTAGGATTCTTTATCTGAGAAAGTATGCAGTTGCTTACGGACTTTAGGGTCTAGTACTGGTTCTTCCCAGGAGTGATGGTTAGGTGAACGGACCGCTTGATATAACTGAAATAATGCTGAAAACGGGCGTAAAACAGAATACTGAAACTGACCCATATTAAACAAGCACTTCTTTTATATAATTGTTTTCAAGGTAATAAAAAGATATCAACTTGAATTTTTTAGTTTCGTTTTGGCACGACTCATCAATGTATAATGTACGCTTATATTTAAATAAACAGAACAACCAAGATGAACAGAGTAACCGTTCTTGACGATTTATTCATACTCGCTTATTTTTTTTTCTTTCGTCCTCATTTTTTGTTGAATTTTCACTTTTCGAGAATTTCGTCAATTTTTCTTTGGTAAAAAATTTAGATGCGGCAGGTCAAAATCGCATGCGGCCGGGCCCGAGAAACTAAACATTAATTTTGTTTGGCCTAATGTTGTAATGAAAGCACAGTAGAATGTATACACTCATGTACTAGTGCAATTATTTAGAGCATTAGAAAGCTATTGAACCCTTTTTTGTTTAAAACTTAGCATTAGAACTATTTTTTGGGGACTTGGCACAAGACCACAGTTATTTGCCCTTGGTTGACCACAATACGGAAGTGGTTACGCGGAAAATAGTTCCTCTGTTTGATGGTGAATATTGGTGAATTTTTGACTGAAAGACCTGCAATAAATGGCATGATTTAATAGAGGAGATATGAAATAGTAGGTACATGTACAATTTGACAGAATGAAAATGTCAGAATATGCATAACATGACTTTTTGATAGGGCCTGTTTTGCCTGTTTGCGGCCATCTAGAGAGTATTCTTCATACGCATGTGATTTGGTTCAAAATGGTGGAAAAAAGAGCCGGTCAACCCAATGTTTACTGTGGCTGGAATTTTTTCTCTTGGATAGTTCTGTTGAGTTCGGTATTTTTATAGGGGTTGGAATGCATGCAAAAATTGCTATAGTGTCCAGTGCCTATATAGAACATATAGTAAAATAACTGTGGTCTTGGGCCCTGATATAGTGGAAAATGTCAGAAAGTAAATTGTCAATATTTTTGTTATTTTTCAATCTACATGGCTGAAATTTTGACAGTGAATGGTGGTAGGCTTTAGAAATCTGGAAAATATTTAGATTAATCATTACATTTGCTGAAATTGCTTCAGTTTGGATTAAAAAGTATACATGCACTTGAAACTTGTGAAAAATCCTACTTTCAGTTTACATATTTCTGGATTTTTTCTAATTTTGCAGGTTTTCATGCATGAAATGCATTTTTATAAGTTCTTTGTTTAAAAACCGGTATGCGGAAAACAAAATGGGGTATTACAAATGCCGCGATGTGTATTTTTGATTTTTTAGAAATTTGAGCTGCGACTGAGGAAATCTGACCTAAAGTCAGATATGTATTTTTTTCTATTCTTGTTTACATAAAATTGCTCTTTTGGTTACTTGAATTTACACAGTACACACAGTGTGAATAGTGAAATATGTGTAATCATAATCTGTGCAAGAAAAATCAGTTCAAGGGCTTGAAAATTGGACAGATTAGGCCTAAAATTTGGGCCCATACTTTAATTGATTTTGAAGTTTAAACAGGCAGATTTTCACACACTAGACTTGCATATTGGTTTCCTTAATGATTAATTGAGCATAAATCATCATATCTGAGGTCCTGAATTGTATATTTACTTATTCTGTTGGATTTCTTACACTTTTAGTACCTAAAAACCTGAAATGAGAGCGCTCGGACAATGTGAAGTTTGTCGCATAGACGGGGATTGACCGCCTTTGTACATATATGTCTACAGCTTCTCAGATTTGACCGAAGACAGTTGTTCGGTGTTGTGAATGGGTAAATAATTCCATTTTAGATGCTTTTAATCAAGATCAGGTACTTTCTGTGATTTTGTAAAATTTAATAGACTTCGTTAAATTGCATCGGCAAGCGAAAAAAAGCCAGAAAATAGAATTGTAGTGGAATAACATTATTTCAGCCAGTTTTGCCATAATGACTACTTTCTAAATCCTGTGTGGTAGTGAGATAACATTTATAATCAGTTACCATGAAATTGGACAGGAATTTGTTCATAATAGTTGATGCAGTAAGCTGTATTCCCAGTGTGAATACTTATTTCAGATAGTAGCTAATTTCACCTGAAAATAGTAAACATTGCTTCAGATCTAGCAGTCAGTAAAGCAAGGAAACTGGACAGACTGCTTTGTGATTGATAGTTTTGTTATTCAGACTGTTTGTTATGACACATTTTACTTACATAAGACTTGAATTTGAGGTTTTATATTACATTATGACAGTTTCAGTATGGGGAAAGGAGACTGTGATATAAATATTCATAGAAAACTTGCTTTGAGGGGCATTTTTTAGCATTTCACACTTTCTTTGCAGTCAGATTGTTTTGAAATACAGTTTGCACATACATACAATCATGTAAACTGATTAAGTATTCATTCTAAGAAATTATGACTAGCTCGACTCATATTTCAGATGTTGTTCGGCCGAAGGCCTTCCAGTCACACAGAAGATCCTGGTTCGGTCACACGAAGGGTCACTTCCATTGGTATTAGTCACAGGAAAAATTAGGAGCACCAGTTGTAGTTTCTCAGGTTGATATCTATTAAGGTTTTTGCTGAAATTAAGCCAGTTGGGAACATTCAGCAGGCAGTGATGTACAATTAAATCATTCTTTATAGAGTTTAGGGGCTGTTTTGCCAGAATGCTCAGCTGTGATACACAGTGTAAGATTTTGTGCAGTGTAAATGGTCATGGTGTGCATGTTTCTTTTACAGAGTGCACTGAATGCCTGTAAACTGTAAGATTTGAGTGAAATATTCATTCCAGAAAGACTCATAAGCTTTTTAGTAAGCTCATATATTGGATTTTTCAGAGCTGTTTGGCTCATTTTACCTTGGGTAGCCATAAATGAATGATCACTGAAAAAATATATGACACATATATGTACAAAAGCTATTCATTCTCATATTTGCCTACATACTGGGCTGCTTAAAAAGGGCAAATTTGACAGCTCTGGATTTTTCTTAATTCACATTTTACTTTTTCTGTGTGAGTAGACTCCGCGTTTTGACGTGCTTTTTGTAATATGAATAGTTTTCCTTAAAATTGGAACAGTGATATTGTAATCAGGCTTGAAGTGGCTCTTAATTTGGATAGATGTATATTAAGGAAACATGCTGTTTTTTTATTTGGGGTGAAAATCTCATCAAACAAAAAAGTTATAGAATTTTGCGTTTTTTTCATCTGAAAAGTACGCGAACTTTTTTTTTGCTCAGATTTGACCGATACCATGTGTAACATTGGAAGCTGTCAAATTTTAGTGCATGGTTCAACAAAGGTGTAACTTTCAGTTTTAATTTGCTATACAACTGAGATTATACTGGTAAAATATTTTCTAGTTTGGAGAGAAAAATAGGTCTAAATAGGCACAAGACCACAGTTATTTGCCCTTGGTTGACCACAATACGGAAGTGGTTACGCGGAAAATAGTTCCTCTGTTTGATGGTGAATATTGGTGAATTTTTGACTGAAAGACCTGCAATAAATGGCATGATTTAATAGAGGAGATATGAAATAGTAGGTACATGTACAATTTGACAGAATGAAAATGTCAGAATATGCATAACATGACTTTTTGATAGGGCCTGTTTTGCCTGTTTGCGGCCATCTAGAGAGTATTCTTCATACGCATGTGATTTGGTTCAAAATGGTGGAAAAAAGAGCCGGTCAACCCAATGTTTACTGTGGCTGGAATTTTTTCTCTTGGATAGTTCTGTTGAGTTCAGGTATTTTTATAGGGGTTGGAATGCATGCAAAATTGCTATAGTGTCCAGTGCCTATATAGAACATATAGTAAAAATAACTGTGGTCTTAGGCCACTTCAAATATTATCATGGTGTCATAAAAATCTGAAAAGGGGGAATAATTCTACCAAAACTAAAGGCAACTAAGTTATTTTTATTCTAATTTGTATCATTTGTTACACTTAATAAATGGACAAAGTTTGAAAGAAATATCTTCATTGTTTTTCAAGAAATATTAGTTTTTATGTCGTAAGCCCGATCGGGCAATGTTACCAGTCTGTTTATATTATATTCTACAGAACGATTGTCAATTGACATTTTACTCATAATATGTATTGAATTCCGGAAAGGGGCTGCATGAATGGGCCACACTTCTGCTCTGGACAGTTCAGCGCCTTTAAAAGCTCAACATTTTTAAAAAGCTGTTACATGTCTTCGTTATGATGCATTTGCAACATCGTGCGAGTGTACTGTATTTGACGATTGTTTACATTTATTTCTTTACAAATGGCATTCTTATTTAAAGGGGGACAACTCATTTTTAGTAAAACATGTATTGGACAGATCACAGGAGTCTGAAATTCGATCAGTAAGACCATAGAAGTCTATCTTTACAAAAAATATATATAGGGGGTATTTTTTGTAAAGATAGACTTCTATGGTCTTACTGATAGAATTTCAGACTCCTGTGGACAGATTTAAGGTGCATGTCAAGATGCTGATATCTGTTGTTTTATGATACACTGCTAAACCTAATACGTTATTATTGTTCCAACACTTAGAATGTGTAAGTCACACTTGACTGAGTATTGACCTTGAAAGCTGTTGTCAAACACGAAATCCCCGTAATTCACGTGCAGAACTAATCAATTCTCCTAAATATTTAAAACAAATATTTCACATATCATCGATCTAAATATAACATAACTGTTACAGTTGTAACTTTTTTCATAATTGTAATACAGCGTTTTCATAGAATATTAATGTAGATCTAGATACATTCAGAAATAAAGGTACTACTTTTCGCGGCGAATTGATTGTGAGGTTCGGTTTGGGTTACATTACAGGTGCGTATACATAACGCACTCTTATACTAAATTACTAAATGTCCCCCTGATAGACACATTTTTTTATTATTATTCATTTTTTTTTGCTGATTTTTTTTTAGTAGATGTAGTGATGTACAAGCACTTTCTAACTATTTATTGGTAAATGAAGGCCTACTCTCTATTTACATGTTAATATGTACCGATAATTGTTATTATTGTTTAACATTATTTCTTGTGTCGGAACCATTCTATTGTTTATGTTGCATTTATACTATGACATAAGAGCTATATTCATGCTGTATTGCAAAATGCCTGGATGAAATAAAAGAATACGTTCTGTTCTGTTCTTGTTCAACACTGTTCCATTCAATGGTGGGTAAACGCTCAAATCTTTCATCTATAATTCAACTAATAACTAACTCTATTATGTAATATAATGTACTCTTCTCGCCACTAGCTGTTATAGTATAGGTGGATATAAAGTAGACAAAACTGTATAGGAATGAATATTCCATGTACAACAAACATACAAGCAAAGAGCTATAAAAATAATACTTTATTTTATACTTCTTTGATACAAGTAATTAAGAGAGTGGTCAGTTGGTGCTCTTCAGTGGATCTGACAGCTGTGGTTCACGAACAAAACACGAACTGAATATACACGCAACGTCTCTGGTACTACCGGACTTGTTTCCTTGGAAAATCTATATATGGAGAGGTAACTTGGGAAACTCTCTCAAACAGACGATGCAAAAATATACTAACTATGTTGTTTAGGATGAAGTCTAATATTACACAAACTTACCTATCTTCTTTCGTCCCTGAGAAGGGTGACTCACGTTTCTGTTAGAACAGCTTTAGATCATAATGCCTTTCTACTCACAGCTATTCGAGAGAGGAACTATGGCACCACCAATCCGCATGTCTGTTTAAAAACAACTTAAATAAACATAAACAACCTCGCACTAAATGTAATTCACTTAAATCTATACCTAAAAACATAGAATAGAATAGATTATGAATTGTATATCATGCTATGCTCATGAATCTTGTCATGTTTTTGGCGTAATGAAATTATTCCATTCTATTCATTTTTCTTTATCGTTCCTTCTTTCTCTTCTTTTTTCCATTTTTCACATTTTTTGTTTTTCTCTTTTACAATTTTATCAACTCATGTTTTTTTCCTAGGACCGTATTCCTTGGAACTATCAGCAAAATCAACACTGAGGGAGTATAAACCTTGTAGTCCACAAGTCATACAATAAATGAATCGTCTATTAAATTCTACGTTTGAGGTATGCATCAGTAGCTGACTTTATGGAAATCTTGCAACTAAATGTTTACAATTGTAACAGACGGTTTCACGTCATCTGGTATCCATGTCAAAAATCTTGAAAAGACTGCCTTCTAAATTGGCAGTTAAAATATTAGTAGTATATAACGAGGCGTTTCGGAGAGTTGGGGCAGCGGTGCAGCGGGGCAGCGGGGCATTTTAATCCGACTTAATCCCTAAACCGACATAATCCCTAATCCGGCTTAATCCCCTTCAATGCGTAATCGTTGTGGAGTGTGGTCCGAATTCAAGATCTATATAGCAATGATATAGAATATGTTTAATTCTGGCAAAATTGTCTAAACTACAACCTAAGGTGCTGCGACCCTTTGTTCCATTATAATAAAGTTATACGTCACCTTATATAATGCTAACAAAGTAATGTTATCCACTATGATTCATTTTAGGGATATTAAAATTATCTACGACCGTTCTTAATTTCATTTTCAGTTCTGATTTGTGTGAAGACAAGCGCGGTCTTAAAAATTATTTAAAAATTAGAAAAAAAAATACAAAACGGAATATTCTGTATAATATAAACGAAAGCGATAAGCGCATTTTACTTTATTATTATTTGCACGTTTATCTTTATCTTATTTATTTCCCATTATTTTAAGTGACTGAAAATAACACCCGCAGCCGGTTTTCAAATGCAATGATTATATCTTTTTCTTTTCATTTTTATGACTAGATACAGAGCACAAAATATGCGCTTAGTCTTGACCGTAGACCAAACCGTTGTTTACTTACAGAACGGAACCGTTTCCAGTGACTTTTACTTTTGATCTACTAACACCAAAAACAATTGTGGGCAGTCAGTCTATGCTGTTTTGTAAGCAAATGCATCCTTTTTTATTGGGCAGCGGAAATAGTTTTCAGTCTCACTGTCACTCTGACCTTAACCTTTGACTTAATAAAAGTGGTCTTCTACTAACCAAAAGCAATTATCCTATGTAGTTTCACTATTGTAAAACCAAGCATTCTCTAGTTATTTTTCATAAAGCAAATGGTCTACCAACTGAATTTTGAACGCGCCAACACGCAAGAATGACAAATTAGCCCGCCGATGCATTTATCGTATTGGAGCGTTAATTTGAGGTTTAGACACATTTACATGTTGGTATTCTTCAACCTTTTCAACACGCCAGAACGAAACGGCTACCATAGTAAGTAATATATGCGTAAAGAGGCAGCTTTCAGACTGAACAGTAGAAGTTATGACCAAAACGATTTATTTTAGCAGCTTTCGAGCCAAAAGTGAGAATGTCACGACGACGAGATAAGACCCTAACAATGTTATATATCTTCCTAATGTTTTTTCTTCCTTATCATATCATATTGATTTTGTTCTCGTAGTTACCAAGTAAACAGTTGCTTCAACATTTATCAAAATGAAATTGAACAAAATAGCCGCAGTTTTATGTTTAGTTTTAGATTATTGATTAAACTGACACATGCACACATGAACAGATAACGTAGAATTTACAGTGTTAAAGGCACTGACCTCCAGATTTTGCATAAAAAAATTATCTTTCTTTCAAGTTGAAATTTAGTCATATTATGAACATGAGTTTTTGTTACATTTTTGCGACTGTAACTTTCTATAATGTAGATTTTAACAAAGCTCCTCTCAGTTGTAAATAAATATATGACCTATAATGTGTTGAAATAAAATGTATAGGTCCGTGTGCTTATTTTAAGATATTTGACCACGATTAAAGTGAACCGGACATTTCACGCTAATTTTAAGATATTGTTTTCAATTATTTAACGTGTCAGATGATTTAGTATTATATTTTAAAGGCACTGACCTCCAGATTTTGGCTAAAAATATTTTTTTCTTTCATACTGAAGTTTGGTCATATTATGAACATTAAAATATGAGTTTTTGTTTCTAAACTAAACTAGACCTCCAGATTTTGGCTAAAAATATTTTATCTTTCATATTGAAGTTTGGTCATATTATGAACATTAGAATATGATTTTTTGTTTCTAAACTATTTTAAAACTGCAAAATTAAGAAAAAAAGGCTGACCGTGTCGGGAATTGAACCCGGACCGCCGCGGCAATAAAGACGTTTTCCGCTGTATTCGCGTTAAATATAGATTTTTATACATGTAATCGAGACTGTTTACCTCAAGTAAAGCGTTAGAAACGCTTTTCGTTTTTAATCGTAAAAAGTAGTAGAAACAACTATTCTCATGTGCCTCATGTGCTCCCATAACATAAAGTATGTCAGAGCATACTTCAGAAATATGGCATTAATTTCCAGATATCTAAAAGAAATCTTCTTTTTTGTTGTTGTTGAACGATCTGCTGGTCAGTGCCTTTAACATCTAAACATAGTTTACGTTAACATTAAAACTATTCCTTGGGTTTGCTTAATCTAGGTTCGTGTGCGTGCATCGAACCTGTGTGCGTCTTCCAGCATTATATCTAAGCGCCGTCTTGTCAGTTTAATCGTGCTGCTGTAACTTGAACGCAGGCTGGTAGTATTTTAAGTGTTTTAGCATTAAATCTTAAAATGGAACGAAGAACATAAGGTCTGGTCTGTAAGAGCGTTGGTCTTCTTACACAAGCCGTAAACTGTGCATTCAAAACTGAAACGGATATTGTAATCATTTATCAAGGCAAATAGTTTGTAACAGTGACCTTGATACTAGTACATGGACACAGACCATACAAAAGAATGATACAATCTAGATACGTCTCCAAATCAATGTCAGATTTGTGTTTGCACGGGTTTGTAATTGTAAATAAAAAGTATGACATAAAATCACCCATATTGTCTTTAATATTTAGGAAATACTAAATACTAAATAGATTTAGGTTAGTGAAATAAATGGAATCTACGCTTACTGACGGATTAATATTATCTTTTAAAAACACAAGTATGCGTGTGTGTGTGTGTGTGTGTGTGTGCGAGAGAGAGAGAGAGAGAGAGCAAGAGAGAGGGGTGGAAAGATAACATTTATTGATTTATTGATTCCCCACACAATCAGATTATTTTGATCAAGAAGTAGAAATTTAACTGAAGGCATGTCTTAAACAGAGCATTTGTTCTACATTTAGATATCATCAGTTTTCTAACCAATTGAAACCGATTATAAAAAAGTTTAACTTTCCGAGGTCTTGGTGCGGTCGAAAGGACACGTATACCTCTGTAACCCTTATCCAGACTTTAAGAAAATAATATACATTACAGATGCTTTGATTAGGCTTCTGTTACTTATGCTAATTTTAATACCTGTACAGACTTGACATAGAATAAGAGCACAACAGATTTAGCCCTGAATTACACTAAATAGACACAAGGTTAAACTACGAATGAGATGAAATTGTAAATTCTGTAGTTCAGTTCCTTTCAAAATATTTATTTACTTTTTATATGATCGTCACACATAGTCCTAATGCCTCATCGCATTGTTATTCGAAGATAATGTGGGCCAGTATATTCCCGCTGCTTCATTATGCGCATTTAGGACATGTCATAAATCCTCTGCGCAATACAGCTGGACCGCTTCATGTAATGTAATAAAATTGAAACCAAAATTTCAAAGTTCAGTTAAACAGGTACATACCTTAGCTAATGATGTTTCTAGAACTGATGAAATAAATCTAAACAGACTTTTTTCTTCATGACATGTGTCCCTATCATTCCCGGGAGTTTATTTGCAAATGCCTCGTGGTTACCGGGCAAATATGAGGTTCGTAATGCTACAATTAAAGAGGTTTAATATTGATATCATCGATTGAAAAATGTTGTTGCACAAATATATTTTCAATTACGCAATGCTAATGATTTTAACACACGTGTAAGAAAATTAATTACGTAATTTACATAATATATTTTGCACAACTGTTTTGATGTATCAACGTGGAAACCCAAACAGCATTTATATGCCAGTGCAGTCTTTTGATAGTTATGGAACTGTCTTATATGTTAAATCACTACTTATACCTGACTATGATATTTTGTATAGTCTTACTTTTATGTAGTTCACCTTTGCGTCAATATTTGTCTCTATAGTTTGGTGAGAATAAGTAATCTGGTGCTTAGACGTCTGAAATCCTGCTGTACAAGTTTATTTCATATTGATTTCAGTATAGGTCAACCGGGATGCAATACATACATTTTTGAAGAATAGGCCATTTACTTTTATAATGTTAAGATGTATTTAATCCATCAATATGGATTATTATGTTTTACCTACTTTTTCTCTTTCGTATGGAAGAGGGATCATGTGAGTTTTATTTTCATATTTTCTCGTGGTCACTAGATATAAAAAATATCTCATGGTCACGAGATATAAAAAAGAAAAAAGCTATCTCGTAGCCACGAGATATAACAAAAACAAAAACAAAGAAGTTAATTCGTGACCACGAGATATAAAAAGAAAAAAAAACAAGAAACAGAAAGTTATCTCATGGACACGATATACAAAACAGAAATAAACAAAAAAGCTATTTCGTGGCAACGAGATATAAAAATAACAAAAAGCTATCTCGTGGCCACGAGATATAAAATAGAAAAATAAAACAATAGAAAAGTTAATTCATGGCCATGAAATATAAAAATAAAAAAAAGATAAATGTCATCTCGTGGCCACGAGATAGTTAAAAAACAACAACAAAAATAACCCAGCTATGTCATGGCAACAAGATAGTTTAAATAGAAAACTCGGTTTTTCTTCGTTGTCACGAAATATATATATAAAAGAAAAAGAAACAACAAAAACAAAAATACTTTATTCGTGGTCCCGAGGTAGCTTTTTTGTTGTTGTTTTTTTATATATATATCATGGCCACGAGTTAACAGTTTTGATTTTTGTTTTTTTATCTTTTTTTATATCATGGACCACGAGGTAACGATATAATATAAAGATAAAACTCACATTTCTAAGCTTCCGTATTCTCGGTCATCGCTTCGAATTCTTAAAACGGGACTGTCCTACATTTTTCTGTACTGGATGCACAATATACTATGCCGAACGATGCATCAACTTTGGTTTGAAACTTCGTGTTAACTAAACGACAAAACAGTTCGTCGATGAAAGTATCCGTATGAAAGGCAGCATCGATAAACCCTTGAAGAGATGTCCGTGACTCTACAATATGAGATTTTATTCTTTCTTAAGATACTGTGCTAATATCTCAGAATTATTTATATGTGCACATTCGAATTTGGTTTGATCCTAATAATGTCTTTTCTATTTCATTCATATTTAACATCCATGTTTTTCTAAAATAATTTTTTAGTAATCTACTTTTGTGCTTTCAAGGAAGTTCGGACCTATTTCCATTAAGAATGCATATATATCACTACAAAACTGATAAAATTGATGCCATGTTAATATTCATTCAACAAAACATAAAGTTTTCTCTTCAAAGTTGAATAGAAAAAGGTAGACACTCCATGTAACTATTCATTTAACAAAACTTTCATTTTCCTCTTACATGTTCGTACGTATCTAATGTCCATTGATGGGATAAGCTCGTAGTTGCAAATCAGAGAATCAAGATCTCTTACTTGAAATTTATCATGATGATACATATTTTAAATCTATGGAGACTGTAAGTGTTAAACATGGTTCACAATTTTCACAGATGCTTATTTAACACTATGTTTACGTTATTCTCAGGACCAGAACAGCTAGCATTTTATATAGAAATTTACACTGATTTCTAGACCAGGACAGCATACACAAAAAGAATTTAATTTTGTTTTGGACTGCAACCAGTAACTAAGATAGCACACGATTAATTTATCGTTTTACTTGAATTTCAAGTCTGTTTCATTGAAAAACAATTATTGCAAACGTTATACCAGAAGTGACTTCAGTTACGTCGGATTCATAAATTTCAAATGTAAACTTGATTGCATTTTAACTGATAAACTACCCAGCATAAGGCAACAGTTAAAGCAACTCTTGTGTTAACTGATAACAACGTTATGAACAATTAAAATGTCATGGGAATGTATGGTGGTGCATATGAAATATATCTAAATACTGTCATTCAGTCAGCCTCAAATTAAGGATTCTCTTTACTTACGGACAAAAGTCGCAAATGATACACACGATCAAAGTTCACTAATATAAAAGGCAAAAGAATAGTTACAAAATTATAACGAGAGAGTGTAGTAATGTGTTCAAGAACTAGGGATTTACACATGTGGTGTCATAAAATAACATTTGTTTTACATGTACCATTATCAGCTTTCAAACCGGATTTATATTTATGCAATTTATCTAACAGTAGTACAGAATATGGCATTATTTTGTCGTTAAGGATAATGAACGCACTCAGAGCAAAAGCGAACAAAACTGGCATGTCCCATATGCTATAGTAAAAAGACAGCAGATGATGCGACTATAATACTAATTTGAAAGGGGATCAATGCGTTAATACTACCAACAAGCAAACCAACATAGAGGATATAATCATTGATATTAACTTACCAACAGGAAAAAGAAATAACACAAATTATACAGATCTGTGGTATACTTTACAGTGAACAAAATGACATTCGTTTAATGAAGCTCCCAAGAAACAGGGTCTTATCTCACATTTAACTTATAATGTACAAACAGATATTTTCGTATTTGGTCATTTAGTAAAATGAAAAACAACAATATTCAGTTTCTTGTAAAGGCAAAATTTATTTAACGTTAAAATGCATAAAAGATAGATTCCAAATTAATAACAGCTGAATGAAGTACCAAATTTCACTAAAATTAGCAATATGTTATACATGCTAAATGTAACGTAATTCACCTTATGACTAATTCAAGGATTTAGAAACGCTCTATTGTTCATGGGAATTTATCATTTATTTAAAAACAGTGCATATCTTTACCGCATGCTGTATCTAATATTGTCAAATATTTGCCTTATGTGTCCCTAAAACTCCAGCTAGGGGACGTATATTTGCAATGCTTCCTTGTGTCCGGACAATGATAAGTACATTGTATAGGATAATATTGACATAAAGTGATTATAAGACTTTAGAAAAGCTTATCGTGCGCATTAATATTCTATCTTTGGGATATTTTTAGTTGCTCTATACTAAATGTGTTTATTTAGGATTTGTAAGAATGATTAATAGTTTAATATAATTGATCTTATATATTTGCACAAGTTCGTTTATGTTTCAAACGTTAAAACGCATAGAAGAAATACTGCATTGTCGTTCGATAATTGAGAAACGACAAGCTGTCAAGTATGTTGATCAAAACGTACAGGTGATTAACCAGACTTTGGAAAATTGAACCGATTCGTTCGAAACTTTAAAATTTGACCACTTAGAATCACTGAACGCATAATAGTACTGTCAAACCTTATATGTCTATAAAGACCACCCTTGGGAGAGCCAAAAGGTGGTCTTTGTTGGGAGGTAGTCTTTATTCACAGGTTAAATACACTGTAAATGTTAAAATGGGAAACAAAACATGTCGTCTTTAGTGCCAAGTGGTCTCTGTTTAAAGGTGGTCTTAAATACAGGTTTGACTGTAGTTAGATCTTCACAGTTGGTGCTTCTAAAATGATTAGCCTATTCTATGTGTAATTATTGCCTTGTTTCTTGGTGATGTTCCTACCTTATTCCCCCCCCCCCACCACCCCTACATTTATGCCCAATTTCTTTAACTATAAGTAAGGTGAGGTCCCCACCTGATATTGGCTGGGGCTCAAAACTGAGCTATTCTGCCACTGGCCGTCCATGAGCGGTGCCCCACTGTGTTGTTTTCGTCCTACTTGTCTGCTTGTTTTGCTTTGTCTGTGTGTGCGCTTGCGTGTGCGGGTGGATGTCACACGTTATTTATATAAATTATATATGATGGTGTTATCCGAACAAAAGGTAAGAACCGAGAGATGATCTTAGTATAAGTATTGTAAATTTCGTTCAAGTAGATTAAAATGTACCTTGTGTAACATCTTGGACTAAAAAAAAGAAAACAATATATAACGGCATATGTATTATCTCAAGAAGAGTACATTTTGAGAGTAAACAAATAGACGTTCAAGTAGGAACCAATTTCCTGAAATTTAAAATTTTCACGTTTTCTTAAATATTTACAGACAGTGTTGTCAGCGGGAAGCAACGTGAAATAACTTTTATTAGAAAACTGAAACCATCACTGAACAGAGACGGTCCAAACTCAGATAGTGACATAATGACATAACTATATCCGCCAACATATTAGACTACGCCATAAGTTAAGAGTGACGTCTCTTGTTACCAAAGCAACGTCAAACTTAACCTCCTGGTGATTATAACTGAATGAAACCGATTGAGGATTTCAGTCTTTTCTATCTTATTTTCACAGCAGCCTTGTTGTGCCGTGTGGCGGCCGTAAAATTTCTCCCCGTACATTCAGTCAGAGCTGTTCATACAACACGACTTTTATGTCGTGATACTGGTACTGTTTAGTGACTCAGCTTTTACATTTCAGCCTGGGTTGTTCCAATACTCCCACTTTCATAGCTTTGGGTATTGTATAATCACCCCTTGGCTATGGTGATTTTGTCTTTTGACAGTTTCTTTGAAATGCAGGCTCCATAGCCTCAGATCCCCTTTCTAAAGTCCAGTTTGCTAAGTTCTACCCAGTGTTTTCTCGTTTAGGGCATATCCATTATTTCAACTGGGGACGATACGCCGCTTTTCATGGAATAACACGTTAGTGCATCATTGAAGGTTCCATGTGCACCGCCGTATAAACATATATGTGGATGTCTCCAGATTGTTTTTTGTACTTGTAACATGTGTAAATGTTGCGTTCTGCTCAACCCGGGGCTAAAGAGCGTGGACGGTAGCATGCACTTCCACTTCCGTCCATGAACAGACTCAACCAAACCGAGCCTGCAACATTTTTGTTTGTGTCGTGTTAAGCGACTTGTGGAGTTTCCATTGTTTTCTATTTTAAAATAACTACAGAGGAGTCTGCGGTGTCTGGGATACCTAAGATAGACACTTCTTTCGTAAAACGTCAGACCAATGCATGTAGATAACAAAATCTGTATTTGTGACATAAAATCAAAATTAAGATAACAACATATTCATGAAGAAAATTCTATAACTTTCCAGACCTAAAAATGTGAAATGGTTATCTTTACTATTGCGGGACTTGAAGTGCTTTGAAAAAAGTCACCGCAGAAAGTTGGAGACTGACTTTAAGAACGTCACGAAAACAGCACGACGTCGTCGTACATAGTGTGCAGTTTTTATGTCATTTTTGTGACAATTTTGTGCGTACAGCTAACAAATCATCATACAATAGAATATTCAAAAACAGTTTAAAGTAATCTTACTAAGAAATAACTTAACGAGTAATTTTGGTTTCATTACGGGCCTTTAATCATATCTATATTCTCATGGCGCATGGGTGCTTTGGAATTTCGGTTGCCTTGACAACGCAAGTAACATTTATTTTAAAACATGGTAGAATTGTATTTGCCTTAGATAACTAATTACAATAAACTAGTTTCTAGTTTCTGCATTAACACAAATAGAACAAGAGTGCCAGACTGTAACAAAATACGCCCATCTAAATATTCAGTTACGTATCTTAAAGGTAATAACGTTGATGTTGTATGCCTTGTTAACCCCAAAAAGAGTAAGAAGGGATTAAGGTATTTGTTAGGTTCCATGTGGGATAAAATTGACAATCGGATCATAACTGTAGGAATGGACAAGGTAAATTTCGCAGATAACGGGTAATAATCCATAATCCAAGAGTGCCTTGGGATATTTATGTGGTTATCAAACTTGACCGAGATGTTATTCCCAAAAACATTGTCAGCAAGTTTGGTGAAGATCGGGTGAAAACTGTTAGACTTAAAAAGCTTTATGATGACGACTGCCCGCCTGCCTGCCACCGAGACAGGCGTATAACAATGACTTTCTTTTATTCTAACTATTTATCCTGCAATAGTTATATCTTGTCACCAGTACAGGTTTTCTCATGGAACGGTCCGTATATAGTGTAAATGAATCCTTGTTCGGACTTAATTTCTAAAACCTTTAGCTGGATTTTAGAGTGATTGGCACCAAGCTTAGCAGCATGTTCCGATAGAATAATATTTTAATAATGAGTAATGACTCTTTGATTTTAATGAATATATTGAATATATCGTATCTCTAGGTTTTTCTCCAAATTTGATCCATGATATCTTGCCTGATTTTAATGAAACTTCCAAGCAGAGATTTGTATCAAGTCTAGCTGTGCATATTGTCGGCACGTTCTATTTTGGGTTATTTTCTTGGTGTAAGTTTGTTCCGGCTTCTTCTTTAAAACGGCTTTCAGGAGTTTAATGACTGCCATTTCAATTGTAGCAAATCGCTTGTGTTGAATGGAAATTTTGCCATAATTTTGCGATAACACACTATCAGTATAAATCTTACAATGTTCTATCTGTGTTATCATCTACTCTTTCATAATATCGCTTGCGTTTTCACAAATATATGGTCCTATTCGTTTCACCCAACTCGGGTTACGCCGTTCACTTAGGCGGCAAGAAAAACATCTCTCCGTTTAAAAAATAAACGAACGGTCCGGCGGTCACCCGTGCTGCAAATAAAATGTAAAATTCATAATTTATTATGATTTTCTATTGTGTTCTGTTCCAAATATGTTACGGTTGCTTTCTTGTGGTATGTTTCTTCCTTTCTCGTTGTAACACTAAATTTCCAAATGTTTATCCTAATATATATGGCGAAAATATATGCCTATCTCGCAAGATAATAGGAAAGGGTAGATTTCTCGGAAGAACAGAGCACCACAAACACAGCCTCAGAGCCACGCATTTGCAAAGTGGGCCCACAACAAAAAGAAGCTGTAATGGAAAAATATTACAGACGGGTTGCTTCAAAAATCCAACAAGTACATTTTAATTTTATGCAAAATATAGAGGGGAGGAAGGGGTAGAAAGAGGGAGAGGGTTGAAGGGTAAAGTAGAACAATGATGAATATACAAAGGGAATGCTACGTTCCTTAATCACAGTTACACTACAACGTAAACCAAAGTAGCGCAGACATTCATGTACCAAAGACAAATACATACACCCACATACAACTAACTAACATTGATAAACAGACAAGTAAGATATAACAACACTGTATGGCACCGCCCAAGACACAAAGACGCACAAGCACACAAACGCACACATATAACCAGAAAAAAACAGCAATCGGATACCGCAGCCAAAATAAAGGTGGACACGATTTCTTACTCATAGTAAAGGGGGAGGGGATGCTAAAGCATTGTGGGCAATAGTGGGAGTGAGGAGAAAGAGGAAAGAAACGCTTACAATAAACAAGACGACATACGCAACACACAATACAAGACAAACAAAAAGTTAGACTGTGTAAATAAAATCCACGCTGAGAAAGATTCTAACATTAGCGTAAAAATACCAGATCATATTAAGTTAAACATAACATTAAGGTAAATCTAAGTTATGATTAATCAAATGTACTCAACAACTTGTCTGAAGTCAAAGCACCAAGAGCCTAACTTAGAAGGGCACGACTAAGAAAGCTGCAAGACAAAATTCCACTCCTTCCGTCCGTTTTATGTAGGATTTTGGATAAAAGCATCATGGAGTCTTACACTTTATTAGTCATCGCACCATCAAATAGGAAAGCGTTGCTATTAAATGTAGAGGGGTCAATCACCAAAGATGCGCTGTGTTTCACGATTTTTGCATCGTATCCTCTTTTGATAAACGTTTTAACACATTTTACAAATATCTGATTAAAATAAGGACTATGTTTAATTTTCCGAATTTTATAAACTACATCTCCATGGTATTCCGGGTGTGTAAGTCCAAGTTTTAAAAGTGTTTTAGGTTAGTATTATATTATTAAATTTGAGTCCAAACATTCTAAATCTGAAGTATTAGCCTTCTTAAGCTGAAACTATTTTGGGTAAATGTGTTTCACCATTTCTGAAAAATATAGGTTGTCCATATTTAAAATATCATCAAGGTACCTCGAGGTTCCATTAAAAGCACAATAATTTCAAATTGTGTCTCAGAGGATAAACTAAGCATGAAATATCGTTCATAACAGTATAAGAATAAATCAGCAATGATTGGGGCGCAGTTTTTTTCCATCGTGAATCGTGATACTAGTTAGTTCCCATCAGGATACTAATTACTTGTCTGTAAGTTTAATTGCAAAATTTATAAACATATTATCTAATAGAAACCTTAGAGCTTCACAAACCTGATCACAACTCCATAGGTTGTCTCTCTTAAACTTACTGTTAGAAAAGAATGCTCTAGTTTCATTGCATGCCAGATAATAAACGTTTTCTCTTGCAAATGTTTTCTCAAGACCGGCGTACATCGGCGTTTGCCGGATTGACCCGGGCACTGCCAGGAAATGAAACGAATGCCTAGCCGGATGCTAGCAGCGAAACGGCGTACACCGCAAATGCGAAACGAATTGATCCTATGTTATTAATCTTGTCATGTGTTCGTTTGCTAGCAACCGTTCTTGGCGTTTTTAGTTTATTTGTACATTATATAAGAATTATGATGAATTATTTAAATTTGTCGCGGGTAGAGCGTTGGTCTGTCGTGAGTTCGATCCTCGGGTGGGGCGTATGTTCTCCGTGACTATTTAATAAACGACACTGTGTCTGAAATCATTAGTCCTTCACCTCTGATTCATGTGGGGTAGTTGGCAGTTACTTGCGGAGAACAGATTTGTACTGGTACAGAATCTAGGAACACCGGTTAGGTTAAGGCATCGCAACAGTCACAATTCGTATCAGTTCATATTTTCAGGCAGAGTATTTTTCTCTTGAAAATTGCACTAAAGCCTTAACAGCTGGTCAAATTATCATCAACATAAGAAGCATATGATGATTTATAGTACATATGCCACTTGTAAAATATTTGAGTCTTGTTTAGACCGAAAATTTACCCCAAAATATTGAAATTTTATGTGCAGTAGAACTCCAATATAAAAAATATTACAAAGACAAAATTTAGTTAATTTCATAGTACAATATGTATACTGCAAACTCCTACGGATTTTTGTCGAAATTGTTCCTGGTTATTGCATTAGACATAAAATGACAACCCCATGTAAATTTAATTTAAAATGTTGTTTGTACATGCATTACTGACCACAGGTAGCCAGGTAAACCTATACATAATCCTATAATATCACCTGTTTATATACATGTAAATTATGTGTAAACAGATAACACAAATTGGATAAATTGATGGTGTTGGGATTTTTGTGTATAATTCAGTAATCAGGTAAAATTTCAAAATAATTTCTGAAGACTTTATTCTTCACAGTCTGCTTTACAAATGGCTGTAATTATCTTTGAAATGTATTGAATATATATCGAGTTTGACTGCAGATAAAATTGCAAAATTTTGTCATAGAAAAATATCGAATAAAGGCATAATACAGGTAGTAAAATGCACATCCTTCTACTTGCATATGTTCACATAGATATTTAAAACATAATTATGACAAATTTATTGACTTTATTGTTACCACTTAGTCATCTTTTATTTTTATGAAAATTTCCATGTAAAATTTTGAGTTAAATGGCTGCCACTGTAGGCGATGCCTTAACTGCACGCCGTTACATGACTGAAATACTGTTGAAAAACGGCGTTAAACCCAAAACGAACAATCGAATAAATTTGTCGCGGGAATTCACACTGCTTGTGGTAAAACTTGATGTATAAAGTTCAATGTTAGAAGATTTTGTAAAGTTAAAATTATCTGGGTAAACGCTTAAAGTGGAAATATGAAAAATATTGAATTTAACCGAACTAACTTATGTTTGTTTGTTTGTTTTGGGTTTAACGCCGTTTTATCAACAGTACTTCAGTCATGTAACGGCGGGCATTTTACCTAACCAGTGTTCCTGGATTCTGTATCAGTACAAACCTGTTTTCCGCAAGTAACTGCCAACTTCCCTACATGAATTATCAGAGGTGGAGGACGAATGATTTCAGACATAATATCTTTTATCAAATCGTCACGGAGAACATACGCCCCGCCCAGGGATCGAACTCGCGACCTGTAGACCAACGCTGTCTCTACTGAGCTAAGCGGGTGGGCACTGAAACTACCTTAATAATCATTCATAATGCTTTTTAGTTGTTGCTTCTTATGCCCCCGAAGGGAGGCATATTAGTTTTCAACTGTTCGTTAGTCACAACGTTAACTTTTTGCATGAAGGCACTTTACTCGCGAACCACTCCAAACAGGACCTTCAAACTTCACAGGCTGATAGTACTCATTGAGTACACGACCCCTACTGACTTTGGGGTCACCAGGTCAAAGGTCAAGGTCACAGGGGCCAACGTTAACTTATTGCATGAAGGCACTTTACCCGCGAACCACTGCACCAAGGACCTTCAAGCTTCACAGGCTGATAGTACTAATCGAGTACACGACACCTACTGACTTTGGGGTCACCAGATCAAAGGTCAAGGTCACAGGGGCCAACGTTAACTTTTTGCATGAAGGCACTTTACTCGCGAACCACTGCACCCAGGACCTTCAAACTTCACTTGCTGATAGTACTCACTGAGTACACGACCCCTACTGACTTTGCGGTCACCAAGTTCAAGGTCAAGGTCACAGGGGCCAACGTTAACTATTTGCATGAAGGCATTTTATTCGCGTACCACTGCACCCAGGACCTTCAATCTTCACTTGCTGATAGTACTCACTCAGTACACGACCCCTACTGACTTTGGGGACACCAAGTCAAAGGTCAAGGTCACAGGGGCCAACGTTAACTATTTGCATGAAGGCACTTTACTCGCGAACCACTGATCCAGGACCTTCAAACTTCACGTGCTGATAGTACTCACAGAGTACACGACCCCTACTGACTTTATGGTCACCAGGTCAAAAGTCAAGGTCACAGGGGCCAACGTTAACTTTTTGCATGAAGGCACTTTACTCGCGAACCACTACACCCAGGACTTCAATCTTCACAAGCTGATAGTTCTCACTGAGTACACGACCCCTACTGACTTTGTGGTCACCAGGTCAAAGGTCAAGGTCACAGGGGCCAAGGTTAACGTTTTGCATGAAGGCCCTTTACTCGCGAACCACTGCACCCAGGACCTTCAAACTTCACGTGCTGATAGTACTCAATGAGTACACGATCCCTATTGACTTTGGGGTCACCAGGTCAAAGGTCAAGGTCACAGGGACCAACGTTAACGTTTTGCATGAAGGCACTTTACTCGCGAACCACTGCACCCAGGACCTTCAAACTTCACTTGCTGATAGTACTCACTGAGTACACGACCCCTACTGACTTTCGGGTCAAAGGTCAAGGTCACAGGGTCCAACGTTAACTTTTTGCATGAAGGCACTTTACTCGCGAACTACTGAACCCAGGGCCTTCAAACTTCACATGCTATTAGTACTTATTGAGTACACGACCCCTATTGACTTTTTGGGTCGCCACGTCAAAGGTCAAGGTCACCAGGTCAAAGGTCAAGGCGCTGCGGGGGGCATTTGCCACCATTAGTGACAGCTCTTGTTTTTTTTGCAGAACGAAGTTATTCATTTTATTTCCCGAACTAACTTAAAAATTGAATAACTTCGTTCTGAAAAAGAAAACATTACGTATAGTTTTGCTGTGACTATCAAGAAGAAGATAATTGTTTTCATATAGCTGTAATTTTACATGTATTTTAAGCCATAGAGATTATCCTTGAATAACGAAAATCCTGACACCGGACGTAAAAATAGTACTTCACATGTAATATACGTGTTAAGCAGATACAAAGGGTGTGTGGGTTGTAGCACATCTCATCGCTTTCGTCAATCTTAGCCTGCTATTATATAATAAATTGTTTGAGTACAATACTTCAAAACGATCCTAAAATATGATTGTCATCAAATATTATTTTAAGTACGTTGTATCGAAAAGTGTGGTGATCTCCATAAACTTAGCGTGGGATTGTCTTATACAAGAACATAACATTCCTTTATTGTGTGTTTTCATGTTTCGTTTTTTCTCATTAATTCATATTTCATCATCGTTTTTCTTTGGCTTGAAAAAAACTTACGGTCTCTTTCGATGATACCACTGTGAGTTTATAAACACGTATCCCATGAAGAGAGTAAATATTCAAAACTTCCTAAATAAATTGACTGAAACGTGTTACACTTGGTAACACCAACATGTTCTTTTTAAATCAGTTTCAGATATTGGCGCGAGAAGTGCCACTTCAATGCATCTATCACAAAGACGGACGTGATGAATCACATTTTTTTCCAGATATAAGAACAGAAAGTTCCAATAAATCACAACATGACTAAAGAAAAACATCAAAATACTTTTTACTTTTACCACACCTGTTTACCCCTCTGGTTCTTGAGACTATAGTCAGACATGTTGCACTTTATCTGAGTTGCCTATTATGGAATAAGTATTATGGGAAATAAGAACTACCAAAAAGGCAGCATAAAGAAATCAACTACTTCTGGAAAGGGTGTGAACAAATCTGAACAGAAAGAATATTCAGGATAAGTTAAGAATTGTAAGGATTATACTACAAAGTCGCGATTTGAGACGTAATACAGTCACGGGGTGAAAAATCAGCTCATGCGCGGGATAAAATCATGTTGATTATTTAAGATACAAAATGGCAAGGTCGCAAAGCAGAAACATGCTAGTTAGAGCCCGCTTTTTGTCGCCCTTTCGCTGCATGATAGTGTCGGTGGGGCCGCAGGGCGAACACACGAAGTTTAAGATGTTCAAATATGGGAATTTTGGGTGAAAAAAATATGCTTATATACGACAGCACGGAGCTTTAGACGAGATTTAAGAAAGATAACGGCGGAGATTAATTGTTTACATGTCAAGATTTCGACACATGACATCGCATTTTGAGTATATAAATCTCGACGTATCACCACGCGCCCCGCGGATTCTGCGATCTTTCTCATCAGCGTGATTTTGCACTGCTTTCCCACTATTTTTACATCTTAAATCTTGATTGAGTTTCGGAAAAGAAATAATAATTGGCAGATATCAGCCATCATAGAGGTTTTTTTTTAACTTTTTGTTGTCGTTTCAATTCAACGTTGCACCAAATCAGTTATAGGTCAGATGTCGACTTTCCAGCTCTGATAGTTTAGGAAGAACATAGGTGCCTCTCCGTGCATTATTTCATCACGAACGGTTACCTGGAAAGAACACCGGTAAGGGGCAAGTGATTTGAGGTCAGTGGTCTTAACCACTCCGCCACGGAGGTCCCGTGATTATATACGTGCAATTGCTGAATCTATAATATAAATGCATTTGTCCTGACAGAAATCATGCAGTAAAAGCAAAATAAGCAAGAAAATCCATATTCAATATTCTAGTAGCTTGTAAGTTTTCAATTTTTACATCCACTTCAGATTCGCAAATAAAATTCAACACAGTTTTGAGATATAGCGGTTATCGTAGCGAGAGTCATCAAAGTTTAGCCAAATTGGACAGTGCAACAGTGTCAGAACTTTCGTTTTGATTGTTTTTCTTAAAGCAGAAGTGTTACTTATGTTTTTCTCTGATGTCACTTTTCTGTATACATTTTCATTCCAGTTAGGGGTTGCAATGTTAGTTTTTAACCTGTATGCTTTTTCGGAAAAGTTTATTCCCTTACCCTAATATTGCAATAATGCATATAATCATATATAAAACAGTAGCCCCATCAGAAAGTGTATTGATATGCTGCTATCAAATCATTGATAAAACAAACTATCACAATTCTGTTTTATTTGGCACACTGCAATACAATACAGAGATGTGACATGACTAGCAAGTTTGGTTTCATCTCGTCTCTAATAATTTATCTATCAAATTAGTGCATATTTTCTGAAACAATTAATGAAAGAAATTCAGTATTTATTTTAATTCCATGAAGTCAGTTTAATAAATTTTAAGTATAGCGATATGTGGCTGCATGTGTTACCTACCCTTACATATTTGCTTGGACTATATTTAGATGACCTTAGCCTGACATCATTTTAGGAGGGAATTATTTGTTGCCTGGCATAATTTTAGGAAAGCTGTTTTGTTTGAGTATTGTGTTGATTAAATCTAGATGGATAAGTTTGTTTAGTCATAACTGATTATTGAAAAGCAGAAACCTATCATTGAAGCTCTTTACAATCACAACTATTGGGATTTTTAATAGTGCCACCAACACAAGAGGGGTAGGGGGGCAGTGAGGTCAGTGATTATGTTCACAATGTGTCACTAGAAACTGGCAACAGAAATGTTGTAGCTGATGGAAATTTAATATCTAATGAAAGTAGTGATTCTGATTCAACAGATGTTGGTGCATGTGCATACTTCCTTTGTTCTCCATTTGTAACTGCAAATCAGCAATCCTGGATGAAAAAGGGATCAGGGCATAAAACTTACTAATCATGTTTCAAGAAATATCAGATATAAAATGTTTTGGCCAATGCTTGAAAGAAAAAACTGCGGGCGTAAAAGAAAGTATCTTAGGAAAAAGGCAAGAATGCTCGGGAAAAACGAATATATAGTGTTACTGACTCTGTAGCCATTGCTGATTTTTTTCAATGTGTATTTCTGGATAAATGCACATTTAAACATATATCCAGTTCCATGTTATTCAATTTATTGGATGTTATTTTGATAATTCTTACAATAAAACATTTCTCAAGTAAATCATACAGCATTAGTTTTATATGGCATGAAGAATATTTACATGGCATGGATTGCCATGTGACCACACTGGAGTCACATGGCTACTTGTATGATAAGCCACCCCTCCCCCGAAATTCAAATTTGAATTGCTGTCATAACTTCTTTTGAAAAAAAAGAACATTTTTCTTCATAGATTTTAAAGTTTTTCATCTAGACTAATAAAAATGTCATCTAGCTTGATGCAGAATATTTTTTCACAGATTAAAAACACCATTTGAAACATGTATTTTAAAAATCTGTCCCTGAGCTGAAAAGTGTAAAAAAACAAGGGAATCACTCGTCAGCCATTACCTTCCTGTTATACCCAAGTTTGGTCTTAAACTAGAATGTATGAGACTGCTGATTAAGAGTATGATTGCTTTATTACGTTTTTCTTTTGTTTCGAATCCTCACATGACTACAAGAGGGGTAGGGGGGCAGTGAGGTCAGTGATTATGTTCACAATGTGTCACTAGAAACTGGCAACAGAAATGTTGTAGCTGATGGAAATTTAATATCTAATGAAAGTAGTGATTCTGATTCAACAGATGATGGTGCATGTGCATACTTCCTTTGTTCTCCATTTGTAACTGCAAATCAGCAATCCTGGATGAAAAAGGGATCAGGGCATAAAACTTACTAATCATGTTTCAAGAAATATCAGATATAAAATGTTTTGGCCAATGCTTGAAAGAAAAAACGCCTGGCGTAAAAGAAAGTATCTTAGGAAAAAGGCAAGAATGCTCGGGAAAAACGAATATATAGTGTTACTGACTCTGTAGCCATTGCTGATTTTTTTTCAATGTGTATTTCTGGATAAATGCACATTTAAACATATATCCAGTTCCATGTTATTCAATTTATTGGATGTTATTTTGATAATTCTTACAATAAAACATTTCTCAAGTAAATCATACAGCATTAGTTTTATATGGCATGAAGAATATTTACATGGCATGGATTGCCATGTGACCACACTGGAGTCACATGGCTACTTGTATGATAAGCCACCCCTCCCCCGAAATTCAAATTTGAATTGCTGTCATAACTTCTTTTGAAAAAAAAAGAACATTTTTCTTCATAGATTTTAAAGTTTTTCATCTAGACTAATAAAAATGTCATCTAGCTTGATGCAGAATATTTTTTCACAGATTAAAAACACCATTTGAAACATGTATTTTAAAAATCTGTCCCTGAGCTGAAAAGTGTAAAAAAACAAGGGAATCACTCGTCAGCCATTACCTTCCTGTTATACCCAAGTTTGGTCTTAAACTAGAATGTATGAGACTGCTGATTAAGAGTATGATTGCTTTATTACGTTTTTCTTTTGTTTCGAATCCTCACATGACTACAAGAGGGGTAGGGGGGCAGTGAGGTCAGTGATTATGTTCACAATGTGTCACTAGAAACTGGCAACAGAAATGTTGTAGCTGATGGAAATTTAATATCTAATGAAAGTAGTGATTCTGATTCAACAGATGATGGTGCATGTGCATACTTCCTTTGTTCTCCATTTGTAACTGCAAATCAGCAATCCTGGATGAAAAAGGGATCAGGGCATAAAACTTACTAATCATGTTTCAAGAAATATCAGATATAAAATGTTTTGGCCAATGCTTGAAAGAAAAAACGCCTGGCGTAAAAGAAAGTATCTTAGGAAAAAGGCAAGAATGCTCGGGAAAAACGAATATATAGTGTTACTGACTCTGTAGCCATTGCTGATTTTTTTTTCAATGTGTATTTCTGGATAAATGCACATTTAAACATATATCCAGTTCCATGTTATTCAATTTATTGGATGTTATTTTGATAATTCTTACAATAAAACATTTCTCAAGTAAATCATACAGCATTAGTTTTATATGGCATGAAGAATATTTACATGGCATGGATTGCCATGTGACCACACTGGAGTCACATGGCTACTTGTATGATAAGCCACCCCTCCCCCGAAATTCAAATTTGAATTGCTGTCATAACTTCTTTTGAAAAAAAAAGAACATTTTTCTTCATAGATTTTAAAGTTTTTCATCTAGACTAATAAAAATGTCATCTAGCTTGATGCAGAATATTTTTTCACAGATTAAAAACACCATTTGAAACATGTATTTTAAAAATCTGTCCCTGAGCTGAAAAGTGTAAAAAAACAAGGGAATCACTCGTCAGCCATTACCTTCCTGTTATACCCAAGTTTGGTCTTAAACTAGAATGTATGAGACTGCTGATTAAGAGTATGATTGCTTTATTACGTTTTTCTTTTGTTTCGAATCCTCACATGACTACAAGAGGGGTAGGGGGGCAGTGAGGTCAGTGATTATGTTCACAATGTGTCACTAGAAACTGGCAACAGAAATGTTGTAGCTGATGGAAATTTAATATCTAATGAAAGTAGTGATTCTGATTCAACAGATGATGGTGCATGTGCATACTTCCTTTGTTCTCCATTTGTAACTGCAAATCAGCAATCCTGGATGAAAAAGGGATCAGGGCATAAAACTTACTAATCATGTTTCAAGAAATATCAGATATAAAATGTTTTGGCCAATGCTTGAAAGAAAAAACGCCTGGCGTAAAAGAAAGTATCTTAGGAAAAAGGCAAGAATGCTCGGGAAAAACGAATATATAGTGTTACTGACTCTGTAGCCATTGCTGATTTTTTTTCAATGTGTATTTCTGGATAAATGCACATTTAAACATATATCCAGTTCCATGTTATTCAATTTATTGGATGTTATTTTGATAATTCTTACAATAAAACATTTCTCAAGTAAATCATACAGCATTAGTTTTATATGGCATGAAGAATATTTACATGGCATGGATTGCCATGTGACCACACTGGAGTCACATGGCTACTTGTATGATAAGCCACCCCTCCCCCGAAATTCAAATTTGAATTGCTGTCATAACTTCTTTTGAAAAAAAAGAACATTTTTCTTCATAGATTTTAAAGTTTTTCATCTAGACTAATAAAAATGTCATCTAGCTTGATGCAGAATATTTTTTCACCGATTAAAAACACCATTTGAAACATGTATTTTAAAACTCTGTCCCTGACCTGAAAAGTGTAAAAAAACAAGGGAATCACTCGTCAGCCATTACCTTCCTGTTATACCCAAGTTTGGTCTTAAACTAGAATGTATGAGACTGCTGATTAAGAGTATGATTGCTTTATTACGTTTTTCTTTTGTTTCGAATCCTCACATGACTACAAGAGGGGTAGGGGGGCAGTGAGGTCAGTGATTATGTTCACAATGTGTCACTAGAAACTGGCAACAGAAATGTTGTAGCTGATGGAAATTTAATATCTAATGAAAGTAGTGATTCTGATTCAACAGATGATGGTGCATGTGCATACTTCCTTTGTTCTCCATTTGTAACTGCAAATCAGCAATCCTGGATGAAAAAGGGATCAGGGCATAAAACTTACTAATCATGTTTCAAGAAATATCAGATATAAAATGTTTTGGCCAATGCTTGAAAGAAAAAACTGCGGGCGTAAAAGAAAGTATCTTAGGAAAAAGGCAAGAATGCTCGGGAAAAACGAATATATAGTGTTACTGACTCTGTAGCCATTGCTGATTTTTTTCAATGTGTATTTCTGGATAAATGCACATTTAAACATATATCCAGTTCCATGTTATTCAATTTATTGGATGTTATTTTGATAATTCTTACAATAAAACATTTCTCAAGTAAATCATACAGCATTAGTTTTATATGGCATGAAGAATATTTACATGGCATGGATTGCCATGTGACCACACTGGAGTCACATGGCTACTTGTATGATAAGCCACCCCTCCCCCGAAATTCAAATTTGAATTGCTGTCATAACTTCTTTTGAAAAAAAAGAACATTTTTCTTCATAGATTTTAAAGTTTTTCATCTAGACTAATAAAAATGTCATCTAGCTTGATGCAGAATATTTTTTCACAGATTAAAAACACCATTTGAAACATGTATTTTAAAAATCTGTCCCTGAGCTGAAAAGTGTAAAAAAACAAGGGAATCACTCGTCAGCCATTACCTTCCTGTTATACCCAAGTTTGATCTTAAACTAGAATGTATGAGACTGCTGATTAAGAGTATGATTGCTTTATTACGTTTTTCTTTTGTTTCGAATCCTCACATGACTACAAGAGGGGTAGGGGGGCAGTGAGGTCAGTGATTATGTTCACAATGTGTCACTAGAAACTGGCAACAGAAATGTTGTAGCTGATGGAAATTTAATATCTAATGAAAGTAGTGATTCTGATTCAACAGATGATGGTGCATGTGCATACTTCCTTTGTTCTCCATTTGTAACTGCAAATCAGCAATCCTGGATGAAAAAGGGATCAGGGCATAAAACTTACTAATCATGTTTCAAGAAATATCAGATATAAAATGTTTTGGCCAATGCTTGAAAGAAAAAACGCCTGGCGTAAAAGAAAGTATCTTAGGAAAAAGGCAAGAATGCTCGGGAAAAACGAATATATAGTGTTACTGACTCTGTAGCCATTGCTGATTTTTTTTCAATGTGTATTTCTGGATAAATGCACATTTAAACATATATCCAGTTCCATGTTATTCAATTTATTGGATGTTATTTTGATAATTCTTACAATAAAACATTTCTCAAGTAAATCATACAGCATTAGTTTTATATGGCATGAAGAATATTTACATGGCATGGATTGCCATGTGACCACACTGGAGTCACATGGCTACTTGTATGATAAGCCACCCCTCCCCCGAAATTCAAATTTGAATTGCTGTCATAACTTCTTTTGAAAAAAAAAGAACATTTTTCTTCATAGATTTTAAAGTTTTTCATCTAGACTAATAAAAATGTCATCTAGCTTGATGCAGAATATTTTTTCACAGATTAAAAACACCATTTGAAACATGTATTTTAAAAATCTGTCCCTGAGCTGAAAAGTGTAAAAAAACAAGGGAATCACTCGTCAGCCATTACCTTCCTGTTATACCCAAGTTTGGTCTTAAACTAGAATGTATGAGACTGCTGATTAAGAGTATGATTGCTTTATTACGTTTTTCTTTTGTTTCGAATCCTCACATGACTACTCTGATCTTAAACAATTTTTCAAAGTTATACGAAAAACCTATTTACTTTAGCCTTACATTAAGATAGATGATGTCCACAGGTTCACTCCTTTTATATGAATCGAAACAGTTCTGCTTTTATTTGTGTAATTTAAGTCTCTCAACAATATTCAACTTTATAACTATTTTGCTTTGCAACTTGTCAAATGGACAGTTTTCGTAAATATAAAAAGAGTTCTTATAAAAATGTTGTGCTTTACCTAGCTGTTTTCGTACCATTTTCACTTATTGTGTGGTGACAAGAACCAGTGATTTTGTAAACAGTGCTATAAAATAATGAGACAAATACAAGCTCAAGTTACTTGCTTAAGATATTCTAGCTCTTAATTGCTTATTTTCTTGCCACAAAATATTGTTTGTATTACTGATTGTATGTCTATTATGCATCTCTTAACATCCGATGTCCAGACCATAATTGTGTGAAATTACTATTATACATTATATTTGTATTTAATATGTGTATAGCTTACTATATTTCTGAACTTTTTGTTCTTACATTTAAAGCTCTGTCCAATATCTATTTTAGTGAAAGTTGGATACAGATTTTGATAATTATCCAATTGAAGAACGCGTAAAATGCATTATGAAGCGTTCTGTTTTATCTTATACAACAACCTTTCTAACTCCAAACCTTGTTTTTTTGTTTTATTTCTACCAAATTTTGACAGATCTGAATGAAATTTGAACACAATATTTAATGATTATTTTATCACAATAGAATATAACAACGATAATAGTTTGTAGTAAACTCATTTAACCGTAACGGTAACAATTATGTAAACCTTAAATCAAAGGTCACACAATTATAGAATTCCAAATCATAGCACTTTGAATCAATGACTTTGGTGAAATTTAAATTGTTATATTCTGAAAGTTCAGCTCTGTTTTTTTAATGGAACAGCCGTTTATATTTTCAATATCAATATGATAATTTCATATTAGGTTCGTGATGTCACTAATATCACCACACTTATTATTGACGTGGAATAAACAAGTGCATTTAGTTACTATAATAAATAATTTTCAAATTTTCTCAGCTAAACATACTTGCAGAGTAGGATATTGTGATCATGCTATGTCCGTCGTTCGTCCGTCAAGTTGTCCGTCGTCAACACTTATGTTTAAACGACATCTCCAAAACCGCGAAATGGATTTCAACGAAACTTGGCCTAGATGTTTTTTGAGCGATCCTCTTCCAAAACTATTTAAACGGTTTCACTTGGTTTCACATAGGGTCCGCCAGAGCTAAAAAATAGAAAATTCTTCAAACGACGTCTCCTCCTAAAGTAATGGTCCGATTTTGAAATAATTTTACAAAGAAAGTCCTTCTGTCACCCGCCACCAAGATTGTTCAAATTATATTGATTCGTCAAGAAATATGGCCGCCAGGGGGCGTGCACGTGGTCACTATTCCCTAAATGCATGAAGTGCAAATTAAAAAAAAAAAACAAAAAAAAAAACTCTTCTTGTGTGAAACTGAAGGCCAAATCTTAAAATAATTTCAAACAAATGGTCATTGTGTGAGCCTCTACCATGATTGTTCAAATTACTTTGATTCGTCAAAAAATATAGCCGCCAGAGGGCGTGACCACTTTTCACAATATGTATATCGTCTTGTGTGAAACTGCTGGCCCAATCTTAGAATATTTTCAAACAAATGATCCTTATGTTATCCTCTACCAAGATTGTTCAAACTATTCCGATTCGTTAAAAAATATGGCTGCCAGAGGCCTGGCCACTTTTTATCAACAATGTCTTTAAACAACATCTCCTCCAAAACCACTGAAAGGATTTCGACGAAACTTTACACGAACGATCTCTGGGTACCCCTCTTTTGGTTCATTGAACACACGCGTCTTTTTGGTTAGAAATAGGTTTTTCTGTGATGTATATGATATCAGAGTTGTACTGTCTAAATATTGGCTTAGGTTAAAGAATGTGTGCGACTACTAACGATATACAAAAGACACTTAAAGTCTTATACACAGGTAAGCGCTTTAGGGTTATTGAAACTCTTGTTATTTTTGGGTTACTTTATAACATCTGCCATGGTTAAATATATATACGTACGGATTTGCTTCCACTTTAGAAACTATTTCATTGCCTTCCTAAGGCGACTGATTTTCTGTTTTAAAAACGATTTTTCCTCAGTCTGAATGGTCTGCAAATATTTCGTTTCCCCGATTTACAATATTACTTTTAGTATATGTTAAACACACACCGGGAAGCTTAAATGCACTCGAAATAATGATATTTACTATAATCAATGGAAATTTTGATTGACCATTTTCAACATCAGATAATTTGCAAGGCAGTATACGTACCACTCACCGTACATTGATCACTGACAGCTTTGTGTCTTGCGGGACATATACATCTATAATACCCCCATATACATACAGAACGGAAAAATAGTTACGCATGATATCATGAAGTATTGTGTTAATGTCTAAATGATATCATGACTCTTTGTGTAAATACTTGGTTCATGGCACTTTGTTGTTTAATTCGTGAAAAAATACAACAAATGTTTAATTCTAATGTCACGTATAAAAACACTAATTGAAGGGCTTGCCTATCAATAGTCAAAATTATTTGTTGTTTGTCATCCTGACATAGAGCAATATACATGTACTAGGTAATTTATAAGTAATGACAAACAAGCCATTCAATAAGTTTATAATTTAGATTATCTAAGACTTATACTAGCATTTTATGAGAAAAATGGTCATGTATATCGTTCACCTGTTACATTTGGCCTAGTGATCATCACGATAAATATTTTGACCAAGTTTTATGAAGATAGGGTAATTAATATGACCTCAAGAATGTTAACAGACTTTTCGTTTGATTTTAGTGGGTGACCTAGTTTTAAATCCCATATCACCCAGTTTCTAACTTGGCATAGGAATCATCAAGACAAACATTCTGACCTAATTTCATAAAGATAGCGTCATTAATGTGGCCTCTACGGTGCTATCAAGCTTTTCCTTTTATTTGACCTGGAAACCTAGTTTTTGACCCCACATAATCCAGTTTCAAACTTGGCCTAAAGATGATCAAGTTTGCATTGGCTGAAAGGTCAAACAAAACGATTTTAAGTCGTAAGTGTGGTTAAAGTCAAACGTAAAATGTCATTTCTAGTGTGTACATAATGTAACAATTAACAAATTTTGGCACTTTCGGGGTTCAAATAGGGGTCGTTATTCTGAAACCTATGATCTGATCTGATAAAGTCATCATGGAATGCGAGATTTATTGCTGTTAAAGATATTTTGCAAGTTTGTTTCAAATCAAACTATAAGTGAAGTGCCTGTGTGGCTACAAAAGCCAACATGGCAAAGTTTGGCCCTTTAAGGGGCCACCACTCTAGAACTCATTATGGGATCTCGCCAGTTTTTTGACAGGAACCGAGATAAAAGCGAGATTTTATACCAGTACAAATTGCTATGTTGCTCCTACCCAACCTGTCACAACGGAAGCACTGGTAGCCTCTTAACATTGAAGGATTTGTCCTCGCTAAGGTGAATCTCTTCGATGCAGCGACCTGAATGTCCTTATCAAACAGTATGTTCTCTAATTCATTTTCTTATTGAGGAGTCCTCCTGCATTCCAATGCATAACCTTGAAAGGTTGCATTGACTTCTTTTTTTTTTTTTTTTTGTTCCTGGTGGCCAGTAGATTTCCTCCCTCGTCTCCTAGCTCTTATACAAGTTGCGCGCAAGTTTGATTAAAATTAATAGTAAAATGTGGTTTCTATCGTGTTCACAAGTAATTGTGGACGGACGTATGGACGGACGAAGGCGCTCACAAAAGCTTACCTTGTGTCACTACGTGACAGGTGAGCTAAAACTCTGATAGAATCTATTTGAATTATATATGTTTTGGGGATACAATTACGACTTTTTTGTACGATTTGTAAAATGTCTTGAATAGTGATATAATGAATTATCATTACATTAATTAGTTTTAAAATCTTCTGAATAGTAAAGATTATTCAAAATGTCTCATTTTATAAACATTAAAGTTACACATTATGTCATTATTTCTACATTACATTCAACACATTAGAACTACATTCCATCTATCTGTTTATCAAGAGAAAGGTAAAAACAGATGTGTACAACCCCGAAGCAAGCATTTATACTTTGTTAATTTGTAAAAAGTGTATTGATCGATCAATCACATTTTATACATAGTTTTAGATGGGTGGGGTAATGTTCATACCCCTATAATTTCACAATTTTGACAAAATTGCACAAAAGAGTATTTAAATAATTTATTTTCAAATGAATAATTAGCAAGTAAAGATTTCGTCGCCTTATATTATTGATGCTTGTTTTTATTAAATGGTAAATAACGGGTTGTTTGTTCTAATTATCAGTTGTAAAATACATAGGTTTTCCTACCCCCTTTTTCTATTCAAAATCTTTTAAATACCCCTCATCCATCTTTAAATTGTCATAAATATAAATTATATTGTATATGTGATAAAAAGAATATATCTCATTGATGTTTCGTCGAATATTTTTATTATACATTTTTTTGCATTATATAAAGTGGGTGGGGTACATAAAATACCCCGGTTTTGCGTATTTCTTAGCCACGTCTGGAGTAGATTGCACGAAAGAGTATTTAATTAAATTACTTTCCAACTGAACAGTTTGTAAGTAAAGGTTTCATCGCCTTTCATTAGTGTTGCTCTTATTTAATAATGGATAGTTAATTCTAATTATTGGTTGTAAAATACATAGGTTTTCCTACCCCCTTTTTCTATTTAAAATCTTTTAAATACACCTCATCTAGCTTTATATGGTCAAAAATATAGATTATATTGTATACGTGATAAAAAGAATATATCTTCTTGGTTGTTGGTCGAATATTTTTTATTATACATTTTTTGCATTATATAAAGTGGGTGGGGTACATAAAATACCCCGTATTAGCGTATTTCTTAGCCAGAACCGAACTAGATTGCACGAAAGAGTTTTTAAATAAATTACTTTCCAAATGAATAGTTTGCAAGGAAAGGTTTCATAGCCTTTCACTAGTGTTGTTCTTATTTAATAACGGGTTGTTAATTCTAATTATCGGTTGTAAAATACACAGGTTTTCCTACCCCCTTTTTCTGTTTAAAATCTTTTAAATACCCCTCATCCAGCTTTATATGGTCAAAAATATAGATTATATTGTAAACGTGATAAAAAGAATATATATTCTTGGTTGCTGGTCGAATATTTTTATTATACATTTTTTGCATTATATAAAGTGGGTGGGGTACATAAAATACCCCGGATTTGCGTATTTCTTAGCCAAACCTGAACTAGAGTATCTAGATGATTTTCTATTCTAACAGACTGTTTTGCAGTGGTATTAATAAATGACTTTGAGAAATAAGACCATTTTAAAGGTTACTTCTGCATGCTGTAAATTTTAGGTTAAATATTTTTATTTTATTCTCTGGTATTTTAGGTGCCAAATCTTATAATAGAATGTACATAAAATGAGTACATTTTGCGTATTTTTCAACCATAAGCCTTATGCGTGAAAGCAATGTTAAAAGATATATATTTGAACTGATTTTAGAAACATGGTGCCATGTTTTGTTAGTAAAAAAACGATTTGAATCTTAAAAAGCTGCATATATACAGAGTTATCTCCCCTTGATATTCTCATATTTTGCAAGAGCTTTTGTTTTGCAGGCCCGATTTTTCTGATCCGCGAGACTTTGTACTTTAATAATATGTATAGAAACTGACTATAGCATGACCGGACAGGTAAATCCATTTTTTCATGCCTTGGCTCCTCGGCTACATAATACAAAGTGAGTGAGCTTGTCAGTCGGTCGGTCGGTCTGTTGGTTTTTTATGGTTTCCGGACGATAACTCATGAAAAGATTGACCGATTTCAATAATTTTTGGTACACAGGTGTAACATCAGAAAGTACAGATCAAGTTTGAATTTGGGTTCAGTAGGTCAAAGGTCAAGGTCACAGTGACTCGGAACAGTTAAACGGTTTTCGGTGATAACTTGAGAACGCTTAGGTCTAGGATCATAATTTTTATGCACAGGTGTAACATGATAAAATACAGGTCAAATTCGAGTTTGGGGTCAGAAGGTCAAAGGTCAAGGTCACAGTGTCCCTGAACAGTAAAACGGTTTCCGGACGATAACTTGAGAACGCTTGGGCCTAGGATAATAAATTTTTGTACAAAGTTGTAACAACATGAAATACAGGTCAAGTTTGACTTGAGGTCAGTAGGTCAAAGGTCAAGGTCACAGTGACTCTGAACATTTATACGGTTATTGGTCGATAACTTGAAAACGCTTGCGTCTAAGATCATAATTTTTGTCCACGGATGTAACATGATAAAATACAAGTCAATTTCGACTTTGAACTTAGCAGGTCAAAGGTCAAGGTCACAATGACATGAAACAATTAAACAGTTTCCGGGTGGTAACTTGACAACGCTTGGATAGGATCATCAAAATTAATAGGGGGTTTGGTTATGACCAGCAGATGACTCCTTATGATTTTGAGGTCAGTAGGTCGCAGGTCGCAGGCTTTTGTATTATTGCACGAGGCAAATGCTCTGTTTAAGGGTTAGTTAATAATAGTTATTTGATAATTATAATTATAAATACATATTCGTCCCTGCTGTATTGATAAAGACCGGGGAACGCTTTTATTGCCGCCGCGGCCCGGGTTCGATTCCAGACATGGTTATCTTTGTTTTCTTGATTTGACATTTTTAGATTTTTTAGATTTTAATTGTTCGTAAATTTATTTTTGAAGAAAGATCATTTCAGCAAAACTCTGGAGGCCTTAAACACAGTATCGATATATCGGCTGCCAACATATATCCACTCAGATTATCTAACACTTTGTAAAGAACACTGTTTACTTTTGAATATTATAAATTCCAATCGAAAGAGAATCATCAATTGAAAATCTCTGACAAATATTAATGTTCAACTAACTATCAACAACAATTGTTGTTATATCTTAAGAACTGTGATTTGTTAGTTTGGACGTATTAGATCTCCAAAAACGTCCGTCCTGTGCACATTTCATCTCGACCTAACAAGAATTTATAAGAATATGATTGATATTCTACAGGGATTTTTGTTTTGTTTCGAATCCTCACATGGTTACTCTGATATGAAACAAATTTTCAAAGTTTTACGACATAATCTATTTAGTTTAGCTTTACAAAAGATTGATGATGTCAACAGGTACACTAATTTGTAGTAACGTTCTGCTTTTAATACAAGATTTAGTTTTAGATTAATTTTGCTTTTCGTTTTGTCAAAAGGACAGTTTTCGTAGATATAAAAACAATTCTTACAAAACAAGTTGTGCTTTAAATAGCTGTTTTACCACCATTTCCACATATTGTTTAGTGACAATAACCAAACATTTTGTAATTTAAAACAGAGCTATAAAATAATGAGACAAATAAGATTCAGGCAACTTGTTAACAATACTCTGGCTATTTATACTTATTTTCATGCTACTTAAATATTGTTTGTGTTATTGACTGTATGTCTATTTTGCATATTTGTATTGGCTTGAGTTCTTTTTAAATCATTTAAATTTTTAAACTTTAACTATGCAATTTAACTCACTGCACTTTTTACCTTATTAGAATCAGCAATAAACCCAAATCTAAACATGTAGTTAAAATATCATGATGTCTACATTTGTTTTATGAAAATGTTTTCGGAGTAAAGTCTAAACGGAGAATAAAAAACCCCCCCAAAAAACAAGGGACAATGTATGACATTTAGCATTATTTGTAATAATATTTCATAAACAGATGTCAAAATAAATTAGCGTGTTAACTATGGCAAGATGCATTATATTGCCAGTGTCAATTCATATGCATTTTATGCTCGGTAAGTAGTGGTGATTGATTTCTGTCATTTTGTTTGTAGTGTTTGTGCGTTTAAAGAGCGCAATCACCCAAAATCGACAAAGTAGCGCACTAATACGACAAATATAATATAAGTTGTTTAAGATGCTAATATGTCGTTTGACTGCTTTAAATAATCATTGAACAGAAACTGTTTTCAATTTCAACTTGACCTTGACTTTCGGCTTTTAAATCATTTCGGACCATGTCTTGACCAAAGGCAATATTTAATTATTAGTTACAGAGGACAAGTGTTCTTTACTTTGAAAGTGAAAATTGTTTTCATTCTAAAGGTCATTATAAAATTGACGTTTGATACATTAGTCCGCAATACAATACAGGTTATATTATGACAGAAAATAATGAAGTTTGATGACCGTAGACCAAACCGTTGTTTATTTACAGAACGGAAACCGTTTCCAGTGACCTTTACTTTTGATCTTTTAACACCAACAACAATTGTGGAAATTCAGTCTATGGTGTTTGTAGCAAATGCATTCTCTCTTAGTGGGCAGTGGAAATAGTTTTCAGTCTCACTGTCACTCTAACCTTAATCTTTGACGTAACAAAAGTAGTCATCTACTAGCCACAAGCAATTATTCTATGAAGTTTCACAATTGTAAAACCAAACATTCTCTAGTTATTTTTCAGAAAGCAAATGGTCTACTTACTGAATTTCGAACGCGCCAACACGCAAGAATGACAAGTAATCCCGCCGTTGCATGTATCGTATTGGCGCGTTAGTTTGACGTTTAGACACATTTACATGCTGGTATTCTTCGAACTTTCCAATACGCTAAAACGTGGCCACGAGTTAACAGTTTTGATTTTTGTTTTTATCTTTTTGTTTTGTCTTTTATTTTATAACTTGTTGTCACGAGGTAATTTGTTTTCTTTTTTATATCTCGTGGCCACAATAGAATAAAAAAATAAAACTCATATTTCTGAGCTTCCGTACTGTGGATCATCGCTTCGAATTCTTAAAACGGGACTGTCATACATATCTCCGTACTGGAAGCACAATATACCATGCCGAACGAACATGCATCAACTATGGTTTGAAACGTTATGTTAACTAAACGACAAAACCGTTCATAAATTAAAGTATCCGTATGACAGACATCGATAAACCCTTGAAGAGATTCTAATGTCCATGACTTTACAATATGAAATATTATTCTCTCTTAAGATACTGTGCTAATATCTCAAAATGATTTATATGCGCACATTCAAATTTGGTTTGATCCTAATTATGTCTTTTCTATTTCATATATATTTAACATCCATATCTTTCTAAAACAATTTGCTAGTAATCTACTTCAGTGCTTTCAAGGTAGGTCGGATCTATTTCCATAAAGAATGCATATATATCACTACAAAACTGATAAAATTGATGCCATGTTAATATTCATTCAACAATACATAAATTTTCCTCTTTGATATAGAGTAGGAAAAGATAGACACTCCATGTAACTATTCATTTAACAAAACTTTCATTTTCCTCGTATTTTAAAAATGTCTATTGACGGGATAAGCTCATAGTTGCAAATCAGAGAATCAAGATCTCTAACTCGTGAAATTGATCATGATGATACATATTTTAAATCTATGGAGATTGTAAGTGATTAACATGGTTTACAATTTTAACAGATGCCTTTTTCACATTATGTTTACGATATTCTCAGGACCAGAACATCTAGCATTTTATATCGAATTTTACACTGATTTCCAGACCAGGACATCATATACAAAAAAAATTTAATTTTGTTTTGGACCGCAACCAGTAATTAAGATATCGCACGATAAATTTATCTTTTTACTTGATTTTCATGTCTGTTTCATTGCAAAACAAATATTACACCAATGATACCAGAAGTGACTTTAATAAATATCAAATGTAAACTTGATTTCATTTTAACTGATAAAGGCAACAGAAGTGACTTATATCTGATTCACTATTTTCAAATATAATTTAAAACTTGATTTCATTTAAACTGATAAACTTCCCGGCATAAGGCAACAGTTAAAGCAAATTTTTCTGTTAAATGATAACAACGTTATGAACAATTAAAATGTCAATATGGTGCATGGGAAATATGTCAAAATACTGCCATTCAGTCGGCCACAAATTAAGGATTCTCTTTACTTACGGGCAAAAGTCGCAAATGATGTACACGATCGGAGTTCACTAATATAAAAGGCAAAATAATACCCCAAAAGAAAACTAGATAGCGCTATTTTCCATGTTCTCAATCTGTCCCCGAGGTCCCTGAAATGTCCGCAAATGCTCATGGAAAACAACGACAAGTCAAAAGTTTTTTCGCCGCCAGAAATGTTTATTCAGATCAGTCATAATGAATGTCCTTTTAATGATCTCAAAAATAATTGGGGTCATCTGCAGGTCATGGCAATCTAAATATATTAAATTATATTCTAAAAATCTAATATCTATAAGTTATGCAAACTAGCCACACTTTCCTAACCAGAATCCTAACAGAAGTAATGTAAACACATTTCCATTTACTTATCTCTATCAAAGATTATCAGCTCACTGCATAGCTGAATGTTTGTTTACATTTTATGTACGCGGATATTGATGACGTCATACACAACCTGTTTTTACAATTTAATTTTAAGAAAAAGCATAATTCCACAAATCTCCGATAATCGTGGTAATCCTACATCACCACCAAATTAAAAAATTCTTAAGTCAAATGTTCCACATGAAAGGTGAAAATTGTAGAAATAAAAATGTAAACAAAAGGATCGTGTGAATTAGGTCACGGTCATCCGAGATGGTTGTAACTTACGGTGTGTTACGAAGATGATCGAAACGTGTCACGTGTCCCAAGTTTTTTTTTTCTTATTTTTAAAAGAAAAATAATATATATATATATATATATATATATATATATAAATAGAATATTTTATTATTTAAATAAAGTATTAGTGTATCACACATCTACGAACAAAACAAATCTGTACAGGATGGAAAACCTGTCACGTGACTTGCTCCATGTCCCACACGCAAAAATATTTAAGCAAACCAATAAACCCACCACCTCCTGGCAGCGGGTAATAATATGCTTTTGTAATTGTTAAATAGTATTTAGAACGTATGAAGACTGTAAATTGTTTTACTTTTCTTTGATTAGGAAGTGATATGTGCATGAAAATGCATTTTTTCTAACTAGTCACTGAAAATATATTTCCTCATATGATAAATCTTACCAGAGTGCACTCCATAACTAGAAAAATTGTTAAATAGAGATGGCCTTAACTTCCTAATGCAAATAGCCGGTAACTTACCTTCTTATAACTCTAAAGGCTGCTTGATATCGTGCTGATACTGTGCCAGTCAGTCAGAGAAAACAGCTGTTTTGTGTTTATTTTGAGACCGATGCATATATGAAATATAGTGAAAAAATGATATTCGTTTAGATGAAGCTCCTAAGAAGCAGGGTCTTATCTGACATTTATACTTATAATGTACTCACATATAATTTCGTATTTGGTCATTTAGTAAAAGAAAAAAAAAACAATACTCAGTTTCTGGTAATGACAAATTTATTTTACGTTAAATTTGCATAAAAGATAGATTCCAGATCAATGACAACTGGATGAATTATCAAACTTCACTAAAATTAGCAATATGTTATACGTGCTAATGTAACGTAATTCACTATAGTGACTAATTCAAGGATTTGAAACGCTCTATTGTTCACAGTAATTTACCAATTATTTAACAAGGGTGCAAACCTTTTCCCCATGTAAAATTGTAAAATATTTGCCTTGATATATGTGTCACTAAAACTTCCGCTAAGGCGCGTATATTTGCAAAGCTTCCTGGTGTCCGGGCAAAGATGAGTATAAGATATTGCCATGAAGTAATTATAAGATTTATAACAGCTTATCGTGCGCAATAATATTCTATCGTTGTTTATTTAGGATTTGTAAAAAGATTGATAGTTTAACGTAATTGATTTTATATATTTTGCACAAGTTCATTTCTATATCAAACGTTATAACGTATAGGTAGAAAAAAATACTGCATTGCCTTTCGATAATTGTATAACGATAAGCTTTCCGGTATGTTGATCAAAACTTACAGGTGATTAACCAGATTTTGAAAGAGTGACCGATTCCTTCAAAACCTAAACATGTGATCACTTACATTTTTTGTTTGTGTTCACTGAACGCATAAAAGCAGTTAGATCTTCACAGATGGTGATTCTAAAAAAATGAATTTCCTATTCTAGATAGAGATATAGAGATACTACAGCTTACGTATAAATTTGATGAAAATAGTTTTCCCTTTTTCTTAAAACAAAAACACAACTTTTAACCCCAGGTCACGATTTACATATTACATGGCTTTAGCGGAAAAAGTAAAAATATATAAAATCGTATATAATAACGTTTTCAATTTCCCCCCACCTGGACGGAAAACCATCATACGATGTCTGTATATCACAATTTGTTTTGCAAGACATTGATCAAAGAATTTCATTATTATCGAAGAAACTGTTAAAAAAAATATTACATTATTACAACAGGGGTATAGTTATCATCGAAGGCTTTCACTGAATTTACCACAAATCGTATAAAGTTTGTCAAAGGAGAGTACAATGTGAAAATCGTAAAGCATGGTGCATGTTTGGTGATTCACCCGCTACGCTTAACTAATTGATGATGAGATGACCAATTAAGTGTAAAAATCCGTGGTGCATTTTTTCTTAAACCTATGAAAACGGACGAAGTTAGTGGAATTTTGTTTTGCATCTTGCTCGCGCCCCTTGTCACAGACTATTACCTCAGACTGACCCTATTTATATGTTCTGGTAAGTTGCCGCTATGTTAGAGCTTTTTCTCAACGGGGGTTATTCTATTTATACTGCCTTGTCTTACTTGTTGAGAAAAGGGTATTTGCGAAGTTGGCATGCCCTAAACGTGTTGAAACCCCAGTTTTCTTTAAAGCTACTTTCCGTAGAATCGCAAGCAATCTTATCATTTGTCTATATTTTCTATATGGTTTCAGACTGTCTAAATTCCATTTTGTTACTTTGTAATCGCTTATTTTCCTCGGAGTACCGAACCCTATTTTTAGACTGTGAAATTGAAAGTAGACTATGATAATCAAAAGAGCGCACACTTAGCTGGCAAACAGTAATAAAATGGCTGCCCTAGCATATAGTAAGGCTTCTGGGTAAAGAAATTCGGTACTTAACGGAGAATATTCTAATATACGGCCTTATATGCAATGTAAATGTTCGTTGGAGGTATATTCAACAGCTTAAAGACAAACTGTCGGGGAATGTGACACAATTTATTATACATAAATTTAAACGTGATGTTAATTTCTTTTAAATACATGTAGGGAACGCGCATACTTTGAGAAAGAATAGGGTGTATTTATAAATTTTGTATGTAGCTGTCAAGGGAGAAACGCCGTTAGTGAACATAATGAAGAGCAAACAATTACTATGCCAGGGAATATGACACCACTTACTGTACACCATTTTAAAGGTATTTATATTGTCTTTCAAATGCTTGAACATGCAATGTTCTATCTTGGGGAAAGTAATTCTAACGGCATTTTCATAGAAGACATAAGGTAGAAGATTGAATGAACTACCTAAATCATACCAGAGATAAAAACCTGAGCCATAATGAATTTGAAAGACAGTAAATATCTTTAAGTATCTGTATGATGAATTGTATTATATATTCCCTGAAAAGGAACATGTGCCGCACATTTTTAAGCGCCGTCGACCAATAAACGTTAGTGTTTGCAAACGGTGTTACTGCTGTTTCTGTTACGTTACTGTTGGCCAAAAAGTGGTTATCTCATAACTGCTAAGTGTCGTCGACGACAGTTAGAAGCTTACCATTGAAATCTTTGAAAGTACGCCGAATTTAACAATTACCAATGTTTCACTATTGAAACCAGAATTATTTGAACACGTACAAGTAGAATTATTTTTTTCTATAACGAAATTTAATCAGAGTGTGGAAAGCAGCTTTAAACAAGTTAACGTTAGTTACAGGGCAGTGTCCCTATTTTCAATTTGCTTTTTGTCCGTTTAATGTAAACTATGGTAAAATGTGTTAATATTGCCTTGTTTTGGGTGATGTTACTACCTTATTTCTCCCCCTACTCTCCCCCATCTCCTTTAATTATATTTAAGTAAGGTTAGGTCCCCACCTGATACTGACTGGAGCTCAAAACTGGAATATTCTGCCACTGGCTGTCCCTGAGCGGTGCCCCACTATGCTGTTTTCTTCCCACGTGGCTGCTTGTTTTGCTTTATCTGTGTGTGCGCTTGAGTGTGTGGGTTGGTATCTCACGTTATAGATATAAATTATATATGATGGTGTTATCCGAACTAAAAGTAAGAACCGAGAGATAATCTTAGTCTAAGTATTGTAAATTTCTTTCATGTAGATTGAAATGTACCTTGTATAACATCTTAAGGGATACATATTTCTGCATAAGATCTTCCGGAGCATGCAGCCATGTTAAGGACTAAAATGAAAGAACTCAATATATAACAGCATACGTATTATCTCAAAAACAGTACATTTTGAGAGTGAACAAATAGACGTTTAAAATTTAAAATATGCACGTTTTCTTGAATGTTTACAGCCATTGTTGTCAGCGGGCAGCAACCCGAGATGATTTTTATTAGGAAACTGAAACCATCACTGAATAGGACGGTCCAAACTTTAACTAACGTCAGACACTGACAACGTCAACTATATATTAGACAAAGCCATAATTTAAGAGTGACGTCCCTTGTTACAAAAGCTACGTCAGATTTAACCTCCTGATGATTATAACTGAATGAAACCGATTGCGGATTTAAGTCTTTTCTATTTTATTTTCACAGCAGGGTCGTTTGTGTGGCGGCCGTAAAAGGTCTCCCCGTATATTTAATCAGGACTGTTCGTTCAGCACGACTTTTATGTCGTGTTACTAGTACTGTTTAGTTATTCAGCTTGAACATTTCGACCTGGGTTGATCCAATACTCCCACCTTTATAGCTTTGGTAATTGTATAATCACCCCTTGGAAATGATGCCTGCTTTTTTTGTCAGTTTCTGTGAAATGGAGGCTTCATAACCTCAGATCTCCTTTCTAAATTCCAGTTTGTTTAGTTCTACTCAATGTTTTCTAGTTTAGGGCATACCATATCATGTGTCGGTGCGACGTTAAATCCAGCTTTATTTTAACTGGGGACAATAATCCGCTTTTCATGGAATTACACGCTAGTACATCATTGGTTCCATTTGCACCGCCGTATGAACATATCTGTGGATGTCTCAAAATTGTTGTTTTTTTTTGTACTTGTAGAATGTGTAAATGTTGCGTTCTGCTCAACCCGGTGCTAGAGGGCGTGGATGCGAGATATTATGCCCACAAAAATTGTCAGCAAGTTTGGTGAAGATCGGATGAAAATTGTTCGACTTAAAGAGCGGGCATGCTTTTGGACGTCAACCGCCAGCCGCCACGGGTGTTCACATAATACTTCCCGCTCTTTCAGAGACGGGCGTCTAACTATTTATCCCCCAATATTTATATCCTGTCACCAGTACAGGTTTTCTTATGGAACGGTCCATATAAAGTGTAAATGAATCCTCATTCGGACTTTATTTCGAAAACCTTTTGCAGGATCTTGGAGTGATTGGCACCAAGCCTAGCTGTACATATCGTCAACATGTTCCGGTAGAATAATATTTTAATAATGAGTAATGACTCCATTTTTATGAATATATTGAACATATAAGTTTTGTCCCAAGTTTCATCCTTAATATCTTACCTTATTTTGATGAAACTTCCAAGCAGAGATTTGTATCAAGCCTGCATTTTGTCGGCACGTTCTGTTTTGGGTTATGTTCTCGGTTAAGTTTGGTCCGGCTTCATTTTCAAAACGGCTTGCATGAGTGTAATGACTGCCATTTCAATTGTAGAAAATCGCTTGTGTCGGATAGAGATTTTGACACAATTTTACGATTACACACACTATCAGTATAATCTTACCAAGTACTGTCTGTGTTATCATCCGCTCTTTCATATTATCGACTGCGTTTTGACAAATATATGGTCCAATTCGTTTCACCCAACCCGGGTTACGCCGGTCACGTAGTCGGCAAGAAAAACATCTCGCCAGTTTAACAATAAATGAACGGTCCGGCGTACGCCGGTCACGTGTGCTGCAAGTAAAACTAAATAAATTTCTAATTTGTTATGATTTTCTATTGTATCCTGTTCCAAATATGTTAGCGTTTTCTTTCTTGTGGTATGTTTCTTCCTTTACTCGTATAAACCATAAATTTCCAAATGTTTATCTAAATATATATTGCGAAACTATTTGCCTCGAAAGACCGGCGAACACCGGCGTTTGCCGGATTGACCCGGGAAGAGCCAGGAAATGAAACGAATGCCTAGGCGATTGTTAGCAGCGAAACGGCGTACGCCGCAAATGCGAAACGAATGTTATCAATCATGTTATGTGTTCGTTTGCTAGCAACGTTCATGTTTAGCTTTTTTTAATTTGTCAGAAGTAGTTTATTTGTAGATGATATAAGAATTATAATGAATTATTTAAATTCGTCGCGGGAGTATACAATTTTTTTGTGGTAAAACTTAACGTATGAAGTTCAATCTTAGATGATTTTAGTAAATATTATTTGGGAAAACACTTACAGTTGAAGTATGAAAAATATTGAATTTAACCAAAGTAATTGACTGGTTGTTTGATTGTATCATTGGTCATCATTTATAAAACATATGGCTATAGAACAGATAGAAGGTTGTGTCTGGATAAATTGCTGAAATGAAGATAAAAGCACTTTTTCCGTAAAATCTTCAATGTTTAAGTTTATACCTCACTGGCAAAAAGTACTTGAGCTGAAGCTGGGAAATGAAATTTCATACAATAGTTTTTACCCGTCTGTAATATTTTTCCATTACGGCTTCTATTTTTTTTTTGTGGGCCTACTTTGCAAATGCGTGGCTCTGAAGCTGTGTTTTTGGTGCTCTGTGCTTCTGAGAAATCTACCCTTACCTATTATCTTTTGTTTGATATTAATTAACTAAAATAAACGTAGTTTTAGGACAACTTTCCATGGGGGTTGAGATTTTCAATTCCCAGGTATTATTTCAGACACGTGTGAGTATAGGGGTAGTAACTCAGATTAGGAAGGGGTGCAACTTCATATGTTGATAAATATTCATGGCAAGTTTAAAAAAATATTTAAAAAATGTTGGCTGAGGTATTCATGATCGGGGGTGGTGAGGTGACCGGGTGAAGGAGCAAGGTGAGGGAAGGTACAACTTTGCAAGTTGTTAAATATTCATAAACGGTTTAAGATTAAAAAAAAAAAGAAACAAATGTTGGGTGGGGGAGGGGGAGGGGTTTACCAGGGCCGTGGGATGATCGGACGTGGTAACACAACTTACATGTGATAATAAATGTTCATGGAAAAACATGAAGGAGTTTAATGAAATTCTACCAACTGGTTAGTTTGTTATGTACAAATAAGAGGAATTTTAAACAATTAAAGGGCAATAACTCTGAAGTTACTGAAGACATTCTGACGAAATTGTGTGTGCACTGCCGCATTATAGTGATCTTAATTCATTTTAAGTTTCATAGTTCCACGCCTAAACTATATGTATCCCCCTCTGGCGGGGAATGATAATGACACTTCATTTGATTTTGATTTCATATGTGTATCTAGTGACATACATTAATAATTTGTTGTTTTGATTTTGCCACGTGAGAACGTATAACGATAAAGAAACGATTTTTGTCACTATTCTGTTTCTCCTTTTTGTATGTGCAGGAGAGTTGGGTGTTGTAGATTAGGCCAACACTCGCTCTAAGCAAATTAAGTACAAACAAGACATACATTTTAAAATATTATGATACATAGTTCTAACCAAAACATGTCATTTATTTTTGTCAAGGTCAAGACTCCTGTAGATATTTAAAATTGAAAACGGTGGTGCTAGTAAGGTCTTGCTTTCCTTAAAAGCCAATTTTTTTAAGTTATTGGATTTCTTAGGTACGCGCGATACAAATTGAAAAATACTTAGTTCTGACAGATTTGGTGTATAACTTTGCTGTGACCATAAAAAAAACATAATTGCTTTTATATAACTGAAATTTTTCATGAATTTTTAAGCCATAGAGATTATCCTTGAAGAACAAATAACACTGACACTGGACGTATTAATAGTACTTTCACATTTAATATACGAATTAAGCAGATTCCAGGGGTGTGTGGGTTAAAGCACATCTCATTGTTTTTGTCAATCTTAAACTTCTTTCAGTAAAATACTTCAAAACGATCCTTAAAAATAGATTTGATTGTCATCAAATATTATTTTGAAGTACGTTGTATCGAAAAGTTTGGTGATCTAAATAAACTTAGCATGGGATTATCATATACAAGAACACGTGGTCTATACAATAACAATTAAACAGATAGAAACTGACATTTCTTTGTTGTTTGTTTATATGTTTCGCCATTTCTCATTAATGTATATTTCGTCGTCGTATTAATCTTTCTTAAGAATAAATTTAGGATTGGTGATACCGCTTTTGAGCTGATATACACGTATCTCAAGAGAAGAGCAAATATTCAAAACTCCCTAAATACATTTTCTGAAACTTTTTACACTTGGTGACACTAACATGTTCTTAAAAACAGTTTGAGATATTGACGCGAGAAGTACCACTTCAATGCATGTATCACAAAGGCGAACGTGATGATTCGCATTGTTTGTTTCAAACGTAATGATAGAAAGTTCCAATAAATCACAGCATGACCAAACAGAAACATCAAAATGACTTTTACTTGTACCGCACCTGTTTTCCCTCTGGTTTCTTGTTGCTATAACCAGACAGGTTGTTCTTTATCTGAATTGTCTGTTTTGGAGTAATTGAATTATTACGAGAAATAAGAACAATCAAAAAGGAAGATAAAGAAACGAGCTACTTCCACAAAAGATGTGAAAAAAAATTGAACAGAATTACAATCTTCGGCATATTTTAAGATTTCTAAGAATTACAATTGAGATTTGAGACGTTATAACTAATAAGCTCATGCGCGGGACAAAATCATATTTATTAGCGTGAATACGGAACAATATTTAAGAAACATAATGACAGGGTCACGGAACGGAAACATGCTAGTTAGCGCCCTCTTTTCGCCGCGGCCGCGGAAATTGTCGCGTCCCAAACATTGAAAGTGCAAAAACAATTAAAGATGTTAAAACAACGGACGAGGTGGAAAGCACTGGTAGGGGGATGGGTGGTGAGGGAGACGAGATTTAAATGACATATAAATATAATTGCGGGAACCGCGAAGCGAAAAAAAAAGTTCAGTTTACATATCTAGTTTGCCCCATGACCCCAACCCCTTCTCTTAATTTTTAAATCTCGACTTTTCACTCATCGTCCCCACCACCATCCGCCGATTATCGGGAATTCGGTCCGCGATCCTTTAGATCAACGAATCTTACCTCCGCTTCGTCATTAATCTTGATCAATCTTGCTCCGCCTTCCCCCTACATCCGACCCTTTTATCTACCCCTTACCACCTCGTCCCCACTTTTTTGTATTTTGCATATATTGATAATGTACTTATTGTTGGATGTTTGAAGTAACCCGTCGTCTACAATGTTTTTCTTTTTACAGATTTTATTAACTATCACAACAGCAATCTTAAAGTGCCGTGTGGCGGCTGTTAAATGTCTCCCCGTACTTAGATTCAGTGTTGTTATATTTTCTGGTCCTTTGAGTCTATTCAACATACATTTGTATGTGTAATAGAGTTCCGCTTAAGCCGGTGCTAGGGGGCGTGAACAGACTCAGTCAAACCGAGTCTGCTATTATTCTTCTTGGTTGCATTCTTTGCTTCCAAAGGATCTTTTTAAAGATTTTATTTTCTGTTACAGCTTCTTATTGTTGTGGGCCTACTTTACGATGTATGGCTCTGGCTGTGTTTGGGGTGCTCTGTGCTTCTGGGAAATCTACCCTTACATTTTATCTTTCTTTGGTAGTATGGGCGGAAAGTGATTGGCAGATATCAGCCATCATAGAGGTTTTTTGTATTCAACGTCGAACCAACACAATTATAGGTCATGTGGCGACTTTCCAGCTTTTATGGTGGAAGAAATACCAATGTGCCCCACCGTGCATTATTTCAGAACTAGAACCACAGGTGAGGGGCAAATGATTCTAAGTCAATGACTTTAATCACTAGGGCACGTAGGTGCCGCCATCATAGAGGTGCAATTGTTTAATTTAGAATATAAATGTGTTTGTCGTAGCAGAAATCATGCAGTTAAAGCGAAATTTGAAATAAAATTCATATTTTCTTCTTCTCCATCCATTTCAGATAGGCAAAAACATTTTTACACCTGTTTTCGATATATCAGTAGCATATTTCCATTCATGATATTTGATGTTTTGTAAACAACTCACTCTGTTTAATTTTAAGTGTCATAAATTTCCATCGGAAAAGAATTATAATTGATCATAATTGCAAATCTCTTACAAATGTTCAACTACATATTACCAATAATTCTTGTTATGTCTGAATGACAGTAATTTATTAGTTTAGACATGTTTGATCTCCAAAAACTTCGGGTGCTCATTTCTTCTAGACTTACCTATAATTTTTGAGCCGTTTGATTATGAGTATGATTGATATATTACGGTTTTATTTGTTTCGAATCCTCACATCTGACCTGAATCATTTTTTTTTCAAAGTTTTACGACAAAATATATTTACTTTGACCTTACATTAAGATCGATGAGGTACACTCTTTATACGAAGAGTAAAAAAGTTGTTTTTTTATCAATTTAAGTTTATCCGCAAGATTTAGTTTTAAAACTCTTTTGCTTTGCATTTTGTCAAATGTACAGTTTTTGTAAAAACATAAGCTAATTCTTAAACAAAGTTTTGCTTTACGTGGCTGTTTTCACAGAAGTTTCACATATTGTTTAGTGACAAAAACCAACAAAATTTTTACAGTCCTATCATAAAATAATGAGACATGTTGTATTGTTTACAGGAATTTACTGTTTATTTTAGAAAGATGCATACCTTTGTCTCATGCTCTATCTACAATGACAAATATTTGTCTTGATATACGTGCCTTTAAATTTCCCGCTAAGGGAGCGTATATTTGCAATGCTCCTTGGTGGCCGGGCATAGATGAGTATAAGATATTGATTTTGAGTGATTACTATACTTTTAGAAGGCATAGCTCAAAAAGATTACCTTGCTCATTAATATTTTTATGGGATATTTTAGTAGCTCTATGCTAATAAGTTTATTAAGGGTTTGTAATAAGATTAATTCTTTAACGTAATTAATTACATGGAAGAGCTATATCTTGCACAACAGTTCATATGTTTTCCAGATCAACGATACAGCACGAAGAAAAAATATTGTATTGCCGTTCGATAATTGCCTAACATAAAGCTGTCCGGTATGTTAATCAAATCCTACAGATGATTAATCAGATTTTGGCCAAGTGACCGATTTGTTCAAAACTTTAACCTATGATCACTTAAATTTTTTGTTTGTTTCTTTATTAAAACATAAAATAATAATCGTGTCAGAGAAAAATGTTTTCCAGTCGAGAATCTAAAATTTTGACTCTTTAAAGAAAATCACGACCTTTCACCCAAGGCAACAATTTCTATATAACATGGTATTAGCTGGCGCGCGCGCAAAAAAAAAAATATATATATATATAATTATAAAATCATACAAAATAAAAATTGTAATTAAATAATGAAATACGAATCAGTAAAATATGATGTTTGTGTCCGTCAGCCTTTAGACATCAAACAAATATCATTTCTATCTATTATTAACCCACATTGATCGAAACAAAATACAACATAACAAAGGTGCTTATACCTTTGTTTTAGAAGCCTCATTTTTTTACTTAAATGGACTAACGCACACATTTTAGGCGAAAAATAATTTCTCTCAAATATCCATAAAATGTGAGTACCATGATAGTGCCTAGTGGTACAAACTTATTGACGACAGATATTTTTTATAAATAACCAACAATTTTGTGCAGAAGTAGTAAACCGTTGCAACGCATTTGAAAACTTTACATGCTTCTTGCATTTTCACCAAACTCTAACTTTTATTTTCACACATTTTATCATTTTTACGTGTCATATATAATTCTATGACAAACTTGATAGAAATGAACATGTTGAAAAAATTCGCCATATGTGGTTTCTCTATTTTCAACTTGATTTTTGTATATTTCATGTTAGATATATTATGTATGTTGTCTTGATTTTTGTTGGTGTTATTTTCCTTTTTCCCATCCTCTACCTTTACGCACCCTCTTCTTTAACTAAAAGCGAGGTCAGGCCTCCAGCCTACTGGCAGTCCCTAATCGGTGCCCAGTGTGTTGTTTTCTTCCTACTTGCCTGTTTGTTTTGCTTTGTATGTGCGTATGCTTGTGTGTTTGGGTGTGTCCGTGCGTGCATGTTTGTCTTGGTTTTTTACACTACTGTGGCTAGCGGTCTAGGGAGTGTGCGCTTTTGGAGCGTAGCTTTCTCTGCTGTGTGGTCATCTCCCTTCTCCCCATCCCTTTCCCTGAAACATACACATTTTTCCATCGTGCATGTATAATCTTAATGTTTTTATTGGATTTTGAAGCACCCCGTCTCCCATATCTTTCCATTTAAGTGTCTGTTCTTGCGACGCAAGACCCTTCCTGTGTTTACTGGGCTCTGTGCGTCCGGGAAATCTGCCTTTACTATTTATTTTTGTAGGTGTCTCGATTGTATTTTTGTACTTTCTTATCCTACCAGTGAATTTAAGTAAGTTCTACTTGAAGTCATCTCTTATGGTTAAACACCTGTAATTCAGGCTATTTCTTATTTGAACAGAACCCGCTTAATTGACAACATTATTTTATAGAGTATCAGGTTCAGAGACTTACGTTGTCATCAAGAATTGTACCACTACTTTAGTAAAAGAAGCAAAAAGGGACATACTCTACTAAATACGAACTGAAGCACAGTAGAGTAAAAGGAATCACGATGCTTTTGAGAAAGGACAAGAAGAAAGTAAGAAGGATTTCGAATTTTTATATGAACTACTTTTGATTGGCAATATTGGATTTGGTATGGATCTGCCGTATGATATTAGGCACTTGTTTATATAGCCTAGAGTAAAACCTTGGTCTGACATACGGAAGAATAAAAACCTTAAAGTCAGAACTTAGTGCAATTATAGTTAAAAGTAGAAAATATTCTAGATAAAACAATTCTTATAAAGACAAATCATTACTATAAATATGTTTGCGTACGAAATAATACCAAGTAGTATCGTAAACAGTATCAGATTAGGAGATCCCTTTAGTCATAGGGAAATCTCTTAAAATATGTACACACGGGCACACTCATTGCAATTAATCCTTTGATAACAAATCTTAGACACAAGACTCTATATATTTCGTTTGCTGAATCCCTAACTTTACCTCTGAAAATCAGTGTTAAATCAGATTCTGCATTGCGACAACGTTTTGCTCGAACGTGCAGATATACATTTACTCCTTAAACTGAGGTTCACAATAGGCTTAATATTAAGCACGCTTCAATTTAACTATATTATTACAACTTCAAGGTCCTGATAAAATGTGCAGATCAATGCATGCAAGCGCAGATATGTTTGCCATAATGACAAACATAAACCGTTGCTAGGAAGCGGACACATCACGTGACTGATAAGATATCAGCAGTCTATATATTTAAAAAAGCTGTCATTATTGCGGAAGATCGGACATTTACGCACAACATAAAACATGGTAAGATCTATTTTCAGCCATTCCTTTTATTTTTTTTCATTTAATTCTACAATTAAGTTTTAGAACAAAATCTCTCAACTTAAAATTTTTAAATCAATACAACTAACTGAAAACTGTTTTTTTTTTTTTTTTCAAAGATGTTAATGCATAATCAAGTAGCAAAAGTGTTTGTCAACAATCAAGTGCAAAGGATTTCAACGGAATATTCTTACCGAAACATCATTGTAGCTTTTAGAAAAAGACAGCATTAGAGACGATAATTGAACGGTTAAAAGTTAAACTGTTAGCTTTACTTAGGCTGTTACTTTACAAATTAAACTGTTTGGTGTTTTCTTTCATCATTTTGTGATCATATCACAAATGGACTCGTGACTGGGAGCGGACCTACACGGCAATTGAATGGAGGTTTATAAAAATATCTCAAATGTTTGCTGTCTTAATGGGTTGTAATGCGATTAAACCTGAACCACACATTTTATCTAATTAAATTCTGAAATATATACGATTTTACTGCTTTGTTTACGTTTCAGCAATGTAACAGTCTTTTTATATTCTAAAAATGCTTTAGGTTGAAAAATTATGAGGTATTCTTGACAAAAGATTTGCACCGCATGGAAGAATTTCAAACTCTGATACATGTACCTTAATGTGATATTTATTCGTAAACGAGCGATAGATCTATGATGCAAACATTGATGAAAATGTAGAATAAACTAGAACTTATTTTTTTATAAAAAGGGAATCTGTATTCAGATTCCCTAATTTCACTTGAAAACCCCATTTTCCACGCTCTTTTTTTTTCATCCTTTCAGTTCAAAAACTGCGTAAAAATATAATACAGAATATAAAACAACATATATTTAGTGCGTAAATTTTCATAAATTTACAACAAACTGAAAAATCAACAAAGATAGGAAAAATAAATCTGAAACAGTTCGTAAATTTACAAAGAAGATGAAATCTGTGAAAAACTAACAAATGGGAAGAAATGTAAATTTGACACTGATTGTAAATTTACGAACAAGTAACAACATCGTAAATTTACGAAGTAGCTTAAACTAATTAAAATTTCTATTTTTGCAAACATTTAAGAAACTTAAGAAGCTCGTCTTCGTAAATTTACGAACAAGCTGAAAATGTGAAAAAAAATACAAATTGGAAGAAATGTAAATTTTACACAGTTCGTAAATTTACGAACAAGTAACAACTTCGTAAATTTAAGAAGTAGATAAAATAAACAGATTAAAATTTCTATTTTTGCAAAAATCTGAGAAACTTCAAAAAGTTCCACTTCATAAATTTATGAAGAAAATGAAAACTGTGAAAAACTAACAAATGCGAAGAAATGAAAATCTGACATAATTCGTTAATTTATGTACAAGTAACAATTTCGTAAATTTACGAAGAAGCTTAAAGTGATTAAAATGTTTATTTTTGCAAAAATTTGAGAAACTTAAAAAGCTTGACTTAGTAAATTTACAAACAAGCTGAAAATGTAAAAAATTAACAAGTTTTAAGAAATGTAAACCTCACAAAGTTACAAAGTTGTTACTTGTTCGTAAATTTACGAACAATTTGAAAACTATGAAAAACTAACAAATGGAAGGAAATATATTTGACCACAGTTTGTAAATTTACAAACAAGTAACAACTTGGTTAAGTTACGAAGTAGCTTTTAACTAATTGAAATTGTCTATTATTGCAAAAATCCGAGAAACCTAAAAAGCAGGACTTCGTAAATTTACGAACAAGCTGAAAAAGTAAAACAATTAACAAATTGTAAGAAATGTAAATCTGACATAATTCGTAAATTTACGAACAAGTAACAATTTCGTAAATTTACGAAGTAGCTTAAACTGATTAAAATTCATCTTTTTGGCAAAAATCTGAGAACTTTCAAAAGCTCAACTTCATAAATTTATGAACAAGCTGTAAAGGTAAATTGAAAGAAATGTAAATCTGATAAAGTTACGAAGTTGTTACTTGTTCGTAAATTTACGAACAAATGAAATCTGTGAACAACTAACAAATGAGAAGAAATGTAAATTTGACGCAGTTTAAAATTACGAAAAATTCCTATTTTTATAAAAAAAAAATCTGAATAAACTTAAAAGTTTGACTTCGTTAATTTACGAACAAGCTGAAAAAGTGACAAATTAACAAATTGTAAGCTATTCATTCACGTAACAAGTAACAAAATGAAGTAGCTCAAAATGATAGAAACTGGATATTATTTCAAACAGATGAAAACTATGAAATGCTCTACTTCATAAATTTACAAACATAACTATAATAAATTATATATAAAAAAAACATTTCAAGATTTCGTAAATTTATGAACTAACTGAAATTGATTAAATAATTGTCTATTATTGTAAAAAATTTGAAAACTTCAGAAGCTTGATATCGTAAATTTACGAACAAAATCTTAAACATTTAATAAAAAACAGATTATAAGTGCGTACATTTACGAACCTATCAGAGAATATGTAGACAAAATGAGTGACTTCATAAATTTAACAAAGTCTTTTAAATTAAAAATAAAATATTTTTATAGTTCGTAAATTTACAATCTTGTAAGAGAATATATAAAGTAAATGAAATGTTGGACTTCTGAAATTTATGAACAAAATCTTCTTTTAAAATGTATAAAATTTTGTTCCTAAATTTACGAAGTCAACCTACTGAGTTTTCTTTTCTCATTTTTTACAATAATAGACAATTATATATAAATTTGAACTAGCTCGTAAATTTATGATGTCTTGAAATGTTTTGTGAATATATTTATTTATAGTCATGTTCGTAAATTTACGAAGTAGAGCCTTTCAGTGTTTTCAACTGTTTGAAGTAATATCCAGTTTCCATCAATTTAACCTTTTTCGTAAATTTACGAACAAGTAACAACTTTGTAACTATGTCAGATGTACATTTCTAAAAAAATGTTAATTTTTCACTTTTTCAACTTGTTCGTAAATTTTTATAGAAATGTTAATCAGTTTATGAGTAAATTTATGCAGTTGTTACTTGTTCGTAAAGGTGGGGGTGGAGGGGGGAGTCCCAGTTAGGTGTCTGCGCAAAATGTATTTTGATTTTCTTTATATTTTATGACAATATACCTACATGTATTAAGTTTCATTCACAAGTGTTACTGTTATCAGTTTTGACTTACTTTTATAGAAATTCACATTTAAAGTGGGTGGGGTAATTTGACATGTAGCCAGCCAGGAACACAATCTCAGCCGCGTTTTTAAAAATGGTTCAAACTATTTACCTGGAACATTCGTGATAAAATAGCGATGCAATGGACATTTACACAACATGTTGCGTTTTAAATTGTCTTGAATACTTTTTCCAACACAGAGCCACAAAGTGGCCTAACCAAATTTACTGATTTTCAATGGACGAACTTCACCAAAAATCTAAAACATTTTTTATTAGTTGAGATATTCAGGTGTTATTTTCAGCAGATATTGTAAGCTAAATAAACATTAAAATGACAATATATCAGTACACTCTGATTAATATTGGAAGAGTGGTACACTCTCAAACTAGGGAAAAGTGGGTGGGGTAAATAAACACCTGAATATCTCAACTAACAAAAATGTTTTAGATTTTTGGTGAAGTTCGTTCATTGAAAATCAGTAAATTTGATTAGGCTACTTTGTGGCTCTGTGTTGAAAAAAGTATTCAAGACAATTTAAAACGCAACATGTTGTGTAAATGTCCATTGCATAGTTATTTTATCACGAATGTTCCAGAAAAAAAGTTTGAACCATTTTTAAAAACGCGGCGGACATTGTGTTTCTGGCTGGTTACATGTCAAATTACCCCACCCACTTTAAATGTGAATTTCTATAAAAGAAATTTTAATCAGTAGGAGCTACTTCGTAAATTTACGCAGTTGTTACTTGTTCGTAAATTTAAGAACTGTGTCAAATTTACATTTCTTACAAATTGTTAATTTTTCACTTTTTCAGATTGTTCGTAAATTTATGAAGTCGAGCTTTTGAACTTTCTCAAATGTTTGCAAGAATAGAAATTTTAATCAGTAGAAGCTACTTCGTAAATTAACGAAGTTGTTACTTGTTCGTAAATTTAAGAACTGTGTCTAATCTACATTTCCTACAAATTGTTAATTTTTCATTTTTTCTGATTGTTCGTAAATTTACGAAGTTGAGCTTTTGAACTTCTTCAGATATTTGCGAAAATATAATTTTTAATCAGTTTAAGCTACTTCGTAAATTTACAAAGATGTTACTTGTTCGTAAATTTACGAACTGTGTCAAATTTACATTTCATCCCATTTGTTAGTTTTTCAAAGGTTTCATTTTGTTTGTAAATTTACGAAGTGTATCAGATTTATGTTTCCTATAATTTGTTAAATTTTCAGTTTTTCGTAAATTTATAAACATTGTATTAAAAAATCTTAATAAATGCGTAAATTTACGCACTAAATATATGTCGTTTTATTTTCTGTATTGTATTTTTACGCAGTTTTTGAACTGAAAGGATGAAGAAAAGAGCGTAAAAAATAGGGGTTTCAAGTGAAATTAGGGAACCTGAATACAGATTCCCTTTTCATAAAACACTAAGTTCTAGAAAATGAATAAACTTCCTAGATATTATTGCGGACTGTTCTTAGAAATTACAGCATGCAAGACGTATACTCAATTTTGTTATTTGACGCGAATTCAAACATTATTTCGCATAATAAATTATAAAAGACGTACACAGATTGTTATCTTTGACGTAATATGTATACTACTTGACTATATCAATTCAGATTTGTAATTACTTTGTCAAGCAGTTTTTTTCTTAAAACTGAACTATTCTGATCAGGTGAGCGCCTATGCGTCATCCCCGTCAACTAAAAAGAAGTCTTGTACGGATTTATTTGATGATTTTGATATTTCCATCTTATCTACAACTTAAGTTATGATATTTTATATTTACCAGGCCTTTGCAAGAGTTTGTTTGCTGGTATTTGCACTATTTAACACTGTATACGTTCTAAGAGCTGCAACAACGACTGTAGGTATAGTTAAACTTTATCATTTTATGGTTTTAGGAATATGGCTTAATTGCAGTTTTTAGTCTCTGCATAAAAGGTCATAGAGCTTAACATCTACACGTCAAAATTAGCAAAATAGATTCTAATTTGTTATTTTATAAAATCAATCCCATAAATGAAAACATGTATTCTTTTCGGGCTGGTAACTTCTTTCCACAGGTTTGAAACTTATTTGTACGCTTTTATTCCAAACCAATTGTTTAAAAGAAACATATATCAGTTTCCTTTAATATGGGTTACTGACCGTTCCAAGGCGGTGCCCCTATTTTCAACTGGTTTTCTGTCTGTCTTGTATTTTGTGTTGCGTATGCTGTCCTTCTCCTCACTTACTCTATCGCCCCCACTCTTCCCTTGCAATTGCGCTCCCTTGTTTTGGCATCCCCTCCTCCCTTTACTATTAATTAGTTTTCGTGCCCCCAACCCCCTTTTCTTGGCTGCCGGAATCCTAAGGCGGTACACAACTGTTTTTCCTGCTGCTTATATGTGTGCGTTTGTGTGCGTGTGTGTGTCTAAAGTGGTGCCCTATAGTGTTGTTGTATATTACTTGTTTGTTATCTATGTTTGTTACTTTGGTGTGGTTGTGTGTGTTGATCTTTGGTATATGAATGTCTGTGTTATTGTGGTTTACGTTGTAGTGTAACTGTAATTAAGGAACGTAGCATTCCCTTTGTATAGTCATCCTTGTTCTACTTTCCCCTTCAATCTCATTCCACCCCCTTCCTACCCCTTACCCCTTTCCTCCCCCTCTATCTATACTTTGCATAAAATTTAAATGTACCTGTTGGATTTTTGAAGCAACCCGTCTGTAATATATTTCCGTTACAGCTTCTTTTTGTTGTGGGCCTACTTTGCAAATGCGTGGCTCTGAGGCTGTGTTTTGGTGCTCTGTGCTTCCAAAAATCTACCCTTACCTTTTATCTTTTGTTCTTGGTAACATTTTACATAGTAGATGCCAAATAGGTTTTGCAGTTTCGTATTCGAAAATAATCAACTTTATTACTTCAAGGACCTTTAATAAATTTAAGGTTCTTTTGTAATTTCTTGTAACGTTCTTTCAATAAATATACCAATATTTCCTTATAACTCTGTTCATGTTTTACCTTCAGGGCTCGGTAAAAACTGCAACACAACTGTGACCTGTGTAGCGAATACTACTTGCACTAATAAAACATGCGTTTGTTCACCAGCCTTCAAAGTTAATGGCCAAAAATGCTCTCCTAAAGGTAAATGAAAATTATTTGAATGATAACATTTTTAACACAAAGAAAAAAAGACATACAAACAAGGGTAATAAGTAAATAATCTGTTGTAATTGCTGATCTTACACTCTGAACAGGTTTATTTTTCATACCATTTACTCAGCAATACCAACTGAAAGAATAAACAAATAAATGTGAAGGATACACTGTAATAATAAACTGCGATCATTTGTATTGTATTTATTGAAAACACTACTATGATAAAATATTGACGTTTCAAATATTTATTTGGTACTTGTTGTAATTTTTTATAATTTTTTTTTTTTATTTTTTATTTATGTATTTTTTGTAACGGCTTTAGCACAGAAATGCATTATGCCGTAAAATGCTTCAAATATGTATCACAAACTGTACAGCAAAGCTGTCTGCTGTCTGAAAATTTTCTATTTTTACTTTGCACATATTTGTTTTTGAAACGGTTTACATAAATCTATTTCAATATGTACTCTATCGAATTCAGTGATCAAAAGGGTGTGTCACCAGGCTCGTGTTATTTTTATAGACAGGAAAAGCGCATGGCCAGTTTAAAATTGCTTTACAAATATGAGATCCAAGAACTCAAGCATATTGTCACTAAATTCGATGACAAATTGGTTTTAATTTCTTAACTTTTCACTTTAGTTAATAGAATATGACGTAATTGACTAAACTAATTATATTTTTTTATAAATTCCAAAACTTACATAACAAAAAGATTCTTTAATTTCTATTTATTGAGAAAAGTTTGCGGACACTACACTTTTATTATGTTTATTTTCTCAACGGACAACTTATTTTCTGTTTTACTGTATAAATGACCTATACCATATACAGCAGAAAGTAAGCATGGGTATCCATGTTTTTGTTCTGCGATATTTAGAATTTTTTCAAATCTTGGTTAATTTTGCCAGGGGCCATATCTCTTGAATTAACCTGCATTGTTTCATTCCTCGGGTGTTTTATTCAAATATATCATTTTTAACACACGCGTCTTATGGATTGCTTATACATGCTCAAACATGAATAAGACAGTAAATGAAATTATACTCATTCGTGGCTTCATTACCTAAATCTTACTTGTAAATAGAAATCTTTTTTCATTGCATTTGTCTTTCCTGTAGATAGAACCCGACCAATTCGCTTTTCACAACCAGTTTGTTACCTTAAATGAGTACGATACCGCATAAAAATAATTCAGCATTTCATTAGGTTGTGCAGTAACAACTACCAGAAGTGCCTTTGAATAAGACAGAATACGTCTAGTTGAGTTATTGGTTTGAAATAATCCGGATGAAAGCCAAACGTTACCCAGGTACCCGCTCATGCCTGAAACTATGTTCGTATGGGCATCTGGGGTTTTTCTCCACCATGAAAAGAGGGAACAGTTGGTATGAGACCTAAAATGTGTAAATGTGACCCTAAATCAAAGGAAAATATATTTTTTAGCTGGTCGTTATCATGTTTATTTTCTCAACGGACAACTTGTTTTCTGTTTTATTGTATAAATGACCTATACCATATACAGCAGAAAGTAAGCATGGGTATCCATGTTTTGTTCTGCGATATTTAGATATTTTTCAAATCTTGGTTAATTTTGCCAGGGGCCATATCTCTTGAATTAACCTGCATTGTTTCATTCCTCGGGTGTTTTATTCAAATATATCATCTTTAACACACGCGTCTTATGGATTGCTTATACATGCTTAAACATGAATAAGACAGTAAATGAAATTATACTCATTTGTGGCTTCATTACCTCAATCTTACTTGTAAATAGAAATCTTTTTTTCATTGCATTTGTCTTTCCTGTAGATAGAACCCGACCAATTCGCTTTTCACAACCAGTTTGTTACCTTAAATGAGTACGATACCGCATAAAAATAATTCAGCATTTCATTAGGTTGTGCAGTAACAACTACCAGAAGTGCCTTTGAATAAGACAGAATACGTCTAGTTGAGTTATTGGTTTGAAATGAACCGGATGAAAGCCAAACGTTACCCAGGTACCCGCACATGCCTGAAACTATGTTCGTATGGGCATCTGGGGTTTTTCTCCATCATGAAAAGAGGGAACAGTTGGTATGAGACCTAAAATGTGTAAATGTGACCCTAAATCAAAGGAAAATATACTTTTTAGCTGGTCTTACATATGTTTAAAAGAAAATTTTCGTTTTGAACAATAAAATACAGTGTAACCTCTGTACAGCAACACCCTTTGGGAGATACAAATATTGACTGTTATGTAGAGGTTGTTGTTCTGGAGAGGTAAATTCGATTATATATTTCAGCTTAAGGAAATGTTGATGATGTTGTTATAAAGAGGTTTTAGCTTAAGAGAGGGTTGCTCTTGAGAAGTTGTACGGTAGCATTAAATATATTGCATTTTTACAAGAATCCTAAAAGCAAAAGCTATTTTAAAATCTAAAAATGTCTTGAACTCATGTAAGAAATTAATTTGCCTTAAATACTAATAGTATTTAGTAGGCATAACATTTAGTGTGATATTGCCTGACTTAAGCCGGTAAACAAACGACATGTTAAATAAAAGTTGTTTCGAATATCGTTGCTATGCAAAAACTCAGTACAAAAGGTATACTTATACAAATGATTTTGGCAGATATTGTGTGTATATTATTCTTTAACTATTACACAAAATACTAAAGATCTAATATATAGCCTCCATTCAATATATTGAGAACCTAGTAAAATAATGGTTTAACTAGCCGGTTCTGTGTCTTTAACAACTTCTTTTTTAAACTCCTGTCCTGTCCAGGCATTGAGTACAAGAGTTTTTGGTTATTTAGGTTTGCCTGTTATATAAATTTTTAAGACATTTCTCTATTTCTGCTTCCATGCCTATTTTACCATTGCGTGTTATAGGGCTTCAGATGGATATACACTGTTCTAGGCCATGGTGGGAGCTTAGAATGATATTAGGTGCACACCATAAAACAGTTTAAACTACCCAGTGGTGTTTTAGACACTGACCATTTGTAGAACTACATTTACATTTATATCAACAATTACGTCCCCCCTCCCCTATGAGACACATCGCATGTTTGGTATTCAGTCCTATAAAAGTTGGACGTTACATATCCTCCCTAAATGTATCCGACGGAATTGATGGGAAGTTCTCAAAGTCAGCTGGGACTAATCCTCTTTAGATTTGATGTTAAATGATGCCACAAGCAATTTTGTAGTTTATATATTTTCCGTGATTAACATGACGCGGATACTTTTAACAACACCGACTCATAATGTCCGTTGGTTGTTTTTTTTTTTTTTTGTTCTTTTTGACTTTTTGTTTACTTCGTCTATTAATGTGTGTGTTTTAAATTTAGTCAATCAAACACCCATATATACATACACTGATGCAGGGCTTCGTTTGGTGGAGAATATTTTTTTTAGGAATGTAATTATTAGGCCTAAAGCCTTCTCTGCTTAAAGCCTTCCATGTTCAGTAGTTACAGATGTAGCTTTTTAACTAGAAAATTATACTGTCACATTGATTAGGCTTTCTATTGCGTGTGTGTAATGTTGTTCGTGACTTGATAATGTGATTGCGTCAAATATTCATTTAATTTTATTCACCAACCTCTGGTAACTTTTCGGATGATGTAATATCCCAATAATGATGAATCAGGTAGTTCGGAGACTGAAAGTAATTATGAGTTCTGATCTATTATTTTATATGTTTAGGAGAATATCTTAAAAATATTGTTGTATTTCCTCATTAATATTCTTTTGTTATATTCTAATTCAAACGCGGACAGAATGTTGTTTAAAAGAGTATATGATTCAGGATTAGGAGGTTATTGTACAGATAACACACTGTGGTCAATGTAAAATAAAGGGTAAGTATAAAATACTGGTTGACAGGTACTTTTATGTTGAACATTTTTATGCGAAGCTTCTGAAACTGAAACTAATTTATTTAATTAAACGCCTATTTCTATACAAAGACATATTCAGTAGTACATTTAAATTAACAAACCTTAAAACGGTTATAATGAAATGTAAAAACTCACATAAAATTAAAAACTAACACCTGCTATTATTGCATGTTATACAATTATCAAAAAATATAAAACAATATCATAAGTCTCTAAAATACAGGGTCTTAACATTTTATAATGTATCAAGTGATTTACTTTTGTGTAATGCTATCGGCAGTTCATTCCACGGTTTTGGACGAATTGCACAGAAAGTTCTGTCATTAAATGTTTTGCACTTGTTGTATGGAACAATAACGACATTCAGAATTTCTCCACGGTGTCAAACCTTGTCTACTAGGAACATACTCTGTAAGCAGTTCTGTTAAGAACATAGGTCTCTGCCAATGTGACAGCTAAACATAGAAGAAAGTATTTTAAACGCAGTCTTTGCTTTCTCGGACAACCCAACCAATGTAAGTCATACAATGCTTGTTTGGAACTGTCAAAGTTCCTACTGTTAACGAAAATATTTGCATCTTAAGCACTTCCCTGTTAGCTAAACCATACAGTATGACAGTAATCAGGATATGAAATAACTAGAGACAAATCTAAAATTTCAGCGACTGCTTTGGTTAGAATTTTCGGATGTTTCTGAATTCGTAGGAACTTCAACATGACTGTATGACATTTGCGATTTACATTTATAAAGTTCAAGGCTTCATCAAGATATGCACCAAGATATATAATTGTGCCTTCACGTTTGATATCAACACTAGCATTGTTAATCGAATTTGTAAAACGTATGTTCAATTGAGGTCTGCTACCGAAAATAATAAAGTCAGTTTTTGAAAAGTTCATTTGCTCATCCAGTCATTGATTGTAACTGCGCACCGTTCGAGGTCTCCGGCTGCTTGTTATTTTAATGTAGCAGATGTAGAACGCAAGCTTTTATTTGCTGCATGGTAATCTGCAAAACCGTGGCATGCCGCACTAAAGTCAGTTGAAATAAGGGCCGTGACGTCCTGTTTCTCCATAACATTTAAAAGATCATTAACCAACCAAAGCAGCCAGCGCAGATTCATAGAAGTGATATTTCCTATATCCTGACTGGTTCTTAGACAAAAGACTATTTTGATTTACATGTTTGTTGAATCTGGAAAGAACAGCTTTCAAGTTTTGCATGTTTTTATTGAACCAATGGTTTCTGTGCTCTCTTAAATAGTGTTTCCCTTTAGAGGGGCATGCTTGTTCAGGACATACTCTATTTCCGATTCAAACTCATTCACAAAGTTGTTGATATTTTATGAATCAACGGTTTTTACACTTAGGTCATTCTTGAAGGTGTTTTTCTCTGTCAGGACAACCCTATACGAACGACAATCGCATGGGAAATCCAGCCTTATATGTATGTATGTAGCATGTTTGTTTATATGTAAGCTTGTTTATAGTCGCCATCGGAAACTCATATGGGCGACTCCTCCAGAAGGTTATAAGAATGTTAGTGGGAGGACAGTGTAAGATACAGAAGATGCTCCAATTCCAGAAGCCTCCCTTGTTCTTTCGCGAATAAGGTGTAAAGCACACTCACATGTTGAAGCTTATTTCAATGTTAGCTATTTGTAAATATAATGCTCACATAGTTTTGTTAAAATACAGGAAAGTGCAGATGAAACGTGGTATACAAGAAAAGTAATTCCGAATTAGTCTTTGCAGCTAAGAGTCGGAAGAGTTGTCTCGAATACAGATGTTTTGAACTGCATTACAATACGAAAATAAATGGCGTTTTTGGACTGTAGGTTTCGGATATTGTTATGTATAATTAACAGACCTTGAGTGCATTTCAAATCACGCAGAACAACACTGGCCTGTTTTGCATCGTCATGTGATAGAAAGAAAATATAAAGAGGTCATTCAATTTTGACAACTGTATAATCTCTTGTTTATTTTTCAATATGCGGATATTTATAGGTCTGACGTTGTCGTAAAGGTAGTAAAGGACGTAATTTTGACGTCAAATAGGGGAGTTAATAACGTTATGACGCTATCCATATCATGTGAATTGTTCCGCATGTTTAATTTCGGTTTAAAACAGTCAATAACGTATTTTTCCTTTTGTTAATCTAGCCGATAAACTGTTGTTTTTTTTTTTTATAAAATGTGAATATTGTAAATTTTGTACAGGAAATGTCTATATGACTACTTACATGTAGTTGTCTTACCGAAGGGTCTCTTTGTTGAGAATTAATTGTTTTTCTAGTTTTTTAATTTGTCCCCTGTTTGAACTATTTAATATTCATGGCAGCCATTACATGCAATAACGTAAATTATATTTTTTACATCACAGGACATGTTTTCATTTAAATCAAACATTTTTCTATTAAAATTAAATGAGTTAGTTTCTTATATTTGTTTACATAGGCTGCAGTTTGGTCTATTGCATTTATAAACTATGTTGTTTCTCTGTATATTGATTTCTGAAAAGTTTGCTCGAGTTAATATTTTCTTCAAGTTTGGTGGCTGCCTTTGGTTCCTAATGATGGTATTGGTTCTTAATAATTCGTTCATGGTTGCATCTGTCTCTAAAATAAATATATTATTTCTAAGAACGTTAAACATATCCTTATTATTTGGGTTAAATGTAGATACACAGGGTATGATTTCATAACTGTATGTGTGGCACTTACTCTCATTATAGAACCATCATTTCTCTGTGTTAATTCAAAGAAACATACCTTTGCAGTTCTAGGAGATAAATGCAAAAATGACACGGATTGTGCTGCTGTTACTAAGTCCGTTTGCAATACAGCCGTCAGCCACACTTGTGAATGTCCGGCTAAACACAAAGCCGTCAGTGGTCAATGTAAACCTAAAGGTTAGTATATGATATTTCTATAATAAATGGCTTGAAAGTATGTGTGCTCATAAAAATTGTTTGTATTCACATAGTTTTATGTTGGTTTACTCCAGATCCGTATATTAATGTGTTAAACTGCAGTACAAAATGTGTTATATCTATAGACGTTCATATCAGTTAACACGTGGTCTGTATGTAACATGAAAATAAACAGCTTGCAAATAATACTTTACAAACAGAATACATGAAACAGAAGAAAAATCTAGATAAAGGAAAAATGACAGGACTTTCATCTAACAATGAACGCATTTAAATCTAGAACTTATTGAATGGCAGTTTCACTGAAACACTAGCTAACTTATGATTTACTTCACTTGCAGTCATTGGCGCAGCATGTACTACTGCAAATGCAGCTGCAGTATGCAATGTAAAACATTCAGAATGCAACAATTCTACCACCAAGACATGTGCATGCAAAGCAGGTTATCACAATAATAATGACCAGTGTCTAGCAGGTAAATGTAATTTTGTATTTTTTATACATTGGCTAATCTGTTTACTTTTTTTCAATGAATTATCGTAATATTACAGTGAAATATAATTGGTATTTTCAAAGTGAAAAATATCAAAAATATGTTTCATTGGTACAGAATAGGCAAATTTAATCAAAATAATAAAATAAAAAAAAAAATGTTTCTTTTACATGTAAGATCAATAACATTTTCACTCGAGGTTATGCCACTCCTAAAAATATTGCATTTTGTGTTCACTCGTGAAAAATATTTCAATTTTTCACTGAAACAAGCGAATATCCTCTATTTAATAGTTAAAAATAAAATGAAATTTATGAATGTAGTATGCCCAAGTATTGTTGGAAACATCTATGCATCAACACATGTAAATAAACATGATAAAGAAAGAGTATAATTGTGCCATTTATGCTCTCTGAACGCCTTAAGGAGAAAAAACAAAACAAATACAAGAGAACTTTTGTTAAACCACCAGCAATTGAGCATTTTAAACTGATGTGCGCATTGGTAGGCAGTTAACAATACCCTTAAAAATTAATTACTTTGTTTGTTTTACAAACTACTCTGAAATAGATATTTGCATGAGCATCTTAAAATTTAACGACAGCATTGTCTATGTCACAACTCATCACGCAGGAGTAATAGTTTTGCTTTGGTATATGTAACATTCTTACTATATCGACATTTATTTACAAGATTACAAGATATTTATTGTTGAGTAAACGTTTAAGTCTAAATGTTATGCAGTTATTGTTAACGTACATAAAGAGTCCATTTACTTTTTGTCTAGATTCATCGGCTGAGACTCAAAGGATTGCATTTAATATTTTGGGCGCATCCTTACTGCTGACCGTCTTTAAGATACTCTAAAGGTAATGTTAACCGAAGGTTGTATTACACATTTTCACTCTTTTTTTTCATATTCCTTATACAAGATACATAGAAAACTATTTATAATTATTTTTGCTAATTTCAATTTCCTGTTGTTTATTCTAAAAGAAATAGTATAGAAAACAGGTAACGGTTAATGTTGTACATTATTAGTTTTTCCACATTTTTATCTTTAAAGAAAGTGGAATTACATACTGTTATACGTGTTAACAGTTTCGTTCCGGCTCAAGTACTTTATAACGCTTTATTCTATGATTCACAACATTGATATGCACATTGGTTTGGATAGTACATGATCACTATTGATTTTGAGGTCAGTTGGTCAAAGATCAAGGTTTCAGTGACTGTTAGTACAAAACCCATTTCCACACAATATCTTGAGAATGATTTGATCATAGCAGGCACAATGCTCATTGGTAGTTGTTAACCACTAATGAGTTTAAGGTCAGTGAGTGAAAGTGTACATTAGTACAAAAACAACATTCACATAGACCAATATAGACTTCTGAGGTTTCGCATTCGAAGATCACAGTCACTGTCATTCTTTGTAAATCTAATGGACGTATAATGGTGCAGGTCATCCATTTGTTGTTTGCATTTTGATTGTACTCAACAACTACATTATGCTTCCACATATCATTCTAAAACTTGACAGGCATATTGTGCTACCCACAGTTGTACACATATTAGTTGATCCTTATAAGACATTGTAGGGTATTTTATTCGTCCGACTGGATATGTTATCAAATAAAACTTTAAACATGTTACGTTTCTGTAAGGGATTTCATTCCCCGATATATGTTAGACTCTTCAGACTGATGTATACGAGTTGTATTGATATAATACTCTTTACATACCTGACGAAAACTTTTTATCTTTCAGGCGGACGCTACTGTTGAAAAAAAAAAAACACCAAGGATTTCAACAGAAGAAAAATATATTTGCGAAATAGATTTCGAACTCTACATTAATCATATACATTTCAAATATCGTTGCCTAATACCGTTTCCCAGACTCGTTTATATATAATGGTACCTGATGACATTATTTCTGTTTTACAAACATTGTTTTATGATGCTCCCCGAAATGTTTACAGGTTGTGGTGGTTTCTGGTGCGTATAGTCCGTCCGTCTGTCCCGATATCTTTTTCCGAACGTTTTCAAGTGATCTGACATAAACTAAAGAGTTCGGTATTACTAAGAAGTAAAATTACACATTTTGTCATGACATGAATATATCATGCTCGGCTTAGGAGGCCTGGCCTTTTGAATTTTCTACAAAATTCTCTATATTGCACTATATTGATATATGTTTTGTCCGTTTAACCCCGCTTACTGTTTTCAAGAAGTCTCTCTCAAACTTACAGACATTTATGACGTAAACTTGCGTGTGTTGTTGAGACCATGAATGTACTTTGCCTGGGTTAGGAGTTATAAGCCTTTGAAACTATACATAGCCAAAACATATATTGACCTTACCTGGTTAACTCCTCCTACAGTTTAAAAAGATCTGGCTCAACTGTCAGGACATCCCTGAGTAATGAGTTATGAAAAATTGAAAGTTTAGAAAATACTATATTTTCCTGTACGTATTAACCTGTTGGAGTTGTCAATGCACTTTGCCCAAACAGACAGAAATGCATTGCTATTAAGTTAACTTGAGAATATTGTCAGGATGAAAATTTACTTCTGTGTAAACTAACATAAACGCCCCCGCCCCTGTTAAATGCACAGCATCCTAATTAATAAAAATATTTTTGAAAATATTGATTCATTATCGACACATTTTCTCAATTCTGAATATCTTCGGGGAGCATACATCAGTTTACTGTTGACTCTTATTAAGGGATCATGTGTTGTTCTTAGTTAAATCAGAGTCGCTTAATTTGCTTTGCAGAACTTCGAAATTGTTGGAAGTGTACACTGTTTTTATTTACGTACAAATTTTAGAACAACAACGTCACTTTTATTTTATTTTATATTTTTTCACTCACATTTTACGAAATGAATATCGCATTTAAATAGAATCCTATTTCATATAGAACCTAACCTATACGAACATATATTTGTATTTGGATAACATGTAAAACGCAAAACATATAAGACTGGTTATCTAACATAATTCAAAGAATACCCTAAATGATTATATTTGATTGTGCAAATTATTTTTACGCCTTTGTTAGTACACGAATTAAGATTTTGTCCTGGTGCCTTTGATTCGCGGTTTGTTTGTTAAATGTATTGAAATACATTTATAACAAAATACCATTTATATCCTGAAGGTAACAACAGGAAAAGCCTTGAACTGACATGTTGTCACCGCAAAAGAAAGTTGCATTTACTTCTTATTGCCTGCATTGACATTAGCATTTGATATGGATAAAAATAGTTGTTTACATATGATAATATCTGACTTTTTGCCTTGTTAAAGTGAGAAAACATCATGAACGTGAAAAAGCCATTCTTTATATTTGGTATTAAGCAAATGTGTAAATACTTAGACGTTGATGCTGTGTTATGTATAAAATATGTTTTTCAAATTGGCTTTCTCTATGGTAGCTTTAGGAAGAGAAAAAACAAGTTAACATTAGACAAAATGTGTTATTATATATATGGCTATATGAGCCCAAGAATATAAGCTCTTTGATTTTTTTAATTGTTTTTTTTTAAAGATATTTTGAATAAATATTCTAAAACAACTGTTTAACTGTCAAATGAGCTTCTTGTTTAATCTGTGACTATGTTTCTATATTTGAATCCATGTTGAACTTAATGTAATTATTGCGATACTGGTTCAAGCAGGGAATCATTGTATGAAACTGGCCGGTAGATGGTATTTGAGTAATGCCTATAATTCAGTGTAGACTAAATGAATACACGAGAGTTACAATGCCTTTTAAAATTTTCAAGTTTTATTTATTTCTTTAAACCTAAGAGTTTAGTAAAGGTCATTTTTTTCTTGATCTCAGATCATCTTTACACTTTACACTATTCCATCTCAATGCTTATATGAGCACACTAATCTATTAATGAGCGTCGTTGCACTTTAGGAATTATTCCCATCGAAAGCCTGATGAACATGATTAAGCAATGTTGCTCATTTGAAAGTAGATCTATGTACAGAAAAAGAAAATAAATCGCAACTTAACTGTGGTCAGTCTATATATGAACATAAATCTGCTAATCAAATATCAGTGTATTAATTGAATGAAAATTTTCTGTTAAATGAAATAACATGCGTTGAATATATGTTTAAGATCAATAAACTGTTGTTTTTGTATGCTTTGTATTCTTGTAATATATGGCCCAGCACTACTACAGAATTATACACAACGGAAACAACTTCAGCTGTCACATTTTATCATAATTGAATAAAACAGGATACTTTATATAATATGTTCTTAAGTATCACTGTAACTTACGTTATACTGTATGCATAGGCAAGGACTTGACTTTCTACAATCAAGAGTACACTTACACATTATTGTAAGAAAGAAAAGATAGTAATGCTAACTGTAAAAATCAGAAATGTTCGCGAGTGGTTTATGTCCCCTATTTTCACTAAGTTTCTTTTTCACGAAAGTGCTGTTGTTTACATGTTAAATTTATGTTCAAAAGATATATTCTACCTCTAGAGATAATTCCAGTAACAAAAATAATGAAAATTTAGCCGCTCGAAAATATCTGATTGCACAGTACACGGTTGTACTGTACATGTATAAATTAGATTCAGAATTCATAGTATATTAAACAGCCGGTAAGACACTTATTGTGAAGTGTTTCCTTGCAATGCAGTGAAAGATAATCTGTTTGCTTTTTGAAAAGAACTGTTATTACGATTTTAGACTGAATTAACTGTGGCTATGCAACGACAAGGACAATTACAAATATTATAAAACATAGACAACTTAAAGTAAGTAAGATTCATAAACAAACTATAACGTAATGAGTTGACTTTTTTGTGAGAGGAGTCATAGTTTTGCTTTAAGTAATTCTCAAAGTGAAATAAATACAATATCCTAAACACCTGAAAAGAAAATTACTCACGGAAACGTCTGGCCTTATTAAATCATAAAGCATTCGTAACTATATTACATATAGAGTCGCATAATAAGTATACAGTCTTCCCAATCTTGAAAGAGTAAATAACTGTCATCTTTCGGATAAGTGCGATAGGATAGCTGTTTTTCAGTTAATCCGTGGCTTGCACAAAAAAGGAAAGTATGAAATTTCCACTGCATTTACATGTTTTTGCCATGCAACAATTTAGATCTGATCTAATAGATTTTTTGTTTGAATGTGGTTCAATGTATGAAGGGTGGTGCATATTCCATTACCTCTCAATAACAGACTCAGTCAAATAGAGTCTGTTGTTATTTTGCTTGGTTGAATTCTTTGCTTCCAAAAGACGAAAAGAATATAAAAAAAACAACCTGAGAATTAACCATGTCCATTGATAGATGTGTATTACAATATATATTTCTATTTTCAGTAACTCTATTTCGGCCTTTTTATAAGAAATTGAATAATAAACTATTTAAAAATTACAAAAGTCTCCTGTAAGGAAAACGTCAGCAAGTCTACTAATAAATGGGAACCAATTTAATCCCACGTTTAAATTGAACTTTGAATCAGAAACTTAAATAGTTTTACTGGCCAGTAGTCAGTATTTAATAACAGTTTATATTATAAATTGGTTTATTATAAGTAATACAAACAACATAATACTTATTGTGTGTCAAAATTCATTTTTGTATAATTATTAATATCATTTTTATTATTTTCTTTTTAACATAAGTGATATACAAACCTTGGTATTCATGTATCAAAATTATCTCAAATATTATCAAAGGTCCGCAAAATTTAGCAAACAGAATTTATGTTGAATCAACTGTTTTAGAGAACTCATATTTATTATAAAAAATTAAGCGATTTATTTAAATGAATGTATATTTGAGATTATTTTAAATCAGTCAAATTATAAAAATACATAAAATCATGTGATTGCACAATATGATTTGTTTGTAATATTATTATCCCTTCATATATTATACAAATGACATCAAATGACATGAATCACAGACGTTAAATTATAAACAGCAAAGTATAAGTTTGCGTGTATTGCGGCTTTTTTTATTGTTGACATTTTCCCACGTTATTGAATGCTCTATTTATTTCAAATAAGCCTTCACCTGTTGAAATTTGTTACCCAAACGTCTTTCAGATATAAAGTAAGATATATCATTTTAAACTGCACAATATCTGAATTAATTATTTAAAAACAACGGTAAAAAGATCTGATAAGCAGTGTTTATGTTGTTTATGCACTTGATGATATTTTGCATTTTATGCTGCAAAATATAAGAGGTACGTATCATTACTTCGGCTACTTTGGTGTACTGGGTAATATTAATATTGAAAGAGTTTCGTTGAATGATTTCATTAGAAGCTCATCAGAACACAAAGTGCTAAGTGAACTATTGTGATCACCCTATGTTTGCCTCGTCTTTCGTTTCAAAACTTTCAAATATTCCTTCGCATGTCCAGAAGTTAGCTTCACCCCATGTATACATCAAATAAGCTATGCTCTGAATTTTTTGTGTCTTCGTTCTTTTTAATAGCTAAACTAAGCTGACTTATTGTTTATGGTATGGACGATAGAAAGTATATCTTTAATCAGAATATACACATATATAAGTTATTTGTTTCGTTTTGTTAAGAATTTGTTTAAGTGAAGTAAATTGCTGCGACAGGACATTGATACATTTAAAGGGCATAAGATGGTTACATTACATAATTCATGTACTTCTTCTTTAATATTTAATATATGTTTTTTTTCTATCACAGTGTGTGAATCTCACGTTGTAAACTATCTTCCAGTAAATTGAGGCAAGGTCATGCATGTATAATGATGAGCAATAACAAAGACAGCAATACACTCTGAAAATATACAATTAGTGCATACATAACTAACGAATTGTGTCAGGTGGCTATAATTAATGCATATTAATTGCATCTATAGATCCATTACATGTAAAGTATCATTAGATTACATACAACTATTAATTCATTTTTTTGTCTGAACTGCCGTTCAAACCTTGATAGATTTTTAACAATTATTTCAGTCATTAAATCATATACCATTCAAACATAAGCAGTACGTATTAAATAAAAGAAACATATTTTATTCAGTAAAAGCAGTTAAGTTTGAAATTTACACTGCCAGTACTTTGTTCTATTCATTACTATTCTATAAAAACTACAAAATATCAAAAAATGTTAATTGACCATAGTTTAACATGAAAAATACATTATATGATGATAGTTCTACATAATATAACATCGAAGTATAAAGAGTGCATAGCATATAAATATACGTCTACATAATATAATGAATGAAGACAAACGTACGTCATACACAACAAATGAAACACACAAAGACAGCTCCAGCTTTCCATATTTCAATGTAATTTATATTTTATTCAGTGCATTATATGGTTATTGGATAAAAAGCTTTGTTACCTATACGTAAATACAGTCTTAAATATGTGCTTAATAAAAAGTTTAGAATTAGTGCACTTGCAAACCAAACAAAAAACCTCATCTTTTAATGTTCATGATATGACCAAACTTCCATCTTTAATAAGATCATTTTTACACGAAATCTGAAGTCATGCGCTTTTAAGGAGAAAATAAATAAGGTATAAAAACGTAGTTTTCACAGGAAACTTAAACGTTTTTCCAGCTTTTATTACATAAAGTAGTAGCTAGCTGATTTTGATTTTTCCGGATTTCAGAACAAGTATCAACTGTCACGTGTACAGATTGAGGGACCGAGTGCGATGGCATTACGCACTCCTCTTGTGATACAACACCTGAAGTGTTAAAGTGCAAATGTAACCCTGGCTACGAAGAGGATTCAGATGACGACAGTTCATGCGTAAAGAGTATGTAATATAATTAATAGTCTCCTGATCCTGCCAGAAAAAAATATATAAAATGTTAGTGATTGACAATCGGAGATAAAAATCATTATTAAACTGGATGGAAACATCCATACTATTGAAGAGAGATTTTGTCAATATCCAACTAATATACTGACTCCGTTTATTTGCGCAATAAACTTCATTTTGAGCGATTCGTTCGCATTCTCTCGGCGTGCCAACTGTTGTTTATCGCAGAAGTCAGAGGAAACTTTTACATGTGCTTAGGTCATAAAAAACCCTTGATAAAATGTAGCAGCTAGCTAATTTTGATTTTTTTTCTGGATTTCAGAACAAGTATCAACTGTCGTGTGTACAGATGGAGGGACCGAGTGCGATAATATTATGCACTCCTCTTGTGATACAACAACTGGAGTGTTAAAGTGTAAATGTAACCCTGGCTACGAAGAGGATTCGGTTGACGACAGCTCATGCGTAAAGAGTATGTATTTCAATCAACAATGTTGCTGCCTATCTGATTTAATTGTTCACTTCTTAATGATCCTTCCAGAGAATCTAAAATATCAATAAAATACTGATGATTTAAGAGAAAAGAAGAACCTCATCGTACACTGAAAGTGACTGTATGAAGTTATCCACAGTATTGAATGGGGGTTCTCTCGATATCCAAAGTGATTCCGTGACTCCATTTATTTGAATTTTCCATTTGCAACCAACTGCCATTTCAAGCGGTTCGTTTTGACATTTGTAAAACTGAAGTCCTGTCAAATTTGTAAAAATATATTTTTTAGCAGTGTTTATTAGTTTGTTCATTATATCACAATTTTCTTTAGGTTTATTTTGTCTATGTATTAAATATAATGTCTATGTTAATCGTAAAGGTGAAGGTGAAATGTAAATTTTATTTAACGTCGCTTTGTGAAAAAATGAACATAAGCTCTGTACAGCTATTTTAAAAACAGTTAGAACAAATAATACCTTTCCCCTAGCAATATACCGATTCCCATTTACAGCTGGATCGACTGAAGCAATCGCAATGAAGTGCCTTGTCCGAAGACACACCGGAGTGGAAGTAGCCTGGAATCGAACCCAGGGCCTTCACAACCATAGAAAAGCGTTTTGGCCCTCTCGACCAATGTGTCCACGCACATGTATACATTGCTATGGGGTTACGGTCTGAGAGTATTGGAACATGACTTCCCGTAGGATATTCGATATAAATCTTTGTTTATGTGTGAAAACGAAATGAACCGCTCGTCATGTGGCAGTTGGACGTAATTGGCGTCATTACGTTCTTCCACTTGTCCGCGCGCCAGTCTTTGTTTATCAACACTTGATTTCCTTCTCTATTTAGCTGATACATAACTCGAGCTATGAGATAATAAACGGTTTATAATATTAAAAATGATAGTAACAAAGGAAGTTTAAAACCATTTTCTGGCCCCTGGGATCGTTAAGAACAATTAGAAATAAACATGAAAATATTCTCTTTAAGGCAAAACTGAATCGGATAAAAATAAAACATTGTTTCGGAAACAAACTTAAAACGTTTCATATGTCATACAAAAACTCTTTTCTGTTTAAGTTGTTTGTTAAAAGGTCATAGTATCCTAGTTTGAGTTTTCTGAATTTTAGAAAGAGTATCAGATGTCGTGTGTACAGATGGAGGAACCGAGTGCGATGATATTATGCACTCCGCTTGTGATACAACAACTGGAGTTTTAAAGTGCAAATGTAATCCTGGCTATGAAGAGGATTCGGTTGACGACAGTTCATGCGTAAAGAGTATGTAATATAATCAACAACATAAATGCGTTTTTTTTTTTATTTGTCACTCCTAAAGGATCTTGACAGAAGATATAACACTGTCAATAACTTAGTGATTGACGAGTTCAGACGAATTCAACCATTACCCTTGAAGCTAACGGATGTAACCATCCACAGCATTGAAGAGCAATTCTCTCTATATCCAAAGTGATTCATTGACTCAATTTATTTGCACAATAGTCTGCATTTGCAATCAACTGCAATTACAACTGGCTCGTTTACATTTTTAATGTAAAATGAAGTCCTGTCAAATTGGTAAGAACTTGTTTTCTTCTGTGTCACTTTATTTGTTCGTATCATCCTCGTTTTCTTTAAGTAATACTTTGTCTGATTTTATCGTATGCGTATACTTGCAAACATTGCTATTGTAAGGGTTGCGTTCTTCGAACGATACCTTTCCTGTTGGGTAATAATCTTTTTATTGTGTGATAATGTAATTTTGTGTCATGTAACGATATATCTGCAATTGTTTGTAACGTATTCGTATAATGTAAAGTAACAATTAAATGTTTGCGTCTCGTAGGCTTCTGCAGTGATGGACAAAACAAATATTCTACATGCGTTTTCAATGATCAATACAGGTTTTCACTTTCTCTTTGTGTTCGTGCTTAACCTCTGATTAAGCTATTTAAAACCTCTCGATTTTTACTCCAAATGTGAACAAGTAACTTTAAGCGAAATCCAAATAATTTTTGTATGAAAACACCATTTACTGATACAAATTCGACGCTCACTAAAACCATCTTTAAAGTCATTCTATCAGTGCTCAGTAATAGGACCAGAACCAGAGGCACAAAACCTGTGTATGATTTATTTTCAAAATGTGCCCGCATTGGAAAGTCAAATCACACAATTTTTAACCTTTGAAACCATATGACATCACTGAAATCTTGTCATATATAATACATTTTTAAGTTAAAAACAAATGCAATTCAAAACTGATTATATTTACAGGCCAAATCCATTTTTTATGAAACTTCTTACTTATTTCGTCAAAAAGGGGCCTCCGTGGCCGAATGGTTAAGGTCGCTTACTTCAAATCACTTGCCCCTTACCGATGTAGTTTCGAGCCTAACTCGGGGCGTTGAATTCTATATGTGAGAAAGCCATCCCGCTCTCATACGGGAGGTCGGTAGTTCTACCCAGGTGCCCGCCCGTGATGAAATAATGCACGGAGGGGCACCTAGGTTCTTCCTCCACCATGAAAGCTGAAAAGTCGCAATATGACCTATAATTGTGTCGGTGCGACGATTAACCCAACAAAACAAACACGTCTAGTTCAAATGCGCAGGAATTGAAACACGAGAGTGTTAGCGTGAGATTGTTAGAGTACTAAAATATCCAAGCATTTGAAACACGAACCGTGCTAAATCAAAGGATAAACCACAAGAATATACTGTATATTTAAATCTACATTCTGATTAAAATGTAATGATAGATATTACGTCGTGGCAATTTGACGAAAGAATTGACGTGCCAACCGTTGTTTATTGCGGAATATACATCTCTTGACCTCTTGCTTTGTTTATACAACAACCAAGTCGGCTTTGTTTGGAAAAAATGTTTCATAATATTCAAAGAAGTATTCTAAAACCATTTCTAGCCGTTGGGATGGTAAAGAATGATTACGCACAATGCATATCAAATTATCTTTAAAGCAAAAATAAATTAGATAAAAATAAAACATCGTTTACAGAGCAAACCTTTACATGCGAAAAGCCTTGGTATAAGGTAGTAGCTAGCTAATTTTGATTTTTCTGGATTTCAGAACAAGTATCAACTGTCGTGTGTACAGATGGAGGGTCCGAGTGCGATAATATCATGCACTCCTCTTGTGATACAACAACTGGAGTGTTAAAGTGCAAATGTAATCCTGGCTACAAAGAGGATTCGGTTGACGACAGTTCATGCGTAAAGAGTATGTAATATAATTAACAGTGTCATCCTGCCAGAAAATATATAGTTATCAATCAATTTTGTCAATATCCAACTAATTCACTGACTCCCTTTATTTGCGCAATAAACTTCAGTTTGAGCGATTCGTTCGCATTCTCTCAGCGTGCCAACTGTTGTTTATCGCAGAATACACAATGCTTGATTTCCATTTTATCAGCTGACAAATAAATCGAACCTTGTTAGAATTAATGGTTTATATATTCAAAGATCATATTTAAAGGGAATTTTTTATGCGCATCTTTCTGCGCAGCCGGCACTTTCTATGGAAAACTGAAATGAAGTCAACATTTGTTGAAACATGTTACAGACAACCTTAAATATGAGGAATCTTGAATGAAATAAAATTTTTGATAAGTTTTATCAGTAATCAAATGTTGATTCTGGTTTATGTTGTATTGGCAAGTATCATGCATGCCAGGTATCTTGCCATTTTTGTGGTTGTGTTTTCACATCGCATTTTAGTACAAAGACAGTGTTGTTCATATAATGTAAGACAATTGACTTAGTACTGATAAGACAATATCACCTTTCACATAATTTAGTATTTAATTATAGAAAGAATTAAGAATTTTTAAAACTGTTTTTAACTTCTAGCAGATATACATATAATCAATTTGGTTAGGTTCGCGCCATTTTTCGTCCGAACAGGTGTTGTATTCAAGCGGTCTTTACATAAAATTTAGCCTGGAGACACATACATTTTTAACCATTTTTATTCTCACAATACAATTATTCATACACAAGAAAAATAGGAAAAAATTCTATGAAACAGTTTTTTCAAAATTTAAAAAACAAAAGCAAAAGTTCACAAAAGTGAATAGGAAACAAGATTTGTTTTTCATTTGTACCCATTATTGTAAGGATATAGTATTACAAATATGACTATGATATCTAATAAGTATATAATAAAATCTGTAAAAAGAATCAACCTCATTGTGCCGTCTTGATGTATATTTTGGTTGGTATTTATAAAAAAGCAGAAAATTATGAAAATGTTGAAAAATCGCTGGAAGTTTCAGCAACAGTGGGTGTGTTCAAAACAATTTTTCACAAAAACAAGTCTAGTGACACATTGTTTTTATTTGTTCATTGTTTTCAGCACAGAATTTCCTATCATATATGTGAATTTGAAAAAATTCTATGAAAGGAAAAAAACTATAGGAATTCTCTTTAAGATGTATAAGAAAATTAAAAATATATCTTTAAAAGTACCGTTACCTATCTTAAGTAATAAAATAAAAATCGACGCTCGCCAAATTTTTCACTAAAACAAGAAAACATTCTTGTAGTTTTACGTGTTAGAATCAAAAGCAGAGGCATAAAACACCTATTTAAAGTATCTTTAATTGTTGAATGTCTACATGGAAACGTCCAAAGAAACTTTCTGCAACTATCTAAACCATATAGATATCACTGACATCTTGTTGTAAATAAATACAATTTAAAAATATGTCTGAAACGAATGCAATACAAAACCGTATATTTCAGTTCAAATTAATTTCCTTTGATAAAACTTAATGTAATGAATATGTTAAAATGTCTATAATTTATTGACACAAAAGCTGAATATTCCAGCGGTCACAACGCTCAATGATAATGGTTATGGCGTCAAACGACCATGTCACTATAATTGAAAGGATTTAGATACAAGTATTCCTATAGCTGACCTGGTGACATAAACTCAAACATATTAATTCAATTCCTTTGAAAATAAGAAATGGATAATCTTGTCAAAGACGCAACATTCATTAGCTAATAGATAAAATGTAGCTCAAGGTGTTGGTATGTCAACAGAGGCAGTATTACTGATTGTTATGATATCTTTTAGTCCAGCAGGAGGTTGAAGTCATAATTTCTGGTTCTTTCGGATCATGAAATATTTCAGAAAACAATCCGCTTTAGCCGGTTCTAGGGGCGTGACAGATATTGCACATTTCAATACGATACTTCTAAAGGATCCTGTTATAGATCTTATAAGCAAAAGTTGTAGACAGGTTATACTGACGTGTCTTTCAAACTGCAAAATGCAGTGTAAGAATTAAGCTTGCTAACTCTATCTATTTTCAACATAATCTATGTGAAAGAAATAGCGACGTAACCTTTTTCCTTCCTAATGTTATTTTAATCTTTGATAAGTATATAATATATATGCCATCATGAAAAAGAAAAACAAGGCCAACAAACTGCGGTATAATTAAGTTTTTGGTGTGTTTAATCTGACGTCGTGCATTACATTATTTATTTTTCTTAGTGTTAAATATATTATAATGCATGTTTTACTATATTTGACATTTCAATGAAATAGATACGTGTTCTTTTTTGAGCTTCATTCATTTGCATGAATATGTGATTCATAACGAATAAAATTTATTTCAATACAGACAGTCTTTTATTCAATCCCATATAATACCTACGGGTGCATATCAAAGAGTTGTGAGAAGCACAGCAAATCTATGAAAAATTTAATTTCGGATGCATTATCATGGTATTTCGAACTGCATTATTCATATTACGAGTTTGAATTAATTAGATCTCTTTCATCAAAAAAGCAACTGCGCATTGATAATGTTATGACATCAAGTTCTCTACAATACCAAAAGATAAATACATGAATATTCTAAATACTGAAAACCGTTTTACATTATCAGCTATTGGAAGTGGTTGCACAGGAACTGATGCATGCTCAGGTGATGTGAACTCAGTTTGTGAAAATGAGAAGTGTACCTGTAAAGATGGATATGGAGAAAAAAATAATGTTTGCACACTCAGTAAGTTAAGTTTTGTTTCTTACAACGTAATTATATGCATTCATTTTCTCCACACTTTATTCATTGTAAAAACAAAGAAAGCGTTTCTAAAATAGTACCAAGCATTCAAAATATTTATATTTTACGAACTTACCAAAAAATGTTTTCTTGAAGAGATAGAACAGAATGGTTAAGTGCAATTTTAATTTTTACGGAAAACGTTGTAATTAGCATGGTATTAAGTGTGCAGTGAAAGACATGCCGATAAGGCACACTGACTAAGGGTGGGCATTGACTGTACTGTCTTGCCGGTATATCTCCAAGGCATACCACATAACCCTATCAGAATCCCATTCACCACATCATGACCTCATGAATCAAAATATCGTCGGCTTCAAAGAAAACCCCTGTAACAGAAACAAATGAATTTCCCGTACTTTCCGATTTCATATGTGTTTATTACTTCTTCTTATATATGTCTTTGGCATACCTTTCAGAATTATTTTTTCTTTAGAAATTTCCCTTCACTGATTACTCATGAATACATCCCTTTTTCATCACAAGAGTTGTATTTTTGCACTATAATACAAAGTGAGTTCCTTCCGTTTTGCTGTCGGCCCAAAGGATGTCCACGTGAGCAGTCTTATATACTGATAGCAATGTATGTTTTATAGAGTTACCGTATTGGCTGATATGCTCTGTACATATATCCAAATGCTTTGACAAAGCCCGCCGATCCCCTATAATTGAACTCCCTAATGTAAACCGTGTTTCGGTTATTATTTATCAATTCGAATAACTTCATTAAACACTTTTAGACATCTCCTCTTCCCCCCCCCCAACACCCACGAACTCTGACGAGTATCTTTAAAGATATCCAATGTGCATCTTCACACAAGTATTCTTTTCTTTATTTTTAAATGTAGAAAGTCCTCAAAATGTATTTAACTTGACTAAAAATTTAATATCTGAATATGTTTCACTGTACCAAGGAAACTGCAGGTTGTGGTACATATAAAACTTTTCAAAATACTTTTCAATTGCTGTGCATTCTTAAACTTCTAAAATGCATAGTTTTTCTATCTAATATCTAGCTGTAAGTGGAACTTTGTGCGCTGAAGATGGAGATGAATGTGACAGTATTGACAATGCCGTATGTGATACTGGTACATGTAAATGTAGTCCCAATTTCGTTATGAACGTTGACGCGTGTGTACCTGAGAACACTGGTAAATAATTACGTTATTATGTTTTACAATCCACTATCACCTAAAGACAATTGGCTGATATGCTCTGTACATATATCCAAATGCTGCCTTTTCAGTTACAGATTTTCTCTTGTATTCTCGCGAAATATAACCCGGTATGTCTTATAGTATTCAACATTTAAAAAAAAGAACATCAAATGTGGTAAAAGAACTAAAAGTCCAAATTGTTTTCTTTACATGCGTGCGGGTGATGTTTCTTTCTAAAAAAAATAAAAGTTTTGGTGAGGCCGCTCCTGAAAGACAAATCTAAGTGGCATGGCTTACGTAGCAGATAAGATCTACGTTTCAACAAAAAGGTCTTTTTATAACTGCTTATATATATTTTACTCTTACAAAACAACTAGCTGTCTTCGGAGTTAAAACGTTATCTTTACTAACCATTTGTCTTATTCAGATGAAGTGAGCAATAAGAACAGGCGGAGACCAGACTATTAATGCATGTAACTATATCATATCTTTCAGTACGTTTTCACTGTTTCAGGTGCATCTACAGGAGTTGGAGCTATGACAATTGTACTGTCTGTTTTCGCAACAATTCAAGTGATGTTCAGATAAATTTGAAGTTGTGAGTACCTACAAATTAATAACTTAATTCCTTCGCATAAGAAATTATATTCATATTGCAAATGCTAAAGATATTATAGGTTTGGAGTCTTCTAATTTTCATTCTTTAAATGGTTTCATGGCGTACTTTGATGGTACTTACATTTGTATAATGGCATTACGGAAACTACATATCTCGCCTAGATTAACTTAGTAGGTAGGGCGCAAGATTACGGATCGAGATGTCACAAGTTCGATCTATGGGTGATATACTCCATGACAAAGTGACAATAAACAATATTTAAAGAAAAGCAAAACTATGCAGTCTAGATTATGTAAAAAAGTTTTATATCATATCTCTTTTCAGGGTGTCTAATTTGAAGAAAATGTACTATAAACAGTGTGTTTTGGTTGCGTGTACAAGAGACATTATTGCATTATCAACTGTTTCTGAAGTGCAATCTACTCAACTGCTTCGCTTGCTTTGGAAACAACACCATGATTTAAACACTTCGAAGTCTTATATATTCTATATGTTACTTCACGTCATATTTAAAAGTGTTTAATTTATATCAATTTATTTAAGTCGAATGTGAAACAAAATCTGCAGCTTGTATATTTCACTCTCGGCACGTAACTCCTGATTGAAAGTATGATGTTAAAAGGGTTATGTTAGTGTATAAAGGTTTAATTCTAATTTCTTCATAATACTTTTTATGGTGTAAGCTAAGTTGTCAATTGTCGGATTTCTTTATTATTTGATTTATTTGATGATCAAAATATTAGATAGAGAAAAGATTAAAGGCCCTTTCAGTATGTTTAATTTATGATTACATTCTAGCGCAAAACTTCATATCTATACGTTTTTGGTTTGGATTAAGAAATATGTATTATTTCTACAGCGGAAATAAACTCTTAGTGCAACGAAACACACGAAACTGATGTCAGAAATAACGTCCTGAACTAAACATGAATCTGAGCATCAGAAAGTAAGCATATTGGCGTTTGAGGTTCCTTTGTAACTTAATAAAAAATGATTTACCAATACACATATCTTCAAAATACTTTAAGGAACATACTAAAATCATGCATATCTTTTAACATCATACTCAAATTATCGTACTAAAATTACAGCAAAGCCATCGTACAAGTTTATTCCCTTAAATTCTGTTCATATTGAAAAATAATTGCAGAAATAACAAGCGGACTTTTTAAGCAAGATAAACATAATGTTGATAAAGTCAAAATTTAATCGCTGCCCTGCAATGCCCAAAATAATTCTCAACGTTTCTGAATTTTGACAGGATTTTCTTTTAAAACCACAGATGTATAATCTCTGTTACTTTGTACAGATTAAATTGTATCTGCATTTCAAGTCTCATTTCAACTAAATCTGCTTGGTATTTTTATAATATTACATGCAAGGCTTTTTACTCACGTTTTGTGTTTGTGTTTAACATATTTGTCAACTGTTTAGTTCTTAAATGAGAAAATGAATTTGCCATATGAATAATTTCGACATATTAGCCGCCATTCTACGTCTGTCTTATGACGTTGACGGATGGCTAAATGCTGAAATAGGTAACTAGCCGGTAAAGAGTACTATCCAGATACTTGGTCAGAATATATACATTTTCGAATAATTACATCTTGTAATTCAACATAAGTTTTATGTGTTAATAATCAAACTACTACTTGACAGGTTTGAACTAGAATTCGAACAAGTGAATGCTATTTAGCAATTACAATACTCGTACTAATTTTGATATATTGCATCATTCAAGTTGATAAACAAAACATATCCCGTTGTAAAGACAATTCTGTAAATGAACGAACGTGGTAAAAATGGTATAAATAACTCATAAATGCATATTTTTGTTCCTGATAGGCCCAATCACACACAGACCAAGAGTTATCTGTATACTGGATATTATTCCCGATGAAAACCATGTGATTATGGATAAATGCTTTTACTCATTTAATAATGAGGGTAGCGCATTATTGTTTATAACTATCGTCAAATCCCCATCTGCTAGCTGAGTATCAATTTAAGGCAAGATACATAACAGATTTTCATCTTTTTCAAACCTTGTACAAATATGATGCCAAATTAAAACCATTTTAAGAGCTGAATGTCTTAATGAAAATATGAAGATTTTTAAATGTTTATGGAACAAACATTTACCAAATAAACAGTTGTGTTTTTATTACGTGTTTCTTTTCTTTTCCAATAATGTTTTCCGAAGAAAACTACTTAGTCGCTATACATTCTTGTAAAATTTGGCGATGAGTAACTCATTTATATTACTTTTACTGAACTATATTATTTTGTAACCATAAGCAATATATGATTAGGTTTGCTTTATTTGCATGATATATAATACCTCTTAAAAATGCATAGTTATATATAATTGTGTTTAAAAGATTGCATGGACTTGCAAAAACATTTACAGCACACTTTTGTAGATGTGAACGGACTATCATTATCATCTGACTTAAGTAGATACGTCTGACACACGTGACCTAATTTCCTACAATTTTCAAAACAAATCTTACTGATTAACACATTTTACGAATTTGTGCATACTCATCATAATATAAGAATCTTTCACTGGTTGCGGATAAAGATGGGAAAATATCCAAGATATGCAAGAATAGATTTTTCAACACTTTCGGAGAATTCTCGTCTTATGATTTCTTGTTACACATGCTAATTATATAAAAATAGAATGGAGTAAAGCAAAACAAAAGCAAACTCGTTTTTAGTTCATTAGCGGTAATGAAATGTGCAAAATCTCTTGAACAAATGCATGCGTTAAGGTAGTACCGGCATTTCGATAAACTATTACACAATACACATTCTCTACTAGTTCCGATATCTATCTCATTTTAGGCCACACCAAATTAAAAAGTTGTTCATCGGATTTTTTTTCTGAAAACAATGAAGGCGGCGAGTGAAATAACAATTAAAATATTTTGTTTTTGAGAAAATCAGGAGCGAGCGAAGAGCGAAGAAATATATTTGTCTTCATTTGGCTCTCGACAGACTAAAAAAACTTAAAATAGAATGTATAGCCTTTTACAGTAAAAAATAATTCCCCAGGGATTGAGAAAATCTGACATGCAGCGAACTCGTGAAAAAAGGTCATAACATTGGCATACAGTACACTGTAATCAAATAATGTATACTTTTGAAAATGTTGTTAGAAAATATGTAATAAACAACAATGCATAACCTTAAATTATACTTATCACATACATCTGTGACTTGAATATTTACTGCTATGAAAATGTAGCATTTTTAGCTGACGTTACAAAGTTTTTAATACATCAAATATCTCTGTAAGTGTTACTAGATCTATTAAAGCTTTTATATTTGAAACTTAGAATAGTTAATTACTGTCAAAGTCTACACCAGGAGAAACAATACTCTTATGTCTGAATCTAGACAGAGTTATGTCCCTTTTTAACATAGATTTTTTTTTTTATTTAAGTTTTATTTAATGACCAATAGCTCTGTTACTTTCAAAGCTTATGACTATTATGCCCCTTTTACTGGCAAAGCTCTGATTCAGAAAAGTCGAGCATGATATCTTAATATGTACAGCTCCTTTTCTAACTATAAACTTTCATAACATATTAAATTTGTTGAAACAAAGTCAGTTAAGGTCTGAAATAGAGATTAACGTGCATTAACATTAGTCTACTAAATGACTGGAAAATTTGAAAATCGAAACTGGTCTGAAAAACAACTCATCATGTAAATTCCTTACCCCACCAGCTTTCGTATGCAAATGCTGTTCATTTGGACAGGAAAAACAGAAAACAGATAAGTGACATGCATCATTTACCCTTAACAAATTAATGTAAATTGATGTTATCAAATAAATCAGTATGATTTTTTCTATAAGTTCCCAATGAAATAAATCGATTTTTGTAGCATGTAATTTAGTAAACATTTGAAGAAAATGGCGTAACTGCATAAATAACTTTAATGCAACTAAATATAAGTGTTATGATCTATTGTAGACGATATGTGCGTAGTATGTATTTATTTGATTAAAATCCATTTCAGTACAATTTGGGACTGGAATTATAAGCATTTATACACTTTTACATCCGTAAAAAGTAGCGCACCAAAAAAAAAAATATTTTGGATTGATTATTTTTCAATGGGACGAGCGCAAACCAAAAACAAAAAAAGTATGTTTTGTGTTTCTGACAATATACTAGCGGCAAATCCTATGAACAACTTTTTAATTTGGTGAGGCCTTAGGTGAATATATAAATCTTAATTTATCATTTAGGGCAATCGGAATGACAACTCCTTTAACATCATGTCATACATTTTCGTTTCCCATTGCTTCCTGAGGAAACTAATAAAACGCGCTCTATTTTTATACAACCACTATTTGCTATTTTAAAAACAGCACACTCCTTCTGGTAGGACAGGCGAAAACAAATAAGAAGAGTGCTATTTTTAGATAATTACTTCCGATGAAACACTGTTTGTGTTGAGTTTAATGCTGTTTCAGTTATGTATTGGCGGGCAGTAAATCTTACAGGCTTATCATGGATTCTGTAACAGTACAGACCTGTTCCCCGCAAGTAACTGCCATCTTCACCACATGAATCAGAGGTGGAGGACAAATGATTTCAGTCACAATGTTTTATCAAGTCGTCATGGAGAAAATACACCTAGGCAAAGAATCGAACTCATGACCCCGCGATCAGCAGATTTACGCTCTCCCTATTGAGCTAAGCGAATGGACTATATATGGCCAAAAAAGGTGCCTGGCATCTGTTGTTAATTTACTGTATCATTTGGAATTTTATTGATCGATATGTTCAGTTAGCTTATATATATCGAACAATATAGGCGGAAAAGTTGCCATTATTATTTTGATTTATGGTGCCCTTGGAAAAGGCTTTTCGAAAGTGTCTACGTGCCTGTCCTTGTTGGATATTTATCCTTGTTTTCTTCCCATATTGAATTTATGAAACGAGTTGAAATATTTATCAATTTTATTCAACGGAAGTAATCACATGTAATATTAAATCTTTTCCTGCTAAAATTTACCTATAATAGACCAAGTAAATTCGTCCAACGGCCTTAAAAGGACGTCAACATCAAAGCCTATAAGGATCTTACATGCTTGTCTGTGTAAGACGGGTTTGGGAAAACAGCTGTCTTACATTAACAGACATGTTAGATCATTTTTCTTGCCTATCACGTTCAAAATAGATCGTGGAAACAAAGATTTGGGTATCTCCTTACATTATTTATATTTGTATAACGTCATAATAATGCTAGTACTATGTGACGTCACCTAAGGGAAAGACAGGAATATCTATCCCTGGCACGTGCTGGGACAAATGTAACTTTCCCTGCTAGGTAGGCAAGAATCATAACACTAGTGTAATACCAAAATGTAATGTCTTTATTTAACTCCAACGACGTCAAACATGTGATAAATATGAATAAAATTACAGAAGACCATAAATCTTATTTATCTCAGACACTCTAATTAAAACTTGCATGGTGGCATTATCCCTATAGCAGTTGATACTTCTGCCAAATCAAATCGAAATCCCAGAACGCATGCATTAGAAATGACTCAAGATGGAAGGACAGACGGAAAGATGGATAATGCAAAAAAAAATCATATCAACCTAATGTATTGCGATGATGATAATAATAATACCGTATTTACCTACATGTACAATAAAGTTATATGTTTTATCTGGGTTAACATTCTGGAAATCTACAATTGTTAATAGAAATTGTATTTATCAGTACCGATTCATTTACCAACAAAAAAGAAAACAAACATGGATGCCTGCGACCTTGACCTTTGAGAGATAGCTCTGGATGAACTCGACGCATTGTTTTGTAATGGTGAATATTTTGCCAAGTTATTTAAATACATATCAATGCATAAAAAATGTTGCAAACCAAACAAAAAATAATACTTAAAATGTTTTTTTCTCAAAGTGTCACATTTACCTTGACCTTTAGCTAGAGGTTTATGTCTTATATGTGATAGATCAATATGTTATGGTAACTGTTTATGCCAAGTAATTTGAATATTCAGCTATGCAAAGTGAAGTTATTGACCAGACAAAAATGCCTTTTTGTCTTTGACCTTTAAGTTGAGACAGTGATCTAGTTCTTGTACATGACGAATACGAATATCTGTACCTAGTGATTTTAAAATCTCTTGATGAATGGTTAAGATATGGACCGGTCATGAAACTGACGCTCTTATCCTGTGATTGCTTAGTGTGACCTTGACCTCTAAGCTAGGAGTCTGGTTCTTAAGCGCAAAGCATTGTCTTATGTTTTGGAAACATTTGTGTCAAGTAATTTCAAAAGTGTTTGACTGCACAAAAAGACCCAATCTGACTAAAGTGCTTGATCTTCTAAACGAAAACAAAAAGTGTAATAGGAGATGTACTTTAGTCAGGTTGCAAAGAGACCCTGCTAAATTTGACTTCAAAGTGTAATCTTGACCTTAGAGTTTGTGGCCTTTGTTTCCCTTGTTAACGTTGTCTCATTATGGGAAATATGTGTGCCAAGTAATTTTAGACTCCCCTGTTGAATGAAAGAGTGATAGACCAGAAAGAAAGCAGACCCTGTGATACTTTGACCTTTAAGTTGGACCTGGTCCTTAGAGCCAGGGGTTGGGTCTTGCGCAAGACACGTTGGCTCATTATGGGAAACATTTTTGCCAAGCTATTTAGAAATTCTTTTCTAGACGGACCGGACAAAATATAGATGACAGATGAACGGACAGACAAAAGGATGCAGCCCAGTTCTATGTCCTCATTTTTCCTTCGAAAAAGGCTGAGAGGAAAAAAGACATGACCGCAAGCAGGTGGATGCCTGCTTGTCTTCATAATTATACTTTCATAGAAAAACTCTTCTTCATAAAATATATCTGCTTTGAAACAGAGATTCAAATTCCTTACAATCAATCTTATCTCTGTTCTTTGAACGAAACACCCATCCAGGCATTGTTCCAGGTGCAAGCCTGCATCTGGGTTAAAAACAACCTTCCGCATGCCAGAAGGATGGCACATCAGAAAAATCCAAAGATCGTTTGTCAGCTGAATGGCATCTGGGTAGAACTAGACTTACAAGTCAGCTTTATGACATCCAGGCAGAACCATAAACCTGCAAGCAAGCTGGATAGTATCTCAATAGGACAAGATGTCTTTTGCAAGCGGGTAAAACTACAGACCTTATACAAAAATTCAATTATCTATGGTCATCTCCACATAAAGGTCCTTCATCAGTGAAACTTTTTGACATATCCTTTCAATAGTGTTTAAGGAGTTGGACACCAGACAATATTTCACTCTATATTTTTATAGTCAAATTGTCAAAAGGTCGTAACTGCGGAAAAATAGTCACAGCAAACGTTCCTTCCGTTTTAGCTATCTGAAAGCTTAACGCAAATTAGCTTTATAGTGCGGGAGTAGTTGGACACACAAAATGTTCTCTATATTCTATAATCAAAGGGCCATAACTGCGGTAACAACAGTCAAAAGAAAAAAAGAAAAATCCGTCCTTCATGGCCATTTGCACATCAAGCTTGTTCATCTGTGAAAATTAAAAGCAAATCAGGCAAATAGTGTGGGAGAAGTTGGACACACAAGATTTCGGGACGTATGGACGGACGTACGTAGGTACGGATAGCAGCAACACTATATGCACCCTACATAAATGTTGGGGCATAATCAGACCTGACACTTTCATGCCAAATTACCACAAATCAAACTCTGATACTTTCATGCGAGATGTCTACAAATCAAAATCTGATACCTTCATGTCAAATGTCCACAAATCAAAATCTGACACCCTTCATGCCAGATATGCATAATTCCAGCTCTTTCACCTCCCACCAGATGTCCACATCTGATACCTTCATGCCAGAGGTCCATTGATCAAGCTTTGACTCTCCATGTCAGATGTCCACAAATCAAATGCTGACACCTTCATGCAAGGTGTATACAAATCAAGCTCTTAAGACTAATTTAAATTTTGTTTTCAGCTTCATTGTACACATAAACCTCAAAACTTGATGGCATCAAGTCCTAGAAAATTTCTATTTTTGAAATGCAATGTACCATTTTTGAGGTTATTGTAAACCTGTTGCCTACAAGTCATAGTAAATATCAGTGTTTCAAAACAAGTACTGTACTGATAGTAAAACATGTCCATCATCTATCCTTGAACAATTTTTAAAAAGTTAATTCTTGTGAATTTTGGACTACAAGTAAAACAGATATACACTCATTTTATGGCTTTATTGTTAAAACTCTAGCTTCTGTAGTCCTAGTCTATCTTTAAATACCATGAAAGCTGTAAATCTTTGTGCTAGAAGTCCAGGCACATTTCTATTTCTGTAAAAACAAATCATTGAGTTATTGTACAAGACTACAGGGCTTAGCAACTTTCTCTTTTTTTTAATACGCACTTAATGTAAACATTTTGACTACAAATATAAATATATTTTGTATTTCTAAGATAACAGGAATGCATTTATTGTATAACTTTGTGCTCCAGACTGGCAGATAAATTTCCGAACTACTAAAGATTTTTTCCAGTGCAATGTTTGATCATTTCAATAGCTAGATAAGATATGCAATTCCTGTTTGTATGTTACATTTTGGTTTCTATTCTAACCCCAGTTATCAAGTTTAGGAATTTCAAATTTCAAGCTTATTACTTTTTGTGAATCAAACTTATAAAATATGTGTTAAAAGTCCTCTTACAAAATTAGCTTTTAAATACAAACAACGACACGATTTCTATCACTATACAGTTATTGTCAAGCTTCTGTTTCAAGTTCTAGCAAATTTCAAAGTCTGAAATACCGATACATTGAATATCTATTGTTAAGGCTTTGACTACAAGTCCTTGCAAATTTCTTGTTTTTTAATTACCAGAAATGGAGTTTTGTTTTGTACATTTTTGGGCTACATTAGTACTAGAAAGTTTCTATATCTACAGGATATTCCTTTTCAATTTTCAGTGTCCTTATTACTCTACTCCAAAAAATTATTTTAAGAGTAGTGATATACCAGTCCAAAAATAATAATTCTGAAATAACAAATAAATGAAACTTCGGCCTACTAGTCACGATATATTTCTTTTTTTAAATCAAAGTAGCACTTACTATAAAACGTCGGACTTCACGTCCTAGCAAATTTCACAAATTTGAAAGATTTTCAATTTCCAACTAGTGGTTTTAGTAGCATTATTCAAGTGAATCAGATTAAAAAGCTGTTAGGTATAGCTCCTAGCCAACTTACAATTTGAAAGTCTAGTTTTGTCATTATTGTAAACATCTGTGGGCAGTAAGTACCAGCAAAAGTCTATTTCTCAAATTATATCCATGCAGTTATTGTCAATCAGGGGCTATATGTTCTAGCAAAGTAATTTCTTAACATTTGCATGCAGTTATTTCAATTTGACGCAACACATTTGTCAATTGTAGATTTCTAATCCAGGGCATCTATCACTCTACCCACAAAACTCTTACAAACACCTGGATAAAGAGTAAATCTGAAATAATGGTAAAGCTTTGAGCTTCAAGTCATGACACTTATCTGAAATTTAAAAGAACTAAATTTTAAAACAGTATTTCAGCAGCACTGTTTCTGTGATTCAGACAACATTTAGCAAATTGCTATTTTTGAAATACAAGAGAGGCAGTTCAGTACCGGTACAAGCAAATTTTGTATTCCTACAATACTGGGTATGAAGTTTACGCCAGGCGTAGCATATTTCTATCAGTCATGATTCTGGACAACTGTGAAACCTTTAAGCTTCTAGCATTAGCATATTTCTATTTCTAGTATAGCAGGTGTGCAGTTATTGTAAGATGCTAGGCTTCTAGAATACCACTTGCGCAATTATTGAATAGTTTTGGCTACCAGTTCTAACAAATTACTATTTCTGAAATACCAGTCAATCAATGATCATTATTTTTGAACTACAAGTGCTTGAAAAACGTTTATGTATGAAATTGTTTTACAAAACTTCCTGGAAAAATTGTAATTATAAACTGATGATCTAATTGCACCCCATGACAGCAGCTATGAATAAAAACCCGCCCGCTTAGCTCTATAGGAAAAGGGGCGATCTATGGATCGCGAGGTCGTAAGCTCAAGATAATACAACAAACCAAGCACATATTATATAGTCCCATGCCTCGTTTAATTCTTATCCGAAATTGTTTGCAGTTCTCAACTGACACTCTTGTTCGCCAATTTATTTATCCACTTTCCAGCACTTGAATCGCTATTTATCATTGCACAAATAGTCCACACTATCAAAATGTCTGTTAAAGATAAGTCTCATCCTTTTAATTAATCTAAGTTTCCATATTTTCTTATTATTTTCCAGAATTTCTGACAGGAAACACTTGCATTTTACACAATGCCGAATAAGCGAAAGTACCGTTGTAATCTCTGAAGACATACATCCCGCTCAGTCATATTTGGTTATTAAATGAACATGTGGATGATTTTTTTTGTCAAAATGTGAAAAAATGTAATCTATAACTCTGATGTAAAACAAAATGGCGTCATTTAAAAATCTAACGGAAGTGGCTTCTCCGTATTGGCCCTCTCTTTTGAACAAATCAAAATGCTTGAATTCCGTATTGGCCCTGTTTTTCTCGTATTGGCCCTGTTTTTCTCATATTGGCTCAGGTATGTTTTGTATTAGCTCTGTCTGTTTCATATGATGTTTGCAATTGATCTAATACAGTGAGTAATATTGTAAAGTTGAATAATAATATGTAGTCATACTTGTAACTTTTCGGCACATTTCTACTTCAGAAATACCAGGTAAGCAATGATTAAATACCTTTTGAAATACATGTAGCAAAGTATTGCTTGTTCTATTATTAAGTTTTAGTTTTGAATAAAAGCTTGAAAGTAAATCTGAAGTCATATCCACATTTATGTAATTATCTAAAATACCAATGATTTGGGTTACAAGTCTGTGTAAATGTCGTTTTCTAAAATATCAGTTATATAGATACTGCGCGCATTTGGCTGACGTCCAATCACATTTCTGTTTTTGAAGTACAAGCAGTTATAGTAAAACTCGGAGCTACAAATCCTAGCCAATTCAACAAGTGTACAGTTATTGTAAAACATTTAGCATGTTTCTATTTAGAAATGCTAAGTACAGAAAGTTATTGCGGAACTCTTGTCTACATGTTAACCTTTGACTTCTTGTTAAGTAAAACGTTTATCAAAAGAGGATACAATGTGAAAATCGTGAAGCACAGTGCATGTTTGGTGACTGAACCCTCTACAGTTAATCGCTACGCTTTCCTATTTGATGGTGCGATGACAAAGTGTAAAAGTCCTTGATACTTTTCTCCTAAATCCTATAAAACACGGACGGAGGGAATGGAATTTCGTGCCCTTAAAAGTTAGGCTCTTTGTTCTCTGTAATTATACCTTAGATTAACACTGAACTTATATTTTACTTGCTATGGTCTGGTATTTTGCCATTAATGATACAGCCTTTCACAGCGGGGTGTGTACGGGGGGGAGGGAGGCGGGGGCAGAGTTTTTACATTGTGTTGTCTAACTTGTTGAAAATAGGGTAAATGCGAGTTTAGCATGCCATAGACTCGTTTTAACCCCCAAATTCCCACATAAAGATTACTGACCGCTCCAAAGTGGTGCCCCTATTTTCAACTAACTTGTTTTCCGTCTTGTATTTTATGTTGCGTATGTTGTCTTGTCTGTTGTTAGCGTTTCTTTCCACTTTTTCCTCTATCCCCAATCGCCCCCTCTCATCCTTTCCCTTGCATTAGCGCTCCCTTGCATTTGCACGCCCTCTCCTTTTATGAGTAAATTATCGTACAAAAATTAAGGATGCCGACCGTCCTTAAGGGGTGCCTGACTGTTGTTTTTTCCTCCTTATGCACACATGTGAGCTTGTGCGTCTGTTAGTCTTGGGCGTAGCCCCACAGTATTGGTTTATATCTTACTTCTCTATTTATCTATATATGTATAATGTGTGTTTGTTCTTTGTACGTATGTGGGGCTGTGAGAAATAGGTCGCTGACTTCAAATCACTTGTCCCTCATCGATGTGGGTTCGAGCCTCACTCGGAGCATGGAATTCTTCATGTGAAGAAGCCATCCAGCTGGCTCACGGAAGGTCACTGGTTATATCCTCGTACTCGCTTGTGATGTTATAATGCACGAAGGGTCACCTGGGAGTGAAGTGAGTTTCTTGCATACATAAAATATCAACCTGCTTTTCCTTGAACAGATTTAAAATATCTAACCTTTTTGGCAACCCTCAGGCCACGACAATTGCAAGAATAAATTTTTAGATCAGCCATTGCCAATTAGATTATTCATTTCCTTAACTATCTCTACATCTCTACATGTATGTCTCTGAGAATATAAGCAAAATAAATCAGTAAATTCCCAACCTTAATTGTGATGAAAATTTTAAAACAAGCATGTAGCAACTGAAATATAAACAGTGAAGAAATTACGATTATTGTCTTTTACATTTACAGTAAATTCCATAAAGTAATATCTATTGTCCTTCTGAAATAACAGTATATGACCTTTTGCAATGTCCTGCTTGTTACTTATTCAATAAAAAAACACCTTCAATCAGCTTTAACTTTAAGACCTATATGTGCTTGTTTTTACCTATTATCATATAAACATGCTATCACCCATGAAATAGAAAAATTGTTGAAAAAGACGTTAAAACCAAACACACACACAAAAACACACACAAATTGAAAAATCCTTACACAAATTGTTTATGCTTCCAACTTCGAACGTATTTATTAAAGGAGTGAAGAAAAGATCTAGTAAAAGCAACATATGTTTAAGTTATTTTGAAATAATAATTATTACATATCATGTAAACAAAAAACAAACTTGATGCATTTCAGAAAAAAACAACATAATGTTTTTTTTTTTTTTTTTTTTTTTTTTTTTGGATTTAACGTCGCACCGACACATGATAGGGCATATGACGACTTTCTGGCTTTAATGGTGGAGGAAGACCCCAGGTGCCCCTCCGTGCGTTATTTCATCACGAGCGGGCACCCGGGTAGAACCACCGACCTTCCGTAAGCCAGCTGGATGGCTTCCTCACATGAAGAATTCAACGCCCCGAGTGAGGCTCGAACCCACATCGATGAGGGACAAGTGGTTTGAAGTCAGCGACCTTAACCACTCGGCCACACATCATGAATTACTTATGCATTAAACTCAAGTTTTTTGCAGGAGTAATTGCCGGTAAGCACACAAATTTAAGGGTAATTTAAAACAAAAATCGACAAAAAATCCATACTATTGTAGTAGTAACTTTTACAAGTTTTAAATAAAGTGTATTGAGAATTCAGTGCAATGCATTACTGCATTAGAATGCAGACTAACTGCATAGTGTGCTGCTACATAATATCTCCACAGAAACTACTTAATTGTACAAAAACTGACTATAGAATTGCACTAACATACAATAATACAGGTATACTATACATCAATTTATTTTGCCTAGAAAGGAGTAACTGTTAGTATAATGATATAGTAACAATTTACAGCACTGTCTATGTCGATTTTCTTTTCAGTAATTTATTTTGTTTACAGGCTGAAAAAGTTTCACTGATACTGTCAAAAAATATGAAATTTCAGTCTTTCACTTCTTGTTGCCTCACCATAGATTGCTCCATTAAAGAACCACGCACTTGTGATTTCATCATGTCTCAGTAGTCTACTGTTGAGACCAGCATTCAAACTTTTGACATTATCACTTATCTTATAACAATCATTTTTCATCTCTTTGCTTTTCCTCATCACCTGCAGTTTGGCTTCATTGTTTATGGTCTTCACCAAAACGGGTTTATTATCACCGCGTTTAGATGGAATGCGATGCAATGCAACTATGTCAGCCTTATCTAAAGTTATATTATGCTTCTGTAAGATTTCCTGTACTTGCGCTTCTAGTTTCTCCTCATTTTCCCCTTCAATCATTTGAATATTTGCAATTTTGATGTCATTCTTTCGTGAATATTGTTCATTGTAATTTGCACGCTGCATTGTCTCACTGCTTCGACGCTGCTTCTCATTTTCCAATATTGTATGGTCATGTATCTGAGTTTTCATCTTCTTCTGCATCTTTTCTTCTGTATTTGTTAGTTGTTTATTGTCGTTCTCAAGTACAGTTAATCTATCCTGTAGTACATGTAGTTTTTCACTGATTCTGGCTGCTATGGTCTCTTTCAAATTTCTTTCAATACCTTCCATTATTTTTGTGATATTGTTGGTAATGAGAGCGTCTATTTCATCTCTCTTTAAGACTGTAGTTTTTTTTCAACTCCCCTATGTCGTTACAGGTTGTATCAAACTGGGTTTGTATGATTGGTAGATCTAAACTATTTTTTGCACTGTCATTGCTCACCTCAGAATGGGTGCGTTTGCCCTTTGTAGGTAGAGGCTGAGCAGGGCCTTGCTTATGTTTTACTTGTTGTTGTTGTTGTTGATCTCCCTGACCTTGAACTTTCCTTTCCCGTTCATGATAAAGCTTTTTGTAAATCTTTAAAGATGAATAGATGAACAGTTAACCACACTTAGCTCTACAGTAGTCCACTTATATTGTAAATCTATAATCCAAAATATATAGTTGTCCAGTTATCCATCTTGAATTCTATTGTAAAAAAGAGAATTGTATACAGCTAAGTAATCCAGGTTTTGCCAACTATATCCAGTTAGTAATCCATAAAAACACAGGTCAGAACAAAGAAAAAAAACCTTTTCTTTAAATATCTCAAAAGTCAGACAACTTTTCTACATAACAAAGTTATATTCATGAAGGGCAAGTCAAAACCTATCCACAGGTATAAATTTCACCACTACTACATCACACTTTCCACTGTTAACTGTAAGAAAATAGAGAGCAAACTTTAGGGTGATATATAAATTATATTGTCTCAAGTAAAAAATTAAATATGATTATTCTAGTTTACCGTTAAATAAAATGACTACCATCTCAGTTATTTACAAATTACATTATTAGCTCCTGTTTGGTACCTAGAAACCAGATAGCTAGGAGGGCCATAAATCCACTCGGGTAAGCGTTTGGTAAGACATGTTATTGATACCATAAGGTTGTAATGTAATACCTAGGTTTATAATTTTCTATTTTGGTATTTCTTTCGGATAATTAAGATTTTAACTGTACATTTCAAAAGTCAGACAAAACTTGCCAAATCTTTAATAACTTAACTTGTGCCTTGGGGTCAAATCCCTGTATTATCTAAGTTTAATTACTAGGTGGACTAAGTGAAATAATGTGTCTGCTGTGTTTTCCTGTATAATCCTTGATAAACTCAATTTCCTTTGTGATGGAGGGGAGCCTCCCAGGTGACGAGCAAGGGACATGTCGTCCCGCTCTCATGAGCTGAAACTTAATAAGCAATGTTAAAGGCTAGGCTGAAGTACATTTATAATTAAGAAATTGTGTTTATAAAATTGTTAACAGAACTGTTTTAAAGGCTAGTTGAACACTGATGATATCTGTAAAATTCGAGTGAACATTTGTAACTAACAGAATTGTTTTAAAAGACTTACTGAATATTGATCATAACTTTGAAATTCGACTAAACATTTATATGTAACTGTTGTGCATTGCTCTTCCTAGTAGACAAAACTTGTCAAATCTTCAATAGCTTAACTTGTGCCTTGGGGTCAAATCCCTGTATTATCTAAGTTTAATAACTAGGTGGACAGGAAGTAAAATAATGTGTTTGCTGTGTTTTCCTGTATAATCCTTTATAAACTCAATTTACTCTTTGATCGAGAGGAGCTGCCCAGGTGACGGGCAAGGGACATGATCGTCCCGCTCCCGCTAAAACTCTATTATCATTGTTAAAGTCTAGGCTGAAGTACATTTATAATTAAGAACTTGTGTTTATAAAGTTGTTAACAGAACTGTTTTAAAAGGCTAGTTGAACACAGATAATGTCTGTGAAATTCGAGTGAACATTTGTAACTAACAGTGCATTGCTCTCCGTAAGAAATAAAAATGTTAGAAATGTCATAATGCGTGTTGTGTTTCAAGACAAACTTCAGGTACACTGACAAAGTGTTACATTACAAGGTTCTTCGGAGAAATGCCAGTATGTTTTCTACCTTTCCAAAGAGAACGAAGAAAACTTATGTTAAATTTTGTTTTACATTTTGTTAAAAGATGTTCACCAAAGAAACACCGCCTAAAGGTCTGTGTGAAGTTAGCAGAATAGCAGAACAGCAGAATAACTACAACAGAATAACAGAATAGAAGAATAACTCCAACAGAATAGCAGAACAGCAGAATAACTCCAGCAGAATAACAGAATAGCAGAATTACTCCAGCAGAATAGCAGAATAACTCTAGCAGAATGGCAGAATAGCAGGATAACTCCAGCAGAATGGCAGAATAGCAGAATAACTCCAGCAGAATGGCGGAATAACTTTTTTCATTTTACCTCACATTTTTATGACAATTAGCCTAAGACTATTTTTATGGTAAACATGTAACCATTATTTGTCAGTTAAAAGAACAACTTTAAGGCCGACTTCATGCATTATACGTCCCGCACAATTAACATTAGCCTAAGCTAGAAGAATAGCAGAATAACTCCAGAAGAATAACTGTAGCAGAATAGCAGAAAAACTCCAGCAGAATAGCAGAATAACTCCAGCAGAATAGAAGAATAACTCATGCAGAATAGCAGAATAACTGTAGCAGAATAGCAGAATAGTAGAATAACTCCAGCAGAATGGCAGAATAGCAGAATAACCCCAGCAGAATAACTCCAGCAGAATAGCAGAATAACTCCAGCAAAATAGCATAATAACTCCAGCAGAATAGAAGAATAGCAGAATAACTCCAACAGAATGGCAGAATAGCAGAATAACTCCAGCAGAATAGCAGAATAACTCAAGCAGAATAGCAGAATAACTGTAGCAGAATAGCAGAAAAACACCAGCAGAATAGCAGAATAACTCCAGCAGAATAACTCAAGTAGAATAGCAGAATAACTGTAGCAGAACAGCAGAAAAACTCCAGCAGAATAGCAGAATAATATAGCAGAATAACACCAGCAGAATGGCGGAATAACTTTTTTCATTTTACCTCACATCTTTATGACAATTAAAATTAGCCTAAGACTATTTTTGTGGTAAACATGTAACCATTATTTGTTAGAAAACCATTTTTGTCAGTTTAAAGAACAACTTATGACCGACTTAATGCATTATACGTCTCGCACAATTAACATTAGCCTAAGCTAGAAGAATAGCAGAATAACTCCAGCAAAATAGCAGAATAACTCCAGCAGAATAGCAGCATATGAGAATTACTCCAGCAGAAAAGCAGAATAACTCCAGCGGAATAGCAGAATGACCCCAGCAGAATAGCAGAATAACTCCAGCAGAATAGCAGAGTAGCAGAATAACTCCGGCAGAATAAGAGAAATAAATCCAGGAGAATAGCAGAATAGCAAAATAACTCCAGCAGAATAGCAGAAAAACTCAAGCTGAATATCAGAATAGCAGAATAACTCCAGCAGAATAACTCCATAAAACTGTATTGATTATATGAAATACAATGCTTCGGAGGATTCATATCCAAAGTTTTATCGATTTTTGAAGTTGAGCCGTATTTGACCCGTAGTGAACCAAGCCCTTTCAAATACTATTAATGCTATAATGCTATTCTGCCATTCTGCTGGAGTTATTCTGCTATTCTGCTATTCTGCTGGAGTTATTCTGCTATTCTGCCATTCTGCTGGAGTTATTCTGCTATTCTGCCATTCTGCTGGAGTTATTCTGCTATTCTGTTGTAGTTATTCTGCTGTTCTGCTATTCTGCTAGAGTTATTCTGCTATTCTGCCATTCTGCTGGAGTTATTCTGCTATTCTGCCATTCTGCTAGAGTTATTCTGCTATTCTGTCAATTGCTGGAGTTATTCTGCTATTCTGCTATTCTGCCATTCTGCTGGAGTTATTCTGCTATTCTGCCATTCTGCTGGAGTTATTCTGCTATTCTGTTATAGTTGTTCTGCTGTTCTGCTATTCTGCTGGAGTTATTCTGCTATTCTGTTATTCTGTTGTAGTTATTCTGCTGTTCTGCTATTCTGCTGGAGTTATTCTGCTATTCTGCCATTCTGCTATTCTGCTAACTTCACACAGAGCGCCTAAAGTCCAACAGAAAAAGCCACATCCAATGAATGCAGTTGCCCGTAGTGCATTCCACGCGGAAATAGAGGTACGCGAAAATATATACAGCTACAAGCGGCTGAGTACATTACTATTCACAACGAAGAAAATAATAATAACATAGACAGAAACACACAGGAAGTAGTAACTACTTAGTAGATGGATTGATAGACATTTGACAAACGGAAGCCGATCACAAAAGCCAAACGTACGTAACGCAAAGTTTAAAGCAGTGATGGTTTGCGTTGATAAAATTACTTCAGTTTTACCAGCTTACAAATTGTAATCAACGGTTATGTAATGCATATGATTAGTTCAATGCATATGATTAATTCAAGACCAGAAAGAAAAATAATCAAATGACCTGCACTTAGCAACAATATTTATATAATATTTTTGTTTAACGTCACACCGACTCAATTAAAGGTCATATGTCGACCTTCCAGCTTTTCATGGTAGAGAACAACCCCAGGTGTCATTTCAGTCACCGGTGAGTACCTGGGTAGAACCATCGACCTTCCGTAAGTCGGCTTATTGGATTCCTAACATGAAAGAGTTCTGCATCAAGAGCTAAGGACAAGTGATTCGAAATCAGCTACCTTAAAAATTCGAATCACTTGCCCTTTGATAAGTTTAGTTTGTAGTACTTTATTGTTTGATACAAACGGTTGGTATGATTTTTATCCAGTACGCGTCTCGGAAACCGTATGTACACACAACGGGAATGAATGTAATGGAATCAAAAACTTTGCTTTTGCTGAAGAAAGTGGGCAAAAGAAATGTAAATGTTCAGAGGGTTTCACAGAGGCGGGCGACACATGTTTAAAAGGTACAAAATGTAAATGACGACAATTGTGATTAACAGGTCAAAGGTCAAGATACAGTGAACCGGAACAGTTTAATCATTCCGGAGCGATATCTTGCAAAATAAAACAGGTTCCAGATAAGAGCTCAAGAATGTTTTGGCTCTGGATCTTCAAACTTGACGCTCTGTTCCTTGTGCAGTTAATAAATGGATCGGTGGTGGGATGCATTTCGTGTTCTACGATCTCTTGTTTTCTAAGAATGTCATGACATGCACAAGTGAATTAATGCGTCAGCGTAATTGTCGGCAACGTCAACTGCCCAGCGACAAAAGTCAAGTCTTTGAACCCGATATGTGATACTTAAAATCTGCATAATGTGAATTTTATAAATTTTATAATTCCGACCTTCGCTGACTGTCCGTTACACATTTTGTTTCATAATAATGCTTGACGATAAAAATGCGTTAATCTGACGTAAATCGCGCCATCTTGAAAATAATGTATATTTTGGATGACGTCATGGCGTTGAAACGTCATTAATTTTGGTCCGTCATTTTAACGAGCAGTGAAAACTTCCATTTAAGAGCTTTTAAATGATATAAATAAATAGCCCTAAATTAAGCAAAGTTATGAAAATGTTAAAGTGTTATCTTTCTTTTTGGACACCTTGTAATATGTTTGAGAATACAGTAAATTTTAACAAAAAAAAATGTCTGACATGTTTAATTTCTAAATGTTACAAATATGTTAGAGGAATATGTTTGACTTTTTATCTTGCAACGTGTAAATTTTCGGATAAAGACCTAAACAAAAATATTTGGTCTTGTTTTAGAGAAAATTACGTTTACATCTATTTAAGGTCATAGAAAAAAAAGGACTACACTTAATCAATTCTTTTTCTGAGAGTCGAGCTTTGATAAAAGATAGTCACACATTTGGTGTATTAATGACCAGCATTATGTTTATCACTTTTCTACATGATGATTATAGCCAATATCTATTTTTCTTTTATTTAAATATGTAAAATTTTCTCTTAAGAAACATTTGTTTTCAAAGATGTTTCTAAAATGTTCACTGTAGCTGAGTTTCGTATTCGTACACAGTTATCTTTCAGGTCTTAAAGTGTTCGAACATGAATATTATATATTATGGAATGCTTTATCGATAAATGATTATTTAGACAGAGAAATATGTTCTGATATAACGGATGTTCTTCCGATCTAATGCAAATCAATCAGTTAAACGAATATTCTCATTTGAAAACCTGAGTATATACTTTATGTAAATATCTACTCTGAAACTATAGGACAGGGCCATATAGAAAAGATAATAGGTAAGGGTAGATTTCTCGGAAGCACAGAGCACCAAAACCACAGCTCCAGAGCCACGCATTTGCATTGTAGGCCCACAACAAAAAGAAGCTGTAATGGAAACATATTTCAGACGGGTTGCTTCAAACATCCAACAAGTACATATTAATTTATGCTAAATATTGATGGAGGGGAAGGAAATGATAAAGGGCGAAATGGGGTCGGGGGTGGAAGGAACCCGAAGTGGAAAGTTGAACAAGGACGAATATACAAGGGAATGCCATGTTCTTTAAAAACAGTCCCACTACAACTTCAACCACAATAGCGCAGACACTCCTGTATCAATGATAAACACACAGCTACGATCAACTAAATAACAGAAAAACGAACAAGCAACACATAAGAAAACAGTAGGGCACAGTTATAGACACAAAAGCATACAAACGAACCCACACAAGTAGGAAAAACAATCAAGTACCGTCTTAGGATTCGGCTGCCAAAACAAAGGGGAGCCACGAAAACTTACTAAAAGTAAAGGGGGAGGGGATACAAAAAGTAGCGTAAATGCAAGGGAAAGGAGAGGGCAATAAGGGGAGGGAGGCGGAGGAAAAACGATTACAAGAAACAAGAAAACATACGCAACCGACAATAGAAGTCAGACAAAACAACCAGTTGAAATAGGGGCACCGCCTTGGAACGGTCAGTAACCTATATAAAGGAAACTGGGGGTTTAGACGCGTTTAGGGCATGCCAACCTCGCACTAACCCTATTTTCAACAAGTTAGACAAGACAATGCTAAGAAAATGCCAACAATAAACAATACTACATACACAACACAAAAATACAACACAGACAGTTAATAAAGCAAGTATCAAACAAGACAACATACGCAACGCAAAATACGGAACGGAGGGAAAACAAGTTTGAAATAGGGGCACCGCCTTGGAACGGTCATTAACCTATATAAAGGTAACTGGGAGTTTAAACGCGTTTAGGCCAACCTCGCACTTACCCTACTTTCAACAAGTTAAACAACACAATGTAAATAAAATCCCCGCTGAGAAAAGCTCTAACATTAGTGCAAAAATAACAGATAAATAAAGCAAAACATAAAATTAAGGTAAATATAAGGTATATTTACACCAATGTACTCAACTACTTGTCTGAAGTCAGAGCAACAAGAACCTAACTTTTAAAGGTACGACTAAGAAAACTGTAAGACAAAAATCAACTCCCTCCGTCCGTTGTATGAAGGATTTAGGAGAAAAGCATCAAGGAGTCTTACACTTTATTAATCATCGCACCATCAAATAGGTAAGCGTAGCAATTAACTGTAGAGGAGTCAATCACTAAACATGCACTGTGCTTCACGATTTTTGTAAGTCCAAGTTTTAAAAGTATGTTAAGGGTCGTGTTGTATTTTTCTAACAGTTCCGACGATCTGTAGTAAAATTTACTAAATGCTTTCCGTAGCTTGATAACGGTAAACCTGTTGTAACAATTTCTTGGTGATATGAAGATTTCTGTCATTAAAATCATCTATCGAATAAGCTGTGAAATATAGACACCGTATGATGTTGCTCGAGGGACATCTCCATCAAGATGGGGGAATTTGTCAATTTCAAAATTAAAATAGTCCCTTTTATCATATATTTTCGTTTCTAGATTATTATTCACTATTCTTAAATTTAAATCCAGAAATGACGCTTCTAAATCTGAAGTATTACCCTCATTAAGCTGTAACTCTTTAGGGTAAATATATTTCACCATTTCTGAAAAATATTGGTTGTCCATATTTAAAATATCATAAAGATACCTTGAGGTTCCATTAAAAGCTTCAGTAATGTCAAATTGTGTCTTAGTGATTAAACTAAGCATGAAATCCCGTTCATAACAGTATGAGAATAAATCAACAATGAGGGGGCGCAGTTGGTTCCCATCGGGATACCAATTACTTGTCTGTAAGTTTTATTGCCAAATTTGATAAATATATTATCAAGTAGAAACTTTAGAGCTTCACAAACCTGATCACAACTTCACAGCAAATTTGTTGTTTGCTAATTTTAATATTTGGTATACTTAGTATCTCTCTACACGAACAATCCAAATGAAATTGCCAGTCAGAGTTTGAAATGTGTTTTCTCAAATGTGACATTTAAAAATGTATAAAAATCTGAAAATTTAAAAGAAAATGCTGGATTTTAGCTTAATTTAAAACAAACTGCAAAATGTTAAATTGATTGACATGCATTTATTTTTAAGACCATAATCTGTCTATAAATACATATATTGCAGTCATTAAGTTTAAAATTCACTTCAAATTATGATAATTTAAGTTTGTAAAATGTTTAAGAATATCTCATTACAATGACTTTCAAGAACAAAATCCACAGTGATAAATCCAATAAATAGTTGTGATAATCAAATTTCAGGTTGTTTTTGATATCTTGTTTCTCAGGTTTGTTTTTAAATATATGAAAGGAGGATACTTATCCAGTAGGAAAAGCCAAGTTCCTAGAACGCAGTTCCTTCGAACAATAGGTCACGCCTCGCATTGTACAAAACCGACGGTTAACAGAGTGCTTTTTGTATTAATATTAAATGTAGAGTAACAAAAAAAAATACATAATTTTGTATGTTTAGGACATATGTTATATTTTTTAAGATTAAATTATCTCATGCGCACGACATCTTATCTTGAGCGATCAACATCTTATCTCGTGCGTACGACATCTTATCTTGAGCGATCAACATCTTATCTCGAGCGATCAACATATTATCTTGAGCGATCAACATCTTATCTCGAGCGATCAGCATCTTATTTGAGCGATCAACATATTATCTTGAGCAATCAAAATCTTATCTCGTGCGCACGACATCTTATCTCGAGCGATCAACATATCATCTTGAGCGATCAACATATTATCTTGAGCCATCAACATCTTATCTCGAGCGATCAACATATTATCTTGAGCCATCAACATCTTACCTCGAGCGATCAACATATTATCTCGAGCGATCAACATCTCATCTCGAGCGATCAACATCTTATTTCGTGCGCACGACATCTTATCTTGAGCGATCAACATCTTATCTCGAGCGATCAACATCTTATTTCGTGCGCACGACATCTTATCTTGAGCGATCAACATATTATCTTGAGCGATCAACATCTTATCTCGAGCGATCAACATCTTATTTCGTGCGCACGACATCTTATCTTGAGCGATCAACATATTATCTTGAGCGATCAACATATTATCTCGAGCGATCAACATATTATCTTAAGCGATCAACATATTATCTCGAGCGATCAACATCTTATCTCGAGCGATCAACATATTATCTTGAGCGATCAACATCTTATCTTGAGCGATCAACATATTATCTTGAGCAATCAACATGTTATCTTGAGCAATCAACATATTATCTCGAGCGATCAACATCTTATCTCGAGCGATCAACATATGATCTGGAGCGATCAACATCTTATCTCGAGCAATCAACATATTATCTTGAGCGATCAACATATTATCTCGTTCGATCCACATATTATCTCGAGCTATCAACATCTTATCTCGAGCGATCAACATATTATCTTGAGCGATCAACATCTTATCTCGAGCGATCAATATCTTATTTCGTGCGCACGACATTTTATCTTGAGCGATCAATATCTTATCGCGAACGATCAACATCTTATCTCGAGCGATCAACATATTATCTTGAGCGATCAACATCTTATCTTGTGCGATCAACATATTATCTCGAGCGCACGACATCTTATTTATATATATTAAGGCCCTTTGTGTGTGCATTTAGGTCATCAGTAAAACATACGGACAAGTTGTTAATTAGGGTCCCGCCTATTTCGCTGTTATTTAAACTTCCCACAAGTATATCTACAAGTTTATCACATCATTTGGGAGAGCAATGCATATAATTGGTCATCCTTCCTTCAAAATCAAATGAACATAAGCAATGATACATATTGCATGTTAGAAAAGCAACAAATTTCAGTTCGACTGATAAATTACCGCAGAAAAGTTGCATGCATGAATTAAGGGAAGACAAGGAACTATGGGCGAAGCCTACATACTAATTTTTTTTTGTCAAGGACTTAAATTTATTTCTTTGCATCATCACTGATTTTTTGCTGCCTTTTTTTATCAGTTCGCGTATTTAAATTTCTAACCCTGCAAACATGTGAACCGGTTAAAAGTATAATCGAAACAAAATCAAAAACGGTGGCAGCCGTATGTTTTTACTAACGATCTGAATTCATACAAAGGTCCTTAATATATATTGATAAGATGACCGAGAAAAGATGTTGATCGCTCGAGATAATATGTTGATCGCTCAAGATAATAGGTTGATCGCTCAAGATAATATGTTGAACGCTCAAGATAAGATGTCGTGCGCACGAAATAAGATGTTGATCGCTCGAGATAAGATGTTGATCGCTCAAGATAATATGTTGATCGCTTAAGATAATATGTTGATCACTCGAGATAAGATGTTGATCGCTCAAGATAATATGTTGATCGCTCGAGATAAGATGTTGATCGCTCAAGATAATATGTTGATCGCTCAAAATAATATGTTGATCGCTCGAGATAAGATGTCGATCGCTCAAGATAATATGTTGATCGCTCGAGATAATATGTTGATCGCTCGAGATAATATGTTGATAGCTCAAGATAAGATGTTGATCGCCCAAGATAAGATGTCGTGCGCACGAGATAAGATGTTGATCGCTCGAAATAAGATGTTGATCGCTCAAGATAATATGTTAATGGCTCAAGATAATATGTTGATCGCTCGATATAAGATGTTGATCGCTCAAGATAATATGTTGATCGCTCGAGATAATATGTTGATCGCTCGAGATAAGATGTTAATCGCTCAAGATAAGATGTCGTGCGCACGAAATAAGATGTTGATCGCTCAAGATAAGATGTTGATCGCTCAAGATAATATGTTGATCGCTCATGATAAGATGTTGTTCGCTCAAGATAATATCTTGATCGCTCGAGATGATATGTTGATCGCTCAAGATAAGATGTCGTGCGCACGAAATAAGATGTTGATCGCTCAAGATAAGATGTTGATCGCTCAAGATAATATGTTGATCGCTCATGATAAGATGTTGTTCGCTCAAGATAATATCTTGATCGCTCGAGATAATATGTTGACCGCTCAAGATAAGATGTCGTGCGCACGAAATAAGATGTTGATCGCTCGAGATAAGATGTTGATCGCTCAAGATAATTTGTTGATCGCTCGAGATAAGATGTTGATCGCTCAAGATAATATGTTGATCGCTCGAAATAATATGTTGATCGCTCGAGATAAGATGTTGATCGCTCAAGATAAGATGCCGTGCGCACGAAATAAGATGTTGATCGCTCAAGATAAGATGTTGATCGCTCAAGATAATATGTTGATCGCTCGAGATAAGATGTTGATCGCTCAAGATAATATGTTGATCGCTCGAGATAATATGTTGATCGCTCAAGATAAGATGTCGTGCGCACGAGATAAGATGTTGATCGCTGAAGATAATTTAATCCTAAAAAAATAATTGTATGTCCTAAACATACCACCGTAAATTGATGATAGGTCGATGATTTTATTATCTTTTCACATATTCACAGGCGTTTTGTAAAGGGTATATAAGCGTTGCTTGTTACAGTTGTACACTTCACATTTCTCTTTGAATGTAACTGACTGAACATGCTAAAGACTCTATGATCGGCAGATCACTGGGACTGATATGATTCGATACTTCTCTTCTGGCAAGTTTCGTCGAGCCACCCTTAAAGATGGTACCTTTTGCAAAAACATTGAGGGTAGGCTATATGTTTCTATATGTTCTTTTAAATTTTAAATTTCCAAGTCGGAGCCGCACAGTGTTCAATCATTTGTGTGTTTGCTTGAATTGTTTAAATGTTTTATTTTGTGTAAATATCAATAATTTGCACATTCATATAAAAACTTCCTTTCAGGGATACTTAGAACGTAACTATACCTACTGATTTTAAATCTCGTTTTAGCGCTTCTATAGTATTTCAAGTTCATCTTCTCTAACTCTGAAACCGCTTAACATTTACGACAATTATATATTTGCAAAATCACACTTTCAAGACTATATCTAACAGAATTGTACATAGCAATCGCAACATTAAACTATTGCTAAAGATATTGTAGTTAAAGCAAAGGCTAAGAAAAAACTTTTAAACAAAGTGAATAGATTATTCATAATACGCTTATTTTTAAAAACAGCATTTTATTACGTAGAAGTAAGAAACTGCACTGAGTGCCTCTTTAAGATACATATAATTGACGACAGAAAAAAACAAACCTTCTGGTTGTAGTTAAAAGACAAGTCTCAAGTCTTTGAAATTAATCTACCATATATCTTGTAAAAAGCGATTGATACGAAATAAATGTCACTTAATAGTCATGTTACCAGGCAATTGGAATGTAATTATACGTTGTTTTTCTTAAGGAATACTGATTTATAAAATAATTATTTGAACTCTGCTTTATCTTGTTGGTAATATATTACATTGTTTGAAAACTCAATAAACAGCAAACCTTAGATGCACTTCAAAACATCTCTGAAATGTCATCTAGATTAAAGAATAATAGTCCACTAATCTCTGCCAATGATTGCTTACAACATAAATCGTATAGTTCTTTGATCAAATACTTGAAACACCATTTTTGTCACGACTGACGACCAACCAGATATCCACAAATTTTGCATAAGAATATTTTTTTTCAAATTGATCTTAAGTATATAAAATGTATATACAGTCTTTTAATAACATGACTTATTTATACAATATGATTAACCGAGCATTGTTGATAAACCTGTTTGTTGTTCATCAGAGTACAATTTTTATTTATATTTCCGTATGACTCTGAACTGAGAACTTTGCATTTACTGAGATACTATTATACATTGACAAATATGAATACGTTTAGGAATATAATGAACTTTTCCAAGAAAAGTATTCTTGTTGAAATAGCCAGCAGATTTATCTATCTTGTAACAGTTAAGAGAGATTCCACATGGATTGTTTCTGACGAATTCATTACAGATAATTATATTCATCAACTCGAAAGGATGCTACATTTAATCCAATTTATTCTCACTGGGATTTTCTTGTGTCTCTTAGTGTATTGTTCAAGCATGTAGTAAAGCGATATTACGTTGTCTTGTACCATTTTGTATAATAACTCTTACAGAGGTAGAAATAATGTACTATACTGTTGTAGCCCGAGATACCTTATCAGGTATGAACGAATCAACCTTTTGTCAAATATCTCTAGCATATTGAAAGTATCCTACATAAACCGGATAGATTTATATTTAGAATTTATCAATATCTTTCGACTGAAGTAAAATAAACATTCGTAAAAAAGATGTATTTTCAATTCCTTGACTGTGTGTATAAAGTAAAACAGCAGTATGCCGTTTGACACTAGAAGTAATGCAAATGCATAAGTAAGTACTGATGTGTTTGATATCTGATGTAGTTTTTGTAAATAACACATTTGAAGTGGTACTTACGCAAATAGCTTCGAAGTATCGGCAATGGTATTTATAACTCCCAATCTAATTGCAATGTGTATGCTCCTTTTTAACGTCAAAGTGGTAAATATACATTAATATGAACAGCTTGCAGTAAAGGATATTTGATACTGAATCCACGCTATCGTACTCTACCTCTTGGTTCATGTGGAGAAATTGGCAGTTACTTTCGGAGAACAGGGGGTTAGTACAGGTACAGAACCCAGTAAAAGCTGGTAAACTGACTGTCCGATGTTGCATCACTTAAATACTGTTGGGAATTTTGACTATAAATCAAACGCTAAATGTCTATTTTTAAAACATTCAGCTGATAATATTCAAATGTTTTTCTCTCCCTATGTGTTTAGAGACACCCTGATTTAGCCTCTATTCGGTCATCAGTGATAAAACTACGTTCCAACACGGTAATGTTTAGTGCAGGTATGAAACGCCAGAGCTTTCTTATGTTAGATGAAAACCATGTATCTTCTATATTTAGAGTACTATATTCTCAAGATCCTGTTATGTCTTGTAAATTGCTGTGTTATAATGTTGACTTGCAATACTATCATGTCTAACGTTTGTACTATTCTGTCAGATAAATGTATTAATTTTGTTAAACGGCAATTTTATTTTCTTAAAGTAACATGCTGCCATGTCAAGTGAACATACTATCTTGTCAGAGTGACGCAAAGTAAACGATTCTTCTATTTTCTTAAAGTAACATACTATCTTGTCAGAGTGACATACTATTTTGTCAAACAACCATCCTATCTTCTCAAATTATCATGATTTCATGTTGAGTGTATATAGTATCTTATCAAAGTGACGTAATATTTTGTAAAATGACCATCCTACATTTTCAAAATATCATACTGTCTTGTCAGAGTAACGTACTATTATGTCAAACAAACATCCTATTTTCTGACAGTAACATGCCATCATGTCCAGTGCATAAACATTTTGTCACTGTGTGACAGTGACTTACTATCTTGTTAAACGACAAATTTATTTTCTTACAAAAAAGGGAAAAAAATACATGCTATCATGTCCAGTGCAATACTATCCTATATACGTCAGAGTGTCGTATTTTTCTTTGTTAAACGACCATACTATTTTCTCGAATTCTAAGCTACGGGTTTTGAAATATCTTGAATTTATGCAGTCAAATACGACGAAATAGAAACTTTGATCAGACAACTGTATATAAACGAAAGACGTGCAATGCATTAATACAGTTGCCCGTATTTACAATCTGCAACGAGCGCGTACATGACACCGGTAACTAATCACATTGATCATATGACTGATAAACAGATCTCTAATAAAAAGCGTCCGCTATAATAAACGGTCATATGAGAATCAGGCGTACAATTTGATAGTCGAAATCATGGTAAGATATTTCTGTCATTTATAATGTACTGGTATTACATTTATAATTGCAAAAGTTTCATTGGGTAGCTAGGTTAAGAGAGTAGAGCAAACTCAAATTATTATAACAGTTAAGTTATGTGTTTACGAAATAGAGATTATTTCTATTATCTTGCGTAAATTCATGGCCATGGAATAAATGTTAGGTAGTGAGAATATAGTTTTGAACAGGGACACGTTTTTCATGACGGTGTTTTGAAAGTTACTGTTAGTGTTGATTTCCACTGTTGTTTTTCAAACATCTGTGAAATTTGTTGTTAAATAAAACCATTCTTGTGGTGTCAAATTAATAGTAGAGTGTACCAATACAATATTATTGTGGTATCACTTTAAAAAAGGCTTTTACCTGATATTATATAGAATTGTATAAAGATTATGATACATGTACAGTTCTGAACAGCTCAGCTCTCTCTCTCTCTCTCTCTCTCTCTCTCTCTCTCACACAGAATATAAGGTGCAACTTTTCATTGATTGATGTATATTTAAGTTAATACACAAATATACAAGTTAAAAGTATATACACAAAGTTTCACAAATTTTATTTTATTTTTCTGTTTCCTAATCTTTTTAAGGAGGTAGGTTACCTTAATATTTGTATGTGCGCATGTCCAACCGGAAGCTAACGTGACGATTTACGACGACGTTTACGACAAACAATATATGTTTGTCTATCCATTCTTTTGAAAACAAATCATGAACCTGTCTCCGATCTGATGCTTTATGTTTTAATAATGCAGAAATAATGAATAAATTGCCGCAGAAACGCTTCAAAACAATGTTGCCTTAAAATGACGTCACTGACGTCATGACATTACGTGTCAGTTACCGCGCAAAATTTATAGCTTTTATTTTGAAAGTACGTAATTCTGTGCATTTTCTTTATTTGAACTATTTTCAAACAGCCATTATTTGCTGAAATATTTTTATGAGTCTTTTGCTGTGAATAATGATCAATATTTTGCTTCTTTTATGTAGTTATATTGAAATGTTATGCGCAATGTAAGAAAATGGATGATGGTAACCAATGTTATTTGGAATATAGTTGGGTGAAAGGTTACTTGTTACGGCCATTTTCAAATTAAACGACTGGCAGTTTGATTTTTAATACCTATTTTTCAGTTTCCGTTGATAATTTGTTACTTATATATTAAAACTAAGCTCTAAAATTGTTCAAATTTCAATAGAAAATTGCGGTTTCTTGAATTGAATTGGTGTTACCATGGAAACGAATCCCGTGACCTATATATCTAAATGTAAAATTCAAAAGCGTTGACACTGGTCTATTTAAGGAACACAGCTTCGGCTTTTTATTTTCATTTAAACAATATCTATGAGAATAATAGCAGTGTACTGAACGATTTTTCCATGAAAAATGTCAAACGAAGGGTACTGCTGTAAGTATTTTAAGCTGTGAAATTTGTTTGAAATAATGCAAATAACACGATAATATAACTTACGTTAAAAATAATATGTTTTAAAGCTACATTAACAAAAAAGGTAATTTTATTCAATATTATTTATAAAAAAAATACGACAAAAAGCAAGCTAAACGCTATTTTAAACATCTCTGTTGCCATGGTTACTTTAAACTTTAAGAAAAATAGGGTACCATGTAAATTGCTTGGTATTTTGCTAATAATATTACCCAACTACTCCATGTTGGTCATTAACAGAATGGCACTGAAGCCGTCGAAAACCCCGTTTTTATACATAGTTGTTTAAAAATGAGACAAAATGCGTTACCATGGAAACACGAGCCCCGCGACATATACATTTTAAGCTTATATTAGAAAGCTTACGCGCATACTAGTAAAATTATCAATTATGCAGACTTCTATGGATATCAATGAAACTAAAATACACTGAAAAGTATTAAATATCCGTATTTTCCTTCTTCTTTCAATATAAAATACCTTTGGAGGGTCATGTTCTTCAAACCTGGATAAAAATTGAACTTGAAGGGACAGAGATAAACGAAACTGAGATTGTAGCAGATAAAACATCATATTACACGAAATACAGAAAATTTCTGCGGTTGAACTAATTTGAATTTACCCTTGTAACAAGGTAACCTACCTCCTTAAATGATTAAACTTATCATTACTTCGTGTTTAAAAGTGGCATTCGGTGTCAGTGTAGATATCAAAATGGATATATTTACCATTGTTAAAGCGTTGGAGGATACATTTCTTTATAGTAACATAGGATGTATTTTGCCAAGTTAGATAATTGGTAAGACTGATTTAAAGAATTAGTCCTTGCTTTAGTCAAAAGTGCGATAAGTAATGTCAGTTTTGCGTTAGAGGTCCGGTGTTCTTAGCCGTCACGTCACAAGCGAACGTCGTTCGAGTACGTTTAGAAAACGGACTCTCGTCTTCTTTAAACAACCGTTTCAATTATTTACCACGTAAACATAAATTATGAACTCATTGTGTCCAGTGTTACAAAAAAGTAAAGATTTACGCATAGGTTGCTTCTAATTCAGTGGTTTAAAATATGATATGATTTACAATATCTTTCTGAAGAATACCTTTTTACACTTTCTTAAAAAAAATAAACGACAGGCAAATTCTTCAAAGAACATAACGCAACCAAGCAAAGGCAGACCATTGATTGAAGGTGCTGATGAGAGATAATTAAACCCCTCATGCCCCTAGCACAGACTTTTGAGGAAAATAAGTTATTAGTGCTTATCATTGGCAAACGCTTGGTGTGTGTTAAAGCTTGGTGGCTGTGATTAATGCTTTTATAACTCGTTTCACATAATACACGCAATAAGCAAACAAACTACGATAAAGGAATTTTACTGCAAGGATAAAATGGAATGTTGCTTTGTGATATGTCTTTAGAGAGAAGTGGGTTTAACTCTTTTTGATTTGCGTTAAAGATGCGCCACAAAATAGCTGTATTCTTTTGTATTTCCATGTAATCATACATGCTTCGCATGAAAACAAGAGATATAATAAGTGTCTCGTTGCAAATTGACACTAGCATATATAAGGCCAAGAAAATGTGTTGAACGTCTAAACATTTTACTTAATTAATGTAGTAGTAAGAACATTGCATGAAAGATTGATACGAGTTAAGAATGCATTGTTTCTACAATCTATGACAGTTATTTTTCTATGTTTTTAAAGCTTTACTGCAAAGAAAATGACTGAATAAGATGAAGTTGTTAACACACATTTATTCAGTGATGGCCTAAATTGTCCACCTGTCATCTTCTAGATTATTTTTATTATAACAGTATTGCAGGAATTTCATGCGGGAGGAAAAAGTAGGTATCTGGTTGTTGTGGGTATTTAAATAGATTATTTAAATCCTAATTTTAAACATAATTGTAGTTACAATATAATAAAAGAATGACAAAATGTCATACAATAATGGCACTGATCTTATAAACAGAAATATTCGGTATAAAGGAAGATAACTTGTTCTAATAAACTGATTCCTGTAAATTACATAGTTAAGGTCTGACGGCCATAAAAATCCAGCGGTAGTTGGCGTGAAGAGTGTCGCACTTTTCATTAACTTTTATGAACAGACACGATCAAGCCTGATATTACTTTTGCTGAATTGCAATCTATCAATTCAAAATGGATGTTTTCAAAGATTTGATTAATTAACGGGAAAATATTTTGTTATGTCAATATTATGTTAATAACAGTCGTTTATGAAACATATGGATTATTAAAACGTAACAATAATTGTTATTTTGCAAAGTTATTGCGTTTAATTGATTGTAATTAGCCGTGTTCAAATTGCCTCGGCAATCTAGTGGTAGAGCGCCCGCTTCAAGCGCAGGAGGTTGTGGGTTCGATTCCCGTGCGCGTCATACCAGAGACGTAAAAATGTTTCTGGTAACTTACTCGTTGGCGCTTAGCATATTTAGAGGATAGTGCTAGGACTGGTCAGCCCATTGTCAGTATATTGTGACTGGGTGGGGTATCATGTAACTTGTCCACGGCGTAATATTCCAGTTAGGCAGCACTGCTACAAGTGTACAACGTCGTTTATATGATTGGAAAAATGTTAAAAAGGACGTTAAACATGAACACAACACAACACACACACACACACACACACACACACACACACACACTAGTTCAGTTTAGTGTGTACTTCACTTAAAATGAATACTTAACTAAATATTATCATTATAATTATTTATTTTCCTGCAACACAAAACATGGCACATACAGAAACATATATATAAACATACAAATGCACGAATATTTACATATTTTCTAAAAGCCATTACAGACAATATATATCTCAATGATAATAAATCTGACCTTTTGCTTCTTTCGTTCATACATATATCAAAGAATGCCTAAAAAGTACGGTTTTACAATCTGTAACTTTATATTACTTAATAAATGTTTGACCTGCCTACTTTTTGGGCTTGATACTATGAAATGAGTATAAACATCTTGTCCATTCGTAGAAAAATATACCGCCACAGCTTAAGCCTATCGCAATTTTCAATTTCCCTGGACAAAAATTTATCTTGTGTGTAAGGAAATCAGAGGCAAGTCTATTACACTTCTGACACACTTGTAGGTATTCGCGAGTATTAAACAGCCCCATGGCATTTTCAACAGAAGTACAATTAAATTATGCTAACATAGGATAGGCCTTACTTAATTTTCGTAACTCACAGTTTCCTCCAGTATTCACTGTTAACTCCGTCGAAACATCGGGGCATTTTGCAATCGAGTTTTAAACCATATCCAATTTTGCTTGGCCAATTACTACCGCACGGAGAATAATTCTCTTCTGGTAACTGCTTGGGAACATACCCGATAAACTATACGCTGTCAAAAAAGTCAAAAGGGTAATATTTCTGCAATATTATATATATATGGTAAAAATCCATGCATTCGCTTATCACAATTTACAAAGCCGATTAGTTTCTTGATAAATAAGTCTTTTGCTAAAAACTCAACTTGTAATCAATTTCGCAATCAATAGAATGAGAACTTATGGCCCTTAAAAGCAAAATCAGTGTTTATATTTGTAAAAAAATATTGCACATATTTGATACTAAATCTGTGTGATCGTTGAAGCTTGAGCAGTTAAGACGCAGCACTCCTTTAGTACGGGGGCCAATAAGGTCTACCATGCACCCCCACATGACTTTTTTCATAGGTACCAAATTGTTCGGCAGGACCAACTCTTTCAAAATAAAAAATGTTCCCATGAAAAAACTCTTTTGAACTATATATGATTTCACTGTTTCCATGGCAACCATTTATTTTTGAAAAGGACAACCGTATAGATGATAATCAGTCATATCTTGGTCAATTTTGGTGATAAAACAATAAAAATGGTGTCAAAATGGAGCTAAGACAACATTGGTCTTTAAATAGCAGCATTTTTATGTTATTAACTAATTTGCATTTTCACGAATATTAATGAGAATGTTACAAAATGACAACATTTTGTTAAAAATAACATCTTCTCTAAGTTTTAAATCAATTTAAATGTTCCAAACAGTTTTGATCTGGTCTTAAAGTCTCTCGGTGTTTTTAAATATATTATTTTGTTACTTTTGTGGTATTTTTTTACTTAAAACTGGATATGCTCAGCTAATTTGCATAAAATGAACCAGTGTCACAAACAACGAATAAAACTCTGAGACCACTAAAACTGAATAAAATGATATAATTATTTGTTATCAATGAAATAACAATTTTCATGTGGTCTATAATGTTTGCAGACATAGAGTTAACACTTTATTGAAGGAAGAATAAAAATGTAACATACATTACACACGTTACGTTACCATTTCAACAACCTTGTTGTATTGCATCAATTATTTAGAAAATATTCCAGATTATTTAAGTACGCTGCTAGATAAATATGATGTAGATATAGCTGTAGTTACAGAGCATAAATTAAAACCACGTCACAAAGACTTTATGAATACATTGCATTCAGACTATCTCTCCTGTATAACATGTACTGACAATGATAACGAAGTACAATGCCGCGGAATGTGACATGCGCTTATTTTGGCAATTGGTCAATAAAAAGAAAAATCGTAGAACAGGCTTAATAACTGAAATCTCTACGGAAAACGGTGTTTTCAGAGATCCAAATGAGATTTCAAATGCATTTAAAGACCATTATTCTAAGGTATTTACGCCTATCGAAAGCGACAGCTTTAATTACCCACATTATCAGAGTATCAATACGCGTATTTTAAATTTCTAAAAAGAAAATGTCAATCATTCTTGTGATAATCTTAACAAAGAAGTTGATATACAAGAACTATCAGAACACGTGAAGTGCCTTAAACGGCGGAAAGCACCAGGTTTTGATGGCATCGTGCATGAACATCTCATAAATGGTGGTCAAAAATTGCTAGAATATCTTAAGTATTTGTTTGATTTAATACTCAGATATTCGTATGTCCCTAACCAGTGTAAATTAGGTGTTATCATCCCTGTTCTGAAAGATGGTAAGCCCAAGACAACTACAAACAGTTACCGTCCCATTACTCTGTTGCCAGTGATTTACAAATTATTGGAAAGAGTTGCTCATACGAGACTAAAAAATTGGGTAAAATGCAATGGCAAACGATTCCCAAGTTTACAACAGAATGCCTACCAGGAACATCTAGGTTCTATAACTCTTTCTTTTAATCTTCAAGAAACCATAGCATATTGTATAGAATATTCTAACAAGGTATTTGCCCTGTTCCTGGACGCAAGCGCAACCTTCGATACGGTATGGCACAATGGGCTATTAGTCAAGTTGTTAGACTTCGGAGTAAGCAAGCAGTTTGTGAGAACAATTCACGCAAGCTATTCACAAATGAAAAGCTGTGTCCTTGTTAATGGCATAACATCCGAAAGCTTCCCTGTCCTGCAAGGGGTAAGACAGGGTGGAGTCCTGTCCACTTGGCTCTACCTATTGTACATAAACGAATTACTTATCAAGCTGCAGCAAAGTAATAACGGGTGTGTGATTGGGCAACTGGCATGCGGCAACCCTACCCTTGCTGATGACCTCACATTAGTGTACCCCAACATGACGTCACTCAACTCAAGTGCCTCAATAGTCAAATATTATGCCTCGCTCTGGAGGTACCAGTTTAACGACGCGAAATCTAAGCTTGTTGTCTTTGGGGACTTACAATCATCACAATATTCCATGACCTTTGGGTCGTCCAGTATAGATTCCTGTTGTAGCACGAAGCATGTAGGTATAGAACTTCATAAATCTTTCCACAGCTCAAGTGCTATCAACGCACGTTGTAGAAAAGCCAAATCATCTCTTTTCTCCGTCCTGTCGATTGAATCCGTCCCTGGAGATGTCAACCCTTTAGTTCTAGCTAGCTTAGTCAAAAAGGTTACAATCCCGGTTGCACTGTTTGGTTGCGAACTATGGCACAACACAACCCAGAAAGATATGCTATTACTTGAGCGATTCCTGAGATTAGCAGCTAAATCCATCCAAAAACTGCCCACAAGGACACGTACCGATATGGTCCTTCCTCTCTTAGGATGGCGGCCCTTTGAATCACTCGTAGACAAAAGAAAACTCTGTTTCTTACAAAAGCTATGCATAATGCCAAATGAATGCTTAACCAAGCAAATATTTGACCTACGTTTAAACTATTTCATGTTGAAAGGGGCTAAAAATCAATTAGGTTTCATTCCTGATATTTGCAGAATATTAGCCAAGTACGGCTTATTTAATTATCTAAAGGAATATATCCAAATGTTCATCTTCCCATCCAAATGGGCATGGAAATCCATTGTCGCAAGCAGTGTAAACTCCTACTATGATATACATTGGGAAGACAGAATAAATTCAGACCCTGAGTTTGATAGGTTCAAATCTGTTCATCTTGCATGTACCCCGTCCAAGTTGTACGTACTAGCAAATACCAAATCACTCATACGTCACGTCCTCAATGTCGTCAGGCTCCTTACAGCGGGTGGTATACACAGCGAAGCCATCTGTCAGGTATGCAGATCGCGTGTCACTGATATCAACAGACACATGATTTCGGAATGCATTGGTTTTCATGAAATCAGAAAATCATTCCTTGTCACAGTACTTGAAAATTTTGGGTACACAGTATTCCAGTATCTGTGCTATGATAATTCAGAACATTTTCTGCGCTGCCTGATAGACCCGGATATATTGACAGTACTAGGTTCAGAGGTTAGCAGGTCCCAGGACTATATGAACTTAACATATAAGTTCATTGGTTCTGTGCAAAGCGCTTATAAGTTATCTGCTAATTCTTAATAGTTTAACTGTACTTGTAATCAATTCCCAGGCCCTTCCTTAAAGTGATCTTGATTTTTCGTTTCGGCAAGATTTCTAACAATAAGGAATGGTTGATTATATATAGCGCATACTTATTTGATGAATCACTCAAGTGATTAAATTTAACATGACGACAAAATTCTGCTTGCATTACTTGAAGTCTTAACATATATTGATATGTATTAACATATATTGATATGTGTATATGTATGTGTACGTATAAGTATACTAGTTTTGACCAATATATAGAGGAAACGCGTGATTTTAAATATGTATCATAAAACTTTTTGTACATGAAATTTATTTATAATATTATTTGAACCTGTGAATTCTATATATATTACTATAAAATCACAATTCCTTGATACCTCTTGCATTAACTTTTGACAAGGGGATTAAATATAAATGTTACCATTATCCCTATAACTATTTTATCTACTTTTTCCAGGCGTTGTTGAATAATATTAAATGTATGTTATTGTTGTGTATTGCTACCTGATATTTGTACTTCTCCGCTTTTTCATGTTTATACTAAAGTCTTGTATTATATGTTGCATACTTTTCTGAAACTTACATAATGTTTGTTTCATGTACACTATTGTAAAATATGTTAAACGTTTTTCAATTTTGAATGCCACGTATTTTATATGTTATTGTTGCTCACTTTATTTGTTTGTTAAAAATCTCAGCAAATTGGGAAATAAAGAGTATATATATATGGATTATTAAAACGTAACAATAATTGTTATTTTGCAAAGTTATTGCGTTTAATTGATTGTAATTAGCCGTGTTCAAATTGCCTCGGCAATCTAGTGGTAGAGCGCCCGCTTCAAGCGCAGGAGGTTGTGGGTTCGATTTCCGTGCGCGTCATACCAGAGACGTAAGAATGTTTCTGGTAACTTACTCGTTGGCGCTTAGCATATTTAGAGGATAGTGCTAGGACTGGTCAGCCCATTGTCAGTATAATGTGACTGGGTGGGGTATCATGTAACTTGTCCATGGCGTGATATTCCAGTTAGGCAGCACTGCTACAAGTGTACAACGTCGTTTATATGATTGGAAAAATGTTAAAAAGGACGTTAAACATGAACACAACACAACACAACACACACACACACACACACACACACACACACACTAGTTCAGTTTAGTGTGTACTTCACTTAAAATGAATACTTAACTAAATATTATCATTATAATTATTTATTTTCCTGCATTAATGAAGATGATACACAAAACATGGCACATACAGAAACATATATATAAACATACAAATGCACGAATATTTACATATTTTCTAAAAGCCATTACAGACAATATATATCTCAATGATAATAAATCTGACCTTTTGCTTCTTTCGTTCATACATATATCAAAGAATGCCTAAAAAGTACGGTTTTACAATCTGTAACTTTATATTACTTAATAAATTTTTGACCTGCCTACTTTTTGGGCTTGATACTATGAAATGAGTATAAACATCTTGTCCATTCGTAGAAAAATATACCGCCACAGCTTAAGCCTATCGCAATTTTCAATTTCCCTGGACAAAAACTTATCTTGTGTGTAAGGAAATCAGACGCAAGTCTATTACACTTCTGACACATTTGTAGGTATTCGCGAGTATTAAACAGTCCCATGGCATTTTCAACAGAAGTACAATTAAATTATGCTAACATAGGATAGGCCTTACTTAATTTTCGTAACTCACAGTTTCCTCCAGTATTCACTGTTAACTCCGTCGAAACATCGGGGCATTTTGCAATCGAATTTTAAACCATATCAAATTTTGCTTGGCCAATTACTACCGCACGAAGAATAATTCTCTTCTGGTAACTGCTTGGGAACATACCCGATAAACTATACGCTGTCAAAAAAGTCTAAAGGGTAATATTTCTGCAATATTATATATATATGGTACAAATCCATGCATTCGTTTATCACAATTTACAAAGCCGATTAGTCTCTTGATAAATAAGTCTTTTGCTAAAAACTCAACTTGTAATCAATTTCGCAATCAATAGAATGAGAACTTATGGCCCTTAAATGCAAAATCAGTGTTTATATTTGTGGAAAAATATTGCACATATTTGATGCTAAATCTGTGTGATCGTTGAAGCTTGAGCAGTTAAGACGCAGCACTCTTTTAGTACGGGAGCCAATAAGGTCTACCATGCACCCCCACATGACTTTTTTTCATAGGTACCAAATTGTTCGGCAGGACCAACTCTTTCAAAATAAAAAATGTTCCCATGAAAAAACTCTTTTGAACTATATATGATTTCACTGTTTCCATGGCAACCATTTATTTTTGAAAAGGACAACCGTATAGATGATAATCAGTCATATCTTGGTCAATTTTGGTGATAAAACAATAAAAATGGTGTCAAAATGGAGCTAAGACAACATTGGTCTTTAAATAGCAGCATTTTTATGTTATTAACTAATTTGCATTTTCATGAATATTAATGAGAATGTTACAAAATGACAACATTTTGTTAAAAATAACATCTTCTCTAAGTTTAAAATCAATTTAAATGTTCCAAACAGTTTTGATCTGGTCTTAAAGTCTCTCGGTGTTTTTAAATATATTATTTTGTTACTTTTGTGGTATTTTTTTTTACTTAAAACTGGATATGCTCAGCTAATTTGCATAAAATGAACCAGTGTCACAAACAACGAATAAAACTCTGAGACCACTAAAACTGAATAAAATGATATAATTATTTGTTATCAATGAAATAACAATTTTCATGTGGTCTATAATGTTTGCAGACATAGAGTTAACACTTGATAGAAGGAAGAATAAAAATGTAGTTTTATAAAAAGTACTTTTTTTTAATTTTAGAAATAGTAGCATTAAAAGAACATATACAAAACCAATCCTAAGCTCGATAGGACAAATCATAGGGTCTTGAGTCAGATATCTGGATGAGGCCTTTGCTCTCCGTGACGATTCAATAAAGATATCGTGTCTGAAGTCAATAGACTTACACCTGTATGACACGGAGAACTTAGCACTTGCCTGTAGAGAACTGAGTAGTTCCGGTACAGAATCCAGGGACACTTGTTAGGTTAACTGCTCAACATTACATTACTAAATTTCTGTTGCAAAGAGGTGCTAATCAAACTAACAAAGGAAAATATGCAGGTATTTAAGTAAAACCTTTAGATTTAAAACTTTTACCAGGTTGGCAAAACTGTTCAGTGATACCAAATCAAGATATAAGAAATATGTAAAACTTTATAGATATGAAATAAAGAAGACTATTCCTTCTTCAAAAAGGTGTTTAGACTACATTTCTAAACAATATAGCTCACATAATTGTTATTTTATTGATAACAATTGATTATATCATTTTATTAAATTTAAGTGGTATTTTGTCTCCTGAGACGTTGGTTGTGCTAGTGGTTACTTTTATGCAAATTAGCTAAACATACCTATTCTAGAGTAAACAAAATACCGTCAGTGTTACAAAATACTACATTTTTGTATTTAAGAAAACACTGAGAGACTTTCAGAACAGACCAAAACTGTTTGGTACAATTAAATTGACTTAAAACTTAGAAAATATTATTTTCTAATAAAATTTTGTCATTTTGTAATATTCTCATTAATATTCATGAATATGCAAATTAGTTAATTAAAATAAAAATTCTGCTATTTTAAGGCCAATGCCTTAGCTCCATTTTGATACCATTTTCATTGTTTTATTACTAAAACTGACAAAGATATGACTAATTATCATCTATATGGTTGTCCTTTTAAAAAATAAACGGTTACCATGGAAACAGTGAAATCATATATAGTTCAAAAGAGTTTTTTCATGGGAACATTTTTTATTTTGAAAGAGTTGGTCCTGCCGAACAATTTGGTACCTATGAAAAAAAGTCTAGTGGTGGGGTGCATGGTAGACCTTATTGGCCCCCACCTACTTTCGGTATGACAATTGATTTATAAATGGAATACATCGTTGGGGGTTTAACTCATTAGAATTTAAACCACAGTTAGATATACTGAGTAGGGTATCACGTAGTTTAACACCTGCATTATACCGTTAATGTTTTCTGGATAGTAAACTGTCTGTGTAAATACCAGGGTGAACATTATCTTAGTCTTTTATCCAGAATTCTGAAGGTGTTTTCAATTATTGTTACGTAGATCCTAGTTCTATCCAGAGAGCTAACAGTCAAGCCTGCAGACTTCATGATACACTGCATTCATATATATCAGTGACGGTTTATTCAAGTTTCCAAAGAATTCATGTTAAACTGATATTCAAATTTCAAAAGCAACTGAAGAGACAGTTCTTTAACAAGGCATCAGAGGTTTCTGAGAATTTTTTAATAAGTTTTACTATGTTTTGAACTTGCGCTACAAACTTACTAGTTCTCGTAAATCAGTTAAACATATTAACATGTTTTGTGAATTATTTTATCTTGTAGGGAACCGTCTAACAGTTTTATATCTAACCGTTCAAAAATATTTCAGTTTCTATTAATAACTTTGATTAACCTCTTTCGTTACGTAATAGCATGCTACAAAGCCGCTTCTCGTAGAACGAATTCCTGGTCAAAACATAATCCTTTCATTTGCTTTTTACCACATGTATATTTGACACAAAACGGTTCTAAGACATTCGTAAATCCTTCTGTTCCAATCAAATCTTTTTTTTTCAAATGTATTTAACATGGAAGATAGTAAAGTTTACAACATGCACTAACAATGTTGCGAAATTACTTTAAAGACCTACCACAAAAATGACCTACACTTTCCTCTTGCCGAATGAAATCAAAGATAGTCATACTGATAATACAGTGCCACAAAATGACTAACTGACAATAAAAAATTCAAGACTTTTCCTGAGTCATTGAATTTTCTAGATTTACTAAATAATATACCAAGTACTTTGCAGACTTTTACATTATAGTTAACGCTAAAGTCTTGGCTTCTAAATTGTAACTGTAAACACAAATGTTAATACGAGTATTTCTTAAACTTTCGCTGCATTGAAACACACGTTTTCCATAACAGAAACAGATCACTTAATAGATATATCATAGAAATAAGACGTAAATGGCAATTACGCGATTAGCTCATTTCACATTTTGTTAACAACATGTTGCATGATAAAAAATGAATAATGAAAACATATTCATTACCAAATATGCCTGTTTTGTACATAAAATGATTGATGTTTCGCTTTAAAGATAATTAGAAGTAATTTTTTAGTTTTAAACAAACACATTTTAAATTTCTTTCCAAGATGCAAATAATATATCAACGGACTATATAGCTGACACAATAGCAACGCGATATTTAGCGCCATGTACGTTTTCAAATTTGATCAAATATTTTACTTAAAATCCCATTTAAAACGAAATGTCATATTGCACAACTGTCTATTGATTTACACATATACACTGAGTTGGTGATTCGCTGTGTCATCATTTGCACTCTAATTGAACTATTCCGCAATACGTATTGTACCAAATCCCATTTAAAACGAAATGTCATATTGCACAACTGTCTATTGATTTACACACATATACTGAGTTGGTGATTCGCTGTGTCATCATTTGCACTCTAATTGAACTATTCCGCAATACGTATTACCATTTCCAGTCCAGATGGACCGTGGAAACCTACCACTTGGCGCCATCCATCCGCGAAGAAACAGTTGTATTACATTTAAACTACTTTTTACTATAAAAGGCGTATAAGATTCGAAATGATTTATAGCAAAACCGTGCGTTAACGTTATGTATGCACTCCTGCTGTTATACGCCGTACAAAAAATATTACGCTTGACGTGTAACCGCCCATCGTGTATAAATAGTGTTAAAACACTGTATTGCTATAACCTATTTCTTAAACGAAAAAATATATTTTTGCTTTAACATTGATATTACTGAAGACATTTTAAAAACTCCAAAAAAAGATCATATTACAACTGGAGGAGTTCTTTATATAAGAACGATGTATTAAATCAATGGTGTTGTCTTACTACCTTTCCACAGACTTGACTTACAATCACAACAAAAGTCTTTAAGTGCCGTTCGCCGGCTGTAAAAATTCTCAGTGTCGTTATATTTTTCTTTTTGAGGTTATGAAGTGTATTCATTTTACTACAACCGATTTCCACTTATGACGTTTCTATGGACAAGAGGGGTGTTGCACATTTCATTGCATTTCATGAACAGTCCCACCCAATCCTAGTCTGCTACTTTGTAGTTTGGTTGCTCTATATGCTTCCAAATAATCAGTTCACAGATCTTATTATTTATCATTACATTTAAAGAAAAACCAGGAAAGTGTCTGCCATATATAGTTTTTAACTGTATCTTGCAAATATTAACATTAAAATTAATCTGTGACATTAACTTTTGACCTGGTTCATGCGTTTTGCAAATTGTCCCATCCCATGTTACCTATATGCAAATTTTGGAGTTAATATCTTTAAGAGATTATAAGTCATGCTCCGGGTACAAAAAATAAAGGACTGATTTGACATGTCAGCTCAGTTTGTTACCAAAACATTTGACCAACCGATCCGGTTCTTGCACTTTGTCTATACATTGTCATATAGCAAATTAAATATTATATGCGATGTCAATACCTGGAATGGCTGATAAAAATGCTCTTGGAATGGTTAATTAAATTGCTCCAGATATGAAATAAGACAGACAGATTAGATCTTCGTTTAACTTTGACCATTGACCTACTGTCCTATTTTATTCATTCTGTACATCTTCTTATCGCCATTATCTAAATACCAAGTTTGAAGTCAATATCTTGAAGTTATGCTCCGGACACGAAATATGACGGACATACTTTGAAGTTTAATTTGTGACTGTGTATGCTTATTGTTCGTCTTGTCCTTATGTGTTGGCTTTGGGTGTGTGTGTGTGTGTGTGTTGTTCGTTTTGTCCTGATGTGTAAGCTTTGAGTGTGTGTGTGGTGCACGCGTTTGCGTGCTGGGGGGTTCGTTTTGAGGAGGCTGCGCTTTTGGTGCGTGGCACTCCCTGTTTGATATTTTTCTTTGTTTTTTTGACCTTTGATTTACTGATCCAGTTCATGTGCTGTGCTAATTTATTCGGAGGTTTTAACTTAATATTGCCAAGATCTTTGACCTACTACCCCAGTTTATGCACTATGCATAGTTTTTCATTGTCATCTACCATTATACCAAATTAAATGTCAATGCTTTGGAAGATTGCTAAGTTATGTTCCAGATACGAAATACGACTCATGGACGCACACAAGTGCCGTCACAAAATTTGCAGATTTAGAATAGTTCATAGTTACTCAAATGTTTTGTTGCTTGTTTTATGTTTTTTAAGAAGAGAAATTGACATTTTGCCTAGCATTTATAACATGAAATAGTGCAATATAGATTTATTACACTCTATGATTGCTATCAAAAATATGAGGTCTGAATTTTAAGCTGGAATTTTTCACTGAAAATATTTTCTTGCATAAAACATTAATTTATATTTATAAAAGTCAGTATCGAAATTAGTTACAGTACTAAAAGTTCAAAAGATTTTTGCCATGAAACTTGGGATATGGAATTCAGTATGTATAAACTCATAGATCATTTCATTTTTTATCTTGTCACTTTATTAAACCGGTTTCACCCATCTCGTGTACATCCATCAAATATTAAAGATAGATTCTTTGTTAACTTTCAAAGTCGAAGAAAATTTTCATGAAACTTGGCTTATAGGTGGTAAGTTATTTCGAGAATATGTGCCAATTGGTTCTTCAGTTTAGGTTTTTAACTAAAGTTCCTATGGCAGCTAATCTGACAAATGCACCCTTCAGTTAGGTTTTTATTGCTTAGCAAATGTCTTATTTATTTGTTTCTTCCTAGATGTTTCAATTTAATAATGATTGTGTTTGTTTGTTTGTGTTCATCATGTACACATCTTACTTATAAATCCTGCACGATAATTCAAACTATAAGATGTTTTAAAGTAGCATATTTTGCATTAATCAAAATCTAACCTTGTAAGATGATCTCAGGAAAGCATCCAGAACACTGCGCATTTTCAGGAATGTAAAAATCAAATTGTATAAAGTTTGAAAGGCAAACCTGTGACAGTTAATGACTTTGAGTCCGGAAACCATTTTCTGATCTAGATCACTGTGACCTTGACCATTGACCTAGGGACGATCCTTAACAAAGATGCTTTCAATAAGCTCTAACTGTATCCTTTCTGATAACATCTAATATTTTAACGGATGGATAAACGGACGAGCGGACAATGTCATCGCATAATGTTCGATCGTAGTTTATATTCCTTAATTTAAAATTGAATACCAGTTTTTACTGAAGTTACATGAAAGGTAAAACTATACGCTTTGCATTTAAAAAGCATTCTTATCTTGCAATAACTGAAATTTAAATTTTGTAGAGAAACTTAGGTCATAGCCAACTACTACAATTATTTTGTCTCGTTGTTAGAAGGTTTTCCGGTATTCTTGTCTGACTGAAAACATTTTTCTTGCATCGAATATGACTACTACTTTTTTTTTTTATTCAGGACGGACAATGTACTTTAATTTACAATAATATATATAAGAAGATCCTTTGAAAGCACAGAAGGCAGCCAAACACATTAATAGCGAGCTCAGTTTGACTGAGTCTTTTCATGAGAGCTGGCGTGTGCTACAGTCATTTGAAGTATATATACAGGAGTAAAAGATTTTAGGTGTGTACAGCCAAGTATACATCTATCTTGCATTCTGTCAGAAGTATGGCCCATTTTCCCCCCAAAATTTTCATTCCTTGTTTTCAGGATTGTCTTTGCCAACTTCATATCAAAAGTTTAAACGATGCATACTATAGAATAAATCAATTTTGGACAAGTATATTTTAGGGAAAATAGCATTTTAAACAAAAACTGCATGTGTGTGAGTATAAAAGTTATTAAGATTTCTTTGGTTATTGTCAGAAATAAATGCTGAAGCATCTCGAAATATTAATTATTTTGTTTTTGTAATCATCAAGCAGGACAGTGTTGTAGGTGTTTTATCAGTGTTATTTATGTAACTTAACTATCCTATGCAAGACATGTAATTCAATTTAAATCCATACACGAGGTTTCCGCGTGAAGTTTTGAATTCAGAAATTTTTTAATTAAGTAATTTTAATGTTATTTTTTTATTTAGATACATTTTTTAAAACCGAACGGTAGAAATTTTCTAGTTGGCAATGATGTATGTTATTTAATGACTCGGACGTTTTGAATGAAAAAAAGTCAAAAAGAATTATTGTATTTCCCGGGAGGTAAATCATAATAATTAGTATCACCTTCGGGAAGTAGTGAAAACCTAGTGGTTGACTTCCCCAACGGGAATTTTTACAACTGAAGAAGAAAATACTATTAATACTTTTATGTTGTAAACACTTACTTAGTCAGTTTGCAAAGAAATTTAATATTAACAATATTAAAGGAGCTAGGGTATCGGCGTCTCTAATCAGTTTCATTTGATTTTAGTTTCCTAACTGGGCATGGTGTAGATTTTATATGATGTTTCATACAATAAAATACATGATAAAAAGTCTCACCTTAATGATACATTTTTACTACACGGTGCCCAGTTAAAAATCTTAGGTTTGTTAAATTAGCGAGTTGTGTTTCAAATTTGCTCTTGGGTTATAGTTAAAAAAAAAGTCTTAGATATCACCACTGTTTTCTCTATTAAATGCGTTTACACTTTGAAATTCTCTTTCAAAGTGTCAGTCGTCTTGTTTGTACTTAAATCGCAAAGCGGATGTTGACTTAAACTACTACACCTCCATCTCCCGCACACCCAAAAGAAGAAAACAGAGTAGAGGAGAAAATAGTTTTTTAAACGTAGTCACTCTGCAAAATTAAAATAATTATTTATAAATGTTACATATGAAATCAACACCAAAAGAAGTGCAATTGTTTTACACTTGTCTCTTCGCGTTATAAATTACACTCACTTGTGTTTCAGTCTTTCAAGTAAAGAAACAAGAGATATGCATCAAAAGCATTGGAAAAAATCATAAAATGCATCAAATGAATACTTCAAATTATCAAACGGAAATATTTCATTTTTTTTACAAAAACAACCTAAACCTACCAACCAACAATTACATACCAGTTATGCAAATAGGATACTTACCGCTACTTAAATAATATAAGTAGATGCAGTTACAAATATAGGAATAGACAAATGTTGACTGAGCATAATAAATACAGAAACTAGCTTGATTTGATTACCATCAAGTAATAAAGATAAGATACTATATTTCTTCTTCGACTTTTCTTTATATTTTGAAGAATGTCTTATTGGATATCTAACCTGTAGGTTCTAAAGCTCACTGAAGGATTATAATAGTCTAATGTATCTAGCTGGAGTGCGGACAGCCAGAAGCCTTACCCAAGCACCCGCAATAACAGAAATAATGCCAGGAAACTGAGAATCAGAATCCACTGGGAACGTTGACCAAAAATACGCTAGTTTAACTTAGATTTCAAAAAATAAATGAAAATTAATTTCCACTTTTCGGTGTAGGTACTTTTTTCCAGCGGCGAGTTAACTAAAAACGTAGAAAATTCTTACGGAAAAGTGCTTTACTATTCCTTTCATAACAGTTTACGTAAATTATAGGATCCACGGCCATAAATATTATAGACTATGCTTTGTTGAACTTTCATTATTATGATATATTCTTCGCACTGTATCGTACTAAGTGTTCGAATGAAGTGAGCCAAATTCAAAACTGTCACACAGGACTAGACGTTTGATTTTTCGAAGTTTGAGTTAGAATTCTGTCTTATTAAATACTTTTACTTGAGGCACCCTAAAATGACAGTTTTATTTTGTGTTTTATAATTGTTTAACAGTAGTCTGGCGTTTCTTTTTCCAAAATTAATGGGATAATGAATTCTCCCTTGTTCTTCTTTCCTCTTCAAATTCCTCCCCCACCCCAACCCCCACCATTTTACCAACTTCCTCCCCCTCAATCTATATTTCACATAAATTAATATGTACTTGTAAGATGTTTGAAGCAACACGTCTGTTATATGTTTCCATTACAGCTTTTTTTTGTTGTGGGCCTACTTTACAAATGCGTTGCTCTGAGGATGTGTTTTAGGTGCTCTGTGCTTCCGAGAAATATACCCTTACCTATTATCTTTAATACATGTTTAATACACACACACACACACATATATATTGATATTATATCACTTATTCCGGAAGATATAAAGGCGTTTCTTTAAAGGTAAACTGTTTAGGAATTCTACATTTTATGAAGCATTTTTTTTTTAAAAAACTGCAAATCAAAGTATTCATCTTGCATAATTTGTCCTTGCACTTGTAGAAGTACACCGGCGCGCATACTTTGGTGCCGTACGTACGCGTTTGAAATCGCAACAGCTCTTATATGTGCACATTCATTTCATAGACAGACAACTTGAAAATAGTGAAGAGAGGGTTACTGAACAGACGGCTTGACAGATAGACTATGCGGCAACTGAAAATGTTTGGAGATCACAGAAATGTATTTGACAACTGTTATTGTCGTCATGCATCTCAACAATTAACAAAAATGCAATATCTGAGTTAAAACTTTATGTGTGGATTGTCTGGGTCTCTTTGTCTATTGTAATGTATACGGAATTATTTGTATTCGATTACAGTTGAATGTAATTAGACAATTTAAGATAATTTTAACTCAGAATACATTGAACATATACCCGTTTCAAAATATTATTACAAATATCAGTGAAAGCTTCCGATGTTTTGCCTACAAATAATATATATCTTTCACATATTGTAATTTTGGGCAGTTACGTACGTACAGAAAGAAATTTGGATCTGATCAGACACCTATTGTATTAAATCAATGTAGCGCAATCATTGTCAAACGTCGTAAAACTGTTCTCTACTAGTTACAATTCAGCAACGAGCGCGTACATGTCACCGGTCATTGATCACATTGATCATGTGACTGATAAGCCAGTTTTTGATAAAAAGCGTTCGCTAAAATAAATGATCATACAGGAATCAGGCATACAGTTAAACAGTCAAATCATGGTAAGATATTTCTGTCATTTATTATGTACTGGTATTACATTTATCTTTGCAAAAGTTTCATTGGGTTTCTAGGTGAATAGAGTAGAGCAAACTAAAACATTTTTAACAATTAAGATATGTGTTCACGAAATCGAGATGATGTGTAAAAATGATATTTGATAAAGATTCGTAACGAAAATGATATGTATGTGTAAATCTATGTAAGTCCGTCAAATTGTAGGTTACGTATTTCTTATGGATGATTTGAGTTATTGTTAAATCTAACTTCAAGTGATATATTTTCAAACATTTGTATAATCGTTGTTAGATAAAACAATTTCTTGTAGTACAGTATGCAAATCATAAATAAATCAATGTACCTATATACGTATGAAGTAATAGTTATAGTAATTTTTTAAAGGTTAAGATGCATGCAAAATTCTTATTCTAACATGACTCGGTTTGATTTCCAGTTGAACAAAGACGGAAATGAAGCTCTGTATATTCTGCGATAAACAATGGTCGACGCGCGGACCGGTAAGAGAACATTACGACGTCAAATTGCCACAGGACGTCCGATAAATTACTCCCCGGGTAAATGAAGTCTAGCAGAATATTAAGTAAATGAGCATGTCAGAATGAAAACAATTAAAGCATTCTTGTGATTTATTGTGTATTTTACCACGGTTCATCGTTCAGATGCTTCAGTAGTTAACCACTCGGGCTAACTCCCTCGTGGTTCGGTTCCTACGCATCTGAACTCTGAACTGTGGTAAATTACACAATAAACCACTCGAAGGCCTTGATTATTTGTTAAATATCTTTAGTATTGATTAAAGCAATGCTTCACTTTCTAATTAAATCATGACATAGGAGCAAGCAATTGTATATGATACAAGTACTTGCTAAACATCTTATCATACCGGAAACATGTAAATATTGACTAAATTGAGACGTGACGTGACAGATAAGATATTTTAGCGTATCTAAACCAAAAGTGAAAATACCGACAGTTTACACAGGTATACTTATTTCATGGCTTTTTAAAAGAATGGCATTAAAACTATGGTCATGAAAATCCCATTTAATAGTAAGAAGTAATGGCAGAATTTTAATGGTGACCTGTTAAATCTCTGTTAAAACGTTTGAAAAAATTAAGGCCAATTTCATGACCCTTTTAATGGCATGTGCATCCAGTAGTGATGTTATATGAAACAAAATGAACAATAACAATATACATTTAAACTCTTAAAGAGGCAAAACACTAACCCTACTGCCTGAAGTACCTTTCAACAATAATTTCTTACCGATAGTATCATACTCAAAGAATTATATAACATTCAAAACAACATAAAAACACTGTATAGTTATTTTTGTTTGTAATTAAAGTAAGATGATTTCCTGTGTTCTGCTTATTTCATGTAACTTTTCTAACTTTTGTGTGATATTTGTGTGTTCTATAAAAATAAGCAACTGTTTGGTTCTTAACTGAGAAAGAATTTTTTACCATATGAAAATATTTCGGTGTACTGACCTCCCAAGTATACTTACTGTGTAAAATGCATGTTGATGGGTGGTTAAAGCTGAAATTGGCAACAAGTCGGTAAAGAGTATTATCCAGGTATTTTAATAGTTTGACGAACATTATAGTCAGCTCCCATCCACGAAATAGTAAAATATATTCTTTACCAAATATGCCTAGTTTTGAATTGTATTAAAATTATAATGTTTTCGCTTAAAACATATTCAGAAGTAATTTTTAGTTTTATACAAACACAATTTAAATTTCTTTCCGAGATGCAAATAATATAAGAACGGATTAGAGCATACTGGCTATACACAATAGCAACATACTGACAAGTGTAGCATATATACTGGATATTATTCCCGATTAATGCCATGTGATTATGGATAAATGCTTTTGCTCATTTAAGGACTGGTACAGCTATCGCCAAGAAAACTAAACATCTTTCTATATAGACCGTTTATAGCCATATACGAAATAATTTGGCCATTAGTTAAATTCGTCTATCAATACTTAGAAAACAATAAAGAATAAATAGCATGTGACAATTTCAATATGTGCTTTCTTTATTAAATGCAGTTGTTAAATGTACATAGAAACAAAATTTACCAAATAAACAATTGGTTTCAAATATTGCATGTGTTCTTGTTTTCATTTAAAATAAATGGTCTTTAAGGCAGCCATGTATCTCGTTCGAGTCTTCTAAATCAACGTACAGTGAATCCGTACAATTACACGGGGGAGGAACTGTTACACGAGACTCGGTTGTGGAGGATATCATGTTACAGATTTAGGATGCTTCTGTTACAGTATTCCAGGATAACGTTACAGCATTCGGAGGATAATAATAGCTGTCGGTATTTTTTTTGCCAAAGATGTGGTAAAGATTGATCTCTTTTTCCAAAAATAAAAATTGTTTTCCTAGATCAGTGATATGCACATCTGTTGAGACATAGCTTAACCTGCGAAACACGGTATATTGATGTCAATCAAGCGTTTTATAACAAAATTTGAAATTTTGATAGTAAAATATCTAAAACAAATTGATTAAAAGATATTCAAACCGTATTTCATGCAAATTTGCATTGATTAAAACCCTCTTGAGGCATGGACTTATAATACGAGATAGAAAAATTACTGTTGGTCTAATATTTCGTGGTTTTATAGAATGTTGCAGTTTAGCAGGATATGTTACAGTTGTGGGGTGCTGCTTCTGAATGTGTTACAGATTTAGGATGATACCTTTTCCTTCTTCAGGATTCTGTTGTTAGATGTAAATACTGCTAAACAACATTTATTTTGTCATTTGAGGCAGTCAGACATGTACTAGAGTGGCGTTGCTGTAACAACGTTTAAAAACACACCCTTTTCCAAGCAAACTGACCTATCGTTTGAACAATCTCTAAATACATCCGTTGTTAAATGTTTTTCATAACCTCTAAATAAATCACCAAAGATATCGCGGAGCGAAATAGAAAAATGTTTTAAGTGTTTCTTTATTTATATTCACATAGATTAATTACTTTCGTTCAAATCTAAAAAGAGAGTGAGTTACTATGTTCATAAGGTAACTCCTTATTTTTGAACAACCCGAATTTAAATGTGCTCGTGCTCGCGTTTACGCAATGCCTACAGGAACCGCCTCGGTAGCCTAGTGGTAGAGCGTCCGCTTCGAGTACGGGAGGTCGTGGGTTCGATCCCCGGCCGCGTCATACCAAAGACGTAAAAAATGGTACTAGTAGCTTCCTCGCTTGGCGCTCAGCATTAAGAGGATAGTGCTAGGGCTGGTCAGCCCGGTGTCAGTATAATGTGACCGGGTGGGGTATCATGCCACGTGTCTACGGCGTGATATTCCAGTGAGGCATTGGGCATTGCGCTCACTGCTACAAATAGACACCGTCGTTTATATGACTGAAAAATTGTTGACAAAAGACGTTAAACCCGAACTCACACATACACGCAATGCCTACAGTACTGAGACATGCCTTCTAATGGCGCACAGCCCTGAAAAGCCCTTGACACTGTCATACACACAAAAACAAAAACGCATATATTTTTAGAAGAAAATCCTGAAACATTATACATTTTAACTATGAATTGCGTATAAAACCCTCTGTTAAATGATATAGGCTCCTAACTGTGACCAAACAGATTCAATGCTTCAGATTAGCCTATTTGATTGTGCATGCTTGCCAGATCTTCATTGCGCAGATGCAGATGTGCGAGTTGTCGTGAGAAAAGCCAATTAATTTCTTAAGTTCTCCATTACCGATTCCGAGAGGATATTTTCTTTTAAGCTTATTAGTAATTGAAATCGCTGATTAAGACACGCATTACCAAGCTCCTCTGAAGCTAGGACACATCGTTTGCTAGCTTAATACATGTAGCATAAACAGGTACTATTTATGAAAGAATAGCTTATTAAAATGCAAACGACGATTCAATGCGAATTGTTGATTATGATATCATATACATTGGATATAGAACACTAGCTTTCCATTGAAAATGTTTATACATGATATCATTTTAATATATACAGCTGTTGAATCAGATTTAGAATTTCGAAATTAGAAAAAAAATGCACTTGGTATAATATGTTTGTTACATCTTACAAAAATTCCCGCATAATTCATGATATCTAAATTTTATTTGCTATCCTGGTATTGTATATTGTCAAAATGTATTCCAAAAAGTATCATCCTAAATCTGTAACACATCCAGAAGAAGCACCCCACAACTGTAACATTCTATAAAACCACGAAAAATTAGACCCACATTGATGTTTCTACCTCGTATTATAACTGCATGCCTAAACAGGGTCTTTGTCGATGCAAATGAGCATAAAATATGGTTGAAACATATTTTGATCAACTTCTTTTAGATTATTTTCTATCAAAATTTCGGATTTTGTCATTAAACGCTTGATAGAGATCAATATACTGTGTTTCATGTGTTAAACCGTGTCTCAACAGACGTACATACCATTGATCTAGAAAAACAACTTTTACTTTTGCAAAAAAGAGATAAATCTTTACTATTTCTTTGGCAAACAAAACATCGACAGCGATTATTATCCTCCGAATGCTGTAACGTTATCCAGGAATACTGTAACAGTAGCATCCTAAATCTGTAACATGATATCCTCCACACCCGAGTCTCGTGTAACAGTTCCTCCCCCGTGAATTAGGCAATATACCATACACTATATAGCGGATATTAATTTATTACATAATGTAAGATCGACAAACTGGTATATATTTTCACCTAGTGAAAATTAAACTGGAAATGTAAAATTCTTTGTTTTTTTCATAGGTTTCCAACACACAAAACATTTATTTGTTTATGTGTGGAAAAGATATGTCTTCTTGTGACACAGTACGTATGATATTGTACATAATTCGCGAAATGTTTGTTGTCTTCTTCCGTCTAAAACACCGCAACAGCAGTCTTTAATTGCCGTTTGACGACTGTAAGCAGTCTTCACGTACAGGGACTTAGTGTTGTTATATTTTCCTCTTTGGGGTCATGGAGTACATTTCATTATCTATTATGAACCCGCTATTTTGTAGCTTGGTTGCGTTGTATGCCTCTAAAAGATCTCTTCACAAATTTTATTATATATTATTACATTTAAAGAAAAACAGGGAATGGCTCGAAAATGTATAGTTTTTAACTGCATCTTGCAACATAAAGCGATTCCACGGAAAAATTCTTATACTGATTAGATTGATCGAACAATAAGTATTAGGATTTGTGCATTATTTATGACTAACATTTCCTTGACTGCTCCCAAAATAATGTTTACACTGTTCTTGTTTTGTTTTGTCCGCATTGTCTGCAGGTTTACATTTGTATTTTGTGCATAATTGTATCAATGACATACATACATAACCTGTAGCGTCTATATCAAAGATATCCATAGTACTTGAAAGTTTTCCTTTATTCGTCATTTTTTCGCAGTTCTTACATATATTGTTAATACTATGTTTTATTAACAAAATGAAAAAGGGATAAAGTCTAGTGAAATAAGTTTCCATGATAAGAATTGAGTTAATCATTTTGAGATAATTATATTACCAAAGGTTTTGTCGCATCTGAATAATAGATATGCTGCATCTCAAATGATGACGTTAACATTCAACGGAAAAAGGAAATAAAAGAGAGCAGTACAACGCTTTAGATCAGTCAGGCAGGAAGTAAATTTCTAAGTAAATTGTGTGGAGAAAGTGCGGCAGCGAGTTCGGATTGGGCAATTAGGAGTATGCGATGGTAGTGACGGAAAACTAAGGCACAAGAAAGTTATTGTTTTGGTGGCGGGGGAGGGGCGTAAAGGGTGGGGGAAGTAGGGTTATAATGGGTTTGGGTAGTAATATAGACTGTTCATTGTGTGCATTGAGTCATCACCACCTGAATATATTCCATAGTTCAAGAAAAGACCTTGATTAGTTTTTAAACGTGCTAAGAACTCAAAATATGACAGATATATTTGACCAATGAGATCGAATTGTGACCTTATGTTTGACCTACCGACCCGGTTCTTGCACTATGTACATTTTCCCATCACCATGTACATATATGCCAAATTTTAAGTCATACCTTGAAAGTTTTTAACTATGCTCCGGACACAAAATATTACAGACAGATACTACCTTTAGTAGCTGTTATACTTTACCTGGAAACCATTTTCAGTATCCAGATCACTGCGACCTTAATCTTTGACCTAAAAACCTCTAAAACAATAGGGATCGACCTTAAGTGGTGCTTAGTCACCCGGTAAAGATTGAAAGCTGTATCTTTATACTTTATGCCTTACAGTTCGGTAAGAGTACATGTTGATGGTTGGAAGGACGGACGGGCAGACAATGCCACTGCATAACATTTGGTTAATTTTTTCAAACCGAGGTGCAACCAATACAGAAAATACAGATAATATGCCCATGTACATTTGATGTTGATAATGTATACCAAGTTTCATCGTAAATGGATGAAATTTTTAAAGAGCTGAATACGCGAATCAAAGATTATATACCTCAGCAACATTTCAGAGTAAGTGCCTGGCTTGAACTCACTTTTATGTATGTGAATAAATCAAACCACCCACAAAAACTTACACACTATGAACAATGTGTCAAATGGATATTCTTTCAAAGTGGAAAGTTTCATACTAAAGTGATTTTTACACACACTTGTTTGTATTTGTCTGAAATATGATTGGTTAATGATCGAACAATTATGAAATTTATCAACTTACTAAAATAAATTAATCCAGTATTTCTGCAAGTTTCTTCTTTGATGATAACAGATGAAAAAATCTTATATGCTTTTCTCTGTTAAAACTCTCTTACGCTAGAATGACGTCACGTTAACGTGCGGTGACGTCAATGTTTTTGTTGCGACCAAGAAAGAGCGCTACTATATTTTATCTACTGTTTTAGATTAAAGGCATATTAGAATCGAAATAATACATAGCAAAACCGTGTTTTAACACTACTTATACACTTGGGCGGTAATACGTCGTACAAATAATTTCACTCGGACTGCGCCCCCGTGAACTTATTGAGCCCGACGTATAACCGCCCATCGTGCATAAATAGTGTTTAAACACTCTTTTGCTATCAATTATTTCTTAAATGATTGACAAGTTATTTCTATTGCCCGTCTGTGGATTAATGTAAAGGAGCTATATGAATACCGTAACCGTAAAACTGCATGTAAAAACATTATTGAGCAGAAATGACTGTCTTCAATAACGTTAACTTGTCATGAAATTATTGCTTCAAATTAGCGTGCATGATACCGCTGCTGCTGAAGTTGTTGTTGTTATTGGTGTGTATAAGTTTAAAGACACTAAATAGTGAAATTGCCCGAATAGAAATGTTGGCGGATTCAAATAAAGATCCAGTTTTTGATCTGTAGCTCATTTTCCTAAAATTTAATGCCAGTGTTTGCTAAACTCACATGGTCAACGGTATGTATTTTAGAAGCTTTTTATATCATAAAATAATTATACCTTCCCTCCCACAACACACACACACAAACTTAGTTTGGGGGTATAAAGGAGTGAGCTTGTCGTTCGGCCGGTCGGTCGGTAAGTCTGTCGGTCTGTCGGTCCGTTGGTTTTTATGGGTTTCGGGCAATAACTCATGAAAGGCTTGACACATTTAAATAAATTTTGGTACACAGATGTAACATTATAAAATACAGGTCACGTACGATTTGCCTATAAACCATTATTTTTTGACGCAGTTATGGCCCTTTCAAACTTAAAATTTGCCAAACTTATGGTTTCTGGACAATAACTCATAAGGATTGACAAATTTAAATAGGTTTTATAAACTCAATAAAAGAACGAATAGACACCTTGGGTAGAGTATATTATTTTGTTAGGTTTAACGTAACACCGACACAATTATAGGTCATATGGCGACTTTTCAGCTTTGATGGTGGAGGGAGACCCCAGGTGCCCCTTCGTACATTTTTTCGTCACGAGCGGGTACCTGGGTGGTACCACCGACCTTCCGTAAGCCAGCTGGATGGCTTCCTCATATGAAGAATTCAACGTCCCGAGTAAGGCTTGAACCCACATAGATGAGGGGCAAGTGATTCGAAGTCAGTGATCTTAACCACTCGGCCACGGAAGCTACCTTGTGCAGAGGCATGTACAACTGTTGCTTGTACATTTGTATAACGTCAACGTCAGAATGCGCCAGAACCACAAGTATGCTATTAAAATAAAGCATTTACAAAATTAACTGAATACTAACTGAAATCATTTTCTAAATATAACACTAGGCTTTTCACAAACACTCGTTTCAGTTTTTTAACCTTAAAGTTAAACAACGTAGATTGCACCTTCTTATGTCGATTTCTTTCTTATGGTTGCCAAACTTGTTGTACAAGGCCCTATTTGGGAGATATTATTTGTCACTGCTGTGACAGTTCTTGCTGAAATCTAAATTTGGTACGGACACTTAGGTCATTACCCACTACTACAACTTCTTTTGTCTCGTTTTGTGTAGATTTTCGGTGTGTTTGTTTGACTGAAAGCATTTTTCTGGCTGCTTTTTCATCTTGGGTCATTTTGTACTGTACTCTGTCATTCACGAGTAACAAGTGGATGACTGGCGGGACGTTTTACAAATTCAATGTAATGATAATGCAAGCTGTCCTGTTCTTGACATATTGCAGTCTGATCAATATGGTATTAGAAGTATCATTTAACAGCGTTTTACAGTATGTCCATGCAAGTACTACGGTATTTATTGGCGTCACTGGTATGGTACCGTCTTAGATATATATTCCAGGTAGGTGTTCATAATAAGCCCTGGGCGTAGACTTTACATGATGTTTCATACAATAAAATACAAAACAATAAGTCTCGCCTTTAATGATACATACATAGCATACCACATAATGCAAATCATGAAATGAAGGCCTTTCTTAAAGAAATATCAGTGACTGTTCAGAAGGACGAGGTTAGAATTATTTACTTAAAAGCAGTGTATGAATAGACTATAAAATTCAACAAAGGAACATAAGGGAATGTAGTCTAACACATATGATAAAGACAAAATAAATCATAGTAACCTCCCTTGTATGTCAGCGCAAGTATTCATACAATGCGTCAGTATTCATAAAATAAGTCACCTGAAAAAGAAAATGTACGTTAAAAGTTGAATTATAAATTCATTACTGCGATGTCTGGACAATACAGAGTTGTCTGAAAAAAGTTAAAAGCCGGCTTGTACGTAATTGGATTGTGTGGTCTTATATTTCCAGGTCCTTTGGGATCATGAAGTCCGTTTAATACTTATTGATAGAATACCGCTTAAAGCCATAACCTCTCTTAGATCATTTAATGGTACTTGAAAATTCATTATCAACATATTCAGACCGCTGAAAACATGCTCTTTGCTCTATGTCATATTTTATCCTGCCACTTCTCTTTTATTTCGCTAAAGTAGGGTTATTGTGTAAATTTTGTCTTTACACGCCATCCTGCTGCTGACGTACTGCTTTTTCAGTTCATGTACAGGGCATGTTCTAATCTCTGGCCTGGCCTGGCCCGATGAGCTCTATTTTGTACTGGGCCGGGCCAGGCCAGGCCAGGCCAGGCCAGATTTTATTATACATAGACAAATGAATGGCATAAAATCTAAATACACAATTACAATAGCAGGCAGTATTAACCTGCATTGTTTACTTGCTGCATGTCAACCAGTCCTCTGGAGAATCATTAATTAGTCGTCATTCATCTTATTTGAAATACAGATTTGCACTGAAGAAAAAGGTGTAACTAAATGATAACTACCCATTTTTTCTGTAATTAAATTATTTAAAGTCAACTTTAATGGCAGCCTGGAAAACCTGGGATGGGCTCGTGGGATGGGCTCATGGGATGGGCTGAAGGTCATGGGATCGTGGGCCCAAGGTCAGAGAAATATATAGTGAGAAACATGAATTAAAAGTTCAACTGGGCAATTAAGAGGTCAGCTAAGGGTAACAGGGACACAGCCTGTAATTACAATTCTCAGAATGGACCTCACACTGTATTGGCTGCCAAGAAGGGAAACAAAGTAAGAAAATGCCAACATTTTGTCTTCTAACTTGTTTGAATGTACTTCTACGATTCCAATATAAATGATGAAAAAATTATGGACTGTATTTTTTATCATAAGTAAAGCAAAAAAGCAATTACTTTGAACAAAATATAATCATTTATTGTCCACTTGGTGTTAATGTAAACATCTTTTTTTGTGATAAGTAGAACTAAAAAGTAATTATTTGGAACAAAATATGGTCATTTATTGTCCGCTTTTTGTTAATGTAAACATCAAAATCGATTACCAATAAACTGAAAATTGCCATATGTTTGAGAATCCCTCTTTTCATATGTTATAATATGTCTAATATATTAAATTCATTTCTGTCATCTTTTTATTCTGAAATTTGTCAATTATTATTTTCTTTTTATTTTCAGTAACTTTTTTTCAGAATTGATTGATCATAAGTTCCATTTCATATTTTCTCTCAAAATTAATTTTCATCAAACAAATTAATGTTGTAGGTTCATTCTCTGACTTGGGTTAGAGGTCAACTGTTGAATTCATCATTTTCTCCCTGTGACATATATACATGTAATTCTACCCTTTATCTTCATAATTCTTCATTATACCAAATTGTTTTGTTTTGATATTCAAATACATTTTTTCCACTATATAAGTCTACTTTTATTTCATAAAGGTAACACTTATAAATACACATGCAGGAAGTATATATATTTTAATTTTCATAATATTACTTTAAAATTATTACTGTTCTACGTGTTTCTTTTTTTCATAATATTACTTTAAAATTATTACTGTTTTATTAAGTGTACTACTGACTGGATCAAGTGAAATAACAATAATAATGATAACAATTAATAATAAGAAAATGTAGTTACTGTTATTAGCCTATAGAATAAGACATAAACCCATTTTGTTACTCTCGACCAGATCTTATTGACAGTATGGCATGAATTCCCTGGAGTATCATTTATTTTATAGAGAACTGTTCACCTTAAGAAACCTACGAGAATCTGAGAAAATTTTAGGGGCAGATAAGTTCAGCCCATGTCCTTGAGCCCATCCCATCCCATCCCACCAGCCCATCCCATGAGCCCATCCCAGGTTTTCCAGGATCCCAACTTTAACACTTGGTTTTAAAAACTAATGGCTAATTTCATTGATAAGTTTACCTGCTGCAATATAATTGAATATTTACATGCACTGAGAACACATCTCTATGGGAATTGTAATTACAGGTTGTGTCCCTACTATCCTTAGCTGACCTTTTAACTGTTCTGTTGAACTTTTAATGTGTTTGGTTTAATTAAGCTGATGTTCAATCTATGGAAAAGTAATGAAAATAATATTCATTAATTGTGGGACCTCTAACTCATTGTCAGGGTGTTGGCATTTTAGATTATTGATATTTTTCTTGCACAAAAAAATAATGGTGCATTGTGTTTATGTTATTTCTAAGTGATATATTTCATGCTAAAAGATGCTCTTGAGCCTGTTTCACAAGACTTTGTATGATTTTTTTCCACATACTTAGATCAATATAAAAACAATCTTACAAAAATATTCAGTATGTGTATAACCTAAACTACAAAATTTATATATCGCTTCCCCGCACCATACTATCCCAGGTTCTAGAACGGAGGTAGCATTATTTTAGAAATTGAAAGTTGTTGTCCGTTAGTATTGACAGGTGCCACTCTTTATTTTACATCATTTTTGTAACCGAAATTGACCAAAATAACATGCATAGTTTACCAATGGCACAGTGGCGTAGTGATAAGTTCTCCGACTTTCACACATGTTACCGTGGGTTCGATTTCAATTCAGATTGTTTTCATTAAATCAATATAATGTCATTTTATTGATACTGGTTTTATTCTTACAACATTTTATGGTAATAACTTGTATGTAGAATAATGTCAAATACTTGTGTATTTCTTTCAATAAATGAACAATAAATCACGATAAGTGGTAATTTTCCTGCATTCTAAGTTTACAGAGGAAATTAAAAAAAAAATGATAATGAAAATGATCAAACAGGTGTTTCGAACTTACAGTCCCGAGATTGGTAGCTGAACGTTTATCAGCACAACTTTATCTGCATGTACGACCTGGCAGTAAAGAAATGTTTATATTTCATTTGATTTTCAATATTTATATTTTTATTTATGTTTGGGCACAATTTTTTTTACAGAAGTATACAAAATATATTCTTGAGTGCTAGTTCAATAATTTCGGACAGTACTAAATAATCCTCAATAGACAAAATAATAAAATTAGTTAGGTTATTCAATTTGGGGAAAACCAAACCACCAGTCAAGGGTCAATTGAGGTGGAGATCCCCTGATAATAGTCATAACAATTAATCAGGCATCACCTTTAGATTAGACATAATAGTTTTGTTAGCTACAGGCTTATTCCCAGGTGTATAATTTTACAGAGTGGGAGTTCAAAATGTATATATACAATGTCTGAAATATCCAAACTTATTCCAAAAGTCAGATTTTAAAGTTGCTATAGAAATCACTTTCACGAAATTGAAATCTATGGCCTGGCCTGGCCTTGCCTGGCCCGGCTCAGTCGCAAATTGGGCTCATCGGGCCAGGCCAGGCCAGAGATTAGAACATGCCCATGTACAGCAGGCATTGTAAACTGGGTCAAGATTTCAGAAGATTTGATGATCGTTCATACAGTACATCATGCATCCACTGCGACTGTCAATGTAAAATGGAAAAATGTATCGGATTCTGTTATTTTCCAACTAAGTAATGTACGTTACGAAGATAGTTTAAAGCCTAAGTCAAAGTTGGCGTTTCGCAGCGTAAATCTTCGTCTGGTTAGAAATTGAGGTTTTCAGCCTGTTTTCAGCAGGCATTTGTCACAATTATTGGATCTTAGCCATTCATTGTAGGACTCGCATTGAATTCTTATTTCCTTCTTGAAACGGAGCACTTTAAGGTAGAGACTGTGAGCAATTGATTTATTATTAAGTGTTGTTTTCGGCTGTATTTTGTCCAAGCCGAAACATCATTACTTGTTTTCTACATGAATGCCTTAATAGCACCTTTGATTTAATTTACACAGAAGTCGAGCTGTAAGGTAAAGCATTGTTTCAGCAATCGTGTTGAATGGCGGATGAATTTACAGATCAAATCTGCAAAATGTGAATGGATTATTTTTGTATCGAAAATCATTTTTCATAAAATATTTTGCTCTTAACGAGTTTTTCTTGGTTGCAGTATATTTAATATAATATTAGGTTAATATCTTTCTGAACTGAAGTTTATCAAACTTGTCTCCAAAAAGTTTATCCCGTTCAGTAGAACTTCGGGTTGACAAACCTTTCTCTTACTTGCTGGATAAATGTTTCAGAAAGAATGTAACCTAATATTCTCAATGTTCATGTTGGCCCCTTTTAAAGCAGCGACACCATCTCTGCACTACATATAAACACAACGACGACCTCTTGGCAAAAACGTTAAAATATACATGTTTTTTTTTACTGTACTGTTATCTAAATACACTAAAGGACTTGACTTTTAAAACGCCTCATTCATATATGGCTATCATTTAATTCTTGCAACATTATTCAAGTATTTTTATATTCACTTTATATGTTATTCATTAGATTTCATCAGACATGTTGTTTTTAGTGAGAACTGAATCGTTGCTGTTATCGCCTGTGCACATGCAGCTCGTGCTGTAATTCACGTTATACGAGCAAAATTCACAGCGCGAATTTATCAAAACTTAATATGATATTACATGTTGAAGTCAATAACAAATTCCTGAATAACGACTTATATCAAATTAAAGATCGAAAGAGAAAATTTCACACACAAATTTGTTTCAAGATTCGGTATGGGAAAGTCACCGAAAATATACTAAACAGACTGAGGCTCTAGGGTTCCGCGTTGGACACCTGCACAAAAGCGTTTACATCAACGTCACCTACATTTGCATCTTGCAACCTAAAATACAATTCTTACTTTTTCATTAGACAAACTGGTTAATTCGGCGATGACAACCAAATTTCTATCTATCAGAATAAGTCTAAATATGAGCTTTGGTTAGAACAGACAATTGCCATCTTCATAGCATTATTTTGAATAGATATTTAATAAATATATACATAACGATATTATTCTTGGATCAAATTTTCAAAATGAATAGACTTGGCGTTTTTAGGTCCTTCGGTGTATACCATAAATTCTGGAAAACATGCTCAATACCCACTTCAGTAAATTTCCTCCTAATTATGAAAGTCAATTTTTACATATTTGATATACAAATAGACCATTCAAAGTCCATTTGTTTAATTTAGTAACACCCATTTTCTTCAATCTATACTTTTTGTTCACAACCGTTGCTTTCAGTTTAATTTGAGATCTAATCCACTCCATGTCTCTTTTAAACAAAATATTAGTTGTGTATCTACCTAGCAACCTACTTTCATAATGAAGCGTTCCTCTCTATTCTGCACTGTTAAAGTACATGAAAATGTTATTTGCCCAAATGGCTTCTCCATAACTGATTATGGTCCGTATAGTAATATTAGTTTATACAAAATAGGAGTTTTGTCTGATAGCAATTAGGAATAAAAATAAACGATAAATTCGCGATAACCGTGCATTTACATATTCTCATATAATTCACCTTAACATTTTATCTGCACCTGTTATTATTTTCTCTTTAAAACTGTCGTGTAGTATTTTCATAATGATATTGTCTACATCAGTCAGTTTGCTTGTTAAAAGCAAGAATCTACTTCGAAAGGTATGGTCCCAAGTGGAAAAATAGTTCCGGTATACCTCCAAGTATACTTTGCAATCTGGACAAAGAATTTGAATTTATCCTTTTTAACGGACTATGGATTTATATATGTAGTCACATTTAATAAAAATAAAGCATCATATATGACGGAAAACAAAAAGACATAGCATAAACACGCTAACAATGCTGGTGAAAAATTTATCAAACTGTTTTTAAGCTCATTAAAAAGGTATGTACTTTTTGATGATTTCGTTTTTACAGTGTGTATCTATGGACCAGTGCGTTGGTTCTCCCTTAACCATTAAGAACAATCATAATAAGGAAATACAGACGTTGTGCAAAATAAACAAAATGTAACTGTGTTCCCAAAACTGCAGCATTAACTACACGGTGCTCAGTTAAAAATCTGCATATTGTAAAATTAGCAAGTTGTCCTTCAAATTCGTTCTTGGGTTGTGGCTGAAATAAAGTCTTAGATATCACCACCATTTACTCTACTAAATGCGTACAGGAGTTGATTTTGACATGCTCTTTGAAAGTGTCAGTTTTACCTAATTTGCAAAAAGCAATGTTGACTTAAACTACATCACCTCCATCTCCCGCATACAGAAAAAAGAGAAACAGATTAGAGGCGCATATCGTTTCTTTATCAATATACGTTCTCACTCAATAATTTATAAATGTCACTGGATACACATATGAAATCAAACCCAAAAGAAGTGCGATTATTTCACTCTTGTGTCTTTGCATTGTAAATCATACGTACTTGTAACTGAGACTTTCAAGCAAAGAATCAATAGAAATACATCAAAAGCATGGATAAATCATAAAATGCATCAAATGGATATTTCAAATTATCAAAGGGAAATGTTTTAATCTTCTTTCTTTTTACAAAGACGGGCAAAAAAAACCATCAACCAACAACTTCATACTGGTAATGCAAACAGCTTAAATATCGCTACTTGAATAATATACGTAGATGCAGTAACAAATATGTGAATCGACAAATGCTGACTGAGCACGACAAATATATAAGCTAGCTTGTCAAGTTAATACTTTATTTCTCTTTGGATTTTTCTTTATATTTTGAAGGATGCCTCGTTCAGATCACTAACTTCAAATTACTTGCCCTTTATCCCTGTCGATTCGAAATCTCACTGAAGGATTATAAGTATTTAATATGAGGAATATATCCAACATTTTGTGTATCATTTATTTATCTTTTATCTCTTTCCGTGATCAAGGAAGTATTTTTTGTTTGTTTCGTCATGCTACTAATAAAGACACTATAAAGAGCAGAACAAACTTAAGATAATAAAGCCAAAAATATGTTGAGACTATAAAAGTCATAACAAACTGGGTTTTCAGTTGGTTGACTGTGAAGTATTATCTGACGTTTCAATACAATTCATGTAGTTTTACTTAGCTACAGCTTCGCAAAACTTAACCAAATTTTCTTACTTGAAAAAGGGCCCGCATTTGTATTAATTTCAAACAAGAACTACCTAACTTGTTATTTCAGTATATTTGACGACTGGAAGCACTATTTAAAGTTTTCATCCGATACATATAGTTATTTTTGAGATAAAGATGATAGATATTTACACGTAAATCTTTAAGGATTTTCTAACTCTAAAGGGTCATAATTTATACTAAATTCTACCAGGAGTTTCCTAACTCGGTTATTTAAGTAGGTTTGCTAACCACATAAACAATAGTTACTTACTGAGTTATAAACTTGCAAACTTTTGACCAGCGACAGCAATGCTATCACCCGGTTAGGTAGAAAAGCTTTCACTATTCTTCGAAAAAAGATGCTAAAATGCGCTGAATGACTTTTTAAAAAAAGGAAAATATTGAAGACGTCGTGGTTCAAAAGTTTGTAATTGAAAAACATCAGCTGTTTGTTAAAAGCTTTGGATTCTGTATTAGCATAAATTACAACACAAGCTCCACATGCACATTGGATAAAGGTCATGTTGTGATACAAAGAGTCACCATATTTGATTAGATTTATTGAATACTGCTAAATGGATATCAAAATATTTGCACACAAGAATGAAATACTTGCCACATCTTCACGTTGTGGTTTTACTTTTTGAGGTTTCCACTTTTTCTATTTTATGTTGGATTAATATTCAACAGTTGCCCGCTTCATTTTTGTCTCAAAATTTAGTGTCATGAAACCTACACATTACTTATTATTATCGTATGAATGACTAAACGAACAGAATGAAAATGACGGGTTGTGAAATGTCAAGAATATAACAAATTTGTCATACTTTTCTCTAAAAATCTCAAAATTATAATCAATTTTGATGATTTTTCTCGTATGAATGTTTTTTTAGCGAAAGGTTCAGTTTTAGTGTTCCCTGACCCAAACAGTATGTTATGCAATAATAACGTGAAAAATACTCCACACTGCCATTGTTAGTACAATTATGCTTTGGGGAATGTGACATTGCTATGGCAAAATAAATTGATAAAGAGCATGTCCAGCTAAAATGTTGGTTTGTGTGTTACTCCTGTTGGAGCTTGATAATATTATATATCAAATTACAAAGGAAATGATAAAGTGTCCAAGATATATAAATGCACTGAATATTGTGAAGATATAAAATAATTTCGTAAACAAATGCTTTAACATTTATATAATGTATACTATAACATATGGGGCCTAAACGACCATTATGTCAATTTTGGCTGATTCTAAACCTCCATTTTACGCCTCTATTTCTTTAACTTCACTTGGAAATAATATTTTACCCCAAAATTACATTATACAGTCACTTAAAATTAACTTTTAATACCCCCAAGTTACATTATACAGTCACTTAAAATTAACTTTTAATACCCCCATTTAAGGGCCTCATTCAACCTTAAAACGGGATATTTCAGCCTGGTATTCAGTCTGACTGATTTCAATTTACCACAGCAAACATTTTGTTGTAACTAAAGAACGCCTACGGATTTTTTATCTTAACTGTCTATATTTGCGGGAATCCTTACCAATATAATCGCCATTAATGAAATTCATTAATTACATGTACTTATTTCATTCGGAAAATCGACCAGACTTAACATGTCTTTATTCCATTGGAAAAAAAGATTTTACAGTCCAGGATCTTCTAAAGGTTCGAAATAGTTCAATTAAAAAGCCTACATGGGCCTCAGTTTTACACTAATTATTGTGATGAACAAAATCTTTCATATTACAATAACTTTTATCCTAAAAACATTTCCATCAAGTGATGATAAATTTAAATAAGTCATAATTACTCTTAAAAATAGAGAAAAAATAATTTTCCCCTTTGAGGCCTCATAAAAAATATAAATGAATTATTTGAGCTTGGTATCTACCCTGGTTGAATAGAAGAAGCAATTTCAAACGTTTTGAGGTATGAAACCATATTGTACTAGCAATACATACGGATTTATTAAGCAGGCCTCTTTTCTTAGTTCGCCAACTGTCCAAAGGATCCTTGATTTATGCCATATTTTTTCGACATTGAGAAACGATTAAATCTATTAGTGAATGTAAATAACATAAAAACGAAGTAAATCTATACATTCTAGGTACATCTTATCTACATAACAGTGTTGTAGACTAACAAACTGAGAAAAGCTTTATTCTGCGTAAGTCATGCAATGAAGTCTATGAAGAAGAGCTGAGGTTTGGATGTTTTTTATATTGTTTTTTATTTATAGTCCTAAGATGATTTTTAAGTTTTGTTTGTTTCTGATATGATTAGAAGTATTCTAAATATGTATGAATATAGTGACTTAACATATGAATCTATTTTTGTGCCCCCCCCCCCATGAGTGGTGGGGGCATATAGATTTGGTCTTGTCCGTGCATCCGTGCACCCGTCCGTCCGTCCGAAGTTCGTGACGCCCCTAGCTCGAAAAGTGTTTGATATAAATTGATGAAACCTTGCATGAGTCTTTATCATGATACGAACTTGCGCACCTCCTATCTTTTGTCTGGCTCCGCCCCCTATTTTCAGAGTTATGGCCCCTGAAATAGTCAAAAATGCACATTTTTACCTTGTGACACGCCTAGCTCAAAAAGTATTTGATATAGATTCATGAAACCTTGCTTGAGTCTTAATCATGATATGAACTTGCGCACCTTCTATTTTTCATCTAGTTCCGCCCCCTATTTTTAGAGTTATGGCCCCTGAAATAGTCAAAAATGCACATTTTCACCTTGTGACACGCCTAGCTCAAAAAGTATTTGATATAGATTCATGAAACCTTGCATCAGTCTTAATCATAATATGAACTTGCGCACCTCCTATCTTTCATCTGGCTCCGCCCCCTATTTTCAGAGTTATGGCCCCTGAAATAGTCAAAAATGCACATTTTCACCTTGTGACACGCCTAGCTCAAAAAGTATTTGATATAGATTCATGAAACCTTGCATGAGTATTAATCATGGTATGAACTTGCGCACCTCCTATTTTTCATTTGAGTCTGCCCACTATTTTCAGAGTTATGGCCCCTGAAATAGTCAAAAATGCACATTTTCACCTTGTGACATGCCTAGCTCAAACAGTATTTGATATAGATTCATGAAACCTTGCATGAGTGTTAATCATGATATGATCTTGCGCACCTTCTATTTTTCATTTGGGTCCACCCCCTATTTTTAGAGTTATGGCCCCTGAAATAGTCAAAAATGTACATTTTTACCTTGTGATGCACCTAGCTCAAAAAGTATTTAATATAAATGATTGAAAACTTGCATAAGTCTTTATCATGACAACTTGCACACCTCAAATGTTTTGGCTGGCTCCACCCCCTATTTTAAAGTTATGGCCACAGAAATAGTAAAAAAATGCACTTTTTCTCCAATCTTAGCTCTAATTACAGAGTTTTGCAATTGGCCCTTGAAATAGCCAAAATAGTGGATTTTTTGTTTGTGATGCTCAAAGCTCAAAAAGTATAGGGCATAGAATTATAATGAATCCTTTTCATAAAATATTTTTTGAGGCTATACCCCATTAAGACTGTAAACATTTGAATTATTGCCCCTTATTTGTGACAAATGTACCAGTGGGGGGCACACCCTGTGTCCTACAGACACATTCTTGTTAATCTAGATTTACCTATTCCGATAAAAAAGGAACACATTGCGTAGATATTTCAACATACTACCACTAACTTTACTTTTCCAAGGGATACCTCATGCACCAATATTTTACAACAGCGTACTGTGAAATCATTAATATTCGTGGGGGACTAATTTTCGTGGATTTCGTGGATTACTCAATCCACGAAATTTAATCCCAACGAACAAGTAAAATTCCCATTCATTCTATGTTCAGAAGTTGAAATCCACGACTTCATATCCCTACGAAATAGCCGTTTTGACCAAAACAACGAAATTTCATGCCCACGAAATTAAATGATTTTACAGTAACTATGTTTCTACATCACTTTAGTCTTTCTTATTATATGTAACATGTCACCCTAATTTTGACAAAATACGTAGTACAATCGAAATGTATTAAGTAAAATCCAGTTTAAAGTGTACATTGTTCACAAGTTTACATCAATGTTTGCCCATGAAATCTCTACAAATCTGCATTAACCTGTCCTTTTACTAAATAAAACTAACACATGCAAATGTACATTTTAATTATTTATAAATATCTGGAAAAAATGTAGTCTGAATAATCTGATCAAATGCAATTAATCTATTTTCTGGTTTGACTCTGTACGTTAATTGTCCTCGTTTTTCGTATTTAAAAATGTGCTTTCACGGTAGTTACAAACAAAAAATCTAATCGTTAATTCTGGATTGTATTTTCAAAGTTTGTTGTTGTTTTTTTTTTTTTTTTTTCTTTCTTTTTTTTTTTTGAACAAGCAAACTTTAGATTTGAAGTGTTTTGCAAAATCTTAAATCAAGTATTAAAAATCAAATTTACCACAAGACGCCTGAAATACAACGACAGAAAATCCTTAAACGACATGTTTGAAACTTATATAGCATTTAATTGCTTTTTAAGTGGAACTTAGCACGCGTTTTATGGCGCTATAACAATTATCTTATCTTTATTTAGTATTTAAGTTTTATTTTGACAGTAGCAACATGGCACATGTGAAATATTGTCCATTTATCATTATACAAAGTACTTCTTGAAATGTAATATTTGCATTAACAGTTGCAATTTCATGTACAGATTTTGCATTGTAATGGTATGCATGTATGTACTTAATATGAGAAAAGGACTTAGACAGGGTCATTTTAGAATATATTCATTGAAATTCAATACTAATATCATTAAAATGTATATGTTTGCTGCACTGGTTATTTGGCACGAAATCACATATAAGGAAACTATGTGTACCGAGCTAAATCCCGGGGCGAAAGAAATTTTGTCTCTCTGTAACAGTAGATAAAATCATCACATCTGAAGTGATTTGTCGCTCTGCGTAAGTTGTAGGTACAGGCATGTATTATATAAAATGCATTCACTAAGAACAAAAGTAATCCTGTAACTCAGTCTCTGTACGTATTCTTCAAGTCTGGGACAAGTAAACGGAATTAATGTTGAGTCATGTAAATGTAAAGAAGGAATTTCCAACAATGATGACTTTTCAATGAAATAAAGCAATAAGTGTGTCATCTGTTTTACATGAGAGTGTGTGAACGGAAGACGAACAGGTGGTCATCTAAGCCGAGTGCTCAGATTAGCTTAATTGTATATTGTATACTTAATATTCTGATATTTTTTAAATTAGTTGCAATATGAAATTAATGTTAGAATGGCTATGGTTCAAAAGCTAATTTGCTGTAAAAATTTGCTGTAAATTGCCGTCTTCGGGGAATTATGTTGGGGTTGTTCTTTTTATGGCGAATGATGTAATAACAAGGTGTTACAAAACGACATACTTAAGGTTCAATCATAAAAGCAGCAGTTTTAAAGACAGACACATCTTACAAATAAACCTTACTAATACTGAGATAACAGTCTTATGTATAATTGCTTTATATGCGGTATGCTGAAGAACCAGGAAACTTCCGGAATTGGGACGTCCTCCTACTAAAACTTGTTTTAGCATAAGACTGCAGCCTATTCCGTGGATCAATACATTTCCTTGCGGATGTAAATATGGCGCTGGCTAAAGATTTATTATTGACTTCTTAAATACTGCATTCCAGTTACACTGTTTAGGACTTTAGCGAAACAATATCTTTCAACAACTAATAATAAACTACATGAAAATGTATCATTAGTATGGATATAATTAAAAATGCGGCTTCTGATAAATGAGTCCTTGAAATGACTTGCGATTTCACAATGTTTGATATATTCTGCACTTTGTCATAAAACATTTTGCTTCGTCGCGTCATGATGCAAACCGTTTACAAATTTTGAAATGAGCCAGTAGGACACGGCATTACTCATTGTGTAACATATTCTATTCAGACACTATTTCCTTACAGCACCAGTAGAACACAATTTACAAATGAATAGAGCAATAAATATAACACTTCATTAAGTTCCATCAGAATTAAGGATGTATAATATATAGTTTTTGCCTTTACATCATTGGTTCCAACAGCTTCTGGGATATTCTTTTATGTCTTTGTGTATGAGTTCACATTATATTTAAGAAAAGGATTTCTTCATTTCACTCTGAAACACACTGACTTTGTTTATCTATAAAGGAAGACGTGTGCTGTTCACATTTCAGCTATGTCCGCGACTTTTTTGTATGTTTGGTTTTCTGTATTTAAAACCTCTTAGGTTGTTCACGAGACGCTTTCAAGAAGCCGTTATGTCGTCAAATTGTACCAAAGAGGACTAATAAATTCTAGCTTCACATAATCGTAAAGATGGTCAAGTGGACATTATTGCAATTTATTTGAGACCAAAGTACGCCTCTTTTTTTTAAAATGACACAATGATTTAGGAGATTGTAAACAAACATAGAACAAACAGTCCTGAAAAAATTGCATGTCAGTAGGTGGGCATTCGGTACTTTCCGTACAGCATAACAAAATTCAAACGGGACGGTGAAGGTTTTAAAGGAATTGAAGATATTTCATCTTTAATGGCGTGTTGAACACAGGATCCAAGCGACTTCTAAATTACCAGTTGCATTTGCTGGAACTGTTTCTCATTTTCCTAAGATTTACTTAACAAACAGAATAACACATCTATTCCTATAAAAAATGTATTGATTAAAATCATATATGAATTATGATTGTAAGATTTTGTGATTTCTTAAAACTTAGGAAAAGAGCACTTTCCGATTTGACAGATATCAGAACTTTTCAATCATATGAACTTGTAATATTGGTTTGCACTACTTAATACCGTATCTTGGTTGCACAACTCGAATAGATACATTTTAACAAATTATCTCTGTATTAAATATTTGTAAAATGTAGCGAGTAACTGGCACAGTAATTTTTACCAGATTTAAACATTCATAGAAACATGTGAACGACGTAACAGTTGTCAAAAATATAAATCACTAAGTTAATGCCAAATATTGATAACATCTTAGCGTTGTTTATACGAAACAAGAGCTATTGATAGAATCAGAATGCGCCCCAAAGTACAAAGATAAGATTGAACTTCAGATGATGTTATAATTGAATAAATGATACGATCACAACGTAACCCATTTATAATGATATCAATATACCTTTGATGAAAATACAGTCATGATATTTAAATATGTCACAGAGAGACATGTAAAAACCCCAACTTTCTTTTTAATTTGCATTTACAAAACAATCTTCCAGAAAAAAGATAAACTTGGGTGATATATATTTTGTTTTCTGTTACAGCCCAAGTTACACTGTCGGGTATTAAAGACGAGCTGGCACTACGTTTTCTCACAACTACGGATCGCCATATTTCCATACGTTATTTGTAAGTTTCCACTACGCTTTACTACGAATAGCCGGGTTTGGCATGCGACAGGCTAGTTAAGAAAGCGGCTAAGTCCCACGCTTTCAAGTGTAAGTGCTCCACGGCTCGTTAATATTTTGTACGATTCAGTACGTACTTAGAAGCATGTTTATGTTAATTAAAAAACGTAGTAAAACGTAGCGAATTCTATCAATACGTACTGATACAAAGTGGTATGAAGCAATTACTTCCAAAAATCCAAAAATGGAAAACGTAGCATCTCTTTATCCCCATTTTTTATTGTATGTGTGTGTGTGTGTGGGTGGGATTGTTGGTGGGGTAAAGGTGAGAGGGGGTTAAAGTCAACACAATTATAGGTCATATTTCGAACATTTTGCTTTTTTATGGTGAAGGAAGATCCCAGCTGCCCCAAAGGGCATTATTTCATCCCGGGCAGGCACCTTGGTAGAACCTCTAACCTTCCGTAAGCTCTTCACACGAAGAATTCTACGCTCTAAGCGAAGCCCGAACCGACATCGGTGTTGGGTATCTGGTTTTAAGTCAGTGACCTTAGCCACTCGCCCATGGAGGCACCTAGTAGCTACTCGTAGTGAAACGAACAAATACCCCAGTCATTGTGTCACGTTTTTGTCGCCACGTATAGCTACATTGGGAAACGTGACTATAACGTGAGCCAACATAGAACAACGTGGCGCGAGCTTGATTAAGAGTGATTAAACGTGAACTGAAAATTTTAATTTCTGACATGTTCAAAATTCGCCATCGTTTTTCGACAACGTACTTCAATGTAGCAACAATGTGGCGAGAACGTAGTACAACGTAGTATAACGTGGCAAAACGTAACAGAACTTGAACATAGCGCGTCCGGCCGGTTAATGTGCCCCAGTTATAATGTCATGTTTTGGCCACAACGTATAGCTACGTTGATAATTTACACAAGCCAGCTAGCAGATGCGTGACGAGTTTTAGCTGCACGTGGCTGCAGCGTCGCGGAAGCGAGGCATAACGAAGCACAGCGTAGAACAGCGTGGCGACGCAACAGCGTGGCTATTACATGGCTAGTGCTTGGCTTCGTGGAACACGGCTGAAATTTACAAAGATGTGATTGTCAGAAACGGAACACAGCGGCACGGGCAAAACGTGAAACTATGACTGGAGTATCAGAAAGTGTAGCGCTACGCAATACCTACCAAAACTTAATAAAACGTAGAACAAGACGTATCAACACGTTTTAAAGGCGTATTAAGCCTAGATAATACGTATGAGTACGTAGATGACAGCCCGGTTTCGCTTAGTATGTTTTCTACGTTTCTACTACATTTAAGTGCGTTTTGAATACGTTTTACTACATTTGAGTAAGTATATGCTACGTATATTTTTAACAGTCAAAGACACATCATCTTCTCACGTAAATCCGTATCTTATGCGTCTTTCTAACGTATATTGCCGTTTTACTACGCTTTGGAAACGTAGTAATACTTATTTCCAGAATACCTGACAGGGTGACTGGGGCTTACACTACAGACAAGAGGTAATAAATCAGTGTTGAGTAAATCTAGTATTAATGCTGTCAAAAGTTATTCCAGATAGTCAGGTTTGTGAATTTCCTCAAGGAGTAACATATAATTAACACCTACCGAAGAAATATTCAACAAAAATATATACAGTTCTTTGTATAGCACTGTACAGAGAGAACACTATGCAGATAATTTCAAAAAAAAAAAATTCATATCAGGTATTTGGTAACTTCTCCTTCACTGAACTTTCATTTTTGGATCAGAAGCATTGTCTTTCATGGTATGTAAATCAAATGTTGAAAAGATGAAGGAAAGACACTGCAACGGTCATTTAATTGCTCTGCGTAACATATGCAAGTAATTCATACAGAGGAGATGTTTATTTGGTGGCGAACAGCAAATTTAGTTTTACGTTATAGTTTACGTGTATGTCTAACATATTTCTCTAGGAAGTCATAATAGTTCATATGTTACTGAACATGTACCTTTCTAATACTGAAAGCGAATTAAGGTAGAATTCTTCTCCCGTATCTGATGTTCTGCTATGATTATGTAATGGTGCCAACTCCACTACATTGATAAGTATGATAGACATTATTTATAATACACTTCGTGGAAATTTTGTTTGTAGAAAAAGAAGTTTGATGTTCTCTACGAAATAGGCATTGTAAACGTACGTTATAAGCTATAGAGCGCAAAAGTTAAATTGTTACTTTGAAAAACAGGATCAGTTATTCATGATCTTGGATCAATTGGAGATGTTTTGATGATTTAGGGTAAAAAAAATTGTATTTTTCAGATATATAGAAACTATTGTCAAGGACGGCGTACATTGCAAGATGTGCTCCGAACATTGTGGAATACCGGTTGCTATTCGTTTTCCAGCAAATCTTAGCGTATTTCTCAATTACTTTGTAAAACCTTGCAAAAACAGCAGGTAAACAATGCCGCGGTACAGAAAATAAAAACATTATTATCAGAACGTTCTCCAGCTAAACTACAACATTACCACTTGCATGATATAACTGACACATTCCTGTGACACGTTTTTGTTATGAATGATGAATTAATATTCTTGGAAGTCCGATATAAGGCTATTCAAACCGAACTGACCGGTAACACAGGTGCTAAAGGATCAGCGACTGCAAAATGCATTAAAGTAGGAGCTTCGGATTTTTCTTCTGTGTTCGTTTTCTTCAAATTCCAAGATAAACATACATTTATTAACTTAATCTATGTATCGAAATAGTGATTAGTAGTGGCAACCCAAACGAACAACATAATCAAAAAAGATGTTTGACGCTCACAGAGTAAGCTAGGTCACCGTATGTTGCTACTAAATTGAAGCGTATGAAAACTGAATAGATTAACAAGCCGGACGGCTTCAACTTCTCTAAGACCTTGAAATCAGTACTATTAAGTTGGTTTTGGTAAAAATGCGTTCCACACTGTGGACATACCACCGGGTTTCCTGTTTCCCTCGTGCAATATCTGCTCGCCAGTTCAATAGAATAATTTGTTACATTTGTTACACTGGAGAATTTTGTCTTCTGGTCAGTTCATATGTCTCTTCAGGTTTGATTTTGATGAGCATGTGTAACTCACGAAGTTGTATTAATGAAAGAATAATGCCACGACTCACCCTCTTTCTTTGCTTACATTTAGAACTCGTATAGTTCCGGTGCTTAGCACCGCCTTGGAAGTATGGAGCCAGTGATTTTGAGAAAAGAACTCACAAAGCAGTGGTACGATAATTTGTAACTTTAGACATTTGTTTTTCTTATAAAGAATTGCTTTGTCCGTAGTTCTTCGATGTAGATATTGTCAGTTTTTACTACTGTAATATTCGTAGTTCGTAGTGAAATGTCTATGATTATGTCCGTAACCCAAAAGCTTTTGCCTTAGTTCAAATCAACCTAAAGGAAACTTTACATACTAGTCTAAAAGAGGTAAATTCCCCGGGGGAGAACCATCGTATAGTCATAACGGCGGACCATTTCTTACTTGAGAAATCCTTAGAGGTACGCGTGCATGTTCATAATCCATTGCGAACGTTTTTGACATTCTAGTAGGAAAGCATTAATAGATGTGTTTTGTGAGAAATAATATTCCATTTTAGTATGAAAAGTAGTTCTACGTCACAGTATTTTAATTTTAAACTCGGAAAAAATCTCTCGAAAACACATGACGCACAGCTTTCTCGCCTTTCTGTGCCAGTTTTAAATTTATTCATACTTATAATCTGAAATAGAGCAAGCTATCTGTGGACATTTTGTTTTCAGTTCATATAGAAAATATAGACAAAGGATTTAGTACATGCATGCCTTTTCCTGTCTAAAACATTTTAATCACAGTTCGACCAAATTCCTGCCCTTAAACCAATAGTAATACACGGGGTTTCTAAGATAAACTTAATAAAACGCAATAAAATGCTTATTAGACTAGGACGTTATCTGGAGACAATAGTTATCGCTGTTTCTGATAGATAAAGTAGGTGGATAAAGGGATGAAAACGAACACACTCCTATGTTACAGCATTTTGCAGTCGCTGATCCTTTGGCTCCCGCGTTACCAATCAGTCGCCATTTATCGCCTCATATCGGTCTTTCAAGAAATTTATCATTTGTAGCACGTAATGTATCAGTGATATCACGGAATTGGTAATAGTGCATGTTTATCAGAGAACGTACAGGAAATAATGCTTTTTCTGAGTCAATGCATTGTTAACCTGCCATTTACGTCTGGATTTCCGAAGTAATTGAGAAAAGTGCTTAGATTTGCTGGAAAACAAATAGCAACGAGTATTCCGCAATATTCGGAGCATATCTTGCGCTGTATGCCGTCTTTGTCAATAATTTCTAAATAACTGAAAAATACAATTTTCTCTCCCAAAATCACTAAAATATCTCCATTTGATCCGAGATCAATTCGTTACTGATCCGGTTTTTCAAAGCAGTGATTGGACGTTCTGAACAGTTATATATATTTTAAACTGGAATGGTCCGTTGCATTATAAAATGTACTGCTAGTCTCTAATACGTAACACGGTCAAGATCAATTGCAAGAAACTTCTCTTTACCCCAATATTATATACCAGTAAACATAATTTTACTTGCAGAAAAAGGCACACACAATTGCAACTGGACGATGTATATAGAACAAACGTCTTCTAGTTTAACCTTGACGTATGTGTACGCATTTTGAATCGCTTTTATGTGCAAGTGAGCTTTATTGTGAAGCTTTTCTGTATCTTTGCGCAAGTGTTCTCAATGTTTGTCAAATACAAATACCGCAATCAATGATTTGTTTTTTTCTGCAACGAACGTGCATTTAACATTATTTATGATATTGATCATGTGACTGATAAGCGAGTCATTCACAAGAAACTTATAATAAAAGGTGTTCACTGTCACAAACAGGCATATGAGAATCAGTGGAACTTGGACAGTCGAATCATGGTAAATTACTTTTGTCTTTTATTATGTGTTGTAATATCAAGCGAATACTGAGTAAAAACGTAGTTGCCTTTAAATAAAGATATTTCAAATTAAAATATTTGTACATAAGATCGAAATGATAATGTTTCGATCTACATTTAAATATTAATAGGTACACAGATTTGCATTTATATCATATGATATAGTGTAAATAACATGTGCTTTCATAATGGCCCTGTAATAGATCCAAGATCTGTTATATTATACCTTAGCCAAGGATCGGTAACAGAGCCACTATGGAAACACATATTTAATGACAATTGTATTACATAATATTTTTCAGATGTTTTATGTAATATATATGCCAATTGAATAATCCGACTTGCCTGACAACATGTCATCACAACTCATGCATTTTATTGACATGTGTGGCGGCTCCGTAAAAATAATAGAAGTACGAGAATAGCTGGCCTTCTATGTTCTGTATAAAGTTAGAATGGAGCAAGCTTAAAATCACATGCACAAGATGGAAAATGTTCAACTTGAAAATTACTGAAAAAAATATATTTCAATTTCTACCAGTCTGAGATTGTTTATCTTCTGTACTAAATAGTGTTTTGAAACATAATTACAATTTTGTTCAAAACAATTCACTAAATATTGCTGAATTCAGAATATAAAGAACATAGAGGTATTTTGCCATATTTATTGTGAATGCTTTAGAATTAACCACAGTCAAGGATGACAAAAATATTTGCTTTTTCCTCAATATTTATGGTCCGTTTTTGGTTCCGGTCGACAACTGTGTTTATACTGGATATTTCCGATTTTGTTTAGAATCAGATTAAGATAGAACGTTTGATTATTGTACGAAATTCGAGAAAATGCTCTACAGAGCAACAGATCCCCCTAACTTATACCGATCAATACGAATAATATTCGGATGATTTCCTGAATGTTCGACCTTTACAAACCTTTCAAATAACGTACACGCTGGTTTATTTGTCCATATGCTGCTTTGATCGGAATACGACTTGTTTATTGTAATCATGAAATCATGTTATTCATTTGAGGTTATATTATGATTTTAAGTGATTTATCAGCTCGTACAGTGTTTGAAAAATACCAACGAAAATTAGAACTAACAGTAATGATCAAAACATCCTAATTGTTCTGTGATTCCGTTTGAAACTATATACTCCTACCCACCCGATCCGCTATTTGAAGAGTATAAGACTAGTGTAAGTGTATTTAAAGTGGATGCAGTGAGCCAGTTGTAGCATTGCTTATCTACAAAACTTGGGTCATGAGTTCAAGCCCCTGCAACTCAAACTAAAACTAGTAGCATGCCGATCAGAGTCCCGAGTATGTGTGCTTTACACTTGTCACTCTAAATATACAGATACTCTTACTAAATTGTAGCGTCTTTTGTATCTCTCTATCCTCCCAACTAAAATGACTAAGTGTTTTCTAGAGAAATCGCCCATACGGCGGGTATAAAATTAGCTTAAGGTTAGAGAGAACTATTTCAATTTTCATAGGCCTGCATTGTAATGTTTCTGGTCATGGGCCTTTCCTAGCATTTAGACTTTTGATGCCATCTACTCTGGATGAAAGAACTATCCAAGAACTATAAAAAAAACTGCAAGAAATATAGGCTACATGCTGACCTTCATTTATGGGCACTTTTTCTCTTTGAACAAAATGCTCTGGGGTTCACTTGTTTTACATAGCTTTTTATATAATGTTTTTCAAAATCTCACTGTTTCAAACCTTAAGGCCTAAAGGTTATATATATAGTACGCTTTTGTGTAGTGATCCTCTGTCAAGTTTGATTAAATCATGTCCCTTGGTTCAAAACTGGCCGAATCCTGGGGTTCCCTTGTATATCATACCCGTAATGTCCTGAGGTTATGTATTGGGCACGAAGTATGGTTTAGTAGTCCTCTGTAAATTCTGTTTAAATTATATCACTGGGTTCAAAATTGGACTCGCCCTGATGTTCACTTGTTTTACATAGACTAACATGATAGGAAAGAAGAGTTTTAGTCTAAACCTTCGAACCTTGAACTAACATAGGCTTATATAAGAAGATTTGTTTTAAAAATCTTCTTGTCTAAAACCTAAAAACATACAGCATAAGTATTTGGCATATAGAATTGTGTAGAGGTCTCCTATCAAGAAATCATTTATCAATTTGAGTCATGTGAATGACACCTCTTGTTTGCTTTCAGTTTGTAGACAGGAATATTAAAAAAGCTAAAAGATATCATGTTACCAGTGACTCTTTTTAAACCGAAGCGCTTCGAATTTCTAGTGGTGGTGTAAAATCACTACGATGTGTGTCATAAAATTTTTAGGAAGTCGACATTTTCTAAAATGTGCTTTACGGGTCGACGATTAACAGAGTGTTGTATTGTGTTAAAAATACGGAGACTATTTTTTTAAGTTATAGTCACATACGAAGAAACAGAAATTTTGATCTGGCCTATAAGATAACTATATATAAATGAAAGTAGTGCAATGCATGCCGAACGTCTTAATACTGTCCCCCGTATTTACAATTATGCAACGATAACGTACATGTCACCGGTTACTAATCACACTGATCATGTGACTGATAAATAAATCTATGATAAAAAGCGTTCGCTATAATAAATGGTCATATGAGAACCAGACATATAGTAAGACAGTCGAAATCATGGTAAGATATTTCTGTCATTTATTATGTACTGGTTTGCAAAAGTTTCATTGGGTTTCTTGGTTAACATAATAAAGCAACCTCTAATGTTTTAAACAATTAAAATATGTGTTCACGAAAACGAGATTACTTCTATTATCTTTTAAATTAAATGCGTAAATTCATGTCCATGGAATAAAGTTTAGGTAGTGGGAATATTGTTTTGAACAGAAGCACGCTTTTCTGAGGATATTTTGAAAATTACTGTTAGTATTAACTTCCAATGATATTTTTACATCTGTCTATTCGTTGCCAGATGAAACCAGTTCTTGTGGTTTCAAATAAATAGCAGTATAAGCATAAATCAGTGTACAAATTTATGTTTGAAATATTGTAGTAGTAATTCTTTTAAAACAAGGCTTTTATCTGATAATATATGGAATTATTTAAAGATTAAGATATATGTACATTTCTAAATATCCAAAGTATTGGCTGAAGCAACACTTCACAGTTTAATTGAATTAAAATTAAGAAGCAAATTATCGTATATGATACAAACACTTAAATATGTTGAAGCATTTAATTGTATTGAAAACGTGTAAATATTGACTATTTGAGACCTGATCTCTTTAATATTTTACCGTATCAAAACAAAAGTGGAAAAACACAGTTTACACACGCCATTCAGGTAGCTTATACGTCCAGTCAGTGATACTCGGGTATTTGTCCCGTTATTTTGCAATAAATCAACAGATCTCGCCTGTATTTTAGACACACGGCAGTAGATAATACATAACTTGACTAGTTTGGAGTGCAATCTAATGCATTCATATAATTTAGTGCGTGTTTCCGAAAACCCTCCGGTGAAATACTGAAATGGCAAACTATGTGTTCATAGCTCTGTATAATAAGTGAGCCTTTACTTTTATCATTTCAAAAAGGCAGATTATTTAGGTATACGTTTGTATCAAATGTAAAAGTCAATGTTTTACTAATTACCTATGCATTATGAAAATACATCGGATTTTTAATGTAAAAAAGTTAAAAACAAGTAACAATGAAAAAAGAAACAAGAGTTCTCAGTGGAATTGGCACTGCCGTGAAGAAGTTAAATACAGCAACAAATCATTTTTGTTTTGGAATTTCATACTTCAAACAGTTATTTCGTCATAATAGGTATATCAGTCATTTAAAATGAAGTAAGAGAGTTTTTTGGTATTAAATGGTCATTTTCTCATAAGCTCACGTGAAATGTTTTTGCATGTTTATGCAAGTGATACCGTTCAGTATGAATGAGCCCTTTACAGGAATGGAATTGGCATCTAGAACGAACAGCCACACTAGAAGCAAAAGGTCAATATCTAGCTCCATATTCTATCATGCACTTTTAATGTTGTTGCTTATTTATCATTCTGTATACATAGTAATGCAAATGGAATCTAAAGTCGTTGCTGAATAATGAATGTGTTATTTTTCAGGTCGTTTTTATTATTATAATAACTCAAACTTTCATCTTAAACAGACATATTCAAATAACAAAGGTAAATCAAATCTGCCTCTGAACTTGCCAAGAGGAAAAAAGTAAAACCCTATAGAAATACACAGTCGATCACTCATTATAAAATCAATATCAAACGTATTGAAAAATTTTCTCCAGTCATTTACTATTCTTAAACGAACGTGTATATATCCTGATCATTTATTTTCTTGATCATGTGACTGATAAGCTAGGTAATTTATTATAAAATCAGTGCGCTGTAAGAAACAGCCGCTTTGGGATACTATAGGACGGTAGAATGATGGTAAGGAGTTTTTTTCTTTTTTTTCTTTTGATATGCTGTTTTTTTAAAGATACCTTTGACTATTTAATGTTGTAATTATTTTTATTTCTGTTACTCTCTCATTTTCCTTCTTCTGTCAGTTTATTTATTATAATAAAAATCTTATTGTCTAAACAGAGATATCCTTAATCGAGATCTTTTTGTCATGAGATTTAGATTTTTTTTTTTTTATTTCTATCTTTATTAGTATACTGTCACAGATTAACATTGCTTTTCATTTAATAAGATAAGACTCGTCGTCATTTAACGTCGTCATTTAACGCTAATACGATCGTACTGATCATTATCGCACTTGCTACTGCCAATATCGGAGACATGTAGAATAATATTCAATGAATATCTGGATAATGTAAAATAAAGTAAAAATGTTACTGATGGGGTGAATGGAACACCACCATCCCTTGCACTATTTCCTTAATAAAATGCACCTGTATTTTTAGTAGCCTTTATTGCTTTTTAAAAATTCACAAATCGTCTGCAATTATATGATTACATAGCTAGCGTCTCATCGCTGTGAAATTAGCTAATTGATTTTAGAACTGAGAACTTTGTTTTAGTTTAAGTGGAAAGCTTAGGTAAAAGTGTAGTTGAATAACTTAATCATATAATATTGTTATTGTAATTATTCGGTTTTGGAGAGGCCCATGATTATTGACATATTCAGCAACTGATTTTCAAATTTATTTTTTGTTATATTATTTACTGTTTACAGTAAAATGCATGTGATTTATTATAGTTTTGATTACAATATCATAATGACTTGCATTACGTTGGCTCCTTTCAGCAACTGATATGAAGTTAATAAAACAAACCACCATGTCCTATTTACAAAAAAAATATATTATTCAAAACAGTTACGAACAACGTTAACTTTTTCAGTTGCTGATTAAAATGACTGTTATTATACCCGTCCAGATCTAAATCGTACATTTGCATTTAATTCGATTATGAAATTTGTAAGCTTAACCACATCTGTGTAAAGTTTCACCTGTTGTAATAACTTATTCAACTATTATTCGAGAAAGTTATAAAACAAAACTTACAGAAATTATTATCTGTCTCGTATAGCTTGCACAGTCACCATTTTGCTTAATACTTGTTTTTATTTCACGTAAATTCAAATTTGATAAACATCTTTATAACAACACTTGGCGGGTTTACACAATTTTACAAAGTGTTCTTTAGTAATGGTTTATACATTTTATTTGAAATAACGTATTTCCCAAAGATTATAGTCAACTAACAAAATGCAAGTTGCTTACATTCGTGGCTTCATATCTAAGACAAAATAACATTCCTAAACATAATCAACATCAATTTGATAATGTATTTATTAAAATAAATGGTTTTTATGTTTTCTTGATTTTACATGAGTGGAATATTATAACAGGCCATTTCGGTTTACAGCCAATTCAAACAAAAACCATTTTCAAACTACAAGCAAAACTATACTAAGATATACGTTGCTCTATCGAAATAATTCAGTTTATGGTGATCCTATATATGGACTTTATTTTAATATATGCAAAAAAAAAGTCTCGAAACATTTCTTTTCATGGTACAATTTACTGGCAATAAGTTATCAGTATATGAATTGCGTTGTAGATTGGATAAAGCAATGTGCTTTTGAGAAATAGCACACGCATGTCATGGGCTAGATAAAAAATAAAACTTGTCTTTCTCCTTTTTTATCTCTTTAACATTGCCAGCATGGATAATATTTAAACGTACACATAGGTATCAGACATGTGCATACAAATTCAACATATACAGAACAGTCATACGATATGTATGTAATTATAGAACAACAATTACGAATTTCTGTCTGATCAGTGAAGAAAATTGTTAAGAAATAAGATTGCTTTTTTTAAAGTTATGATTGCCTTCGAGACGAGTAATCAATTTAGTTAATTTATTCATTTTCTGTTATAACGGAACTTTTACGAATAAATGATGACTTTGCTTTGATACGTTGTGCTTAACAAATTGTATATCATGATTTTTGTATAGTTATGACATTATATATATGTGTGTATGTATGTGATCCGAGAAAGGATGAAATACACAGGAACTTTCTTGACAAATATTTCAGGTTGCGGGGAAAATATTTCTGCTCGTAGTGCTATGTTTTCAGACAGTCTCGTCGAATGCTGGTATGTTTTAAATTTAAAATGATAATACCATACACTTTTAAAAGCCTAAGTTATGTAAATATATCTTATAAATGTTAGAAACATGAGTCTGGACATAGGTATTGACATCTATTTCATTCAAATTACAAACTAAATGAATACATATTACAGAACGTAACTGTTTCTACGAATTTCGGTCTCATGCTTTTATCAAGAATGAACATTTAATAACCACCTACGTTATATAAATGAAGAAGCTTTCGTGTGTACGGGCCCTCCTTTATGATTTTATTTTACCCAACGTACAAAACTTTTTCACTTATTTAAAAATACAGTGCGTCAACAAATTGAGGTTTTACAAGAGGTCGTAAAAATTTAGCAGTGTGCCGTAACCATAGAAACGGCTACTGAAGCTGGTAACCGCGGAAACTCAAAAACTTTTCATAGTCATATTTCAAATGGTAGTAGTGTTATAGAAACTTGAAATCTTCATATTTTCAATAAGCTATGACTACCTATTGTTTGCAGTGATTATTTTCTAATTATTTAACTAAATTTCTCAATTGTCGTCGTCTCGAGCTTTTTAGTAATTAGCACGTGCACTTAACTGTAAACCAAAAAGGAGCTTATTTTCAATCAGAAAATATTTTTAGACTTAATTACAATTATGGTTATTTTCTGGGTGGAAAATGTTTTATAATGCACATGCAATTAAGATTTTAAGATTTTGGATACATCAGTTTATCACCATTTATGCAGCAGATTATGTGCCATATAGGTTTTTAATTCGCTTCCAGTTTCAATACATTCGTGCTAAAGTTAAAGAACAACTCGTTAACTCTCGGCTTGGAATATTTAATTTATATTTACTATGAAAAAACAATGTTACTTAAATAAATTATTGAAAAAAATGTTGATAGATTATGTTTTTCGGTGATACTGCCTTCTTTTAGCTGTCAGTATTGTAAAGATACGCTCAGCATATAATGCATGCATTATATTTTTTCTCTTTTAGTTGAATTTTTACTGTAACTGTTTCTCGTTTACGAAATCAAGTATTTTAGAATTGATAGTTCTATCACTTTAATAATTAATTACGTTGTATATAACTGTACCTTTCCCCTTAATTCAGCGGTACCATAATGGAATTATGACTTCGAATGTCATTCTTGGACAGACAAAAAGAGGCAAGAGGCAAGATCCTTTGAGGACATTTTAGATGATAAACCATTGTCTTCAAAAGGACGTGTTGCAATTATAAGAAAACAACGTTAAACTACTACAGAGTAGAACCCTAAACGCCACTAATCTAAATGTTTTTCATTGCTGAAATTTGTGATCAATCAAAAGTATCTGTTTCGCTACTTTTTAAACAATCATCTCATATTTGTCAATGATCACATGAAATTGTGACTCACAAAGTGTTTTTCTCTAAAGCCGTTTTATATTGCGTAAAGATGATCTGATCATGGAAGTGTTAAATTATAAAAAAAAAAGTAACTAGGAACTTGAGAAAGAATGCAAGTTAGACAAAGATTAGATAATATATTTAATCTTGATAACTGACATTGCTGTCCATTATAATGTCTTTGGCCAGAAGTTCTTAACAGTAAATAGCGTTAAGCTTTTATAATTATCTTACATTTACGTACGTTGTTGTCAACAAAACTGAATAAAAATATTATACTACGCTTTTGTGCCTTCAACATTTGTATTGGATCAGTATTTTTACATTGTCAGTAATCATTAGAACTGGTGCCTCGTATTTCTCTTTGAGGTCGTTTTATATTTTGTAGAGATGATCTTATTATTGGAGTTTTGAGTTATAAAAGAGGTTACTTAGACCTTTATAAAGACTGCAAGTTAGAAAAAGCTTATATAATATATTTAAAAAATCTTAAAAGTTTTGAGTAACATGAGTAAGCTTTGTCACTGTGAATGCGTCGTCTTGGTAAAAGATTTATTTTGGTTCTCTTCGGAAACATATTTGAAGATATCCGATGGTCACCTTTCATTAAAATATTTGATATTTCGATATTTACATAAAATGTATAAGATCCTCATCAAATGTATTTAAATTTACTAAATATTTAAAATACGTTTGCATAAAGAGCTTCATAATTAAATGTCATGCAGTAACAGATGATTGATGTAAAAACATCTAGTTTTTTTAGAGGTAGTACACATTTATACTATGTTTATCTATACATGTATGCAGTGTGTACTATTTCAATCCAAATTAATAGTCCTGTCAATACACATAAACCTGTTAATTTATGTTTACATAAACTATATGAAAGAATTGTTCATGTTTGTAAATATAAAATATGGGTCTAATTTACCTTTAAGTATTTAGCTTAGGAAATGTCCACGGGACACAATATGTTTCTGCCATTTATATGGTTTGATTTATATTAGTTACAATGATACTGAACACATACATTGGTAATAATGTGTTAACGAACTACTTGTAGACCCGTTATTTATGATTAGAGTAAAATGTATACAGCCAGTAGCTATTGATTGTTTCTAATCATTTTTGTTTGCAGTTATAGCATATGATTTTGAAAACAACGCTATAAACGCAACTTTCACTTACATCATATTTGTACATCTAATATTTGTTCCCCTTAAAGTTGGGCCATCTTGAATGCGTCACATGGCACAAAAGAGAACCGCCTCGGTAGCCTAGTGGTAGAGCGTCCTCTTCGAGTGCGGGAGGTCGTGGGTTCGATCCCCGGCCGCGTCATACCAAAGACGTAAAAGTAGCTTCCTCGCTTGGTGCTCAGCATTAAGATGATATTGCTAGGGCTGGTCAGCCCGGTGTCAGTATAATGTGACTGGGTGGGGTATCATGCCACGTGTCTACGGTGTGATATTCTAGTGAGGCAGCACTATAAAGTTGGGCATTGTGCTCACTGCTACAAGTAGACACCGTTGTTTATAAGACTGAAAAATTGTTGAAAAAGAAGTTAAACCCGAACACACACACACACACACACACACACACATGGAACAAAAGAAGTATTCTATTGGAATAAAAGATACGATACGTTGCAAAGGGTTTAACAGACTTAAGACACTTTGAAATCGCTTTTTATGTTTTATTAATAAGCTCTTAAAAGATGTCAATAATATGGGCAGATAGGGCTCTTAAATAAACCAAAATTCGATAAAAACTGAGTTAGTTTCGACATTTTGGAATTATATGCGTTTAGTTCTTAGTTCGAACTTGGTATTGAAACTAGAGACTTAGCCTTTTATACGACATATTGAAATCTTATGAAGATTTCATTGTTTTAATATATTTTTAAATGTTTACGTGGTTCGATCAATACTGTCTATAGTTTCGCAAACATAGAGAAATGTTTTATTTGTCGAGCTCTAGATTAAATTCAGTTAAGTTAGGTCGTTTGTATACTTACAATAATGCTGAAAAGGTCGATGAAGTTATTTTTTTCAAAACAATGTAAATCTTTTATCAACTGTTTGACGTCGCGAAAGGGTAATAAAGCCATTACATAAAATGATTATACACTAGTGTAATAAAGCTTTGACGTCGACATCGTTTATTGTATAGGAGACGTTGGTAACATTGACTTGTTTATATAGTAACAGAAAGTAGAATTTTTAATGTTTCGACAGGAAAAGCTAACATGTCATAAAAAGTATATAACATTTGTGACTTTCCTCATTGAATTTATTAAAGTCGTTGAATAAAATTGATAAAATGCTCAGCAGAGCCAAGACAGTAAAGTTGGTATGTAGTTGGTAGTTGAACATTCGAATAACCAACTACTTACTAGTTGCCAGTTGGTTATTCAAAATGTATAAGCAAGTCTGATTACCTTTTAAATCATAATGATGAAATCATTCTTATCCATGTTTTGTTCTTTAATATTAACCTTCATTTCTTAAAATGTATTCAGCAGTCTCAAAAAAGTACCTGGAGAGCCAGTTGCCAATTCGCTATATGTTTCAGAAAAGCTTCTTGTTTTCAGTCACAAATGGATAAAATCATTCAATATGACATTTTATATGGTCTTTCATATCAATATCTGACACTTTCAACGTAAAGATCACTCTTGGAAACACTCAGGAGAGCCAGTTGCCAATTCGCGTGTGAATAACCAACTGCCTACTGGTAGGCAGTTGGTTATTCGACATTTTACATACAGTCAGTGTTTTGGTAGAACATGATAAAAAAATTATTCTAACCCTTTTTTTTTTGTTCTTTAATGATAATATTTATTCCTTTAAATGCAGTCTCAAAATGCACCAGGAGAGCCAGTTGCCAATTAGAGATATGTTTCAGAAAAGCCGATTTTTCAGACACTTATGCATAAAATAATTCAATTTTACATATATTTTGTTCTTTCGTATCAATACCCGATACTTTCAACGTATAGGTCAATCTTGGAAACACTCAGGAGAGCCAGTTGCCAATTCGCGTGCGAATAAGCAACTGCCTACTGGTAGGCAGTTGGCTGTTCGGCATTTTACAGACAGTCATTGTTTAGGTCAAAAATAATAAAAAATATCAATCTAGTCCTTGTTTCGTTCTTTAATGTTAATATTTATTCCTTTCAATGCATTTACTAGTCTCAAAATACACCAGGAGAGCCAGTTGCCAATTCGCGATATGTTTCAGAAAAGCCGATTTTTCAGACACATACGCATAAAATAATTCAATTTTACATATATTTTGTTCTTTCGTATCAGTATTGGACACTTCCAACGTATAGGTCACTCAGGAGAGCCAGTTGCCAATTCGCGTGCAAATAACCAACTGCCTACTGGTAGGCAGTTGGTTTTTCGACATTTTACAGAAAGCCATTGTTTTGGTAGAACATGATAAAAAAATCATTCTAACCCTTGTTTTGTTCTTTTATGTTAGTATTTATTCTTTTTAATGCATTCAACAGTCTAAAATGCACCAGGAGAGCCAGTTGCCAATTCGCGATATGTTTCAGAAAAGCCGATTTTTCAGACACATATAAATAAAATAATTCAATTTTACATATATTGTGTTCTTTCGTATCAATATCGGACACTTCCAACGTATAGGTCAGTCTTGGAAACACTCAGGAGAGCCAGTTGCCAATTCGCGTGCGAATAACTAACTGCCTACTGGTAGACAGTTGGTTATTCGACATTTTACAGAAAGCCATTGTTTTGATAGAACATGATAAAAAAAATAATTCTAACCCTTGTTTTGTTATTTTATGTTAGTATTTATTCTTTTAAATGCATTCAACAGTCTCAAAATGCACCAAGAGAGCCAGTTGCCAATTCGCGATATGTTTCAGAAAAGCCGATTTTTCAGACACATATGAATAAAATAATTCAATTTTACATTTATTTGGTTCTTTCGTATCAATATCCGACACTTTCAACGTATAGGTCAATCTTGGAAATGCTCAGGAGAGCCAGTTGCCAATTCGCATGCGAATAACCAACTGCCTACTGGTAGGCAGTTGGTTATTCGACATTTTACTAACAGTCATTGTTTTGGTAGAACATGATAAAAAAAATCATTCTAACCCTTGTTTTGTTCTTTTATGTTAGTATTTATTCTTTTAAATGCATTCAACAGTCTCACAGTGCACCAGGAGAGCCAGTTGCCAATTCGAGATATGTTTTAGAAAACCCGATTTTTCAGACAAATATGAATAAAATAACTCAATTTTATCAATTTTACATATATTTTGTTTTTTCATATCAATATCTGACACTTTCAACGTATAGGTCAGTCTTGAAAACACTCAAAAGAGACAGTTGCCAATTCGCGTGCGAATAAGCAACTGCCTACTGGTAGGCAGTTGGCTGTTCGGCATTTTACAGACAGTCATTGTTTAGGTCAAAAATAATAAAAAATATCAATCTAGTCCTTGTTTCGTTCTTTAATGTTAATATTTATTCCTTTCAATGCATTTACTAGTCTCAAAATGCACCAGGAGAGCCAGTTGCCAATTCGCGATATGTTTCAGAAAAGCCGATTTTTCAGACACATACGCATAAAATAATTCAATTTTACATATATTTTGTTCTTTCGTATCAGTATTGGACACTTCCAACGTATAGGTCACTCAGGAGAGCCAGTTGCCAATTCGCGTGCAAATAACCAACTGCCTACTGGTAGGCAGTTGGTTTTTCGACATTTTACAGAAAGCCATTGTTTTGGTAGAAAATGATAAAAAAATCATTCTAACCCTTGTTTTGTTCTTTTATGTTAGTATTTATTCTTTTAAATGCATTCAACAGTCTCAAAATGCACCAGGAGAGCCAGTTGCCAATTCGCGATATGTTTCAGAAAAGCCGATTTTTCAGACACATATAAATAAAATAATTCAATTTTACATATATTGTGTTCTTTCGTATCAATATCGGACACTTTCAACGTATAGGTCAGTCTTGGAAACACTCAGGAGAGCCAGTTGCCAATTCGCGTGCGAATAACTAACTGCCTACTGGTAGACAGTTGGTTATTCGACATTTTACAGAAAGCCATTGTTTTGATAGAACATGATAAAAAAAATAATTCTAACCCTTGTTTTGTTATTTTATGTTAGTATTTATTCTTTTAAATGCATTCAACAGTCTCAAAATGCACCAGGAGAGCCAGTTGCCAATTCGCGATATGTTTCAGAAAAGCCGATTTTTCAGACACATATGAATAAAATAATTCAATTTTACATTTATTTGGTTCTTTCGTATCAATATCCGACACTTTCAACGTATAGGTCAGTCTTGGAAATGCTCAGGAGAGCCAGTTGCCAATTCGCATGCGAATAACCAACTGCCTACTGGTAGGCAGTTGGTTATTCGACATTTTACTAACAGTCATTGTTTTGGTAGAACATGATAAAAAAAATCATTCTAACCCTTGTTTTGTTCTTTTATGTTAGTATTTATTCTTTTAAATGCATTCAACAGTCTCAAAGTGCACCAGGAGAGCCAGTTGCCAATTCGAGATATGTTTTAGAAAACCCGATTTTTCAGACAAATATGAATAAAATAACTCAATTTTATCAATTTTACATATATTTTGTTTTTTCATATCAATATCTGACACTTTCAACGTATAGGTCAGTCTTGAAAACACTCAAAAGAGACAGTTGCCAATTCGTGTGCGAATAACCAACTGCCTACTGGTAGGCAGTTGGTTATTCGACAATTTACAGACAGTAATCGTTTTGGTCGAATATGACAAAAAAAATCAATCTAGTCCGTGTTTCGTTCTTTAATGTTAATATTTATTTCTTTCAATGCATTTAGTCTCAAAATGCACCAGGACTGCCAGTTGCCAATTCGCGGTATGTTTCAGAAAAGCCGATTTTTCAGATACATACGCATAAAATAATTCAATTTTTCATATATTTTGTTCTTTCATATCAATATCCGACACTTCCAACGTATAGGTCAGTCTTGGAAACACTCAGGAGAGCCAGTTGCCAATTCGCGTGCGAATAACCAACTGCCAACTGGTAGGCAGTTGGTTATTCGACATTTTACAGAAAGACATTGTTTTGGTAGAACATGATAAAAAAAATCATTCTAACCCTTGTTTTGTTATTTTATGTTAGCATTTATTCTTTTAAATGCATTCAACAGCCTCAAAATGCACCAGGAGAGCCAGTTGCCAATTCGCGATATGTTTTAGAAAAGCCGATTTTTCAGACACATATGAATAAAATAATTCAATTTTACATATATTCTGTTCTTTTGTATCAATATCCGACACTTTCAACGTATAGGTCAGTCTTGGAAACACTCAGGAGAGCCAGTTGCCAATTCGCGTGCGAATAACCAACTGCCTACTGGTAGGCAGTTGGTTTTTCGACATTTTACTGACAGTCATTGTTTTGGTAGAACATGATAAAAAAATTCATTCTAACCCTTGTTTTGATGTTTTCTGTTAGTATTTATTCTTTTTAATGCATTCAACAGTCTCAAAATGCTCCAGGAGAGCCAGTTGCAAATTCGCGATATGTTTCAGAAAAGCCAAGTTTTCAGAAACATATGAATAAAATAATTCAATTTTACATATATGTGGTTCTTTCGTATCAATATCCGACACTTTCAACGTATAGGTCAGTCTTGGAAACACTCAGGAGAGCCAGTTGCCAATTCGCGTGCGAATAACCAACTGCCTACTAGTAGGGAGTTGGTTATTCGACATTTTACAGACAGTCATGGATTTGGTCGAAAATGATAAAAAAAAATCAATCTAACCCTTGTTTTGTTCTTAAATGATAATATTTATTCCTTTCAATGCATTCAACAGTCTCAAAATGCACCAGAAGAGCCAGTTGCCAATTCGCGATATGTTTCAGAAAAGCCGATTTTTCAGACACATATGCATAAAATAATTCAATTTTACATATATTTTGTTCTTTCATATCAATATCCGACACTTTCAACGTATAGATCAGTCTTGGAAACACTCAGGAGAGCCAGTTGCCAATTCGCGTGCGAATAACCAACTGCCTACTGGTAGGCAGTTGGTTATTCAACATTTTACTGTCAGTCATTGTTTTGGTAGAACATGATATAAAATTCATTCTAACCCTTGTTTTGTTGTTGTTTTATATTAGTATCTATTCTTTTAAATTCATTCAACAGTCTCAAATTACACCAGGTGAGCCAGTTGCCAATTCGCGATATGTTTCAAAAAAAAAACGATTTTTCAGACACATATGCATAAAAAAAATTCAATTTTACATATATGTGGTTCTTTCGTACCAATATCCGACACTATTAACGTATAGGTCAGTCTTGGAAACACACAGGAGAGCCAGTTGCCAATTCGCGTGCGAATTACCAACTGCCTACTGGTAGGCAGTTGGTTATTCAACATTTTGAGACTCTTGAATGCATTTAAAAGAATAAATACTAACATAAAACAACAACAAAACAAGGGTTAGATTAAATTTTTTATCATGTTCTACCAAAACACAGACTGTATGTAAAATGTAGAATAACCAACTGCCTACCAGTAGGCAGTTGGTTATTCGCACGCGAATTGGCAACTGGCTCTCCTTAGTGTTTCCAAGACTGATCTTTATGTTGACAGTGTCAGATATTGATATGAAAAACAATATAAAATGTCATATTGAATGATTTTATCCATTTGTGACTGAAAAAAGCTTTTCTGAAACATATCGCGAATTGGCAACTGGCTCTCAATGTACTTTTTGAGACTGCTGAATTCATTTTAAGACATGAAGATTAATATTAAAGAACAAAACATGGATTAGATTGATTTTTTTTCATTATGTTTTAAAATGTAATCAGACTTGCTTATACATTTTGAATAACCAACTGGCAACTAGTAAGTAGTTGGTTATTCGAATGTTCAACTATCAACTACCAACCGCCTACCAACTTTACTGTCATAGCAGAGCCTCGCATTTTATCATTTTATTCAACTCGTTTGATAAACTCAATATGAAAAGACACTCGTGTAATATTGTCACAAATTGACATACGGGCCTTATTTTATCTGTAGTGTAAATGCAGGTATTGCATCATCTTTTTGTAAATTTTTGAGTTATTGAGGTAAATGTCAGATTTCACGCATGAAATACCTCTCATATTTTTCTGTATTTCATAACTTAAATTTCCATGTAAATTTCATTAAATTCGGTTCAGTAATAAGAAAGTTGATATTTTATAAACTTCAGTAATTTATGTTTTTATCCCCAAAACCACTATAATGGGCCTCAAATTGTCAATTTAAATCCGCGCCAAAGTAGTTAGATTCCCCGGCTATATCGTGAATCCCGTGGAAACACAAATAGTCGGAGTCCACGGCTTAGCCGTGAATCCCATGAAATTTAGTATTTGGCGGGACATTACCCTTTAAATAGACTGGACTAGATATGCCTTGCGCACACCACCTTACGACTTTATAGACGAATCTATGTCTGAATTATTTTCTTGCTAGAAACTTATGCTCGATCGAGGTAAGAAATTTATTTGTTAGATTTTTGTATGATTTTTGCATTACGATTTTTATTTGGTAAATTTTTGTGCATTCTACAGAATTCTGTAACATTTACTTTTCGGCACATGATTTTGGCTAGTTTCGGTATGTCAGGATGATTTATTAAATTTTTCAGACTTTTGCAAATTATTTCGAAAGAGGAATCTAAAATGTTTCATTTATATAAGATGTTAGATTTATACTGAAATTTGTATCGTGATAATTGTAAAGCACTGTTTCAAAAACTTATGTCAAACATTTTGTTAATTATGGAACGCCATTACTGCATTGTATTGTTATGTATAGATCTATATGGCAAGTCTAGTACCATGTATGTAATATATTATTGTAATATGAAATTGTGTGACAGTCTATTGCATACACATACAATGTCCGTTTTGTTGTATGGCATTAGATATTATATGGATGCCAACTATCATATAACGTTTGATTTACATTGAATTTTGTTAATTTGTAGTTGTAAATAATAGCTGCAGTTTATCATTTCCATTACTATGTTTCATCATATACTTTTCATATCTTTTTCATACTTTAACTTTAGTCTTTTAAGTAAGTAATTTTGTAATAATGGAAGTAATTAGTGACGTATTTTAATCATGTGACGTCTGAACTTAGTAGCACATATGTTTTGTATAAGTAGCACGTATTATTTATGGGAGCCTACGGAGGTATGGTGTACCCAAAGGAGCAGTTTTATGCCCTGACTTATTTGTTTTGCTATGGTGCTTACCATATGTTATATATTTTAGCTTCTTCCGCCAGACGATTTTTCCTGGTGACGTCATAACCCGGAAGTACAATGCCCGAGGTTCACTTGTCTTCACTCGCCTGGATGTGATATTCCCAGCGCAGAGCTTTCGTCCCATGGTTGTGCCGTAAACCGCAAAGACGATGATTTTTGTTATCCTCTGAAGTCAGCTCAGGGATGCAATCACCTACCACCATAGGGAGCCAATACGGAATCAACGTATTCACGGTTTAAAGGGACTAGAAGATATGTTGTCATATATTGTTTGTGCTACTTAAAGTTCACAATTAAATTAAAGAACTGTGTCACGTCAGATTAGAATGGAATTTAAGAACTTTTGTATCTAGAGATACTGAACTTTCTTTTTTTTTCTTTCTTATATTCAGTTTTTTTTTCTTTTCATATCTATTCATTGTTAATAATCATCTTTTGTAAATAAATTTGTAAATATTGTAAAGGGTGTTGATTTGTTCTGATGGTTACTGTCGCCGGTACGGCCTTTCCTGTCACAAATATCCTTTATTTATCATATCATTTCTAGTCTGTGTTAGGTAGTAAATGTAGATAGTTGCAAATGTTGTAAAATTATGTAAATATTCCAGGCTGATTGTATATCAAATGAAATTTCTATACATTTATAAGTGATGCAGCTGGGGCTTTAGTTGCTGATTTATGAATTAGCAGAATGGAAAACCCTGATAAAATACCTAAATACACATGTTTTAATAATAACATACATATTGAATTCTTTATGTTTCTGAATATATATTATATTATATATTTGTAGAAAAAGTGTCAGAAACAGACTGCACAAAAAATACAGATAACCAATGTACACATACTCCAAATGCTGAGTGTAACAACGCTGACTCCGCCGCTAAATGTCAATGTTCCAATGGTTACAAAGAAGATTCAAATGATGGCAGCACGTGTGTTAAAAGTACGTTTATAACTGTTATTTTTATAACTTGTTTCCAGCTTTATCAAAACTGCAAAAGCTTCAATTATAACTTTCGTTTTAAAGGAACAAAACACTATGTAATGGTAACAGTCTACGTATTCTAAAAATAAAAGACAAAGAGTACACAAATACGTCGCTGAGTCTTATATGCGTACATGATTTCAGTGATCATTAACGTTGTTGTCTATGATAATCTCTTTTCTGGATGTTCTTAACAAGTTTAATTCTTATTTTAGATTTATGTACGTTGCAGCCAACGAAAATATGCACAAGAGACAAATAGTTTGTGTCGCGTGTATTTAAAAACTTATGAAGCTAGGGACGTGAATGTAGTCTGTGTTAGGTTTTAAATGTAGACAGTTGCAAATGTAGACACTGATATAACATAATATGTAGATATACCGAAAAACACGTTTTAATAATAACATACATATTGAATTCATTACGTTTCCTGTAATATATATATATATATATATATATATATAGTGTGTTAAAAGTACATTTATAACTGTTATTTTTATAAGTTGTTTCCAGCTTGAGCAAAATTGCGCAAGCTTCAATTATAACTTTCTTTTTTAAAGGAACAAAACACTACGTAATGATAACAGTCTACGTATTCTAAAAATAAAAGACAAAGAGTACACAAATACGTCGCTGAGTCTTATATGCGTCATGATTTCAGTGATCATTAACATTATTGTCTATAATAATCTCTTTTGCCAGATGTCCTTAACAACTTTTATCACATGTTTGACGTTGCGGGAGGGTAATAAAGCCATTAAATAAAAATGATAATACACTAGTGTAATAAAGCTTTGACGTCGACGTCGTTTAAAGTATTGGAGACGTTGGTCAAATTAACTTGTTTGTACAGTAAAAGAAGATAGATTTTTTATGTTTCAGCAGGAAAGGCTAACATGTGATAAAAAGAATATTACAGTTGTGACTTTCCACATTGAATTTATTTAACTCGTTGAATAAACTGAATAAAATGCTCGGCTGAGCCTCGCATTTTATTATTTTATTCAACTCGATTAATAAATTCAATATGAAAAGCCACTCATGTAATATCCTCTATTAATTCTTATTTTAGATTCATGTACGTTGCAGCCTACAAAAATATGCACAAGAGCCAAATTGTTTGTGTCTCATGTATCTCAAACATTATGAAACAAGGGTCGTGAAACCAGTCTGTTTTACGTTGTAAATGTTTATAGTTGCAAATGTAGACACTGATATGAAATAATTAAGTAGATCATCATGCCTGATTGTATATCAAATGAAATTTCTATACATTTACAAGTGATGCAGCTGGTGCTTTAGTTGGTAATGTTATGAATCAGCGGAATTGAAAACCTTGATAAAACACTGAAATACACATGTTGTAATAATAACATACATATTGAATTCTTTATGTTTCTAATATATATATATATATATAGAAAAAGTGTCAGAAACAGACTGCACAAAAGATACAGATAACCAATGTACACATACCCCAAATGCTGAGTGTAACAACGCTAACGCCGCTGCTAAATGTCAATGTTCCGAGGGTTACAAAGAAGATTCAAATGACGGCAGCACGTGTGTGAAAAGTACGTTTATAACTGTATTTTATTTTTATAACTCGTTTCTAGCTTGAGAAAAATTGCGTAATCTTCAGTTATAACTTTCTGTGTTTTTTTTAGGAACAAAGCACTGGATGTTCTTAACAAGTTTAATTCTTATTTTAGATTCATGTGCGTTGCAGCCAACAAATATATGCACGACAGCTAAATAGTTTGTACCGCATGCTTCTCAATACGTATGAAACTAAGGTCGTGAAACAGTCTAGGAATAACATTGAAGTGAAGTTGTGGACCAAGGGCTTTTGGGGGATTTTACACTGTAAGACCAGAGTTATGGCCCTTGATATAGTCAGAAATATGCATTATAGACCTGGAGTTTGTGTCATACGCACGAATCTAAAAATATATTTGACCTGAAATCATGAAACATAGGAATGTTGTTCAGCACTGCACCTGGGTTTTTATTTTTGATATATACCCCCCCCCCCCCTTCTTTTCCGTCTTACCCCACCCCCTCCATTTTTCTTTTTATTTTGCATCCCTTAATGATGTTTTGTAGTATTCCTACCCCTATCTCCTGATGATAAACAACCTAACCTTAGGCGTTACGAAAGTCCATTTAGTCCGTCAAACGGACACGCATTAGTGAAAAGAATCTCTCTCTTTGTCTCTCTCTCTCTCCCTCCCTCTCTCCGGAGGCGAACGTTCTGCCACTAAGCTATCATGGCACACGAATCCACTTTCAGTGAAGTATTTTTGTGTAATGGAAGAGCGTTCGCCTCGGGTGCGGAACTTTTGAAGGTCGCGGATTCGATCAAGTATGTGAAAAATGGTACCAGTTTCTCCCTTAATATACTCAGCATTATACGGATTGAACATACTCCTCTTAAACTCCTAACCTCGCATAAATGAGATGTGGAGACTGATGTCTAAATTGGTAAAATTTGTTCCACGATACACCTGAAATTATTTAGTGTAAAATAGTAATTTTGTATCAGATATAGGATTTAATATACTATGTTCGTGCTGATTATACATGCAAAGGGGAGCAACCGCCTGACATGTTGTAATCGATGATCGTCGATAAATATTTCTGGTAAAATCAAGCAAATCCTCATATCATAAAATTACATTTTAACGAATTTTCCAAAAGTTTGAAACATGTTATTGCTATTTTCACGAAATTAAATCGACAACGGACCGCATACTATCTTTTAATACAAACTTCACAAAGCTAAGCTTGTATCGACTACTATGAGACTTCGGCACAACCTGTTTTAAAAGTGGAGATTTCCAAAGGTACATACAAATGTGCATGTGACGACACAAACTCGGACAGTAACAAAAGTATCCTAGAAGAAGGAACACAAAATTGTAGAACAATCTTACCTTACCCCACACTCACGTTTTAGATATTATCATATTTTTATTACTAAAGGTATCATTACTTATTGATTTATAAACAAGTCACTTATTATATTTTCAGTTATTGGAAGTGCCTGCGCAGAAACAGATCCTCCTTGTCCGGAAAATTCCAATACAGTTTGCGTTAATGATCAGTGTGCATGTAAGGAAGGGTATGGAGAAAAGAATAACGTTTGTATACGCAGTAAATATCCAAGTATCCTCATTATTGTATGCACACACTCCTTCAGCCAGGCAATTTTTAACACTTTGTGTCTGTAACGATGCTACTGAGAAATGGATAATATCTGCACATCCGGTAAACTACGTGATAAACTAGTGATGCCTTTAGTACAAAACATTGAACATACAATATGCAAAAGAATATCTGGTACAAATGAAAGTGTACTAGTATATTTTGCAAAAGAGTTTCAATGATTTGGTAATTGCACGCGAAATATAGATGTATAACTTTTGATTTCCGCCCTCCTCGGCGGGACAATATTAAGATAGGAATTTGATATGAAAATCTACTATAAAGTCCGAAAATCCCGCTTGTAGAGAAAAGACAATTGATAAAAAGGTTCATGCCGAGGAATAAATTTTTTGCATCGGTTCCCAGCTGTATGAAGACACTTTCTCAGGAATGAATTCTCTGCGTCCGACCAGCTGCAATGCTTCATCGTCATCTGAAGGGCTATCTTTCAGGAATAGCGTTTCTTTGCTGGGCCAGCTACTCTGCCTAACTGTGAACTCTCTGTCTTTCTGTCTGTCTGTCTCTCTCTCTCGCTCTGGAGGGGCTCAAACTCCAGAGCTCTCGATCCGGAGGCGAACGCTCTACCACTAAGCTATCATGGCACACGATTCCACTTTCAGTGAAGTAATTTTGTGTAATGGTAGAGCGTCAGCCTTTGGGTGCGGTCCTTCGGAAGGTCGCGGATTCGATCCCCGGTCGTGTACCAAGGATGTGAAAAATGCTTAAAATGCTCAGCATTGTGCGGAGAGAATAGACTCCTATTTAACTCTTAACCTCACATGAATGAGATGAGGAGACTGATGTCTAAATTTGCTCCATGATTCACCTTAAATTAGTTAGTGTTAAAAAATAGTAATTTTTATATCATTTATAGGATTTAATATACTATGTTCGTGCTGATTGTACATGCAAAGGGGAGCAACCGCCTGACATGTTGTAATCGATGATCATTCGATAAATATTTCTGGTAAAATCAAGCGAATCCTCATATCATAAAACTGCATTTAAACGAATTTTCCAAAATTTAAAAACACGTTAAAGTAACTACTTTCACGAAAATAAATCGACAACGGGCCGCATATTATCTTTTATACAAAGCTTAGCTTTTATCGACTACTATGATACTTCGGCACAACCTGTTTAAACATTGGGGATTTGCACAGGTACATAGAAATGAGCATGTGACGAAACAAACTCGGACAGTAACAAAAATATCCTAGAAGAAGGAAGACAAAATTGTAGAACAATCTTACCTTACCCCACACTCACGTTTAGATGTTATCAAATTTTATTACTAAAGGTAGCATGACTTACTGATTTATAAACAAGTCACTTATTATATTTTCAGTTATTGGAAGTGTCTGCGCAGAAACAGATTCTCCTTGTCCTGATAATTCCAATACAGTTTGCGTTAATGATCAGTGTGCATGTAAGGAAGGGTATGGAGAAAAGAATAACGTTTGTATCAACAGTAAATATCCAAATATCGTCAATATTGCATGCACTCCTTCAGCCAGGCAATTTGTTAACATTTTCTTGCAGACGTTGGGTTTTTATAACCGTTTTTAAAGACCATTGATGAATCTTAATATAAGCGATTAGTGATTATTGTGATGATATGGAATCAGTTTAACATCCCTAAGCTGACAACACTGTACCAAAGTATATTCAAGATAATAAGATATCTTTACTCTTTTCAAATTTATTTTATGTCTTCCTTCGAAATAATCATAACAGCTGTGTTGCTTTTAAAGGTATACAAGACCCGAATTAAATTTTCATCTTTAAAAATACGAACATTTTTAGATATAGTCTATGCAAACATTAAATTAACAGGTTTATGTGTAGTACCAGTACTGTGCTTTACGTTTAAAACAGTACGTACTTAATATATGTACAGCTGAAAATATTATAGATGTGTACTAAAAACTTCTAATAATTAACTTACACTGCATGGCATCTAATTATGAATGTAGCTTTATATAAGCAATTTATAAATTTATATTTAATGATTTATAAACTTTGTAAATTTATATACATTTGATGAGCATTTTCAACATCTGAAGTAAATATCTAAAGACAGAATATTTTAGAGAAAGATTGTCATTTGATATTATATCACGTTTTCTAAAATGCATACGTTTCTGTTAAATATTTAGCTGTAAGTGGAACTGTGTGTCCAAATGGAGATGAATGTGAAAATATTGACAATGCCATATGCAACGACGGTACATGTAAATGTAGTCCCAATTTTGTTATGAACGTTGACACATGTGTACCTGAGAACACTGGTAAATAGTTACGTATATTTTTAAAAATCATTATCACTTTATTATAAGATGAAAGTTTAAATGTAAGTGGCACGGCTTTAGTATCAGATAAAAATCTGCATTGCTATCTAAAAATGGTTTACATAATCTTTCCACGAAAATAAAGGCTAATTATTACTTTTTATATTTTGCCCTTATAAAAGAATAACTGTCTTCGGAGTAATAACTTGCCTTAACTAAACATTTGTCTTATTTAGATGAAGTGAGCAATGAGGACAACCGGAGACTAGATTGTTCATTCGTGTAACTATATAAGATCTTTCAAAACGTTTTCACTGTTTCAGCTGCATCTACGGGAGTTGGAGCTATAACACTTGTACTGTCTGTTTTCGCAACAATTCAAGTCATGTTAAGATAAATTTTAAGATGTGAGTACCTATCAATTTATAACTTAATTCATTCGCATAAGAAATTATATTCATATTGCAAATGCTAATGACATTTCAGTTTTGGAGTTTTCTAATTTTCATTCATTAAAATCTAAAATGGTTTCACAGCGTACTTTGATGGTGCTTACATTTATAGAATGATATTACGGTAACTGCATGTCTCGCCTAGGTTAACTTAGTAGGTAGGGCGCAAGAATACGGATCAAAAGGTCACGAGGTCGATCTAGGGGCAGTGCATATGTACTCCATGACAGTTTGACAAAAACAATATTTAAAGAAATTCAAAATTATGCAGTCTGTGTAAAAAAGTTTTATTGTTCCTTCTCTTGAGATGGAACACTTAGAATTGGTAAGTCACACTTGACTGAGCAACTGACCTCGAAAACTGTTGTCATTACAAGCTGGACAATCAAACTCCGTGACCTTGGTAACCTGTAACGTTATAATCATTCTTTCCTAATTGAGGCGACCCTCTGTCTGAACGCGCTCCGCGGATTACATATTACTAAACCCTAGGATGGAAAAGTTGAAACATGCCAAACATCTTATTTGTCGTTACCTTCGACTGCATGGTCAGTATGTGTAAACAAACCCCATTGCGACCTCTCATTGTGCGCAACATATTCACGCATCGAATGTCACGAGACTTAGGACAGATACTACTAAATTATAGCCATGAATTACTTGATCAATGACCACTTAGTTTGTTGTGTGCGTTAGCGAACATATGTTAATAAGGTAGAATGGTCTTGTCCTTTCCTAGCGTCAAATCCTGGGGTTCCACACACTGAGAACCAATATTTAAAACAGACATTGCAGCCAAAATTTTACAAGATGATCATTATATATTTCTACAGATGTGCCCAGGAACTTTTGCTATACTTTAACTTGTATCATATTATCTCTTTTCAGGGTGTCTCATTTGAAGAAAATGTACAATAAACAGTGTGTTTTAGTTTGTGTGTACAAAAGACATTATTGTATTATCAACTGCTTCTGAAGTGCTATCTACTCAACTGCTGCGCTTGCCATGGAAACTATTTGCGTGTCTACATACCATGATTTAAACACTTCGAAGTCTTATATATTCTATATGTTACTTCACCTCATATTTAAAAGTGTTTAGATTTTATCAATTTATATAGGTCGAGTGTGAAACAGAATTTAGAACTTATAGTTTTCACTCTCGGCACGTACTTCTTGATTGGAGGTATGATGTTAAAAGTGTTATGTTAGCGTAGAACGGCTTACTTCTAATTTCTTCATAATATTTTTTATGGTGCAAGCTAAGTTGTCAATTGTCGGAGTTCTTTATTATTTGATTTATAGCAAAATATTAGGTAGTCAAAGAAAAGATTAAGGCCCTTTCAGTATGTTTAATTTATATATATTCTAGAGCAAAATTTGATATTTATACGTTTTTGATTTGGATCAACAAATACGTATTATTTCTACAGCGGAAATGAACTCTTAACGCAACGAAACACATGAAACTGATGTCAGAAATAACGTCATGAACCAGACATGAAATCTGAGCATCAGAAAGAAAGCATATTGGCGTTTGAGGTTCCATTTTTACTTAAAATAAAAATGATCTGCCAATACACATATCTTCAAAATACTTCGAAGGAACATACTGAAAATATGCGTATCTTTTAGTATCATGCTTAAGTTATCGTACCAAATTACAACAAAGTCATCGTACAAGTTTATTCCCTTAACTTCTGTTCACATTGAAATATTATCGCATAAATGACAAATGGACTTTTTTAAGCAAGATAAACATTTTGATAAAGACAAAATTAAATCGCTGTTCTGCAATGCCAAAAACAATTCTCAGTGTCTGAATTTTGACAGGATTTTCTTTTAAAACTACAGATGTATATCTCTGTTACTTTGTACAGATAAAATTGTATCTGCCTTTAAAGTCTCATTTCAACTACATCTGCTTGATATTTTTATACTATTGCATGCAATGCTTCTTACTCGCGTTTGGGTTTGTGTTTAATATAATGATTTGACAACTGTTTAGTTCTTAAATGAGAAAATGAATTTCCCATATGAATATATTTCGACATAATGGCCGCCATTCTACGTCTGTTTTCTGTCAAAGGACGTTGACGGATGGCTAAATGCTGAAATAGGTAACTAGCCGGTAAAGAGTACTATCCAGATACTTGGTCAGAATATATACATTTCCGAATATTTGCATCTACATGAACATATCTTGTAATTCAACATAAATTTTATGTGTAAATAATTAAACTACTACACGACGGGTTTTAACTAAAATTTGAACAAGTGAATAATATTTAGCAGTTACAATACTGGTACTATATAATATATTTCATCATTAAAGTTAATAAACAAAACGTATCCTGTTGTAAAGACAATTCTGTAAATGAACGAACATGGTTTATAAATTACTCATGAATGAAGAGATATTGTTCCTTTAAAACAAATGATATAGCAAGTGTGCGAGGCCCAATCACATACAGACCAACTATTATCTGTATACTGGATACTATTCCCGATGAAAACCATGTGATTATGGATAAATGCTTTTACTCATTTAAGGATGAGGTTAGCGCAAAATTGTTCATAACTATTGTTGAAACCCCCATCTCCTAGCTGAGTATTAATTTATGGCAAAATAAAATACAGTTTTTCATCTTTTTCAAAACTTGTACAAACGTACATGTAATGCCACATTAAAACCATTTTAATATCTGAATGTCATAATGAAAATATGAAGATTTTTAAATGTTTATGGAACATTTACCAAATAAACAGTTGTGTTTTAATTACATGTGTTTCTTTTCTTTTCCAATGAGGTTTTCCGGAAGACAACTATGTAGTTGCTACAAAATAATGTAAACGATGTGACGACGAGTAAGAAATGTTTTATTACATTTACTGACCTTTATCATTTTGTAACCATAAGCTAGATCTGATTACGGTCGCTTACGCAAGTCTGTACATTTATAGTCAATCCGTTAAAAACTTTATCTCGTGCCGAAAAAGGCACTTTCTATACCAAAATGGCTTACACGTCATCATAAAATGATGACTTCTTTGAAGAAGAGAGAACAAGGCAAAACAATAGCAAACTCGATTGTAATTCATGAGAGGTAATGAAATGTGCAACACTCCTTACGCTGCTTGCCGTGAACCTAAACATTCAAATACGCAAAAATAACCAAATAAGGCTCGTTTTACAGCTTAATTGTGAAGGTAATGCTTAACCTTTTTTGAAAGATGCTGCGATATGTATATGAAAACTGTACGAGTTCGTCAGGTAAAAATCTGGCAAATTCAAGGATAAATTTAAAGTTAATAATTCCAAAGTGTATTCAGCCAATACACCTCATTTCTTCATAACTGATACCACTTCTAAACATAATCCAAATATACAGACCGTCCATTTTTATCAGTGTATCAGAATCTTTTGAAAAATGCATGTATAATTTAGGTAGCACCGGCGTTTTGACAAACTAGTGCACAATACACATCTCCAACAGTATCGATATATTTCATTTTAAGTAAATATATAAATCTTAATTTATCATTTTAGGCAAAGGAACAAAGTCTTTATTTTGACAACTCTTTTAACATCATGTCATACATCTTCTTGTCCTACTGCTTCCTGAGGAAAGAATACCGGATAACCAATCAAACGCGCTCTATTTTTATACAACCACTATTTTCTACTTTCAAAACATAACACATGATGCTCTTCTGGTAGCACAAGCGATAACAAAACAAAAGAGTGCTTTATTTAGATAACCACTACCGATGACCGAAACAGGTGCCTGCAATCTGTAATCAATTAACCATATCTTATAGAATTTCATTGATCGATATATTCAATTAGCTTTTATATATCGAGCAATATAGGCGGAAAATACGCCATTATTGTTTTGATTTATGCTACCCTTGGAAAGGGCTTCTGGTGAAGCTGTCCTTTCATATTGAATATATGAAAAATGTTGAATAAAATTATAGAATGTGAGGTTCTAATCACATGTAAGCTTTTCATGCTGAAACATCAAAATTTCTTCTTTCTTTACCTTAAATAGACCAAGTAAATTCGTCCAATATCCCTATACTTAAAACTAAGTCAACGTCAAAGCTTTATTACACTAGTATAATACCAAATTTATGTAACGGCTTTATTTAACTCCTTCGACGTCAAACATATGGTAAATATAAATAAAATTACAGAGGACCATAAATCTTGTTTACCTCAGGCACTATGACTGAAACTTACATGGTGGCATTATCCCTATAGCAGTTAACATTTCTACCAAAATAAAGCAAAATCATTTAAGGCATGCTTTAGATATGACTCAAGATGAAAGGACAGACAACAGATAGATGGACAATGCAAAAAAATATATTCTTCTTCCTTGCGAGGCGGAAATAATCGGATATGTATGTCCTGACAATACTCGCATGTCCACTCCATGTTGATGATGTATACCAGCGTTCATCTGCATTGGTCAGAAACTATAAGAGTTCAGTACACAAGGAAGACAAGATACAACAATATATATACCTCTTGGGTCTTCGACCCCGTTGCTTAGAAATTAAAAGGCTTCTCAATCTACAAAAACAAGAAATTGTAACAGAGTTACAAAGTCCCCACTTAGGGACATCTTTCACAAAACCTATTACCTGCAAATACAACATCTTCTTCGAAGTAAATGAGGGGGTGGGGGCAACATACTAAGATGTCTGTAAATCATAACTATATATTACGTTATTCATGAAGATGTATGTAGTTTGAAAATGTCTAGATAATAAGTAACTGGTGAATACTTTCAAAGATAATATTTGTTTGTTAAAGATTAAATTTTAGATTGGTCAGAAAAAAAAACTGTAATGAAATATTTTATCATTTAAGGAAATGATAAATAAACAAATGAAATGCATGACTTTTTGAAACGACATTTATATGGTACTAATGAAACCTGTCTTTAAACTCCACATCATTTCAAGTTAATATCAGTGTTGGTCAATTCATATCAACCTCATGTATTGCGATGATAATAATACAGTATTTACCTACATATACAATAAAGTTATAAGTTGTGTCTGGGAATGTACATTTATTAATAGTGTTTGTATCTATCAATACCGATTCATGTACCAACACAACAGAAAACAAACATAGGTGCATGCGACCTTGGCCTTTGAGAGATATTGATGCACTCGACGCATTGTCTTGTAATGGTGAATATTTTGCCAAGTTATTTGAATACACATCAGTGCATAAAAAGTTACAGACCAGACAAAAAATAATAATACTAAAATAATACTAAGTGTCACATTGACCTTGACCTTTAGCTAGAGGTCTGTGTCTTACGTGTGACAAATCAATTTGTTATGGTAACTGTTTGTTCCAAGTAACTTGAATACCCAGCTATGCAAAGTAAAGTTATTGACCAGACAAAAAATGCCGTTTTGTCTTTGACCTTGACTTTTGAGACAGCGGTCGAGGTCTTGTACATGACATGTCTCAATATAGGCAATATTTGTATTTAGTGATTTTGAAATATCTAAATGAATGGTTTCTTCCTTGTTACACGTTGCCTCATGGGAAATTGTATGCCAAGTAATTTTTGAATCCCTTGATGAATGGAAGAGTGATAGACCAGAAACAAAACAGACCCTGTGATACTTTGACCTCAAAGTTTGACCTTGACCTTAGAGCCAGGGGATGGGTCTTGCGCGAGACAGGTTGGCTCATTATGGAAAACATCTGTGTCTAGCTATTTCAAAGTCTCTTCACAGACGGACTGAACAAGAGTTGTGACAGACGGGCGGCTAAAAGGACGGATGCAGTCAAATTCTATGACCCCTTTTTTCCTTCGAAGAAGGCTGGGGACAAAAAAAAATATGACCGCAAGCTGGTGGATGCCTGTTTTCATAATTATGCCTTCATAGAAAAACTCTTCATAAAATATAACTGTTTTGAAACAGGGATTCAAAATTCTTACCAGAAATCTAATCTCTGTACATTGAACAAATCTCCCATCCAGGCATTGTTCCAGGTGCAAGCCGGCATCTGGGTTAAAAAAACGACCTTCCGCATGCCAGCAGGATGGCATATGAGTAAATAACCACAGATATGTTTGCCAGCTGGATGGCATCTGGGAAGAACCTGACTTTCTACAAACCAGCTTTCCACCTGGAATCATAAACCTGCATGCAAGCTGGATGGCATCTGGATAGGATCAGAAGCCTTCTGCAAGCCAGTTGAATGGCATCATGATAGCACCAAAGAACTGCATGCAAACTGGACGGCATAAGGGTAGAACTAGACCTTTTGTAAGCCAGCTGGATGGAACACAGGTAGAACTACTTACTTTCTGCAAGCCAGCTAGATGGCATCTTGGTAGAACCGGAGACATTCTGCAAGTCATTTGGATTGCATTTGGGTAGAGCAACAAACCTTCTGGCAAGCCAGCTGGATACCATCTGAGTAGAACTACAAACTATCTGCAATCCATCTGGATGGCAGATGGGTAGAACCACAGACCTTCTACAAGACAACTTGATGGATCTTCACGTGATTTAACATCAGCGATCTTACACATTTAGCCGTTCATGCCCCTAATTTTAAAATACATACCCTGAAATGCCGAAAATAAGCCGGTTTTAATAAATAAGCTGGTCTCGAAAATAAGCCACCATTTCACTACAGGCAAAAAGGGATCATAAATAAGCCGCACTCAAAAATAAGCCGTCCAGGTTTTTTTTTGTATTTTTTTATCAGTAATAGTATCAATGACTTTGTGAGGACATCACATGAGCAAAAGTTACCAACGTGTACATAGCAGATTTATTTCCACACGTAATAGCAATAAAACATATTGGAATAAAAACACTTAAAACAATGCTGCTGATACTTAAACCCTGGACAAATTAAAACCACAAAAAATCCTGTCTCAAACACTTCTTGTCACTTCAGTTCTACTAATTAACATGACCCGTCTTTATAATACATTGCAGTGTTTATCAACTATTGTGTAACTTTTTCATACCCGGTGTTTAGTACCTATTGTGTAAGTTATTCATACCCGTTGGCCTATTAAATCATAGGTGTATTTGTTTGTTAGGCCAGACAAAACTTTTCAATGGGTAGTTATCTGTTAGAATTTGTAATAAATTGTAATAAAACTGGTATGTCAGAAGTATAATTATAAGCCGACGACGATGTTTTTACTAAAAAGCAAAATATATGACATCCGTATCTTCAGTATTTCGGTACTCGAAAATACGCCGGTTTTTAAACCGTTACTGATTATATGTACTCAAAAGTTCGCCGGACTCAAAAATAAGCCGGTCTCGATAATAAGCCACCAAATCCTTACGATAATTTAAAATAAGCCGCGGCTTATTTTTGGGATTTCAGCGTATGTTCATCGTATATGCATTTGTCTGGATTGACGGACAGTGCGCACCGGAATAGTTCTGCACAAGACGAGACAAACAGACCACATGCGCAAAACATTAAACACATACTCAATGGAGTTTTTATCGCGGGTGGATATATAAAATAGAAAAAGTGGAAACTCCACAGGTCGCTCAACACAACAAAAACGAAAAGGTTGCAGGCTCGGTTTGATTGAGCCTATTCATGGACGGTAGTGAAAATATATGCTACCGTCCAAACCCTCTAGCCCCGGGTTGATTTACACATGCTACAAGTACAAAAATCAATTTAGAAACATCCACAGATGTATTCATACGGCAGTGCCAAAAAAAAGGTGTGCAAAAAAATAGAACAACGTAAAGTTAAAATTTAAATTTTATTAATATGCAGACATAAAAAGATAACAATGATTACATTTAAACATGGATAATAGGAACATAATGCAACAAAAGTATTATTATGAGTGTTCCTAATTTTTGCTTTTAATTTTTTTTTTCAGATTAAACTAGAACTGGGTCCATAGGACATGGATGCTCCCATATATGGCGCCAACCTCTTAATAGCATAGATTTTAATACAGTCCATATTCACATGAAGGATGTTCAACCAAAATTTTGAACCAAACTGTATTCAGATAAGGTTGTACATCTGAGCAACTTTGAATCCATTCCTTCAAAAAGTGTACTGAGGAGTTGAACACACCACATTTTTTCACTATGGCCTATTTTGTGAAATTAAGGAGGTAGGTTACCTTGTTACCAGGGTAAATTCAAATAAGTTGAACCGCAGCAATTTTTTGTATTTCGTGTAATATGATGTTTTAACTGCTACATTCTCAATTTCGTTTATCTTTGTCCCTTCAAATTTTTATCCAGGTTTGAAGAACATGACCCTCCACAGGTATTTTATATTTAAAGAAAAAAGAAAATACGGATATTTAACACTTTTCAGTGTATTTTAGTTTCATTGATATCCGCATTAGTCTGCATAATTGATAATTTTACTAGTATGCGCGTGAGCTTTCTACTATAAGCTTAAAATGTATATGTCGCGGGGCTCGTGTTTCCATGGTGACGCATTTTCTCTCATTTTTAAATAACTATGTATAAAAACGGGGTTTTCGACGACTTCAGTGCCATTCTGTTAATGACCAACATGGAATATTTGGGTAATATTATTAGCAAAATACAAAGCACTTTACATGGTACCCTATTTTTCTTAAAGTTTAAGGGTTCGAAACCTCATTTGGGGCGTAGAATTCTTCACGTGAGGAGGCCATCCAGGTCGGTGGTTCTACCCAGGTGCCCGCTCGTGATGAAAGTATGCACGGAGGGGCACCTGGGGTCTTCCTCCACCATTAAAGCTGGAAAGTCGCCATATGACCTAAAATTGTGTCGGTGCGACGTTAAACCCAACAAAATAAATAAATAAATTAAAGTTTAAAGTAACCATGGCAACAGAGATGTTTATATATAGCTTATATCTTGCTTTTTCTCGTAATTTTTTATAGTAAAATAGAAAAAGTGGAAACTCCACTGGTCCAAACGAAAATGTAATATTGAATAAAACTATAGTTCTTATTAATGAAGCTTTAAAACATATTATTTGCTAAAGTAAGTTGTATTTTCGTGTTATTTGCATTTATTCAAACAAATTTCACAGCTTAAAATACTTATACAGCAGTATCCTTCGTTTGGCATTTTTCATGGAAAAATCGTTCAGCTTGCTGCTAATATTCTCATGGATATTGTTGAAATGAAAATAAAAAGCCGAAGCTGTGTTCCTTAAGTAGACCAGTGTCAACGCTTTTAAATTTTACATTTAGATATATCGGTCAAGGGCTTCGTTTCCATGGTAATATAAATTCAATTCAAGAAATCACAATTTTCTCCTGAAATTTGAACAATTTTAAAGCTTAGTTTTAGTATATTAGTAACAAATTATCAACGGAAACTGAAAAAAAGGTTTAAAACATCAAACTGCCAGCTGTTTTTATTTGAAAATGGCCGTAACAAGTAACCTTTCACCCAACTATATTCCAAATAACATTGGTTACCATCATCCATTTTCTTACATTCCGCATAACATTTCAATATAACTACATAAAAAGAAGCAAAATATTGATCATTATTCAGAGCAAAAGACTCATAAAATATTTCAGCAATTAATGGCTGTTTGAAAATAGTTTAAATAAAGAAAATGCACAGAATTACGTACTTTCAAAATAAAAGCTATTAATTTTGCGCGGTAACTGGCACGTAATGTCATGACGTAATTGACGTCATTTTAACGCAACATTGTTTTGAAGCGTTTCTGCTGCAATTTATTCATTATTTCTGCATTATTAAACCATAAAGCATTAGATCGGAGACAGGTTTATGATTTGTTTTCGGAAGAATGGATATACAAACACATTTAGTTTGTCGTAAACGTCGTCGTAAATTGTCACGTTTGCTTCCGGTTGGACATGCGCACATACAAATATTAAGGTAACCTACCTCCTTAAGAAAGGATCATAATTCTAGAAACAACAGTCACACAAAAAAAGTCAATTACCTATGGTCATCTTCACATCAAGGTCCTTCATCTGTGAAAAATTCAGGCGTATCGTGTTGGACACACAAAATTTTACTCTATATTCTTTATAGTATAGTAAAACTATCAAAGGACCGTAACTACGGAAAAATGGTCACAGCAATTGTTCCTTCCCTTATGATCATCTGCACATCAAGCATGTACATCTGTGAAAGTATGAAGCAGATTAGCTTAGTAGTGTGGGAGGATTTGGACACACAGTATGTTCTCTATATTCTATAAAGCAAAACTATCAAAGGGCCATAACTGCAGTAACAATAGTCAAAGAAAATACAATCCTTCAAGGTTATTTACACACATTAAGCTTGTTCATCTGTGAAAGTTTAAAGCAATTCAGGCTAATAGTGTGGGAGAAGTTGGACACACAATATTTTGGAATGTACGAACGGACGTACGGAGGTACGGACAGCAGTAACGCTATATGCCCCTTACATAAGTGTGGGGGCATAATCAAACCTGACGCCTTCATGCCAGATATCCACAAATCAAGCTCTGACATCTTCATGCCAGATGTCCACAAATCAAGCTCTGACACCGTCATGCCAGATGTCCACAAATCAAATTCTGACACCTTCATGCCAGGTGTCCACAATCAAAATCTGACACTTTCATGCCAGATGTCCACAAATCAAAATCTGACACATTCATGCCAGATGTTCATAAATCAAGCTATGACACCTTCATGCTAGATGTGCACACATCAAAATTGGACACCTTCATGCCAGATGTCCACAAATCAAGCTCTACAGACGGATTTGAATTTTATTTTCGGCTGCATTGTTCACATGAATCTCACAATCTGGTGGCATCAAATCCTACACAATTTCTGTTTTTGAAAAACAATTAACCAGTTATGCAGTTATTGTAAAACTTTTGCCTACAAGTCATAATAAATGTCGTATGTCGATTTTTGAAAAAACAAGTACTGTAGTGATAGTAAAACTTATGTCCATCATCTATCCTTGAACAATTCTTGTAAAGTTAATCATTGTGAAGTTGGGACTACAAGTCCTGAAAACTTTCATATGCAATTTCCAGATATGCAAATATACGTACAACTTTAGAACATTTCTTCACTCAGATATACAGGCATTGTAAAACTTTAGGCTGTAATACCTTTTATGTCTTTATTGTTAAAAATTAGCTTCTATAGTCCTAGGCTATATTTAAATGCTATAAAACATTATGCACGAAGATATAAATGTGTTGGCTACAAGAAGTTCAACACATTTCTATTTCTGAAATACAAATTATGGAGTTATTGTACAATACTACATGTCTTAGCAACTTTCTTTTTTTAATTAGGTACTTAATGTAAACATTTGGGCTACAAGTCTAATCATATTTTGTATTTCTAAGACAACAAAATGCATTTATTGTATAACTTTTTGCTACAGGCTCTATCAAATAAATTTCCAAACTACTACTGTAAAGGTTTTTCCTGTAAAATGTTTGGTCAATTCAATAACTAGATACAATATACAGTTCCTGCTTGTATATTAAAGTTTGGTTTCTATTTTAAGCACATTTCTACAGATTTACGAATTTTAAATTTCAAGCTTGTTACTTTAGTTGCATTGTTTCTGTGAATCAAACTTATAATATATGGGATAGAAGTCCTTACAAAATTATCTTTCAAATACAAGTCAAGCATCTGACTACAAGTCGTTAAGGCAAGGACACGATCACTGTCACTGTACAGTTATCGTCAAACTTCTGTCTACAAGTTCTAGCAAATTTCAGTGTCTGAAATAATAGGAACATTAAACAGTTATTGTCAAGGCTTCGATTACAATTTTTTGCAAATTTCTTTTTTTTAATTACCAGGAATGCAGTTTTTACTGTACTTGGATTCAGTGTTGTTATATTTTCTGGTCCTATGGGATCATGGAGTCCATTCAACATATGTGTAATAGAGTACCGCTTAAACCGGTGCTAGGGGGCGTGAGAGGTGTTGCACATTTCATGAACAGGCTCACTCAAATCGAGTCTGCTATTATTCTTCTTGGTTGCTTTTTCTGCTTCCAAAGGATCTTTTTACAGATTTCTATCACATCAGAACCTTTAAGTGCCGTGTGACGGCTGTAAAAAGTCTCCCCATAATTGGATTCGGTGTTGTCATACATTTTACATACATTTTAGTATTAACCAAAGAGTTTGTTATTGTATGTGCATTTTTGAACTGTCTGTATTTCTGCTGGAATACACGAAATGGAAAAAATGAATTTATAAAAGCAACATCATTTTACATCAAAAGACATACGGCATGTTAATTAAGATCTTACCTGTACTGGAGTTATAAAACCTAAAGGAACATTTGCAAAATTATTCTATAAAAATATTTTAGAGTCGCTTATATGTTGTTTTTTTTCATTTAAACCAAAACCATGTATAAAGAGATTGTAAATGAAAGGAACATAATTAAATTTTGATTTAGGCTGATGTATTTACTGCATATCGACATAACCTGATATTGATAACATTAACTTATGAAAAACAATTACATTACAGACTGGTTTCGACTGGGATAACTCTTACGAGCTAAGTAATATTTGGTAAACAGACTTTAATACATTTATACGAAAGACATTGAAAAGGTTGAATAGGAACTAGTCTGATCGCACAATATTTCTCCTTTTATATCTATCGTTTTGATACTGTACATATAATATTGCTCTGTAGCTTTTACTTTGGTGTACATGTATCAAAATGAAACAACTGTTTGATTTTCAAATGAGCAGATTAATTTACCATATGAATTAGTTCCAGTTTGGTGACCAAACACTTGGTGTTTAATCGTCATTTCGGAATAGGCAAGTAGGGGGCTCAAGAGTAATATTGAATTCGGCACACAAATGACTTACCAGGGGAATGTACATAAAATTACTTCCATTACTTCAAGATATATCAGTGGCACCTGGACAATACATTTACAAGTGAATATATGCTAGCAATTAAAAGGTTGATCTATTTTATGTACTTCATTATCTCATCGCAAATGGTGAAATTGAAATGTAGTTAAACTAAGGCTTGATTTAATTCGAAATTATTCCCGTCGAAAGCCATATGGTTATGGATAAATGATTTTCTCATTTGAAGATTTGAATGTGCTTGGAACTATAGATGACACGTTAAAACTTTAAAAATCGTTTTTTATTGTTTTACAGAAAAAAACTAACTGTCGAAGAAATAGTCAATGAACTTGAATTAAATGTTAAGCGCAAATTATTTTTTTTACTTATTTTCAGTGCCAGAGACACCAATAAACAGTTTTTTGTAGAAAACAATTGTTGTCTTCTCGTTTATTACGACCATTATGATACACACGTACCCCAAGTACCCGGTTCCTTCTCAGAAATTAAGTTTTGCGCACGGCAAAATTACCTTGTCTTGTGACATTGTGGCAGGTTATGATAGGTAGATTTAGGCGGAGTAATGGTACTATAATAGCGTAGCTTCTCACTCTTAATTCCATCAAATTCCAATTTGACGGGACAGCATAAATACAAGTTATTCCAGTGACACGAAGGAACGTTATATAAACTAAGGAAATGATCTACCCCTACCTTTTACTTTTTTTGTAAATACAAATAAAATGAAAACCTAACAAACGATATCAAAGTGTACTAAGTGCTTTTGCAGAATTTAAATCAACAAGGGAAATACCATGAAGCGCCAAATGAAACACGTCGTAAGATTTAAATTAAAAAAGGTAAATCCAAGTTGGCCTATTATGGCATTTTCCATCTATAAATAGTCAAATGGCGCTACAACGGCCAACTAAAAAGGATTGAAAACCAAACGGGATTGAATCATAACCCCTTCCAACAGAATTTTATAATCTTACATGTACCGATGTGAACAGGAAAACCGTCCTGAAAAAATTCTTACAGATGTACCAATCAATCTAAACCTTGCCACTGAAGTGTAGAAAGTCACGTGAACGGCAGGTCCAAATTTAATTTAACTTCAGATCGTCGTAAAAATACTTTTGTTCTCATATTTATACCATGTATACGCCGTCAAGTTTTAATTCGTTTGGTAAGCTCATATATTTTTATGAAAAGATAAAAGCGCCTTTCCCGGAAAAGAGTGTTAAGAATAGCAGTTGTTGAGATCATGTAAACGACAACTGCATAAGATGAACTCTTTATTTTGAACCAGTGAATACAAACTTGAATTAGATTGAAAATATTGATGAAACATCAAACTATGTACATACCAGTTGCAAAATGACATATTTCCCATATATGTGGAAGAGCCGTTTCTAACTGAGTGTATTTGTATGTAATTTTGTGGCTGGGTTCAAAACCGGTAAATTGTCTCATGGTAGGGCGATTGGTAACATTCCAAATTACATGTACAGGAATTCGAGTAAATAGCACACCATGAAGGTATTTGTGGTGTAGTGGATATAATGTAATGGCAAGTTATATTTTGCAAAAGCTGTGTACATTTACAAAAATGTAAATTCTACTTATTAAGTTGTAGAAACAAAAGTATTTGACTGCGCGTAAGCTTTTTCCCCAAACCGAAGCATACCTTCTGGATGTCATTTAAGGATTCATCTTATTAAAAATAGGTTCAAAATTCTAATAAGATTTTGTTCGCCATGGCAAAATGCAGAGACTAGCTTCATCGAAAACTATATATCGCTGACGGAATGCATAGCCTACTTTTTAAGAATACATAATAATTGCAGAAAATAGACCTTGATCTAAATATGTTCTCAGTTTAAATGCAATGTCTATTACATATTCCAAAACGAATAATTGGTTGTTACTTAAGTATTATGCAATCGCTCCAGAACTACTCTAACTAGCAAACATTTCCCTTTCCCTTTATTTGCTTAAACACTACTTCGTAATATTTGCAACGTACCATAGTGAATAAACAGAGGGTTAGTTTTGTTGGTTCAAACTTGCTGTATTACGGTGCATTTTTTATCATTTTTCCAACAAATACAGTCTTCAGATAAGCTCATTTCTTTTTTCAGTGGGACTTGTCTCTTAACAACTGATTTGTTTCTTCAAATATTTTAACAAGCTGCAAATAAAAGTATGGTATAGAAACTATAACCTTTACATTTACTGGCAAAGAATACCATATGCATTGTTTCTTTAACAGTAAAGTGTTTAGTTTAACGTATGCAAAAAGATATCTAATGAACATGATGAGTAACAACAAAATAGTATTTGATTTGATTTTAACATGTAAATCCACATTAGAAATCCATATAAATTAAATACCTACATGCTATTATATATAAAAAGGCTTATAACCTTATATTAATTCATTTCCTTAGTGTTGTTCTATGTAGCTGCTAAACTAATGAGTCAGTAGTATCTAAATGTATTTTAAAGTTTATAGATATATAAAATGTGCAAAAGTGTTCTAAAGACGGCTATTACATTTAAATAAGGGGACGATGATGTTCACTAATACTACATTGTTTTTGAGTGAGTTATCGTCTCCAAATAGAGCAGCATGGTTGCTACATATCTTCTGAAATTTGTTCATTGTCCTAGGTCGTTGCATTACAGTGTAAAGTTCGTGATGCTAACGCTAACGCTAACTGCGATGCGTGCAGTTAAATGTTTTCTGAAAAGCATGCATTTTCATAAATTGTCTTGTACCAATGAGCTAGCAAAATGGATTACGTCTTAGCTAAAATGCATTTTCGTTTCGTTAAATTTTCCCACCGCATGTAAAACATTTAGGACTTTCATTGTACATGTGTTGTCAAATATTGTCAAGTAATCAAGGAATAACAATGTATTGTGTCCAGACCTCTTAAGAGTAAGGGTGACAGGGCACGCAGCTTTGACCTTAAACTTGACTCATTTTATCCAAACACACTTATAGAAAAAGCACCTTTTTAAACAGGATTTGAACATTAATACCATTTATAAAAATAATTGATTTCTAAAACACTTTGACTGTAATTAATAGTAAATTCTCAGACATTCATCGCATATTCTAGTATGCCAAGCAATGCGTAATTCGTCGCAACGATATTATCTTGACGTCACACCGACGTGATATTTAGCATCATGTATGCATCTAGAAATAGCAATTTCAAATTTGATCAAATATTTCACTTTATAGCATGTTTAAGACGAAATGTCACATTGCGCAACTGTCTTGATTAATTTACACACATACTGAGTTGGTTATTCGATTTGCAGAATAGTACCCAAATTGAACTCTTCTGCAAGACGTATTACCAATTCCGGTCCTGGCGTGTATAAACAAAGGAGCGTGACTTCCATTTTGCGCCATGCATGCGCGAAGAAACGGTTCTATCATATTTTATCTAAATTTTACAATTAAACACATATTAAAGTCGAAAAGATTTATAGCAAAACCGTGTTTGAATACTATTTTTACACTCAGGCGGTTTTACGTCGTTCGAAATTATTTCACTCGAGCTGTGCCGTCGTGAAATTATTACGCCCGACGTATAACCACCCATCGTGTATAAATAGTATTCAAACGCGGTTTTGCTATACATTATAAGAATATTTACACATAAAGGGAACCGGGAATAATGTAATATAACTGTCTACTGCTGACATTCGGAAGCATGTTTAAGATAAACAAGATATCTAAAGTATAACACGTTATTTAAGCTTTAGCCTGCTAAATTTCCAAAATGCACTGGTCTATCATTCAATTTGGGCAGTACCATTTATTATTTGAAGGGGTTTTCACTAAAAATTTAATGACTGAATAGCGAACAGTGCAGGCCATGACCAGCCTACATTGATGTGCGGTCTGCACTGGTCGCAGAGGCAAACTTACATGCCGCCAGCAGGCTAAGGGTTAATATACTATGAAATAAAAAAGTATCAACAGACAACGTGCTGACAAATGCTTAAGAATACACTTAGTCACAGTAAATCAATGCTCAGGTAAGCGCTTAGTAAAGTTACAATGTATCCATACTGAAAGCAAAATATCACTAGATAGAAAATCTGTGTAGATAACAACAGCAATTTTTTAATTGCTTGTATGAAAACAGGATCAGCATATGTTTTCAAAACAGGCTTGATATTAGGATTGTATCGGAATGTATCAACATGTATGTATCGTCCGAATGAAAGCTGACATGACAAGCAGCAGAAGGAAACAGATGAAATACAGGGCAGAGGTAGTATAGGTGGGTCTATGGATAAACTTTGCTTTTTATATAAATTGTGAAGTTTTATTATCGATCTGTATATTATGCTTTCACAATATAACAAGAAAGATAATCATGAATTGGCAAAATTAGTAAATTATCAACGGAGTAGACTCCCTTACAGATAACGCACATCCGATTGCTCTAACATTGAATGTTGGTCATTAATTAGCACAGTAGGTGCTAAAATATATAAAGGATTTTAAACATATTTCAGTGTCTTCATCTAAAAAGATATCTTTGTGTATTTGGAATCATAAAACTTGTTTCAAAAATATCTATACATGTTTTCAGTTTGACACATACGGAATAGATTCCTTGAGTTCTTTCTGTCCAAGTTATGATAGTACCTTTGATAATTAAGCAAACAAATGCATGATTCGTAAGAAACATAGAAAACTAAGAGAAACTGGGCTTTTTCGTTAGTCAGGACGGTATCAGTCGGATTCAGTTATGTTTTCACTTTTCATTAAGAATACGATTATTCTAGTTTACCGTTAATAAAAGGACTACCTTCTCAATTATTTACAAATCGCACTTTATTACATTATCAGCTCCTGTTTGGTATCTAGAAACAAGAGGGCGAGGAGGGCCATAACTCCGCTCGAGTAAGCGTAGAGGGTATATAAGCGTTGCTTGTTACAATTGGACGCTTCGCATTCCTCTTTGAATGTAACTGACGGGACATGTATAAGACTCAATCATTGGCAGTTCTTAAAGATCACTGGGACTGATATGATTCGATATTTTTCTCTTCTGGCAAGTTTTGTTCGCCCTGCACCCCCCCCCCCCCCCCCACCCCGTCCACCACCACCTTAAAGGTGGTGCCTTCTGCAAAAACATTGAGTAAAGGCGTATATAATTTTTTAGGTTTGCTAACCCTCTGTGTCCAACCATTTCTTTGTTTTGTTTGCATTGTCTAAATATTTTACTTTGTGTAAATATCAATCTTTTGAACATTCATACATAGGCTTTCTTTCGGGGATTATTCCTATTAGAATTTATCCTCGTTTAAAGAGCCTATAAAGTATTTCAAGTACTTCTTCTCTGACTCTGAAACCGCTGTGGTTAACTAATGACTAAACGTTTACGAATTATTATATATCCACCAGTCTGAGACTATATATAAAAGAATATTGTCACAATGTCAACATCAAACTATTGCAGAAAAGAGCGTTTAGATATATTGTACTTACAGCATAAGAAAAGTGACTATTTTCAAACAAATTGAATAGATTATTCAAAAGACGCTTATTTTTAAAAACAAACATTTCATTCCTTTAAATTTAGAAACTGCACTGAGTATCATTAAAGGATCTATTTTACATTTTGATCTGAACTACGTACTGTTGACAACAGAAAAAAAATCTGATTGTACTTAACAGATAAGTCTCAAGTCTTTAAAATTAATCTAGTTCTACCATATATCTTGTAAACAGCAATTCATACGAAATAAACTTCACTTAATAGTCATGCTGCCAGGCAATATAAATGTAATTATGTGTTGTTTTTCTTAAAAATTACTGATTTATAGAATAATTATTTGAACTCTTGGTAATCTTGTTGGTAATATATTACATTCTTTGAGGAGACAATAAACAGCAAATCTTATATGTACCACAAAATGTCATTGATTAAGAATAAGTGTCCACTAATCACTGACAATGATTGCTTACACAACGTAAATCATAAAGTTCCTCTTGAAAAATATGATATGCAGACGACCAACCAGGCATCCACCTTTTTTGTCTAAGAGCACCAAATTTTAAATTGATCTAAAGTTACAAAACGTATTATACAGTCTTGTTATAACACGCCATATTTATACAATACGATTAACCGAGTATTGTTGATTAACTTCATAATTTGTTTTGTTTTGTTTTGGCCGACACTAGTATTCCAGTCAGTTCAATAACGGTATGTAGGCGTCATTATACTATTTATTCAATATTTTGGGATATCTACTGTACAATATTATTAATTTTTGTTGTATCCTCAATTTATTTTGATATACATATATCAATAAGTTCAGTGATATCTTAGAATGCGGTAACGCTTCTCCGTTGAAATAACTGAAATAATTTTAGATTTCATTCAATGATTTTTCTGATATCATCAAATGATTCAAAGAAATCATTAAATGAACTAACCATTTTACACAAAAAAGTATAGTATTGAGTATGTCTAAATACGATTCTATTTTAACTTATTTTGATATAATGTTCAGTAAATAGATTCCTTATGTCTGAACTGCAAAAATGTACGTTAACTGTTGTAATCTCAATAAATACCGTATTTGTGTGGTTTTATAATTTATAGATTGGTGTAATTCAGTTCTCTTTCCATCATTTACCTTGTGTGAGGAAAATTGTATTTACTTTGGTCAAATGTTATCCTTGAAAATGTAGTACAGGGGTCTCCCTATAAAATACAAAATAATACAGTAATAAATTTGCCATGGAACGAGATTAACAATATTCAGCAGTTGTAATAACAGAACAGAGCAATGAAACTACGTTTTTTTCAGTGAACGAATAAATCATCTACATACTCTCATTGTTTGTGGATTGTCCCTGACGAATTTATTGCAGATAATTACATTTATCAACTCGAAAGGATGCCACTTTTAAGCCAATTTAATCTCACTGTGATTTGTAATAGTTTATGGCCTGTCTCTCCAAGTATTCTATTCAAATATGCATTAAACGCGATATTACTCTGTCGTGTACCATTTGTGTGTAATTACTCACACCCAGGTAAGAATAATGTATCATACTTTTGCAGTACGAGATACGAGCGAATCTACTTTTGTCAAATATCTCCAGCGTATTAAAAGTATCCTACATAAACCAGATAGGGTTATAGATATATGATGTGTTTCAAATTTCCGATCTATTCTTAAATTGTGTGTGCACTACTACATCATGGTGATCTAAATTCAATTTAAGTTTCATAGATCTAGGTCAAATATGTCACAAGTTAAAAAGCAGAAATTGCCATATCTATAGTACCCTATATAGTTAACACTCGAAACTTTTAAGGGTCATAACTCTGATGTTACTTGGCAAATCTGACTGAAACTCGACAAGCCTATTGTGGTGAACATGCACATGAAGTTTTATTGGCTCCGGACGGACGGATGGACAACGCCAAAACTTTCTCCCTCCGTCTTCGACGGGGGATAATAACTCGTTCATTTGAAAAGCAATTTGCACGAAATAAACGGATATCGTTAGCTATTGGATATACCATTCAAGTGCAATAAAGCGTTTTAAATATACCTGGGATAAACCTACGGAAGCCAATTAGTGATAGAACTTTTTTGCAGGACCCTAGTATTCAAATGTAGCCCGCCCCTTAACTCTGTAGAAGAAGCGCAGATCCGCGGGCCATAAAGTCATGAGTTGGATCCTCGGGCGAAGCTATGTTTTCCGCGAGGATTTCATAAAAGACACTATGTCTGAAGTTATTTCGTCCTCCACCTCTGATTCATATGGAGAAGTTGGCAGTTACTTTCGGAGAAAAGGGGGTTAGTACAGGTACAGTATCCAGTAAAAACCGGTTAGTAAACTGCCCGGCGTTACATCACTTACATACTTTTAGGAATTTTTACTATAAATCAAAGGCAAAATGGCTATTATTTTCAAAACATTCAGCTTTTAAAAAACATTCAAATGCTATTCACTCCCTATTGCTGTTTACAGACACGCTGATTTTGTCCTTATTCGATCATCCGTTCTAACAAGATGATTTAGTACAGGTATGGAACGCCAGAACTGCCTTATGTTAGATGAATACGAGGTATCTTCTTTATTTAGAGTACTATCTTCTCAAGATCCTGTTATGTCTTGATAATTACTGTGTTATCATGTTGACTTGCAATGCAATCATGTCTAACGTATTAGAGTGATGTATTATTCTGTTAAACGACCATCTTATTTCTTAAAGCAATATTTTAAAATGTCCTGTGAACATGCCATCTTCTCAGAGTGACGCAAAGTGAACCACCATCCTATTTTCTAAAAGTAACATACTATCAGAGTGACAAACTAGTTTGACAAACGACCATCCTACTTTCTCAAATTATCATGATTTCATGTCGCGTGTATATAGAATCTTGTCAGAGTGACGTATTATTTTGTTAAATGACCATCCTGTTTTCTCAAAGTAGCAAACTGTCTTGTCAGAGTGATGTACTATAATTATTATGTCAAACAACCATCCTGGCTTACTATTTTAAACGACCATCTTATCTGTTCAAACAACATGTTATCATGTCCAGTGCATATACTATCCTTTCTTGTAAGAGTGACGTATTTTTTTTTTTTTTTTTTTTTGTTGTTGTTTTCTTTTTTTAAGGAACTGGCCTCCAGATCGTTCGGAAACAAGTTTTTTTAGATATCTGGAAATAAATGCTATATTTCTTAAGAAGACTTTAAAACTTAATTACTGACACACTATATGTTACGGACGGAAACATTAGAATTTGCTGTTTTTACTACTTTTTACGATAAAAATCGAAAAGTGTTTGTAACGCTTTTACTCCAGGTAAACTATCTCCATTATAAGTATCTGTAAGTCATAATTCACTACTTCCGCTTTTGGTTACGACGACGGAAAAATGTCTTTATTGTCGCGGCGGTCCGGGATTCGATTCCCGACGCGGTCATCCTTTTTTTCTTGATCTTGGAATTTTTAAAATATTTTAGAAACAAAAAACCATATTCTAATGTTCATAATATGACCAAACTTCAATTTTTTATTTTTTAGCCAAATCTGGAGGTCAGTGCCTTAAAACGACCATCCAATTTGGTCGAATTAGCTACGGAGAAAATATTTTAAAATACCGTGAATTTATGCAGTCAAATACGAAGAAACAGACATTTTGATCTGGTTTATCGGACGAAAGTAGTGCAATGCATGCCGAACGTCTTAAGGTTAAAACACACTAAATAGTTATTGTTCTTTATTCTATATAAAATATACCTATTTCCAATGGCCGCAGCAAACATCAGGACCCATTTTAAATGTCTGTAACCTACATTTTCTTGAAGAATTTTGTCAATGCTAACTAAAAATCAAAAGAAAAGTGGGGGTCATGTTTCATGCAAGAAAAATAATTTCAGTCAAACACACAAACTGCAAAATCAGCTAAAAAATGAGACCCCAAATAACACTGGTGGTGTATGATCTAAGTTTCCATGAAAAATTTTGTCATGTTGTTATTTCATTATGAAAATGCTACCTACATGTCAAGCATAGATCTGTCATGTGATTTTAGCAAAAAAAAAATGCAAACAAAATAAGGAAAATAGCTCTACAGAGCAAAAAAACTGAGAACTATTTGTATCCGCCATTATGCGTTTTTTTTTTCGCGCCATTTTTCTATTTAATTTCTGTATGCCTTAATACTGTCGCCCTTATTTACAATTCTGCAACGAGAACGTACATGACACTGGTTGCTAATCACATTGATCATGTGACTGATAAACAGAGCTAGATAAAAAGCGTTCCCTATAACAAATTGCCATATGGGAATCAGGCGTATAGTTAAACAGTCGAAATCATGGTAAGATATTACTATCATTTATTATGTACGTTCTGGTATTACATTTATCATTGCAAAAGGGTCTCTAGGTTAACAGAGTAGAGCAAACTCAAATTCTGTAAACAATTAAGATACGTGTTCACGAAACACAGATTATTTCTATTATCTTTTAAATTATATGCGTACATTCATGTCCATGGAATAACTTTTAGGTAGTGGGAATATAGTTTTGAATAGAGGCTCGTTTTCCATGAAATTACTATTGGTATTAACTTCCACTGATGTTTTTCAAACATCTGTAAATTCGTTGTTAGATAAAACCATTTCTTGTGGTGTCAAATTAATAGCAGTACCAATGTAATATTATAGTAGTTACTCTTTAAAAAAGGTTTTTTATATGATATCATATGGAATTGTTTAAAGATTAAGATATATGTACATTTCTGAATAACTTAAGTTTTGGTTTAAGCTACACTTCACAGTTTAATTAAATCATAACTGAGACATGATCTCTTTGATATTTTACCAATCAAAATCAAAAATGGAAATACCACAGTTTACACACGCCATGCAGGTAGCTTATGAACTAGACGTATAAGTCCAGTCATTGATACCTGGGTATTTGTCCCGTTATTATGCAATAAATTAACAGATCTCGCCAACATTTTAGACGTACGGCAGTAGATATTACATAACTTGACTAGTTTGGAGTGCAGCTAGGAAGTTTCGTTTTAATGCATTCGTAAAATTTAGTGCGTGTTTCCGAAAAACCTCGACGATAAACTATGTTCTAATAAGTGAGCCTTTACTTTTATCAAATTTCTAAAGGACATTTCCAGGAGTTGTTTATGCGCAACCTGTAGCACAGATGCCGGTTCGTTGCTTATTGATTCTATTTTTTGTGGTTTAATATAAAGACGCTATCGAGTTAATCGACTGAAATCGTTTTAGTTAGTAAAAACTGAAAATGTCGGTAAAGCAAATGCAATGAAAACATAGATGCCTATTACAAGCAAGAAGACGGAAATTAAACAAAATTCAGTGTATTATTGTTACTGTTTATTTCAATGCAAAATATGTGCATGTTATATTTTTACTGTTATTATATATGTAGAAAATTCATTTAGGCTGACCGGGCAGGCAAAAAACAGTATTTGTTAAACTATTTGATGTAAAAATGAGTTATTTTTTATATAAATGAGCCTAAATCCGAGTCATTTATCTAAATAGCTCATGAAATAAGCATGGATACGTATAATTTTACAAATTTTAAGATTTTTTAAAAAAAGAAAGTTTTTCATGCGAATTTTTAAATCATATAATTATTTGAATCAATTATGTAATATACCTTATACTGAAGTGAAATTAGAATAAAATTAAATCAGTTAAATCTTAAAAGTTATATTTTGTCTAAACATAAACTTTAGACGAGAATTTACCCGGCTAAATTCAATGTGTTTGGGTTCAACGTCTATTGAAACAGTTTTAAAACGCTTACCTTTTGTGCTTTAATCCAAAATGCAGGTACACTTTATTGTTTAGAATCTTAATGAGCTAAAGTAATTTCATTGTCATCAGCATAAAAGCATTCAGGGTATATGCTAATGATCATGTCATTAACATAGCACAAATATAAAAGAAGACTAAGGATGATTCCTTGAGAAACCGCAAAGACTTCTTTTCACTTAGAGTTTGTTTTCTACCTCTTAAATGACATGTTTAACAGTTATCCTTTGCTTACCACATAAAATGTCATGGCTAACAGCATCAGAATATATTTATAAGTCTAATGTAAATCTAGCAGAATTATGCCTGTATATGAACCTTTAGCACAGTTGTATGAAGTGCCCTATGCATGTATTAGTAGAGCAAGACTTCTAAACCTAGACTGCAATTCATACAATGAATTATTGTCAACAAAAACGTCTCAAGTTGTGCATAAACACATTGACTGGTCTACGATTCACTACTTTCTCTTTCAACGGATATGCAAATTTTGAAATAAATAAAGATACATACAATGCTTTGGTATACATGATTTAGTTTATGTTCTACCTCTGCCGACAAACTATGTTATCAAGACGAATCGTTTTTCAATAAGTTTCAAAACTGCTCAATATATGTCTAAGTTTAAACAAATAAAGTCTATTTCTGTCATCCAAGAGATAGAATTCATTTTTTGCTACAGACCTTACTAGCTCTTGCGCACCGCACATACGAGGTTAAAATTTGCGCAAATGAATTACATTATTATTTTATACATGTCAAAGAATTAGCCTACGCAAGAAAGAACACTAAAAGTTTTGCGTATAAGAGATTAGACATTATGCTTGTGCTAAATGTTTGGATCTTGCTCTTTAAACGTCGACTTACTGAGGTCACAACTGCTGAACCCAGGAACATGTATATAGAAACAAACAAGATGGAATATTTTATATACAAACATTTTCGCGAAGAAATATTATAAGATTCTTTCACCGGTTGTAGGTGCAGATGGGAATTTCCGGCCTCGAGGGTAACTGTTTAGGCGGTTACGAGGCTCCAGCCGAGTAAGCGCGTAAACAGTTACCCGAGAGCCGGATATTCCCATCTGCACCTACAACCAGTGACAGAATCTTTTTCTTGCATACCATTTTAAAGAAATAAAAATAGAAATATAATCAATCGAACGGCTTTCTTTTTAGAACTATTTCTTCTAGCTGCGTATTTAAACAAAGCGCGGGAAACCAACGGTCCGTAAACAGGAAAGACGTCATGACGTTTCAAAGACAAATAACAATGTTTAGTTCCGGTTTTGTTTTATCAGTTGCAGCGTAACGTTATGAATTTTTGATAAAATAACGTTTTTTGAATCGAGAAATATACTATAAGGAAACAAGAAGAACTGTCAAGGTATCGGATTTTTATTCCGTTTTTTATGAAATAAATGTAAATTGCTACATATATATAGTTCGTAATACGTCATTTACAGCACGAGAGTCATCTTACACCCCGGGGTGTAAGATGGATTTTCCAGCACCGATAAAAATACCGGAAATCCCCGTCTGGTATGCAAGAATGTTTAAGAAAATATGCTTCAGGGTGACTAACTGGTGAAGAAAATATATGATACTGTTAAGTCCGATATATGTTCAAAACGTCAAATAAAACTTTTTTAAAATGGACATATTTTATCGTTTCAAAAACATACATATATCTCTATTAGGACCATAGATGCCACTGCATGGGTTTAATTTATGAACAAAATAAAAAAGAATTTAAAAAATATGAGAAAACTTTATTTGAACGTCCAGTTTTAATAAAAAGCATGTGTTCACTTAAAATATTTGATAGAAAGTCTTGAAAAAATAATGCTTTATATCAAGTATGAATTTATTTATTGAATGTTCCATCGCATCAACACTTGTTATTTTGATGATATCTCAAAAATAGAACGTGAGATTGTCATTAAAATGTCAACACTTCCAATAAAATCAAACGTTTCTATCGTATATAATGATTTTATTCAATTTACTACTTCGCTTTTATTTCACAAAAATACTCAGAATCTATAAGCGTGCAGAGACCTGATAAGGACAGCTAACAAAAACGAAATGGTTATTTAACATTTTTACTGAAATGTAGCCATCTTTAAATATAAATCAAATACTCCGTCTCACTGAGGTTAATTATATATATAGCATTCATGCCAAATATAAACTTGGTTGCTCCATGCATATCAAAGTTATGGTCCGGACAAACACATCCGGACGAACGGACGTACGTACATACAATGAACAGTCATTTGGACAATTATGTCTCCGCTTCCGCAACAAAAACAACTACGTTCCCTTGTATTGATTTAAGTCTTCTCGCTTTATGTAATAGATACGTTCTGTTGTTGGCTAGAGTTTTGAAATTTTGTAGATAATATTAAAAAGTATGGTCGTCCGTACTACTATGATAGAACAATGGCCTATGATCGATCAATGATTAGGAATAGTAAAAGTAGTGTTACTAGAACAAGAAAGGACCCGTTGGGATGACTCATGATCCTCGTGATTGTTTTGATATGTAATAATCTGTATTGTATACACGCATTTTGAGCCCGTGACGTACGTTCCTATTGTTTTGAAAGGTTGGGGGTGGCCCCCTATTGTTAGATAATGATATTTATCGTCTTATACAGAGGTTTAAAAATATCGATCTATCAAAAATTTGACCCCCAAAAAATAAAATGGCTGATTTATATAGAATATATAGGGAAAATGGGGTCTATACGTATGACCCTAACTACTCTAGTGGTTCAGCGCCCGCTTCGAGCGCGGGAGGTCGTGGGTTCGGTCCCCGGCCGCGTCCTACCAAAGGAACTGAAACTGAATAATTTGATTATATTTTGTCCAAAGATAAGCTTTGGTTGTACATACTTGTTATAATAATAATAATAATAACAATGACAATAATAATAATAATAACAGTACTAACAGCCTTATTTTAACAAACGCAGCCATGACCGCACCTCTCCCCTTGAGGTCACTTCACCCCTGTTGCGAATACCAGTGCTTAAAGCATCACATGGTATGCCCAAACGGGCTGCATATAGAGATTCAAACCCCCGGTTAATGGTGCCATCATATACTACCGGTATTTAAAAAAGGAATACTGCACACTACCTTACCCATAGAGCCTGTACCAATAAATGCGTTTAATTAAATGACCTTGGAAATATAAATGTTGAAATGTGAAACCTTTTACAAAAAATTAAAAGCTATCACCTGCTGTTTTCGCATAATAAACAGTTATCAAAAAAATGAAAACAATGCCACGAAATCTTTGAAATACAGTGTCTTAAGATTTTTTAATGTGTCAAGTGATTTACTTTAGCGTAGTTCTAACAAGGCAGTTCATTTCAAAGTTTTGGACCTTCTATCATTGAATGTTTTGCACCTGTTGTATGGAACAACATAACGACATTCAGAATTTTCTGACGATCTCAAACCTTGTCTACTAGGAATATACTCTGTAAGAAATTCTGTTAAATACATAGGTGCTCTGCCGTTATGACAGCTATACATGAAAGTACCTATGCTCAGCATATTAAGAGGATAGTGCTAGGGATGGTCAGCCCGGTGTCAGTACAATGTGACTAGTGCGGTGTCATGTCACGCGTCTACGCCATGATACTTCAGTGAGACAGCACTATAAAACTGGGCATTGTGCTAACTGCTACATGCAGACACCGTCGTTTATATGACTGAAAAATATGTTGAACACACACACACACACACGCACGCACGCACGCACGCACGCACGCACTTAGCCTAGTTCAGTTTAGTGTGTAATACACTAACAACGGATACTTTAACTAAGGGTACTCTTTTGTATATCTCATGTTTGATAGTTAGATCATTTTTTATTCATTGATAAAGGGAAATTTAAGTTAGATAAAGCTGTTTTGCAAAAGCAAATGATCATCATTCATATCTTACTCCAAATGAAAATATTAAATGTGTGTTGGATGGCAATACTATTTGAATTTGTTGATTAAAATAGAGATTATTTATTTTGAAAATAATTCTATAAATTGTGAAAATAAAACAAAATACATTTGAATATTTAGACTACTTGGAGGCGCTGTGGATTTCTGATGGGAGTTCTGTTTACAGTATTCAGATTATCCAGCTCTGAGACTGGTGAGTCATGTATAATATTATGTGAAAGAAAATGTTCAAGTACGCAAGTTACAAATCTGACATCAATGTTTATAAGACTAGCCTGAAAATGCAACCTGTCAAAATTGAGCACAGAGACAATGAAACACCTGCTGGATCAAGACATAAATTTCGGACAAATAACAAAATACTTCTTTCTCAATATATAATAATATTCTCAACCGAATACATTTAGAAGATATAAACATATGATTTGAAAAAGTATGTTCTTAACATTTTAAAACATCTTTTATTGTTAGCATTACTGTTAAATTTCTGTTGGAAATATTTAATATCTGTACGTTACTGTGTGCATTTAACGGATAATCGGTTTATTTGTTTGGCTATAGCATTTTTGATGATTTTGATACAAATTGACACGGCTTGTCCAAAAATTCTGCATTCAAGTTTATACTCAGATAATATTGTACTTTAGTGCTTAGGTGCTTCATGCGTTGACAACATTCAAAAGTAAAAAAAGAGTATTTTCTTGGCAAATACTTTTTCACAGTTAATAATTGCAGTAGCAGTATCAGAAGTTGTTTGTACCGACGGAGGGAACGAGTGTAGTGGTATTGCAAACTCAGCTTGTGACACGACTGAAGGAGTATTTAAGTGTAAATGTAACACGGATTTTGACGAAGACCTAAACGGCGGAAGCACATGTGTTAAGGGTATAGTTTGATCACCGTGAAAGTTTTGTTTAATGATGTTCTCGTTAGGTGTTATAAAATATGCAATATTTTACATCTTCCTAGAAGTAGAAAATATGAGTAGTTTACTTACACGATATGTCAGTATCAATGCTGCGCTTGAAAATTTACCACTTAATGCCACTTGCACTGTTTTATTCAATGCATAAATACAATTAGGAAATAAATTAGTTTTAACGGCGAATCGTTACACAAAGGTCATCGCCGTTAATACACAGATAATAGAAACTTAGGAACATATTACTAAGAGTGGAGAAATATATAGAAATGTATTTAAAAGAAACGCCATTTAAACATAATTTCAGTTTTGACTAAATGTCATAAAACTTAATGAATAAATTAATAACCATAAATGGATTACACGTGTAACTCCAATGTAACAATATTATTCAATACTCTCATACATTTGATATATAATGAAAAGTACATGTAAAGCATTCTTTCAAATATATTTCAGTTGTTACTGCAACAGACTGTACGGGAACTGCAGCCTGTTCTGGTATAGATAACTCTGTATGTAGTGATCTCATGTGCACATGTGATACAGGCTACACAGAAAAGGTGGATACATGCGTGAAAGGTGAACAAACCTATATATATAGATGTAAACTGACAATAGTTTTAGTACAAAATATTTTTCATTTAATCTTAATATATAGGTGTGCTTATGCCAAGAAGCATCATGGTATACTATAAATATTCCAGTAATGATATTTTTTAGGACCCTGTTACTAATATTTTATATATCAACTCGTTCAGCGATTATTTCACTTTAAGTATCAAACATTCTTGATCAGACATGAAACTATAAAAGATTTATGGATGCTGCCTAGTCATTATAAAGTCTCAAAATCACGAATCAAAATCAGATCGTTTGAACCTCACTCGGGGCGTTGAATTCTTCATTTGAGGAAGCCATCCAGGTCGGTGGTTCTTCCCAGTTGCCCGTTCGTGATGAAATAATGCACAGAGGGGCACCTGGGATCTTCCTCCACCATCAGAGCTGGAAAGTTGCCATATGATCTATAATGTTGTCGGTGGGACGTTAATCCTAACAAAACAAAAAGAAAATCGGATCACTGATTTGTACAAATTCTCAAGATTTCCTAAATTTTCTTATTTTATAAGATTTTTACCTTTCATTTATGGCATTTACTTTAATCAAGGTTCAATCACACGAAAATTGCACATCTTACGACTTGTCAAGAAATGAAATACTATTTAGTAGCTTCCGTTTATGAAAGAATACATAGTGCTTAAAGTATCTGGAGGCAAAGTGTTCTAATTAAATTAAGATGCTATACCTACAGATAAAAAGAAATTAAGACGAATGTGTTTTAGTTACGAAGTTCAAAGGTATCTATGGTTAACAAGTTGAATATTTATGATGATTTCTATTCAGCCGTATCCGACACAACCTGCACTGGCGATGGGGCATGTGACGGAATATCTAACTCGGCATGTGAGCATGACAACTGTATCTGTATTGACGGGTTCGTAGAAGAAATCGACATCTGCATAAAAGGTATGTATTTGTCGCTTTGCATTATGATTATCACCCGCCTAAGGCGGATTGATATAATTTTGGCGTTATCTGTCCGACTGTTCGATAGAATATCTATGGAATGGTGTAGAGTATTTAATTAAAACATGGTAGAAATGTTTACTGGTGAAGGAAAATATCGCCCTGCAAGTTTCGATGAGATTGCTAGAGTAAGATAAGATCAATGACACTTCGTACATGTATATTACATATGTACAGTTTAATTCCATTTTCTGTCCGTCTGGGATCATATCTCATACATGACTGGAAAGATTTCAATAAAACATTGTAGAAATATTAACTGCTATAGGGCAATATGGGCCTGCAGGTTGTATTCAAATTGGTTGAAGAAGACAAGATTATATATATATATATTTATATATTAAAAATATTAAAAATTATTCCTGGACAATTATATAATAAATAAAAAAGAACAAGAGCTGTCACTAATGGTGACAAATGCCCACGCAGAGACTTGACCTTTGACCTGGTGACCTCAAAGTCAGTAGGGATCGTGTACTCAATAAGTAGTATCAGCATGTGAAGATTGAAGGTCCTGGGTGCAGTGGTTCGCGAGTAAAGTGCCTTCATGCAAAAACTTAACGTTGTGACGAACGAACTAACGAACGGACGGACAGTTAAAAACTAATATGCCTTCCTTCGGGGGCATAAAACATCCAATGGGTTTTCCTCTATATATATTTTTGTCTACCGACCGGTTTTATCCACAATTTCAGGACAGACATATAAAAAATGTTAGACTATGAGCCAGAAGGGGTTTTGCCCCCCCCCCCCCCCCCCCCCTCAGGGGGAATTTTGTGGACCATATTTTTTTGAAACTACAATGTGTGGTGAACATTTTGGCATAAAGTTTGCAACTGACGAGTGGGGCTTTTCTCAGTAACAATGACTTAAAATACGTTACCCTCAAAACCAATAATTTTTTCATCAATTTTTACAGACAAATGGTACCATAATGTTAGTAAATCATTTCAAGTTTGCATATTTTATTTCAAGGTGTATACTAGATGCTGCAATTTGATTAAATTTCAATGTCTAAAATGTGATGTTAAAGAAGAAAAATATCGGAAAAAGATACGCTACCCTAAAAAACCAAACATTTTTGGCATAAAGTTTTTACTGCAAATTTAGATGACCAGGTAATTAAAAATTGAAGTTACTATTAAAAAGTTCAAAGATCAGCAAAAATAATGATATATAGATTACTAGTATAAGTTAAGGGAAAGTTTACTTTTAGCGATTCTTAAAATGTAACGTCATTCTTCCAAAATATGCTATTTTTCAATCATACCTAATTCAAACATGTTTTTCATAAAAATGTTCTATCAATTTTATATTGACATTCTTTAGTTACATGTAATACAACTATATACTTATTTATCAACAAACCTCTAACTTGTAAGATGTGTTACATTGAATTCTACATTACATTTTACGTTACCAAACATACAAATTATATTGTGTGTCTTCAGTTTCTTTAAAACATACTTTATCATTTGGAAAAAAAAAATAATTCTGTTCTCAACAGTATAGTTTTGCATTTCAAACTGAAGGTTTAACTTAAAATGCATGTATTAATATATACCAAATTAAGTTACAATTTATGTTACCGAATGCACTAACTATATCTCTAGTGTTCAGTTACCTTAAATATACTGTAGCACTTAGAAAAAGCATATTTACAATTCATTCAAAATATGTTTTAACATAGCTTTGCGTTTTAACTTTAAACCCATGTATTTAAAAACAATTTACGTTACAATTTACGTTACCTAACATATAAGTTATACATTTTTATGTATTCTGTATTGTAAACATACTTTATCTTTGAAAAATAGCAAACTTACAATTATTTTTTTGTTTTAAATATTTTGCTTTCACTTCTAAACACATACATTTAACAATCAAACTGTGAAACTAGAACCTAATGTACATGGTCCATGATTACACCTTCACGAGAACACTACACACCCAAACATTTTTTTAAAACACTTAAAATATATATATTTAGCTATTTAAGCACATTGTAGTGACATACTTATAATATATACAGACAGACATTGCCTGAAACAGTGCTCTATAATGATGCTAAATTTGAAACAGGCATATAAAGATATTTATAAATCTTGTGCATGTTTATGCACACAAATGTTACATTTTATTAACTGCTGTATGTTGTAACTGTGATTGTTTTGAATGTACAGTACATTCATTCATCAACATAGACTTCATCCAACATGTTGTCAATTTCAACTGTATCCTTAAGTAGATATACCATGTACATATTCTATGGAGCCGGTATCCAGTAATGGTCATGACTGGAATACTGTGACTTTCTTTAATACTGTCTGTATAATTTGATGGTAGTTCAATAAGACAGTTATAGGAACTTCCTCAAAATAGGATTTTCTGTAAGTGAAATTAATGTAACTCTACTCTAATATGTAAAGTGCAAAATGGGACATTAGACTGCCCAGTCTGAAGGCAAGTTCTTACAAAACTAACTCTTTTGATGGCAAATATGGGACTTTAAACTTTTATGGGTGAAGGCCGTTACCCCTTGACAAGTTTATGCTATTTGATTTCCAGTCATTTGAACCTCAACTGGTTTCTAAAAGACAAATAATATTGGGGAACATTGTTACTAAAAGTCAAGCCACTTGTGTGAAGTTCGGAGGCCACTTCCTTCCAAAAGTTTGTGGACCTTATACTAGCAACCCTATTCAACATCAAAAGCTCGCTAGAGTATAGCCCTTCAATCACACTGGGCAGTTGCCTTTTAATAATGTTGGGTACCAAAGTTAATCTATCATTTGATTGTCTAGGTCATGAGGGCGTACAGGCCTGGTGGTTGCCACCACTAGAAAATGTGTCATTGTTTTTGGTACCACCTTCTCTAACAGGGTTCCATCTTCCTGAATTTAACCTATGTGCATGTACATCAAGTCCATCTCCATGACAGCAACTATGGAACAAATATATGTTGAGCAACACTTGTCCTGCGTCGCAAACTGCAGTGTCGTTGTTTGGGGATCTGTGTCCTTTACGTCTGTTTTACTAATTCCTTCATTTCAAGATTAGTAGTTTACACTACCATTACTGTGCACATTTCGGGGGAAAGGGTTGGGTTATGACAACAATTACCGTATGGACCTTGCTCCTGACACTATGGCTTTACACAATTATGGAACATCAACTTGGAGGTGCTGGGTCTATAGGATGTGTTCAGGTCTCGTGCGTCTCAATTATGGGTCTGGTTTTGGCTTGCTAACCCTTACTCAGTAAGTGGACGTGTGGATTTGGTTAAGTGGCGGCAAGATCAACTTATCTCCAGGGTGAGACTGCAGCCTCTAAAACTGATGGTAGATATGGCTGTGCAGCCTTTATTTAACCAAAGCATTCTTTGTACTTGGGTTAAAACACGACTCCCTTCCAGATGGGAATTGGTATTTAGGGTCCTGTCGCGGGACCTGTCTGGTTTAAGCAATAGAGATTCTTGGGCTAGAGGCCTTAGGAAAGGGACTAGGGGTCTTGGATCATTTACTTTGAATCCTCTTTTAGATACGTGTCAGGAGAGGCAAAGCCAAGTCCGGCAATAGACCCAGAAACTGTATCCATCTGTTTGAAGTCTTCCCAGCTTCCTGGGCGTCTCAGATTTGTCCTTGTGAAAGATGCAGAAACTATGTCCATACGTCCGCCAAACTTTCAAGAAAACCCAAGTTTCTCAGATTTGTACGTTTTGCTAGGTATCTTGACTGTGTTTTAGAAATTTAGGTCAGAACGGGTATCTCGTAGTACACATTAGTATGGGTATGATAGTCCCATACCTGGGTATTACAGCACGATAATAATTTGGTACATTTCTCCGTGCAACCCAGTTTATGAACTAATGCAATATGTGTATAACCTGGCATACATTAGTGTCAGTATTATGGTCCTTGCTCTGGGTATCCCAGGGCCTTAATAATTTGGTGTTTTTCTAGGCATCCTGGAAGTGTATGAACATGGGTCAGGGTATCCCATGACCTTAATTTTTGTTATTATAAGATATGTGTGGAATAACTGCTTCAATATAGCAATTAACCGTCCATGGGGAATCTCGTCTGTTTTAAGGTCACACTTACTCGTCAGAGGTCATACCTTAGGACTAATATTGTTTCGCATTGCGGAGTTCATGTTATTTATTTATACTAATGATAATTATAATATGCAGTCATACTTGTACATTCAAAGAGCTATATATTCTTAATATACATTTAAATAATATTGTCTAATGAATTATAAAATCTATATACATTTATTTGATAATGTTGTTCATGTCTGTTGATGTTTATTTATAGTCCAATGTATACATTTTTATGCCCCAGAAGGGAGGCATATTAGTTTTCAACTGTCCGTCCGTTCGTTTGACACAATGTAAACTTTTTGCATGAAGGCACTTTACTCGCGAACCACAGCACCCAGGACCTTCAAACTTCACATGCTGATAGTACTTATTGAGTACACGACCCCTACTGACTTTGGGGTCACCAGGTCAAAGGTCATGGTCACCAGGTCAAAGGTCAAGGCGCTGCGGGGGCATTTGTCACCATTAGTGACAGCTCTTGTTTTAAAATCCTAACCATATAGGTAATACCAAAATTTTAAATATTTTTTCTTTAACATATATAGTCATATTTCGGAAAGGTAACGTATTATACGTGACGTATTGAATAAGTTAACTCAGTGGGCAGTTTTATTATTATATAAATCTAATTACTGAACTGTGTATTGGCCATTATCATTATTTTACAACTTAAAAAATCATCATATTTGTTGATATATTTTTATGTTCTCGTAATAAAAAGAGTAACGTTAGTTACGGATAATACACAAAAGGTATGAACATATGATAATTTCTATTTTAAATACATAAACATATGTAAATGTCTTGTTTATTATGATTAATTGTACAATTGGCATGTTTATAATAATAAATTAACATAAATGGTGAATTAAATGAAAATTGGCATGGTAACTTATTTTAAATCTCCGTAACTCGTTAAAGCCCCAACGGAAACTTGCAAACTTTTGTCTGTGAATGCCAACTACCATAAGGTTTAAGGAAATCATAGTGTTGAAAATTCCTCCTGGGGGGAGCAGGGTCAATTGTCAGCTCAAGGTCTATGTGAATTTGCTTCAATAATGCAATTCAGTAGAATTTAATGAAAATGTTACCCTGCCTTCAGTCAAAAAAATTAATGAGCCACGCTGTGGGTTATGCAAATACATTATAGAAGGGTCTATTGTATTGTCCAAAATGTTTTGTATGTTTTGGTTTGCAATGGATGCAAGGAATTTTATATTGGACAAACAGGTTATAAATTAAGAAACGGAAGGACAGTTCATGATCAGCAAATAAGAACAAGACTATTTATTGCCCGTTACTGAACATTTAGATCAATGCTCTAAAACGGACCCACGATATTCATTTTTTCTTTTTCATTTGACGTTGCATAGCAACTTCACATTTTTTATATGTTTGCCCTGATGATTGTAGAAGACAAAAATATATATTAGGTTTCAATCACACGAAAATTGCACATCTTACGACTTGTCAAGAAATGAAATACTATTTAGTAGCTTCCGTTTATGAATGAAGACATAGTGCTTAAAGTATCTGGAGGCAAAGTGTTCTAATTAAATCAAAATGCTTTACCTACAGTTAAAAAGAAATTAAGACGAATGTGTTTTAGTTACGAAGTTCAAAGGTATCTATGGTTCACAAGTGGAATATTTATGATGATTTCTATTCAGCCGTATCCGACACAACCAACGGTACAGTATTACTCCTGAAGAAACCGGTTGAGTTACATTATTTTATTCTTTGTTGGGTTTAACGTCGCACCGACACAATTTTAGGTCATATGGCGACTTTCCAGCTTTAATGGTGGAGGAAGACCCCAGGTGCACCTCCGTGTACAACTTCATCACGAGCGGGCAACTGGGTAGAACCACCGACCTTCCGTAAGCCAGCTGGATGGCTTCCTCACATGAAGAATTCTACGCCCCAAATGAGGTTTCGAACCCACATCGATGACGAACCCACATCGATGAGGGGCAAATGGTTTGAAGTCAACGACTCTAACCACTCGGCCACGGAGGTCCCCTATTTGTACAACTTATTTTATACAACTTACTTGGATTAGATTTATTAAATATGTAAAAAAAAGTTATAAGCATCTTGATTCATCTGTTTTCACCCCATGTACCCATGCAAATTCTCAGCCTCACTGTTGTGTTTAAAACAGACTTGAGAAGAATGTTCGAATTGATTTTGCAAAACTCATTTTGTCTATTTTTACAATATTGACATAACAAAACTCTTGCTGCTCTGCTTTGGTTTTTCTGTAAACTGAGACAACTAAACAAAATGTACTCGTGTAAATGCATCACGTACTTCTAAGAAGTTGCGTGTCAGGACGAAACGTTATGTACATAAATATATTACATACATTGGCATTGTAGATATTGAAAGATTATATCATTGCAATATATCGTTGTAGAACGTGTGTAAATGCGTATAAAGTATTTACCGTAACTAGACGGAAATTGGATTGAGCTATATGTTAAAACAAGACTGAAATAGCTAAATTGTATTTTAGAAACACCATTCAATAGTTGTCAGCCTATCGAATATGAATTATCATTAAAGGAAACACGAGTTTATGAATTAAGCAAAATGTCACTTACTAGTGAACATTTTCAAGTTGTTTGTAATTCCAGTAATTGGAAATACCTGCATCGGAACAGATGCCTGTGCAGGTGCTGCTAACACAGTCTGTGTAGAATCCGAGTGTGTCTGTAAAAATGGCTTCAAAGAAACGAATAATGTGTGTACACTCATTCGTAAGTTCTGTTGTTGTTGTTGTTGTTTTCTTGTTGTTGTTGTTTTTTGTTGTTTTTCTTTTTTTGTTTTGTTTTCTTTTGTTGTTGGTGGTGGTGGTGGATTATTTTTTGGATTTAAAGGTCCACCGACAATATCATATTATAGGTTATACTAGTATGGTGACTTTCAAGCTTTTGACGGCTGAGGAAGAGCCCAGGTGTCCCTCCGTGCATTATTTTATTATGGGTAGAACCAACGACCTTCCGTAAGCTAGACGGATGGCTTCTTAATATAAGGAATTCTACACGCCGAGCAAGTTTCAAACCCACATGGGTGATTTGAAGTCAGAGACTTTAACCATTCCGCCACGGAGACACCTTCATTTCTAAGATAATATGTCACGGAATACATCAATTGCATGAGATGTAATTGTGGTCTTACTTCCATGCGTGCGTGCGTGCTTTACGCATGTGCGTGTGTTATTTGTATGTGTAAGCTGTTGTCCAGCCGGTAATTTTGTTGTGCAATGTCGGATATTTAGAAAATAGCTTAACACAAATGGCAACCATACTATGTGTCGCCGTGCAAACTCCAAACTCCAAGCTAAAAGGTCAATGTCACACTTAGAGGTCAAAGATGTAATTTCATTTTTGTGTTCGCTCTATATCATGCTTTTTATGCCCGGATATTCAAATAACTTGACACAAACATGCATCATAAGTAGACGACGTGTCCTGTTCGAGACCCATATTCTTACTCTAAAGGACTGTGTCATATTTAGAGGTCCAAGTCTGTTTTTTCTTGTAAGGTCTGTAACTTTGTATTTTTGTATACATGCATAGATATTTAAATAACTTTGCACATGCACAAAATAAGCCAATGTGTAAAGGACAAGACTCGGTCCTCAAGCTCACTAGGAGGATAAGATGTTATGTCATTTTTCTTGTTTTGTCTATAACTTTTATTATACATAGAAGAATATTGAAATAACTTACTTTAAACATAAACCATAACATTAATCATTTCAAGATACAATCAATATTTACAGCATTTTTTGTCGTTTTCTGCTAGTACGTTTATTATACATACGTGCTCTTTTGTCAAAGTACCATTGCAGGACTCGCATATTTGTGTCCTTATGTCACATGGGGGCATCTATGGATATATTTCTAGTCCTTGGTTTATTAATGCGAGAACTGCTGGAGTACTGCAAAGTATACAGCTGAAATATCTTTTACAGTACGTAATTTAGATCTTGTTTCTGTTTAGCTGTATCCGGAACAACTTGTACTGCAAATGAACAATGCTCAGAAATAACTAACTCGGCATGTGATGGTTCACATTGTGCCTGTAATGATGGTTTCATAGAAGAGACCAACACCTGTGTAAAGGGTATGCAGTTACTACTCCGCCTGTCTGATTCGTATAACCTGCGATTCATATTATAGCAATTAATTTAAACGCGTAAACAATACAACAATCTCTGATTCAAATTCAGTTCTGTTGTTGTATTAGCGTCAACACATCTAGAATGTAGTGTTCAAGCTCGAGTGTGGATCATACGTGGCGACGCTCAAACACCAATTATGATCCGGTTTGGAAAAATCAACAAAACAAAGTACATTCCAGATCAGGTTACTGATATAATGAACCTTTTATTATATATTAATATGCTTCCATATACATTTGTTTCTAAGGTAAACCATTATAATCGTCTGATAAAATGAAATATTTAATTCCTTGGTTTATGAGTATTAACGAAAATAGTCTAGGCACAGACAAAATACGGAATCTAACTTTCACCTGTGAATTAACTTTCTGTCATTTCGTATTCATCTGGGAAAAGAAGGACATACTTTTCCTGCGAAATCATAGTTATAATAGTATGACTTTATATTTCTTAGTCATTGGAAGTACATGCACCGAAACAGGAACAGATCCGTGTATGGGTGCCACAAATTCAATTTGCACCAGTAACAGATGTGCATGTAAAGATGACTATGTGGAAAAGAAAAACGTGTGTACACTTAGTAAGTACCAACATTAATGCTGTATTTCAATGGTTATCTCCCTTGCCCATATAGTTTCACCTGCACAGCTTGCCTAAATGTATAAAGCCACTTACCATATATTTCACGGGTGTTTCGTACCTTCAGTCACAGCTGTTACATTTCGATCTCTTTACGTTGTGTTAGTGTACTGTTTAATTTTTCATCTTGACCTTTCGGCTTGGGTGATTCTAATACTCCGAGCTTTAAAAGCTTTAGATGTTGTTTAATAACCCCTTGGATATGGTGCTTGCTTTTTAATTCTGTCTTTTGGCAGTTTCTGTGATACGCAGACTCCATAACCACCGACCCCCTATCTAATTATAGTTTGTTAAGTTCTGCCCATTGTTTTCTCGTTTAGGTCAAAGCCAATAATTTTATATCGGGACTATACGTCGCTTTTCATTTAATTGCATGTTGTGCATCATTGAAGGTTCCATGTGCACCACCGTATTTATACATCTGCGGATGTCTCTAAATTATATTCTGATACTTATAACATGTGTAAGTTCTGCTCAACCCGGGGCTAGAGGGTGTGGACGGTAGCTTGTATTTCCACTACCGTCCATGAGCAGGCTCAATCAAACCGAGCCTGCAACATTTTCGTTTATGTCGTGTTGGGCGACCTGTGGTTTTCCACATTTTTCTATTTTATCATATTCACAATATAATAGCAATCAATTTGGGTATTGTTTGAATATGTCCTATAACAACATATTGGTTTCCCTATAAATCATGACATAGGCTGATGAAAGTACATTCAAACTGTACTGCATATTACAGTCTGTGAAACATACTGTATAAGTGGTTATTTCCGCGGGTCGAAGAGTTAGCGAATTCGTAATTCCAGACATTTGGCGTGCGGAAATATTAGCATATTCCCTTTTTCCAACTTGCTTTTTATAAGAGTTACTAACGTGTCTGGCGTAATAATTACATTTTTGCTGCATGACAGCATTATTATCCCTTACATGGAGCTAGTGAACGCTCATATATAAAAGAATGTGCTACACTTAACTAAAATTGATTAAAATACTTACCTGAAAACGTACTAGTATTTATTAAGGAAAGCAGAATATGTGTAACTGTCAACCTGAAAAATGCTTACAATATGTATTGAAGTAAATCCTTTTATTACATTTTGTAAAGGTGTGAAATGCAATTTTAAAAGTCAGTATGTTTTCTCGCTTCCATTCTCGCCTATGTCAGTTTACGGTATTTAGCTTTGCTAGTTTTGTATCTGTCAACAAATGAATGGGATTTAATCAAATTATGATAATCTTTACCTTTTTGAAATATAACCAAACAACTCGGGCTTTTTTGTTTTGACGTATTTAAGGCTTGAAAAGATAGATTTAAAACGTGTATAGTGTACAAACAGAGACAGAGGGTCAATTTCTCTGGTTTATTTGTTTTTTTTTTTGTTTTTTTTTTTGTTTTTTTTTGATGGGTTGGCTTATATTTACGCTGTAGAAAATGTTAGCGAATTTTTTCAATTTGCGGAATTCGCCAATATTTACACCTCGCTAACTTAACCACTTCCACTTATACAGTAATGTCATAATCAGTCCAATATACATTCTCTGTTATCTGGGTGTCCAATTTGAAAAACGATAAGAAATTGTAAGAAAAATGTGTGTCACTGATTACAATCTTCTTGATCAAAAACGTGTTGCCCGAGTTAGGTCAAAATAATAATTCACTATTTTAATGCATGGATGCATTCCAGGAAAAATAGCAGGACATAGATAACATGTCTGATTGATAAGGACTATATCTGAGTCTTGATTTTTACAAATAAACATGTATTTTTCTTGTTTGGATGTACTATTTGTTATCTATTGTTCTAATATGAGTAATATCATTTTGTTCCGTATCTGGTAAAGGTGGTGCTTAATTTGATTATTTACATTTCTAAATACAGAATATGGACAGATAATATTCTGCTATTGTTCTTTACGGTACTCGGTACTTTATGTGAGAGAATGTAAGGATTTTGATTGCTTTACAGTGTAACGGTAATGTACGATTTAGTTTTTTCTTTACCAAACCAAAAATCAAAGTATTCAAATTTTCAGCTGTAAGCGGAACAGCATGTTCAGCACAAGGAGGTGGGTGTGAAGATATTGAAAATGCTCTGTGTGATGCAGACGCTGGTAAATGTACATGTAGCCCTAGCTACATGATGGACGTTGACACCTGCGTACCTGAAAACGCCGGTAAATAGTATTCTTTGTCTAGTACCATTTTACTTCTGCTTCCTTATTTTAATAATTAGAATGTATGTAAGTATGTGCGTTTGGATAATTGTGTCAAGCCGATAACTTTGTCCGGCTTAGAGGATTGAACATTGAAGGTTATTGTACATGCATAGGTATTCAAATAACTACCAACAATAACTTACGTCATTTTTGTTTCTGATCTGTAAATATTGTAAGAGTAGATGACTGTTTAAATTTTATAAGATGTTGTTCTCTGTAATAAAACAAAACAAAACAAAAAAAAAAACAACGGTAATATCTTTCAATAACAATTTGCATTATTTTGCAGTCTAATAGACCGTATCAGTATTCACTTGTGATAAGGCATTATAATGGCTGGATTACAAACTAACGCGGTATCGGCTAGCGCTAATTGCATTATAATAAACCTACGGTATCTAGGAGATGTTTTACGTGCAAGATCCTAATTCAGATGTCAAGGTCAAAGATTTTATTTCATTTTTCTTGTTCTGTCTGACACTTTTGCATGCATAGTATGAAATTTAAATATTTTTTGCAAACATTCTGCTTAACAAGACAAGTTTCACGTACATGACTCAGAGCCCTAGTTTAAAAGTCAAGGACAAAGTTAAAGGTCAAATGTTTAAGGTATTTTTTTCTGAATCAGTTCTGATTTACTGTAACAAGGCGACATGGACATCTAGCTCAAAGGTTATGGCCTTACTAATGGTTCAGCCTGAAAGTCTGTCCGATTGTCAAATTGCAATTATTCAAACGCAAACACTTCCTTTGTAGCATCGCATAGCGGGCGCATCTATGTCCTATGGGTACAGTTCTAGTCTTGTAATATGTAGCTTCAATGTACTTTGTCTAGTCTGGTCCAGTTATAGTGTTATTATCAAATTATACCCTACCTTGATTAATAACATCCTGAAAAACATTTTACCTATTATTAATTTATAAAGTATTCTTATTCAAATTACGTAGTAAAGAATTTTTTTTTTTTTTTTTTTTAGTCTTCAGATTATTTCTAATAATCTAGTATAGTTTATCTTATTTGTATTCAAGGTTTTTTGTTAATATATATAAAATGAATTTTGCAAAATCATAATACTACATGTACTTTGTTATTGAATAAGTAAGAGGAGAATCGTGAAAGAATGCTTCTGACAAAGTAACATCCTACAAGACCCCCACTGTTTTCCTTTTACGTGCTTGTTTTGTTTTCATTTTCTACTTGTTTTACTTTGTTTACACATTCGATATGACCAATACTGTACTTTAGGCTTTGTTCTTGGAACATGGTTATTCATCCTCACATAGCAAATCCTGTTCTGATAGTGACAGAGCGCTAGTGATTCCAAAGCGACCTATAACAGTTGACCCAATGTAGAAATTCAGTAACAGCTGGATGTTGTATATTCCAAACAAACAATAAACTTTGGTATTTAGGAAAACTTCTGCCCATTAAATCAGCCGATGACCAAACTAGTACAATTAAATTATAAATCTTATCTAGCTATTATAGTTTAAAAACTTTTTGTTTCAGCTGTATCTGTAGAAGTGAAGACTATTACACTGGTACTGTCTGCTTTTGTCACAACTGTAGGGTTGTTAAGATAGGTTTGGCTATGTAAGTATTGAGCAATTCATCAGTTCATTTCATGCTTTATATCGCATTTAGAATCTATAGATTTCAAATAGTCAATATTGTTTTAAACGTTAAGATAACATATTTTCACTTAACGTTTTTAATTTTAATTTTAATAATTTGAACTAAATATTATACACGAACAATTGTTGCACTTTTGATGGAGGAAACATTTTACAAAACGACAACAGACAAAATACATGATTTTACTACAAGTTGATAAAACACAATCAATTACCTTTCAGGATGTCTGTCAAAGAGAAAGACATTACGGCAAATCATATTGTTTCCTTCTTGTGTGTGACATTCTGAAATTATTCTACCGGATCTGTTTAAGCAACCACTTTACAAAGAAACATTTAGACAATAGGGCCAATAAGACTTTTAGCCAGCCGAATTAGGTGGAGCTGCTGTATAAGAGTGTAAATAATGCTTCCAGCTGACCACCGTTTACAACGGAAACACATAGTACATAATAGAAATCCAAGTTTTTAACAAAATGGGTTATTAGCTGATGAATGTTAACCACTTTTTTGCTAGTTTCGGTAGAATTGTTAAAACGTTTAAGCCAATCTACACTTTTTTGTTCTGATACATTTGTATTAAAAAGTACATACCAATGTTACGATTGAATTGTCTATATAGTGCAGTATTTTATTGTGTATATCTTAAAACTGGACTGGTACTGTGCAAATACAGATTCCTTTGACTGTCCTTCTGTACCTTGAGTATACTTTAGTGATTGAAATGTAACAGTTTAAAGTGGTGGGTTTTATTGTTGTCGACCTACCACAAAAAAATGTTAGTTACAATTTTCCCTGGCCGCATGAACTTCGTGAAAGTCATTCTGATAATGCAGTACCACAAAATGACTGATGGACAATTCAAGCAATTTCTTGAGTCACTGTATCTGCTTATTCTGTTTAGCCTCATTTGTTCAGTCAATATTTTTGCAGTAGGTTTTGCAGTTTCAATGATATCTTACATTATCTTACATTGAAAAAGTGATAATATTATTAAATAATATACTAAGTGCTTAAACAAACTGTTGCATACTAGTTAACATCCAAGTATTGGCCTCCAAAATCACAATATCAGTTTGTAACTGTGAACACAAAGTTGATACTAGTATTTCTAAATTTTTCGTTGCATCAGGACACACTTTTTCCAAGACAGAAAGAAACCTAATAAATATATCACCGAAATAAAACGTAAATGGCAAGTATTCACATTTTGTTACCAATATGTTGCATGATACAAAATGAACAATACAAATATACATTTAAAGTATTAAAGTAAAGAGGGGAAAAAAACTCAACCTACTTCCTGGAGTATCTTATCTTTTAACAATAATTTCTTACCGCTCGTAGCATACTGCAAAGAATTGTATAACATTCAAAACAACATAAAATATATGTAATGTATAGTTTTTGTGTGTAATTAAAGTAACATGATTTCCTGTGTTCTGCTTATTTTATGTAACTTTTCTAACTTTTGTGTGATATTTTTGTGTTTTGTTATAATAATCAACTGTTTAGTCCTTAACTGAGAAAAAATACTTTACCATATGAAAATATTTCGGTGTACCGACCTCCCGAATAAACTCAATGTGTAAAATGCATGTTGATGGGTGGTTAAAGCTGAAATTGGCAACAAGTCGGTAAAGAGTATTATCCAGGTATTTTAATAGTTTTACGAACATTAACTCTCGTCCATGAAATAGTAAAATATATTCTTTACCAAATATGCCTAGTTTTGAATTGTATTGAAAATATAATGTTTTCGCTTAAAACATATTAAGAAGTAATTTTTAGTTTTATACAAACACAATTTAAATTTATTTCCGAGATGCAAATAATATAAGAACGGATTAGAGCATACTGGCTATACACAATAGCAACATACTGACAAGTGTAGCACATATACAGGATATTATTCCCGATAAATGCCATGTGATTATGGATAAATGCTTTTGCTCATTTAAGGACTGGTCCAGCTATCTTCAAGAAAACAAACATCTTTCAATATAGACCGTTAATAGCCATATACGAAATAATTTGGTTACCAGTTAAATTTGTATATCGATACTTAGAAAACAATGAATAACATCTGACAATTTCAATATGTGCTTTCTTTTTTAAATGCAGTTCTTAAATGTACATTGAAACAGAATTTACCAAATAAACAGTTGGTTTGAAATTGCATGTGTTATTGTTTTCATTTAAAGGAATGTGGTCTTTAAGGCAGCCATGTATCTATGTTGTCTTCTTCAGTCTGCAGCAGTCTTTAATTCCCATTTCGCGGCTGTAAGCAGTCTCCACGTATGTGGACTTAGTGTTGTTATATTTTCCTCTTTGGGGTCATGGAGTACATTCATTTTTACTATAATAGAATTCCGCTTAATAGGGGTGTGATTGGTTCTGCACATTTCATTATCTCTCATGAACGGATTCAATCAGATCGCTATTTTGTAGCTTGGTTGCGTTGTATGCTTCCAAAGGATCTGTTCACAGATTACATTATCTATTGTTACATTTGAATAAAAATAAAACAGGGAAATGTCTCGGAAATGTATAGTTTTTAACTGCAAAATAGAGTGAATTCACGAAAAATTCTTACACTGATTAGATTGATCGAACAATACGTATTAGGGTTTGTGCATTATTAATATTTGACTGCTCCCAAAGTATTGTTAACACTGTTCTTGTTTTGTTTTGTCCGCAATGTCTGCAAGTTTACATTTGTATTTTTTGCATAATTGTATCAATGACGTACATACATAACCTGTAGCGTCCATATCAAAGATATCCGTAGTACTTGAAAGAGTTTTCCTTTATTCGCCAGTTTTTTTTATTTTCGCTGTACTTGCATACTTATATATATTATAATACTATGTTTTATTAACGAAATGTAAAAAGGGATAAAGTCTAGTGAAATAAGTTTCCATGATAAGAATTAAGTTAATACCAAATACCAAAGTATGTGTCGCATCTGAATAATAAATATGCTGTATCAATTGAAGACGGAGAAAGGAAATAAAAGAAAGCAGTGCACGACCAACGCTTTAGATCAGACGAGCAGGAAGTAGATTTCTAAGTAAACAATTTAAGTGCTTGTGCGGAGAAAGTGTGGCAGCGGGTTGGGATTGGGCATGTAGGGGTATGCGATGGTAGTGACTGCAAACTAAGGCACAAGGAACTAAAGGTTATTGTTTTCGGGGCGAGGGAGGGGGTGGGGGGGGGGGAGGCGCGGGAAGGAGGTTTATAATGTATAATGGGTTTGGATAGTGATATAGACTGTTCATTATGTTCATCGACTCACCACCACCTTCGGGAATATATTCCAAATTTCAAGTAAAGACCTTGATTAGTTTTTAAACGTGCTAAGGCCTCGAAATATGACAGATATATTTTATCAATGAGATCGAATTGTGACCATATGTTTGACATACCGACCCGGTTATTGCACTCGGTACATTTTCCCATCACCACGTACAAGCCAAACTTTGCTCCGAACACGAAATATAAGAGACAGATATTTAGTAGCTGTTATACTTTACCCGGAAACCATTTCCAGTATCCAGATCACTGCGACCTTGATCTTTGACCTAATAACCCCTAAAACAATAGGGACCGACCTCACGTTGTGCTTAGTCAACCGGTAAAGATTGAAAGCTGTAGCTTTATACTTTATGCCTTACAGTTTGGTAACAGTACAAGTTGATGGTTGGATGGACGGACGGGCGGACTATGCCATTGCATAACATTTGGTTTCTTTTTCAAACCGAGGTACAACCAATACAGAAAATATAGATAATATACCTATGTACATTTGATGTTGATATGTATACCAAGTTTCATCTGAAATGGATGTAAATTTTAAAGAGCTGAATACGCGAATCAAAAAATTATACACCTCAGCAACATTTCAGAGCAAGTGCCTGGCTTGAACTCATTTTATATATGTGAATAAATCGCACCAACCTCAAAATCTTACACACTATGAACAATGTGTCAAATGTAGTGAAAAGTTTCATACTAAAGTAATCTTTAAACACACTTGTTTGTATTTGTCTGAAATATGATTGGTTAATGATCGAACAATTATGAAATTTATTAACTTACTAAAAAAAATAAAGCCAGCATTTCTGCAATTTTCTTTTTTGATGATAACAGATGAAAAAATGATTGACAAGTTATTTCTATGAGGTCTATTGCCCGTCTGTGGATTAATGTAAAAGAGCTATCTGAATACCGTAACAGTAAAACTGCATATAAAATCATTATTGAGCAGAAGTCAGTAAGCGGTTACTTGACTGCCTTCAATAACGTTCGCTTGTCATGAAATTATTGTTTCAAGTTAGCGTGCATGATACTGCTGCTGCTGCTGAAGTTGTTGTTGTTATTGGTGTGTATAGGTTTACTGACACTTAATAGTGAAATTGCGCGAATAGAAATGTTGGCGGATTCAAATAAAGATCCAATTTTTGATCTGTAGCTCATTTTCCTTAAATTCAATGCCAGTGTTTACTAAAATCACATGAAAGATCAACGGTATGCATTTAAAAAGCATTTTTATCATAAAAAGATTATACCCCTACAAACTTAGTGTCGGGATATAAAGGAGTGAGCTTATCGTTCGGCCGGCCGGTCGGTCGGTCAGTAAATCTGTCGGTCTGTCGGTCCGTTGGTTTTCATGGGTTTTCATGGGTTCCGGACAATTTAACTCATGAAAGGCTTGACATATTTGAATAAATTTTGGTACACAGATATAACATTATAAAATACAGTTCAAGTACGATTTGCCTATAAACCATTATTTTTTACGTAGTTATGGCCCTTTAAAACTTAAAATTTGCCAAACTCATGGTTTCCGGACAATAACTCATGAAAGGATTGACAGATTTAAGTAAGTTTTGTAAACTCAATAAAAGCAAACAAATAGACACCTTGTGTAGAGGATTTTATTTTGTTAGGTTTAACGTCACACCGACACAATAATAGGTCACATGGCGACTTACCAGCTTTGATGGTGGAGGGAGACCCCAGGTGCCCCTTCGTACATTACGTTACGAGCGGGTACCTGGGTGGTACCACCGACCTTTCGTAAGCCAGCTGGAAGGCTTCCTCACATGAAGAATTCAACGCCCCGAGTGAGGCTCGAACCCACATCGATGAGGGGCAAGTGATTTGAAGCCAGTTATCTTAACCACTCGGCCATGGAGGCTACCATGTACAGAGGCATGTACAACTGTTGCTTGTACATTTGTATAACGTCAACGTCAGAATGCGACAGAACCAAAAGTAGGCTATTAAACCAAAACACTTACAAAATTAACTGAAAACTAACTGAAATCCTTTTCTAAATATAACAATAGGCTTTTCATAAACACTCGTTTCAGTTTTTTCACCTTCAAGTTAAACAACGTAAATTGCACCTTCTTGTGGCGATTTCCTTCTTATGGTTGCCATACTTCCGTGACAAGGCCGTATTTTGGTGATATTATTTGTCACTCCTGTGATAGTTCTAGTTAAAATCTAAATTTGGTACGGAAACTTAGGTCATTACCCACTACTACAATTTCTTTTGTCTGGTTTTGAGTAGATTTTCGGTGTGTTTGTTTGACTGAAAGCATTTTTCTGGCCACTTTTTCATCTTGAGTCATTTTGTATTGTACTTTGTCATTCATGAGTAACAAGTGGATGACTGGCGGGACGTTCTACAAATTTAATGTAGTGATAATGCAAGCTGGTGTGTTCTTGACATGTTGCAATCTGATCAATATGGTATAAGGAGTATCATTTAACACGTTTTACAGTAGTCAGGTCGTGATATATCCATGCAAGAACTACGGTATTTATTGGCATCAGCAGTGTATAAATAAAATTGAACAAAGGAATATAAGGGAATGTATTCTAATACATATGATAAGACAAAATGTATCTTAGTAACCTCCCTTGTATATCAGTGCATGTGTTCATACAATGCGTCCATATTCATAAAATACGTCACCTATAAACAACAATGTACGTTAAAAGTTGAATTATAAATTCATTACTGCAATGCCTGGACAATATAGAGCTGTGTGAAAAATGTAAAAGTTTCCTTGTACGTAATTGGATTGTGTGGTCTTATACTTTCAGGTCTTTTGGGATCATGGAATCCGTTCAATACTTAGTGATAGAATTCCGCTTAAAGCCAACGGTACATGAACATTCATTGTTAACATATTCAGAAAACATGCTCTTTGCTCTATGTCATATTTTATCCTGCCACTACGCTTTTATTTCGCTAAAGTAGGGTTACCGTTACACGTCACCCTGCCTTTGCATGGCAGCTGCTGACGTACTGCTTTTTGAGTTCATGTACAGCAGGCATTGTAAACTTGGTCAAGATTTCAGAAGATTTGATGATCGTCAAACAGTACATTACGCACTCATTGCGACTGTCCAGGTAAAATGGAAAATAATAACAATTTCTGTCCTTTTCCAACTAAGTAGGTACGTTTCGAAGACAGCTTTTAAGCCTATGTCAAACGACTTTGTCAAAGTTGGCGTTTCGGAGCGTAAATCTTCGTCTGGTAAGAAATTGAGGTTTTCAGTCTGTTTTCAGCAGGCCTTTTTGGTAATTATTGGATCTAAGCCATTCATTGTAGGACTTGCACTGAATTCTCATTTCCTTCTTGAAACGGAGCACTTAAAGGTAGAGACTGTGGGCAATTGGTTTCATTATTCAAGTGTCGTTTTCGGCTGTATTTTGTCCCAGTCTCAACTTCATTAATTGTTTTGAAAATGAATGACTGATTAGATTTTAAATTACACAGAAGTCGAGCTGTAATATAAAGCATTGTTTTTGTTGTTATATCTAAGCAAAGCAGGCAACTGGCGGAGAAATTTACAGATCTGTAAAATGTGAATGGATTATTTTTGTATCGAAAATCATTTTTCATGAAATATTTTGCTCTTAACGGGTTTTCTTGGTTGCAGTATATTAACTAGAATAGTAGGTTACTATCTTTCTGAACTAAAGTATATCCAAGTTTATCCCTCTCAGTAGAACTTCAGGTTGATAAACCTTTCTCTTACTTGCTGGATAAACGTTTCAGAAAGACAGTAACCTAATATTCTCAATGTTCATATTTGCCGACACCACCTCTCAACTAAATATAAACACAACGACGACCTTTTGGCAAAAATGTTAAAATACATGTGTAAATGTTTTCACTGTATTGTTATCTAAATACACTAAAGGACTTTTAAAACGCCTCATCCATATATGGCTATTATTTAATTCTTGCAACATTATTAAAGTATTATTATATTCACTTTATGTTATTCATTAGAATTTATCAGATATGTTGTTTTTAGTGATAATTGAAACGTTGCCGTTATCGCCTGTGCACGTGTAGCTCGTGATGTAATTCACGACATAAGAACAAAATTCAAAAAACTTGATATTTTATTACATGCTGAAGTCAGTAACCAACTCCTGGACAACAACTTATATCAAATCAAAGATCAAAAGAGAAAACTTCACAAATTTGTTACAGCGGTATGGGAAAGTCATCGAAAATATATCAAACAAACTGAGGCTCAAGGGTTCCGCGTTGGACACCTGCACGAGAACGTTTAGAACTTTTACATCAACGTCACCTACATTTGCATCTTGCAACCTAAAACACAATTCTTACTATTTCATTGGACAAACTGGTCAGTTGGCGAGGACAACCGACTTTCTATCTATCAGAATAAATCTAATACACTCAGCGAAAAAAACAAACTCCACACTTTTGAAATATGAATATTTTTCTTGCTATAGTCGGTAACATATCTACATGTTGTCTGCTAAGTACCTACGTATCATCCTACAGATAACCGATATTATTTTAAACATATACCCTCTCCTTCATTGATTTCCACCGTGCACATGCATTACGTGTATTTTTTTATGTTTATATATCTACCGGTCGCTCTACACGGTCCAAAATACGTGTATATAAACCTGTGTGATCAGTCCGCTGTGAAAAACATAAAAGTTTCCTGTTTCCACAAGCATGCGCCGGAGGAGAGAGGGTGCGCCGTCGGAATAGTCAGGAGTGGCATATCAAACCGTGGTACACGCTTAAACAACATGTTTTATGTGAAATAATATTTGGAAACTAGTTGCAACGAAAACAGCATTCGTGTGCTACCGTGGTGTTCAAAGTCTCCCGACTTGAACCCCATTGAATATCTATGGGATGAACTTGGGCGAAGAGTCAGGAGTTTTTGACATGCTCCTCACAATATCCGAGAACCACAAGATGTTGTTGTAAGAACATGGAATGCTTTTCAACAGGGACGTATCCGACCGTTCATTCGATCCATGCTTTCCAGGTGTACAGCCTTATTAATGCTGTCGGAATGCACACGAGATACAAGAACTCGGATTAGGTGACTCTTCATTTGGGGGGTTGTACTGTTAAAATTGTTCACGTTTCAATGATTTAGCCATTTTACGCAACTGATTCATGAATTACTTATATTAAATATTTGATTTATATAGTGTCCAAATGTTGTTGTAATATGTCCAAAGGTTAGCGAAATATATACAAAATTGTAATAGTGGAGTTAGAACTTCTGCTGAGTATATGAGCTTCATGAGCGGACGTCACGCTTTGGTTAGCACAGACAACTGCCATCTTCATAGCCTTATTTTGGATAGATATTTCATAAATATATACATAACGAAATTCTTCTTGGATCAAATTGTCGAAAAAGGTCCTTCAGTGTATACTATAGATTCTGGAAAACATGCTCAGTACCCACTTCAGTAAATTTCCTCCTAATTATAAAAGTCCATTCTTTCATCTTATGTTTGATATATAAATAGACCATTCAAAATCCATTTGTTTATTCTTGTAACACCAATTTTCTTCAATCTATATCAGTGGTTCGCAACCGTTGCTTTTAGTTTAACTTGAGGTCTAATCCACTCCATGTCTCTATTAAAAAAATATTCATTGTGTATCAACCTACACTCATAATGAAGCGTTTTCTCTATTCTGCACTGTTAAAGTACATGAAAATGTTATTTGCCCAAATGGCTTCTCCATACCTGATTATGTACCATATAGTAATATGAGTTTATACAAAATGTGAGTTTTGTCTGACAGCAGTTAGGAATAAAAATAAACGATGAATTTGCGATAACCGTGCATTTACATATACTCATATGTCACCTTAACATTTTATCTGCAAATGTCATTATTTTCTGTTTAAATCTGTGTCGTGGAATATCCCATTTTGTTATAATGATATTGTCTACATCAGTCAGTTTGTTTGTTAAAAGCAAGAATCTACTTTGAAAGGTATGATCCCAAGTGGTAAAATAGTTCCAGTGGAAACATACCTCCAAGTATATTTTGCAATCTGGACAAAGAATTTGAATTTATCCTCCTTCACGGACTGTGGATATACATATGTGGTCACATTTAAGACAAAAGAAGCAACATTTATGACGGAAAACTAAAATACATAGCATAAACACGCCAACAATGCTGCTGTCAGTTTTATAAAACTGTTTTTTCGAGAATGAACAGATGAAAAAATTAAACTCATTCAAAAGGTATGTACTTTTTGATGATTTTCTTTTTACAGTGTGTATCTATAGATCAGTGCGTTGGTTCTCCCTTAACCTTTAAGAACTATCGTTTCAGAAACATTCAATAAGGAAATACAGAAGTTGTGCAAAATAAACAAAATGTATTGTGCTATTTTTAACCTGTCAAATATGCATACATTATACGCTCTGTGCATTCGATATTATAATATTCGGCCCAACTTCGGTGCTATCTGTACGTTATACGGAAAGAAATGTTTGGTTAAGTGTCTAAATATCATTATTAGTTTTGTAAGTGAAACACGTACTCGTCGTTCGTATCGGTGGATCAGTGGTTACAGCACATGGCTCGTTTGCGGGAAATCGCAGGTTCGAGCCCATGAGCGAGAATATTTTTATTTTTCATGTTTAATTGTTTATTGATTTATATGTTTGAAATTACAAAGGGACTCGTGAAAATTGAAATTCACGGGCTTCACGCTTTTGAGGAGATCGGAGCAGTTAGTAGACACAGTGCCTGCGAGCATGTTCATAAGGTTGTGCAACGATACAAAGCCAACGACCAGTTCAAGAATAATGTCATGGATACCATCATCATAGATTTGGCTGACGACAGTAGCTCGGACTACGGTGACAGCAGTTCCGACCCGCGAGCGAAACTGAATGATGAATATAGCCAGTTGTAATTTATATTTATGAAATTTGTAAGGTACTGAAATGAACTGTGAATATAAATGAGAAATTTAAAAAAAGAGATAAAAAATTAAAAAAAAATACTTGTGCAAATACAATGAAGGAAATCTTCGATAAAATATACATGTACAAAGTGTTTGTTGAAATTTGTGAGAGAAAAAATCCCACAGACACTGAACGGTTTCGATCTTACGACCTCCAGGTTTCAAGCTAAATGCATACAAGAATTTAGACTTTGACATGCTTTTTCAAAGTGTAGGTTTAACTTAATTTTTAAAAGGCGAATGTTGACTTAAACTACAGTACCTCCCTCTCCCGCACACACAGAGTAGAGGCGAAATCGTTTCTTTATCAATATACGTTCTCACTCTGCAAAATTAAAACAATAATTTTTAAATGTCACTGGATACACATATGAAATCAAACTCAAAAGAAGTGCAATTATTTTACTCTTGTGTCTTTGCGTTGTAAATCATACGTACTTGTAACTGAGACGACTTTCAAGCAGGAAATACATAAAAAGCATGGATAAATCATAAAATGCATCAAATGGATATTTCAAATTATCAAAGGGAAATATTTCAGTTTTTTACAAAAACAGGCAAAAAGCCTATCAACCAACAACTCTATACTGGTAATATAAACAGCTTAAATATAGCTACTTGAATAATATTAGTACATGCAGTAACAAACATATGAATGCTGATTGAACACTACAAATATAGAAGCTAGCTTGTTTTTGGTAACCATCAAGTTAATACTTATATTTATCTTTGGATTTTTCTTTATATTTTGAGGATGCCTCGTTCAGATCACTAACTTCGAATTACTTGCCCTTTATCCCTGTCGATTCGAAACCTCACTGAAGGATTATAATTATTTGATATGAGGAAAATCCAGCTGCATTGCGGACAGCCGGAATTTTAACCCTTGTGCCCGTAAGGAGCAGAAATAATGCTTGGGCATCCACATGGAACGTTGGTCTAAAATTGCATTAGTTTTACTTAAAATCCAACAACAAGCTATTGTTTGAAATTTAATTTACTTATTTCGGTTTAAAGTACTTTTTCCTAATGAAGAGTAAACTGAAAACATGGAAAATGCTTTGTTAGTCATTTCATAACATTTTAAAGCAATTTATCAAATCCACGGCAAAACAGATTATAAACTAATATGCATTGTTTAGGTTTCAATGTGATATAGATTGCCTTCGTGGCAACAACACAATGTTCCATCCACTTTCGGCCCCACTGAAAATCGGACTTATTCTTGATTTTATACTATTTGGCATACTTCCTGGTCTTGAATTATAGATGGACTATACACGTTGTATCTCAGGAATCTAACAAACCGTTAAAGGCATATATAAGTGTATTGTATGTACAGAAATCTTAGTTAGTGTTTCAGCTTAATTCAGTGGTTAAAACATAAAACTGTACATTTTGTAAATGAATAACAACGCCAGGGTTCTTGTTTGTTAATCTTACTAATAAGGTAAACATTATGTTAAAGAAAAAAGACACTGTACTTAAAAAGATTAAGCGTCATTCTATCAAGATTAATTAATAAAGATGTAATGCCGAGAGTAGGCAAGTTATCCAGTGGACAAAACGTTAAGCAACACTGTCATGATTTGGCCATTGCTAATTTAAAAGAAGAGTCTTCTAATGCTTTTTGAAAGTTACATTTCAGGAATCATTCCTGCTCACTGACCTTTGCGGCTTACTTTTCAAAGAAGTGCCAACGCGGATTATCATTATTTAATGTTCTGAAATGTGATCGCCTTTCGTCCGTCGTCCGTCCGTCGTGTGTCGTCCGTTTACAATTTCTTGCGAACACGATAGAGACCACATTTTGCAAACGATTTTAATCAAACTTGTACACAACTTGATTGGCATAATATCTCAGTTCCTTTCGAAAACTGGCCAGATCCAATCATGGGTTCTAGAGTTATGACCGCTTAAAGAGCCAAAAATTGCTATTGTGGCTTTTGCAGCCATACAGAGACTTCATTTACACGAACTTGCAAAATATATTTAACAACAATACATCTTGGATTCCATGATGAATCCAGCAGATAAAGTCATAGATTCCGGAGTTAATACCCCTGATTGACCCCTGAAAGAGCCAAAATTTGTTACTTTTACCATGTGAACACGATAGAAGTGACATTTTACATTAGATTTTAACCACACTTATATACAACTTAAGTCACAATAATATCTCGGTTCCTTTCAAAAACCAGCTAGATTCCATTATGGGTTCCAGAGTTACTGCCCCTGAAATGGGCAAAATTTTCTATATTGGCCCTTTCAGCCATATTGAGTTTTCATTTATGCTTTGATTTGATACAAACTTTCATAGAATGTTTATCTTGATGATCTCTAGGCCAAGTTCGGAAGTTGGTCATGTGGGGTCAAAAACTAAGTCCCATTAAAAAGAAAATGCTTGTTAACACCCTAGAGGCCACATTTATGACCCTCTCTTCATGAAACTTGGTCAGAATTTTCATCTTGATGTTTTCTAGGCTGAATTTGAAACTAGGTCATGTGGGGTCAAACACTAGGTCACCCTCTAAAATCAAAGGAAGTGCTTGTTAACACTCTAGAGGCCATATTTATGACCCTACCTTGATGAAACATGATTAGAGTGTTTATCTTGATGGTTCCTATGCCCAGTTTAAAACTGGATCATGTGGGGTCAAAAACTAGGTCATCCGGTCAAATGAAAGAACAAATTGTTAACACACTTGAGGCTACATTTATGATCCTAACTCCATGAAACTTGGTCAGAATGTTCAGCTTGATAATTTCTAGGCCAAATTCGAAACTGGCTGAATTTGAAACTAGGTCATGTGGGGTCAAAAACTAGGTCACCCGCTTAAATCAAAGGAAATGCTTCTTAACACTCTAGAGGCCATACCTGTGACCATATTTTCATTAAACTAAACTTGGTAAGAATGTTTATCTTGATGATTCCTTTGCCAAGTCCGACACTGGGTCATGTGGGGTCAAAAACTAGGTCACCACTCAAATCATAGGAAGAGATTGTTAACACTGTAGAGGCCACGTTTATGACCCTGTCTTCATGAAACTTGGTCAGAATGTTTGCCAAGTTTAACAGGTGAGCGATATAGGGTCGTCATGACCCTCTTGTCTTATCTTCTGCAACATTTTATGTATCATTTATCTATCTTTAATCTGTTTCCATGATCAAGGAAGTACTTCTTTCGTCATGTTACTAATACAGACACTATAAAGAACAGAACAAACTTAGATAATAAAGCCTTAAATATGTTGAAACTATAAAAGACATAACAAACTTGTTATTTCAGTTGGTTGACTGTGAAGTGGCATCTGACGTTTCAATACAATTCATGTAGTTTTTCTTGAGTTATAGCTTGATAATTAGCTGTACGCAAAACTTAACCAAATTTTCTTTCGAAAAAGGACAAGAATTTGTATTAATTTCAAACAAGATTTACCAACTTGTTATTTCAATAGGTTTCACGACTGGAAGCACTATTTGAAGTTTTAATCCGATACAAATAATTTGTTTTGAGATGCAGATGATACAAAGTTGCACGTAAAACTTTAAGCATTTTCTATCTCAAACAGGGTCATAATTTGTACAAAATTCTACCAGGAGTTATTTAAAGAGGTTATTTAAGTAGGTTTGCTCAACACATGTTTTAAAAAAGGACAATTTTGAAGTTGGACATGTTCATCAAGTGATGATGTATTCAAATTATTAACAATTAAAAATAGAGAGAAAAAAAATCCCCTTTAGGACTTCATAAAAAATTAAAAATGGATTGTTTTAGCATGTTACCTACCCTGGTTGAATAGAGGAAGCAATAACATAACAAACGTTTCGAGGTATGACACCATATTATACTAGGCAATGTCTACAGATTTATTAAGCAGGCCTGTTTTTTTAGTTTGCCAACTGCCCAAAGAGTCCTTAATTCATGTCTTATCTTTTCGAAACGATTAAATCTATAAGTGAATGCAAATAACAAAAAACGGAGTAAATCAGTACATTCTAGGTACATCTTGTCTACATAACAGTAGTTTAGACTAACAAACTGAGAAAAGCTTTATTCTGCGTAAGTCACGCATTGAAGTTTATAAAGAAGAGGAAAGGTGCGACTGTGTGTTGCTTTCTGTCATAGTCATCGGTAGATTTTTAAGCTTTCTTTGTTGCTGATATAATTATTTTATTAATAATATTCTAAAGCTGTATGAATATAGTGACTTAACGTATAAATTTGTCTTCAATTTAGATTTACCTAGATCGATAAAAAAGGAAAATATTGCACAGATATTTCAACATACTACCACTTACTTTACTTTTCCAAGAGATACCTCTTGCACCAATATTTTACAACTGCATGACTATGTTTCTACATCACTTTAGTCTTTTTTATCATATGTAACATGTTACCCTACTTTTTGACAAAATATGTAGTACAATCGAAATGTACTAAGTAAAACCCAGTTTAAAGTATACATTGTGTATAAGTTTACATCAATGTTTGTCCACGAAATCTCTACAAAACTGCATTAACCTGTCCTTTTACTAAATAAAACCAAAATATGCAAATGTACATTTTGATTAAATATCTTAAAAAAATCTAGTCTGAATAATCTGATTAAATACAATAAAACTATTTGCTAGTTCGACTTGGTATGTTAATTAGCCTCGTTTTTGTATATAAAACAAATGTGCTTTCACGGTGGTTACAAACAAAAAATCTGATCGTTCATTCTGGATTGTATTTTCAAAGGTTGTCTATTTTTTTTTTCGAACAATCAAACTTTAGATTTAACAGTTGCAATCTGACGTACAGATTTTGCATTTTAACGGTATGCATGTATGTACTTATGAGAAAGAGCAGGGGCGTTTTAGAACTTATACATGGAAATTCAATACTAATATCATTGATTGTATATCGAGGGCTTAGGGCGAAACTGGTCTTTCTGTATACAGAACTAGAAACAGATAGACCAGTTTCGCTCTAAGCCCTCGAGATGTTTACTGTACATGTTGTTAGGCACGGAATCAATCTGATATATCACATACAAGGAAACTATGTGTACCGCGCTATTTTGTCTCTCCGTAACAGTAGATATAAAACCACATTTAAAGTGATTTGTCGCTCTGCGTAAGTTATAGGTACTCACAGGTTAGTTGACATATCCAGTATAATTGCGTTGGTTGCAATGTCATATCGAAATCTCGAGTCTGGAAATAGTGTTGACCTCAAGAAAACGGACATTCAACTCTGAAACTACTCATCAGTGGAAGCTGTTGAATGCCATTTCCTCTAACTACTACGAAGAAATCAATACTAAGAATTTATGCAATAAAATGAAAAGATGAGAACAATTCGACAAATAAAGTGCGATAAAAAGATGTTTTGCGATATTCAAATTCAAATTTTGTGTGCATGTGTCTGTGTTTGTGTTTTATAAGTCAAATATGTCTTCATGACTTTTTGTTGTTGTTGTTTGTTTTGTTTGTTGTTGTTGTTTTTTTGCGTGTGTGTGTGGGGGGGGGGGGGGGGGATGTTGTTGTTTTGTTATTGCTTTTTTTATGTTTTTTTTTTTCAATGAAAATACTGACAGAATGATAAAAGTCGTCAGGATCTTATGAAAGGGATCAACATATTTCTTCGATGATGCATGAAACGTTTGTGAACTCACCGTTATTTCATGGTGGCTCGTTTCTGCCTTTCCGTGCTGCCTTATGCAAGTTATTGGCGCCCCGTCGAAACGACAACACGTCAGTACGACGAACCAAGAGTATGACGATTTTGTTGTCGTGTTTGCGCTCTGTTTTGTCGTGTCCTGTTGGTGGTGGGGGTGGGGGCGTCACGCAACAACGAGAAAACACGAAAAAATATTTTAAAAGTCTACTTTATCAAGAACAAATGATAGAACAAATGTTAAGTTACACATCTGCATAGTTTACCCCGCAAGTAGGGACTTAAACATATACATACATAGGTTTATGACAAATCATACCCTCTGCAACTACTCCAGATTTTGAACTGTATCCAGAATATATACCTACATTTACATGTATAGTATGTTCCGGTGATAGGGGCTAGTACTGGGCGGATATTCCAGTTACGGCAAAATTAGTACGGTATGCCAGGTTCGAACACTACCCAGTTACCCCTTATGACCTCCGTTCAAAATCAAGAGCTATCCTGGTACCCGATCTTCTTCAGCCTTTTGACTTGTATCTCTGCGGTAGTATCTCGAATTTTCGAGTTAATAAATCACATGCACCTGGCACTAACGCTCTGCCGTAAGAAACAAGATAAAATCCATATACTACGAGATAATATTAATTGTTCAAACCTTTAAAGTAACTTCCCTTGTGGTCAATGACCGACTTCCATATTTTCGGCAGATCTTCTATTCCCGTTGCTAGGCAACTTCGCTCATAAACCCTAACCTGCTCGGCCACGGCAGTTTCAATCTTATTTAAGTCAGCAAACCGAATTCCCCTCATATACTCTTTTAGCCTCGGGAATAAGCCGTCGTCACAGGGGCTAATGTCAGGTGAGTATGGTGGATGATCACGCGTTTTTCACTCATAATCCGCAATCAGTGACGTCATGCTCTGAGGGGTGTGTGGGGTTGCATTGTCAAGAAGTATGATTGGTCCGCTTTGTTAAAGTTCTGGGCGCTTTTTACGCATTGCTGGTCTCAAGCATTTTTAATATACTCCATGTAGTATGCACTGTTGACAGTTTGAACGACTTGTCAGAACTCCACGAATATCATACGCGAGTATCATCAGTCACTTGATTTTTCCTTGAACCCGACGAAACTTTGCTGGCCTGGGAGAGTTCGGAGTATGCCACTCTGCGGATTGTCGTCTCATTTCCGGTTCGTAAGATCCTATCCACCTCTCATTTATTGCTACAATTTTGGATAGAAAGTTCCGTCCTTCTACAATAAAGCGCAAAAGCAAGTTTGTAGCGATTGTTAAGCGACGTTCTGCCTGTTCTGACGTCAGACGATGGGGCACCCACCGTGCAGAAACCTTGCGCATTTTAACCTGTTCTGTAAAATCGAATGACTAGAGCCGACACTAATGTCCACTTCCTGTGCTACCTCTTCACATGTAAGTCTTCTGTCTGTTTCCAATAGTTCTCTCACTTTTACTATATTGTATGTGTCCGTTGCAATGATATTCCGTCCAGCACGCTGGTGGTCTTTCACTGTAATTCGGCCGTTCTTAAATTCATTTATCCATCTCGCTACTTGAGAATATGAAAAAGAGCATTCGCCTCAAGCTTCTTGTAAGGCAATAACAATTTCCCTGGCACTCTTGTTTCGGCGGCAATCGATTTTATGTAACTGCATTGGTCTTGTGACGTTACCGCGTCCACGTCTTTTGAGTGACGTCAATGGAAGGTGCGCGCTGATGACGTCATCGACGTTAGCGTGCTTAATTTCTTGGAAAAAAAGGAATTGACGTAAATGATTATTCGTTAAATTATCAAGACTGGTTTCAGAGATAACTGATAGTTCGCATTATATATTGAATGACCCTCGTAGACAATGTTTTTCTTTTTCTTTAAATGATACACTGATCTTTAAGAGGAAACGTTTTTCAATATACTTTTATAGATGAAAATATAATCAAACTGTAAATGAAAACTATTGTTAACAAAGTTGTCGTAATGAAGACGTCACTGGCGTGGGCATGTATACGTACCCCTTATTTAAACAAATTACCGTAGAACAAATATTATACAAAGGGTTACACTTACAGGTTTGATACATTTGTAGCAGATACATTATTTCTCAACATGATACATATGTTAAACATGTTTGTTTGCCAGTGTTGAACTTGTGGCATCAGTCTACATATTGTTTTATGAACAACACTCGTATTCATATTGTTTTTAAAAATGATTATATTTATTCTTTTCGTTTTCCAGTTATTTGTCAAAAAATGAATTTCCTCAAATATATTGTGCTGACAGCAAAAACATGCCTGTATTATATAAAATGCATTCACTAAGAACAAAAGTTCTCCTATAACAAATCTCTGTACGTATTCTTCAAATCTGTAACAAGTTAACGGAAATAGTGTTCAGTCTGTATGATATAACATGTACATGTAAAGAAGGATTTTCCAACTTGATGACTTTTATTTTATGCTTTTCAATGAAATAGAGCACCTACACCCATGTGATATTACACAAGCAGACCGTGTTTGTGAGCGAACTGCTACATGTTATGATTGTGTAATATATCAAGACCACTGTTAAAACTGATTTGTATTACTGACAGCTAAACCTTCATAATGCAAAACTAAAATATCATGCCTCAAGATGTATGCTACATATATTTCCATTTTTTCTTATCCAACTTAGTAACATAAGTTATCTAAATAGGAGTTCTGTTTTTGTCAGTATTTTTTTTCAATGACTTCAAACGATCCTCTTAAAGACCTATGAACACCAACAGTCTTTTAAGGATGTTGATCAGATTTTTTCCCAGCAATGTTCAAAATTTCAACATATGATCATTTACACTTATGCTCATTGAGTCTTTACTACTAAATACTAGTCAAAATTCATTAGAAATATCCCGATGTCTGCCAAATGGAAATATACAACTAGAAATTATATTGAAATCAAAAGCAATTATCCTTTTAAATACTTATAAAGGGGTAATTACAAAATTATATAGAAACAATAACACATACATGTCAAATATAGATCTAACTATATGTAATGGACCATTTTGTTCCATCATTCAATTGGAGCCCAGATTAAGGCCAGTGTATTTCATGAATAAATGTACAATATTTATACAGTATGATAACATTAAATACATTACCTCAAATCACATAAAGAAATATAAATGTATATACGAAATGATTTCACATTATTGTATAAAATTTTCAACTGCAATTAGAAGAGACCTTTAATGTGGATTAAGATGGAAATATGTATGAAAAGAGTAAGAAAAAAAAGAGAAAAATAAAGGACAATATAAAAAGACCTTTCACATAAATTGAAAGGGAAAATAAATAAATTAAGCGGGAAAAAAACCCAGAAAGAGCCTTAAATAATGCTGTAATAGAAAATATGAAGTCACAAGCTTCATTAAAAATTGTTGCTTAAATGCGAATAACCACAAAAAGTAAGTGATTTTACCCCAGAAAAAGATCGTGACTTGCTGAAATGCTATTGACTAATTAGAAACATTTACATAGTGTTGATTAAATTCCATTTGAGAACTACTTCTATGAAAATGATTGTAGCTTTTATGTAATTTTAGCTGTGGTAGCTTGTATGTGCAGCTGAACAAAATCGTTTGAATAATTAGGAAAAGGACAATCCATCGAACATCTATGACAAGTGTGTCATTTGTTTTACATGAGAGTGTGTGAACGGAAGACGAACAGTTATAGACAGTTGGGTGGTCATCTCAGCCGAGCGCTCAAATTAGCTTAATTGTATATTGTATACTTCATAGTCTGATATATATTAAATTAGCTGCAATATGAAATTAATAAGTTAGAATGGTTCAAAAGCTAATTTGCTGTATTTCGTGGTTAAAAGAAAACCGTCTTCGGGGAATTTTGTTGGAGTTGTTCTTTTTATGGCGAATGATGCAAAGGTGTTACAAGGTGGTACAAAACGATATATTTAAGGTTCAGTCATAAAAGCAGCAGTTTAACAGACAGACATATCTTACAAATAAAACTTACTAATACTGAGATAACAGTCTCGTGTATAAGCTCACATGGACGCACGCATCCTCCGGCGAAATAAAGATACGCCACTAATAATAGAAGCTGAAGTTACTGTTTTGCATTTCATCTCATCTCAATTTTTTTTTAATTCAATATAGAAATTTGAAGCTTATTGTTTTTACAGCAATTACGAAAAATATCCACAAAAGCATGGAGGGGACGGGGTGATAAACTGTACTATTCAGTATAGGGCTTTAGTTCTTACATTACACACTTTCGCTTATAACTATATTTTATTTAGTGATTGTTTTACTAGCCTCTCAAAGATTGTAGAATTTGTATGAATTTGTAAACAATGTAAACATTACGTTTGGACAATAGTTGTGAGGGGAACTCTCATGAGACAACTAAATTACTACTATTGTTTTGAATAGTTAGACACAACTTATAATGTGTAGCTTTTGATTCATGGCGGATGTGAACAAAATCAAATGGCTGCTACACGATCAGTTTTAACATGTTAATCGTAAGTATAATATACCATGGTTTTGTTTTGTTGTTGTGTTTTATATAGACAGTTTAGCATAAGACTGCAGTCTACTTCGTGGATCATGAATTTGAAGTGTTATGTTTATTGCTCTAGCCATTTGTAAATTGTGTGCCATTTAGCTCTACTAGTGCTGAAGAAAAATAGAGTGGCTGCATTCCGCTAGTCGCTCGTGCTGCAAGGAGTTTGGGTGGGCCGATGCAATTGTGTTGCATCTTTGGCAGTTTATATTGACCCACTTTTGCTTTTACTCGATTTGCGTTAGAAAAAAACAACATTATTTTACTGTGAAAAAATGAATAAAAGCTTCTCTTGTTGTCTGATATTATAGTCTGTCCCACCTAATTTTGGACCTCAACTATGATAAGCAGTTTTTAAATCCTACCAGGACTGAACTGTTTTGATATCTGCCTTCTGGCCTGTTTCGTCGGGCCCTTAAGGGTGTTTCTCTTGTTGCTCTGTCTTCTGAAAAGGCATTGAATACCTACGTTTTTGGTTCTAAAGGTTTGCTTTTTATATATTTATGTTAGAGATTCACCTGGAGGGGATTACTTTTATTTACACTGTCCCGTGTCTTTGGAACATGGTGGGGGTAAGAGTGAGGTTGGGTGCGCACCATAAACCGGTTTAAGCTCCCCAGTGGTGTTTTTGCCACTGACCGTTCCAAGGCGGTGCCCCATTGTGTTCCTTTGTTTGTTCGTTTTGTCCTAATGTGTTGGCTTTGTGTGTGTGCGCGTGTGTGTGTTTGTGTGTGTGTGTGTGTGTGTGTGTGTGTGTGTTTGTGGTGTGCGCGTCTGCGTGCTGTGGGTTTCGTTTTGGGGAGGCTGCGTTTTTGGTACGTGGCATTCTCTGTTTGATATTTGTCTTTGTGTTTTTTTTTGGACTGATATGAAGAAATGGAACGGGATCAAAGAACATAAAACATGTTTTTGTGAATTAAAAAAAAAAAGTCATCCTCGAGAATTTCAAGGATATTTGCAACAATCGTCTGGTTTTCCCGCGCGACTAAATTTCAGTTTCTCTATGGGAGTTTGCTGTTGTTTATTTCTGGTCGCCATTGCCAAATATTCTTTATTTTGGAGATTTTGGAGATTTTTGGGAAATTTCACGTGTTATTCCTCGGGGACGTTTCACACTTATTTTTTACACTTAGGTATTTTTCCTTCCGTAAAAACAGCTTGAGTTTGAAATAAGAATATACAATTTAATAGATCTAGTCTACAAACCAAATTTGGAAAAAAATGCAAAAATGAAAATTAGAAAAAGAACTTTCTTTGCACGAAAGAATCCTTCCTGTCGATGTCTAGTTCAATGCAAACTTTTTACACAGAAAATCCATCATCATCCGAAAATGGCGAAATCTAATTCAGTCCGCGTCAGCGGCTGTGTTTTGATGAATTTCTGGTAAATAATTGAAGTATGCATATGAAACAATATCCTTAATAACAGTATTTTTCAAATGAATAATCCAAGAAAAACCTGTACGATGCAAAACCGTGAACTGCTAGAATATAGCCTTTACATACAAAACAAGCACTACATGACACAATAACTTTTCAAACACTGATTTCAATTATGTCATACAATATATGACGTCACTAAATATCTCGAGCGATCAAGTGCATAGGCGGCACGATATGTTGGCTCTCTTGCGCATAGCTACCCCAGTGACAATTAATTTAGTAATTGTTGAAGCTAACTCACTGAGTCCCGAATTTAAAGCGGGTAAAGTAAATTAGCTATCGACTGTGCCAATCTGACTACGTGGATAAAATTTTAAGTCAAAGCTGGGGATGTTTCGGGTTGCTTTAAGTTTGAGCCCGGACCTAAATCTCAGACCAAAAAAAAAGTGTTTTCTTTATTTCATATCGATACTACTAATTTAAAAGAAACCATGAGAAAGGGGATTTTTTTTCTGTCACCGACAGAAAATAACAACCTTGTTACGGAAGGTGCATTATATTTATTAATTCGACATTTTGACATCTTACCTGTAAAGTGTAGATGAATGTTGGTTAGAATATTCGAAATTATTAAGGACTGTCAAAGATCATCAAAGGATATACGGATATACGTTGGCTCATATTTAATTCATGTTTACACCGACTCACGTAATACAATTGGACAAATAAATGTCACATAGAAAGTTCAAGAATAATACAAAATGTTCTGTATTAATAGTTGTATATCACAAAAGTTGTACTTTAAAAATTTAATCAAATGTTTCAAATGACGCGGGTAGTCGCATACAAATTTACTTTTATATAAAAAAGGATGTCATATAAATAAAACGACAAAATAAATTAATAGTTGTAATATTTGCGTTGAACATCAATATATAACTAATTTATTGGTGAAATGGTCATATTCATATAGATCTAATTCATCAACACAAGATCAGTGTCAAATCTAATTAGAAGTTTACGTTCTAATCTATTTGTTACTTTATTTGAGCCGCGCCATGAGAAAACCAACATAGTGCGTAGTCTGGTCAGGATCCATGCTGTTCGCAAACAGTTTCTCTGATTGCAATATGCTTTGAAAGCGAACAGCATGGATCCTGACCAGACTGCGCGGATGACATGACCGCACTGATATTCTGTGTACATTTTGCATTAGTTATAAGTCACGGCTTAATAGGCTAGTTACACACAGTTTCGTATATGTACCTTTTGGCGGGGAAAACACGCGTGTTTCATACCATCGAAAATGGAAGTAACTGACGCGCTTGAAATACTACTTTTATCTTAATCTGAATAACAAAATACCCCTTCAAAGGTCATATTTTCATTTCGTCTGTAGATCTACCATGCCTATCATTAGTGCAAAAAAAAATGTTTTAACATACCACCACTCTGCCTAGGATTTCACTGAACGACGAGCATGAGAAATAAAGACGCGAGGATGGAATTGATTAAATAGATGCCGTTGTCTCCAATAAAATATACCGGGACCGTACATTTTAAATTATTAATTGCGTTAAGGTGGAATTGTTAACCTAGATCTGACGGTCACTAAAAATAGTGAGTACATGGGTAATAAAAAGCACCAGTCAGTTCATGCTAAAACAGAGTGTTATCATCCGAACCTTTAATACGACTCTTAACAACAGTAACCCATAATGAAAATGAGTTAAATGGGTTGCATGCTTCACTGCTATCCCCATCTCTATTTATCTGTGGCTGAAACAATGATATGCACTTGACTTGACTTGTATTTATTTTACGCCAATGCTAACGAATAAGTACAAACACATTTTCAGAAAAAAAGCTGAAAACCTGAAACGGAAACAACTGCTTAATTTGAAACGAAAAGTTAATTCTGGGCCTTCCGTGCAAGTAAATCCTACACGTTTTAGACAAACTTTGTTTTAATTTTCAATGTCTGTTAATGTCAACAATAAATTGATCAGACGTCGCGAACTGTGAGCAAACCCCCAGATGGCGTTTGTATGGACGCCGCCATCTTGAAATGGACGTCATGTCATTTTACAATGCAAGTCTATGGCAAAAAACATAAAATCTTGATTTTTAACTTCATTTTACATTTTTTCAAAAAAAAAAAAAAATGAAAAAGGTGCCTAGAGATATTAACCTTCTGGTATTAACGATATCATTTTTGACAATTTTACATACAGTATAAATAAATTATCGGAGGTCCAAGATTATGTGGGACAGACTATAATACATGTAACTTAAGAAATTAAAAATGACAGTTTTCACTCTCATTGTTTAACTGTTTTGTCTGCACCCAGTGCAAATGCACATACTCTCTGCAGCCCTGTTATTTATTGCTTATTGTTATTTGCTTAGAATATGTTACACAATGGGCAATGTCCTGTCCTACAAGCTCAATTCAAAATTTGTGAAAGGTTTGCATCATAATGCGACGAAGCAAAATGTTTTATGACAAAGTGCAGAATATATCAAACATTGTGAAATCGCAAGTCATTTTAATGACTCATTTATCTGAAGCCGCACTTTTAATGATATGCATACTAATGATACCTTTTGGGGTAGTTTTTTATTATTTGTTGGAAGAATTTGTTTCGCTAAAGTACTTATTTTTGCTCATAAATTCCTAAACAATCTAACTGAAATGCAGTATTTAAGAAGTCAAGAATAAATCTTTAGCCAGCGTTTACCTTTAGTAAATTAGGTCCAAATCGCAAAAATTGTTTTTGCACAACTTAAAGTTTAGCAAAAAATCTGACTAACTAAAACATTCCATTGAAAGATATCTGGTTTTGGCATATACAATTCCATTAAAACTTTCAAAGCAATACTGAGTCAGAACATGCTATATACTGATATCTGGTGAAGATGTTGCATAGTTTTTGTATGTTTCAAAACACATCTAGAATCTTCTGGCATATGCAAAGTTGACATAAAATGTAAGTTTTTTTGGCATACAAATATACAATTCCATTAAAACTTTCAAAGCAATACTGAGTCAGAACATGCTATATACTGATATCTGGTGAAGATGTTACGTAGTTTTTGTATGTTTCAAAACACATCTATATAGCATTAGAATCTTCTGGCATATGCAAAGTTGACATAAAATGTAAGTTTTTTTGGCATACAAATATATCCAATAAAAAATGGCGGGATGCGTTCTTTCCTACATACAACGGACGGAGGGAGTTGATTTTTGTCTTATAGGTTTTTTAGTCGTGCCCTTAAAAGTTAGGCTCTTGTTGCTCTGACTTCAGACAAGTTGTTGAGTACATTGGTGTAATTATACCTTAAATTTACCTTAATTTTATGTTTTGCTTTATTTATCTGTTATTTTTGTACTACTGTGAGAGCCATTCTCGGCTGGGATTTTATTTACATTTTATTGTTTAACTTAATGAAAATAGGGTAAGTGCGAGGTTGGCATGCCTTAAACGCGTTTAAACCCTCAGTTTCCTTTATATAGGTTGTTGACCGTTCCAAGGCAATGCCCCTATTTTCAACTGATTGTTTTGTCTGTCTTGTATTGTCTGTTGCGCATGTTTTCTTGTTAGTTGTAAGCGTTTTTTCTCCGCCTCACTCCCCCCTATTGCCCTCTCCTTTCCCTTGCATTTACGCTACTTTTTGCATCCCCTCCCCCTTTACTTTTAGTAAGTTTACCCTTATTTTTGCAGCCGAATCCTAAGACGGTACTTGATTGTTTTTTTTTCCTACTTGTGTGGGTGCGTTTGTATGCTTGTGGGGCTATAACGGTGCCCTACCTACTGTTTTCTTATGTGTTGCTTGTTCGTTTTTCTATGTTATTCAGTTGATCGTAGTTGTGTGTTTATCTTTGGTACAAGAGTGTCTCCGCTATTGTGGTTTACGTTGCAGTGCGACTGTTTTTAAAGAACATGGCATTCCCTTGTATATTCGTCCTTGTTCAACTTTCCCCTTCGGGTTCCTTTCCCCACCCCCCAACCCCGACCCCATTTTGCCCCTTACCATTTCCTTCCCCACCATCTATATTTAGTATAAATTAATATGTACTTTTTGGATGTTTGAAGCAACCCGTCAGAAATATTTTTCCATTACAGCTTCTTTTTGTTGTGGGCCTACTATGCAAATGCGTGGCTCTGGGGCTGTGTTTTTGGTACTCTGTGCTTCCGAGAAATCTACCCTTACCTATTATCTTTGTCTTAACTTAAGACTTTTCAAGTCACAAATGGCCTACATGTAAATGCCTCCATATGGCTCTTGTTAGACTGTTTTATCATCATGTAATAAGAACCATCTACAACTTTTTAGTGAATGACTGTAATTGTATTTCATAATACATTGATGTAATGTTATGAAATAGAAGCACTGGAATAATAGAGATATAAGGTTTTATACACATGTTTAGCATGTTTAGAATATGGCTATAATCTATGTAACTAATATGAAATAAGGCACTGTCTCAATCGGGAATCGATCCGACGTCAATTGATCCCATAGCATTTGAAAAGAACTGATTAATGACATCTCGGAAGGACGCATTTTTAATTCGATAGTAAATATCTCATTCGGTATATGTAGAGGGATCGATCCCGATTTTCGCCGCTACGCGTAGGATCGATTCCCTATCAATTTAAAGGTAGATTTCGGAATAAAAACAACACTGCCAATATTGTATTGTATTGCATAACAGGTAATTTCCGCCTCTTGGATAGGCGCACCTCCGGAGAGGTATATTTATTTATATGAACTGTGCTCACTAGGTGATTTTATTTACAAGTGCACCTACGTGTATATATACCATATATCAATATTTGTACTGATGTGCAAGACGTTGCGGTTCGGACAGTTATGTGGACGCTTAGGCACAAAGCAAAAGCGTATTCTTCCAAAAAATAGGAAGTCAGACGCTTAATTCGATAGTATATATCTCGTTCGGTATATCGCATGTTACCGTAGAGGGATCGATCTCGATTTCGCGACGAAAATCGGTAGGATCAATTCCCTATTATGTTTGTCACACACTGTCACATTGTCAGTCACATTTTAAATGTAGTGGTAAATCTGATTCTTAGTTTTAAGTTACTATCGGAATCATTGCTTGAATTTTGAACTGCACCTGGTTCTGGTAAATAATATCTGGTACTGTTTTAGCTGGTAAAGCCTTGTAATATTCATGGAATTCTTCAGGAATAGTACCACTCTTCCAAAGTTGCAATAGATTCTTTTTCTTTGTTTCAGAAATGGGTGTCTTTGTATGATACTTTATTGGCATAGATACAACATGAATGCTTTCTAGAAACTAATAGTCTGCTATTTTGATCTTTGGAAGGGTACTCAACAAAATTTAATGCAGTAAGCAACTTGCTATGTTTTTATTTCTATTTTGTCCACCACAAGCATCCGTGTACAGAACAACATCGTCTATTTCCACTGGAAGTGACTGACTGCATATGTAGCTCCAGACAGGTAGCAACTCTGATGCTTCTAAGGAATGAACCAGGGAATTTTCTCTTTATCTCCTTCTGCACCTACGCTTGGGAAAGTTTCAAATTGAATATGCTTTTTCACTGCATCTTTTCTAATTTGAGAAAGTTTGTTATGAGGCTCGTGTTTTCCTCTTAAATCACTTCCTGTAAAATGTCCGTCCTTTTTTTTTATTTAACGCTTGATCATATATGCCTTATCTATTGACAATGTTTTCTTAAAAAACGTCTTACAGACTAATACTTTTTATTTTCAATATCAAAAGAAAATTTTCTTGACACATGTTTTTGTTTTGGATTTGACTTTTCATCTTTGTCTACTCTAGATATGTTTTAGTGTCTGTCTCTCCTACCCATGTACAAAAATAATCTGTCCATCTCTCATAACTTGCCAATGACCAAAGTGATTGAAGTGTAGCTCTTTTCAGTGGTGTTGATTTGTCATTGGTGGTGGGTATATATTTGTTCTGTTTCTGTTTGTCTGAATGTTCATCTTATAACGGCAAGGCGAAGTATATTTCAGGGTTTTGATTTTCAGGGCATCCTTCATAGTGTTCCAAAATTCCCTGAATGGATGTATAGACCAATTTTTCATTGTTATTTTTATCTGCAATCATGGCAAGTGAATTTTATCGTGATGACTGGCTGTTCAACATTATTTGTGTGTAGATTATAACATTGCGCGCTGAGTAATTAGCAAGTACTAATTTGAAAAGGTCTGCCACAGCAGTCTAATACACATCATCTTTCAGTTTTTCAATTTCTGATAAGTAATCAGCCACAAATATAAAGGTATGACATGTCCAGAATCAGATATTTACCATCATATTTGTGTAAAATAAATTAATAAGCCGTGGCATTAATGTTATTCTTGCACCATCTGAGAGAAAACAATTAAATTTTTTCTCAACCTAAAACATCACTTGTAAACTTTGAGATGTAAATACGTCCTTAATCCGGTGTACAAACTTGTCATTGGGTAAGACCAGAAATGCCTGATAGAAAAAGGTAAGAGCATTGTTTTTGTTCGGCAACTAGGGTTAAGGTCACTGTCAGGTTAAAATCAATGATACTACGAATAGAAAACGTTTGAAATGTTCGTGAAATTTCCACAACTCTTATAAATATTCCCCTTACACTCCAAATCTACCCTTCCGTACAAGTACATACACCCTTTCTATTTCGTGAAAACGCTTCTTACTCTTTCATTTTCAAGTGTTTAACTGTTTGTGTTTCTTTGAACCCTGGCCTCACTTTCTTGAAGAGTTTCTCGTTTCCTTCTCACTTTCGTTTGTCACTCAATAATGTTTTTAGTATCTCAGCTTCATACCTATCCCATTACACCCAAAATCCTCAAAAAGAAAACATGTCTCGGCAATCACACTGTTCCAATACTTTCTCGAGCGAGTAAGTGACAAATAAAACGTAACAATCAAAAAGGCAGATTATTTCGGTATATGTATGTATCAAATGTAAAAGCAGCTGAAGTTTGGAAAAGTCAATTTTTTACTAATAACCTAGTATGCATTATGGTAATACATCGGATTTCTGAAGTAACAGTTAAAATAAGTAACAATGAAAACGGAAACGAGCTATCAGTGGAATTTGCATTGCCGTGAAGAAGTTAAATACAGCAACAAGTCATTTTTGTTTTGAAATTTCATACTTTAAACAGTTATTTCGTCATAATAGGTATATCAACCATTTAAAATGAAGTAGGAAAGTTTTTTGTATTAAATGGTCATTTTCTCATAAGCTCACGTGAAATGTTTTTGCATGTTTATGCAAGTGATACCCTTTACAGGGATGGAATTGACATGTAGAACGAACAAACACACTAGAGGCAAAGGTCAATATCTAGCTCCATTTTCTATAATGCATGTTGTTGCTTAATTTGTCATTCTATATCGGATCCATAGTAAAGCAAATGGAATCTAACGTCGTTGCTGAATAATGAATGTGCTTATTTTCAGGTCGGTCTTGTTATTATAATAACTCAAAATTTCATCTTGAACAGACAATTTGAAATAAAAAAGGTAAATCAAATCTGCCTCTATACTTGCCAAGGAGGGAAAACGTAAAACCCTATAGGAATACACAGTCGAACACTCATTATACAATCAATGTCAAACGTCTTGAACATTTTTCTCCAATCATTTCTATTCTTAAACGAACGTGCATATATCCTGATCATTTATTACCTTGATCATGTGACTGATAAGCTGGGTAATTTATTATAAAATCTGTGCGCTGTAAGAAACAGCCGCTTTTGGATTCAGGGATACTGCAGGACGGTAGAATGATGGTAAAGAGCTTTTTTCTTTTGGTATGCTGATTTTTTAAAGATACCTTTGACGATTTAATGCTGTTGTAATTATTATTATTTCTGTTACTCTCTCATTTTCTTTCTTCTGTCAATTTATTTAATAAAATTCTTATTGTCTTAACAGAGATATCCTTAATTGAGATATTTTTGTCATGAGATTAAGATTATGTTTTTCTATTTTTATCTTTATTAGTGTACTGTCACCGATTAACATTGCTTTCATTTAATAAGATAAGACTCGTCGTCATTTAACAGTAATTACGCTTATACGATCGTATTGATCATTATCGCACTTTCTACTGCCACGATCGGAGACATGTAGAATAGTATTCAAAGTATATCTGGATTATGTAAAATAAAGTAAAAATGTTACTGATTGGGTGAATGGAACACCACCATTCCTAATAATATGCACCTGTATTGTCGGTAGCCTTGATTGCTTTTTGAAAATTCACAAATCGTCTGCAATTATATAACTACATAGATAGCGTCTCATCGCCGTGAAATTAGCTAATTGAATTTAGAACTGAGAACTTTGTTTTAGTTTAAGTGGAAAGCTTAGGTTAAAGTGTAGTTGAATAACTTAATCATACAATATTGTTATTGTAATTATTCGGCTTTGGAGAGGACATGATTATTGACATATTCAGCAATTAATTTTTAAATTTATTTTTGTTTAACATTATTTACTGATTACAGTAAATACATGTGATTTATTATAGTTTTGATTACAATATCATAATGACTTGTATTACTTTGGCTCCTTTCAGCAACTGATATGAGGTTTATAAAATAAACCACCATGTCCTATTTACAAAAATCTATTTATTCAAAGCCGTTACGAACAACAATAAATTTTTCAGTTGTTAATTAAAATGACTGTTATTATACCTATCCAGATCTAAATTATACATTTGCATTTAATTCGATTATAAAATTTGTAAGGTTAACCAAAGTTTCATATGTTGTTATAACTTATTCAACTATTATTCGAGAAGATTATAAAACAAAACTTACAGAAATTATTATCTGTCTCGTATAGCTGGCACAGTCACCATTTTGCTTAGTACTTGTTTTTATTTCACGTAAATTCAAATTTGATAAACATCTTTATAACAACACTTGACGGGTTTACAAAATTTTACAAAGTGTTCTTTAGTAAAGGTTTATACATTTTATTTGAAATAACGTATTTCCCAAAGCTTATAGTCAACTAAAAAAATGCAAGTTGCTTACATTCATGGCTTCATATCTAAGACAAAAATAACATTCCTATACACAATCAACATAAATTTGATAATGTATTTATTAAAATAAATGTTTTTTTATGTTTTCTTGATTTTACATAAGTGGAATATTTTAATAGGCCATTTCGGTTTACAACCAATTCAAACAAAAACCATTTTCAAACTACAAGCAAAACTATACTAAGATATACGTTGCTCTATCGAAATATTTCAGTTTATGGTGACCCTATATATGGACTTTATTTTAATATATGCAAAAAAAGTCTCGAAACATTTCTTTTCTTGGTAAATTTTACTGGCAATAAGTTATCGGTATATGAGTTGGATTGTAGATTGGATAAAGCAATGTGCTTTTGAGAAATAGCACACGCATGTCTTGGACTAGATAAAACATAAAACTTGTCTTTCTCCTTTTTTTATCTCTTTAACATTGCCAGCATGGATAATATTTAAACGTACACATAGGTATCAGACATGTGCATACAAATTCAACATATACAGAACAGTCATACGATATGTACTTTATTTTTTCTTTGTTTCAGTATTCATCTATGTCCGTTTTATACTTACAGTATTCATCTAGGTTCGTTCGCAATTTTAAATTTACAGTTACAGTACAACTTTAATATTTTTAATTTCAGAATTCATCTTTGTTCGGTTTATAGATACAGTACTCATCTAGTCCGTTCACGTGTTTTAATTTATAGCTTCAGTATTCAAGTATGCCCGTTTACAAGTTTAATTCTATACTTACAGACTATTCATCTACGCCTGTTCACAACTTTTAATTTTTTAGTTTTAGTATTTATCTATGTCCGTTTTATAGTTACAGTATTCATCAATGTCCGTTCACAATTTCGAAATTTAAAGTTACAGTATTCACCTAAGTCCATTTTAAAGGTACAGTACTCGTCTATGTCCGTTCATAAGTTTAAATTTATAGTTGAATTATCTATCTATGTATAATCCATTTTTATATGTTTTTGTAGTTGTTGATGTCGTTTTTATTAAGAAAAAAACAAACAAACATAAATGGCTGTGACAATCGGCGATTACTGCCCCTGCCCGTGTATACAAACTACTAGCACTCTTGTCCGTTTTATGTATTTCTGCAATATATTAAATTTAGATAAAACAAAAGAAAAAGATTTTTAATAACCACTTTCCCCACAAACATAAAATGTATTTATCACCAATACCAATACCCGCTTGTGAATTTCTTATATATATGTTTTGTGCACATGTTATTGCAAAATGTTATTTTGCAATCTGTGCTTCTTCAATAAAGTTCTGTTCTGTTCTCTTCTGTTCTCTTCTGTATGTAATTATAGAACAAAAATTACGAATTTCTGTCTGGTCAGTGAAGAAAACTGTTAAGAAATAAGATTGCTTTTTTTTATTAGTTACGATTCCTTCGAGACGTGTAATCAGTTTAGTTAATTTATTCATTTTCTGTTATAACGGAACTTTTACGAATAAACTTTGCTTTGATACGTTATGCTTAACAAATTGTATATCATGATTTTTGTATAGTTATGATATTGTATATGTGTGTGTATGTATGTGATCCGAAAAAGGAGGAAATACATAGAAACTTTCTTGAGAAATATTTCAGGTTGCGGGGAAAATATTTCTGCTCTGAGTGCTATGTTCTCAGACACTCTCGTCGAATGCTGGTATGTTTTAAATTAAAAATGGTAATACCATACACTTTTAAATGCCTTAGTTATGTAAATATATCTTATAAATGTTAGAAACATGAGTCTGAACATATGTGTTGACATTTATTTCATTCAAATTGCAAACTAAATGAATACATATTACAGAACGTAACTGTTACTACGAATTTCGGTCTCATGCTTTTATCAAGAATGAACATTTAATAACCACCTACGTTATATAAATGAAGAAGCTTTCGTGTGTACCGGCCCTCCTTTATAATTTTATTTTACCAAACATACAAAACCTTTTCATTAATTTAAAAATACAGTGCGTCAACAAATTGAGGTTTTACAAGAGGTCGTAAAAATTTAGCAGTGTGCCGTAACCATGGAAACGGCTACTGAAGCTGGTAATCGCGGAAACTCAAAAACTTTTCATTGTCATATTTCAAACGGTAGTAGTGTTATAGAAACTTGAAATCTTCCTATTTTCATTAAGCTATGACTACCTATTGTTTGCAGTGAATATTTTCTAATTATTTAACTAAATTTCTCAATTGCCGTCGTCTCGAGCATTTTAGTAATTAGCACGTGCACTCAATTGTAAACCAAAAAGGTGCTTATTTTCAATCAGAAAATATTTTTTAGACTTAATTACAATTATGGTTATTTTCTGTGGGTGGAACATGTTTTATAATACGCATGCAATTAAAATTTTAAGATTTTGGGTACATCAGTGTATCACCATTTGATACATTAATGCAGCGGATTACATGTCATATAGGTTCTTAATTCGCTTCCAGTTTCAATACATTCGTGCATTAAGAACAACTCGTTAACTCTCGGCTTGGAATATTTAATGTATATACTATGAAAAAAGAATGTTAGTTAAATAAATTATTGAAAAAAAAAATGTGAATAGATTATGTTTTCCGGTGACACTGCCTTCTTTTAGCTGTCAGTATTGTAAAGATACATTCAGGATATAATGCATGCATTATATTTTTTCAATTTTAGTTGATTTTTTACTGTAGCTGTTTCTCGTTTACGAAATCAAATATTTTAGAATTGATAGTTCTATCACTTTAATAATTAATTACGTTGTAAATAACTGTACCTTTCCCCAAAATTCAGCGGTACTATAATGGGAGTAATGACTTCGAATGTCATTCTTGGAAAGACAAAAAGAGACAAGAGGCAAGATACTTTGAGGACATTTTAGATGATAAATCATTGTCTTCGAAAAGACGTGTGGCAATTATAATCAGAAAACAACGTTAAACTATTACAGAGTAGAACCCTAAACGCCGCAAACCTTAATGTTTTTCATTGCTGAAACGTATGGTCCATCAAAAATATCTTTTTCGCTACTTTTTAAACAATGATCTCATATTTGTCAATTATCATATGAAATTGTGACTCACAAAAGTGTTTTTTTTCTAAAGCCGTTTTATATTGCGTAAAGATGATCTGATCATGGAAGTGTTAAATTATAAAAAAGGTAACTAGGAACTTGAGAAAGAATGCAAGTTAGACAAAGATTAGATAATATATTTAATCTTGATGACTGACATTGCTGTCCATTATAATGTCTTTGGCCAGAAGTTCTTAATAGTAAATAGTGTTAAGCTTTAATAATTATTTTACATTTACGTACGTTGCTGTCAACACTGAATAAAACAATTATACTACGCTTTTGTGCCTTCAACATTTGTTTTGGAACAGTAATTTTACAATGTCAATAATCAATAGAGACGGTGCGTCGTATTCCTCTTTGAGGTCGTTTAATATTTCGCAGAGATGATCTTATTATTGGAGTTTTGGGTTATAAAAGAGGTCACTTAGAACTTTACAAAGACTGCAAGTTAGAACTAGTTTAAATATAATATATTTAAAAAATCTTAAAAGTTTAGTTTTTGAGTAAGATTTGTCACTGTGAATGTGTCGTCTTGGTAAAAGATTTATTTGGTTTCTCTTAGGAACCATATTTAAAGATATCCGATGGCCATTTTTCACTAAAATATTAATCTTTCGATATTTACTTAAAATATATAAGATCCTCATCAAATGTATTTAAATTTACCAAATATTTAAAATACGTTTGCATAAAGAGCTACATTCATAATTAAATGTCATGCAGTAACAGATGATTGATATAAAAACATCTAGTTTTGTTGTGTTAATTTATGTTTACATAAACTATATGAAAGAATTGTTCATGTTTGTAAATATGAAATTTGGGTCTAATTTACCTTTACGTATTTAGCTTAGGAAATGACCACGGGACACGATATGTTTCTGGCACTTATATGGATTGATTTATATTAGTTATAATGATACTGTACACATACATTGGTAATAATGTGTTAACGAACTTGTAAACTTTTATGACTAGAGTAAAATGTATACAGCCAGTAGCTATTGATTGTTTCTAATTATTTTTGTTTGCAGTTATGGCATCTGATTTTGAAAACAACACTAAAAACGCAACTTTCACTTACATCATATTTGTAATATTTGTTCCCCTTAAAGTTGGATCATCTTGAATGCGTCATATAGCACAAAAGAAGTATTCTATTGGAATAAAAGATACGATATGTTGCAAAGGGTTTAACAGACTTATGACACTTTGAAATCGCTTTTTATATTTTATTAATAAGCCCTAAATGATGTCAATAATATGGGCAGATAGGGCTCTTAAATATACCAAAATTCGATATAAACTGAGTTAGTTTCGACATTTTGGAATTAAGCCAATGATATGCGTTTAGTTCTTAGTTCTGAAACTAGAGACTTAGCCTTTTATACGACACATTGAAATCTTATGAAGATTTCATTGTTTTAATATATTTTTAAACGTTTACGTGGTTCGATCAATACTGTCTAAAGTTTCGCAGACATAGAGAAATGTTTTTGATACATAGCTGCTAATTGAAGCTTTATTTGTCGAGCTCTAGATTAAATTCAGTTAAGTTAGGTCGTATGTATACTTACAATAATGCTGAAAAGGTCCATGAAGTTATTTTCTTTAAACAATATAAATCTTTTATCAAATGTTTGACGTCGCGGGAGTGTAATAAAGCCATTTAATAAAATGATTTTACACTAGTGTAATAAAGCTTTGACGTCGACGTCATTTATAGTATAGGGGACGTTGGTAAAATTGACTTGTTTATATAGTAAAAGAAAGTGGAATTGTTTATGTTTCGACAGGAAAAGCTTCATGTGATAAAAAGAATATAACATTTGTGACTTTCCACATTGAATTTAAACGAGTTGAATAAATTGATAAAATGTTCAGTAGAGCCTCGCATTTTATCATTTTATTCAATTCATTTGATAAATTCAATATGAAAATATACTCATGTAATATCCTGTATTTATCATATGATTTCTAGTCCGTGTTAGGTAGTAAATGTAGATATTTGCAAGTGATGCAGCTGGTGCTTTAGTTGCTGATTTAGGAATTAGCGGAATGGAAAATCCTGATTAAATACTGAAATACACATGTTTTAATGATAACACACATATTGTTTTTTTATGTTTCTAAAAATATATATATATTTGTAGAAAAAGTGTCAGAAACAGACTGCACAAAAGATACAGATAACCAATGTACACATACTCCAAATGCTGAGTGTAACAACGCTGCTGACACCGCCAAATGTCAGTGTTCCGACGGATACAAAGAAGATTCAAATGATCGCAGCACGTGTGTTAAAAGTACGTTTACAACTGTTTTTTATTTTTATAACTTTTTCCAGCTTGAGAAAAATTGTACAAGCTTCAGTTATAACTTTCTGTTGTTTTATAAGGAACAAAACACTATGTAATTCTTACAGTCTACGTATTCTAAAAATAAAAGACAAAGAGAACACAATTACATCGCTGAGTCTTATATGCATACATGATTATTAATTTCAGTGATCATTAATGTTGCCGTCTATGATAACCTCTTTTCAAAATTGCCAGATGTCCTTAACAATTTTTATCATATGTTTTGACGTCGCGCGAGTGTAATAAAGCCATTGAATAAAAATCATAATACACTAGTATAATAAAGCTTTGACGTCGACGTCGTTTAAAGTATATGAGACGTTTGTCAAACTGACTTGTTTATACAGTAAAAGAAAGTAGAATTTTTGATGTTTCGACAGGAAAGGCTAACATGTGGTAAGAATATTACATTTGTGACTTTCCACATTGAATTTATTAAACTCGTTGAATAAACTTGATAAAATGCTCGACAAAGCCTCGCATTTTATCTTTTATTCAACTCGATTAATGAATTCAAAATGAAAAGACAATCATGTAATATCCTCTACTAATTCTTATTTTAGATTCATGTAGACTACGAAAATATGCACAAGAGCTAAATTGTTTGTGTCGCATGTATCTCAAACATTATGAAACTAGGGTCGTGAACCAGTCTGTGTTAGGTTGTAAATGTTTATAGTTGCAAATGTAGACACTGATATGATATTATGAAGTAGATCATCATGCCTGATTGTATATCAAATGAAATTTCTATACATTTACAAGTGATGCTTTACTTGCTGATTTATGAATCAGCGACATTGCAAACCCTGATAAAATACTGAAATACACATGTTGTAATTATAATATACATACTGAATTTTTTATGTTTCTTTATATATATTTGTAGAAAAAGTGTCAGAAACAGACTGCACAAAAGATTTAGATAACCAATGTACACATACTACAAATGCTGAGTGTAACAACGCTGCTGACGCCGCCAAATGTGAATGTTCCGACGGTTACAAAGAAGATTCAAATGATGGCAGCACGTGTGTTACAAGTACGTTTATAACTGTTTTTTTTTTTATCTTTAAAACTTGTTTCTAACTTGAGAAAAATTGCGCAAGCTTCAACTATAACTTTCTGTTGTTTTTTTAAGGAACAAAGCGTGTACGTTGCAGACAACAAATATATTCACGAGAGCTAAATAGGTTGTGTCGCATGTTTCTCAAGACGTATGAAACTAAGGTCGTGAAACAGTCTAGGAATAATATTGAAGTGAAGTTGTGCACCGAGGGCTTTTAGGGGATTTTGCACTGTAAGACCAGAGTTATAGCCCTTGATATAGTCAGAAATATGCATTTCAGACCTGTAGTTTGTGTCACACGCACGTATCTCAAAATATATTTGACCTGAAATCATGAAACGTAGGAAAGTTGTTCAGCATTGCACCTGGGTTTTTATTTTTGATTTATCCCCCTTCTTTTTCCTCTTACCCTAGCTTGGGAAGCCGTTGACAATATTTGTGCTTTGTCAGAAGAAATCATACCTAAAACCTATGCATTAAAGACCACTTAATTTGCGCTAATTAATGTTAATTGGCATTCATCGAGTTTCTGATGTCAATTTGCAGGTAGAAACAAAATTTAGAAATTGTCAGACAGGATTCCCAGGCTACTCTTACCCCACCCCCTCTATTTTTTTCTTTTTATTTTGCATCCCTTAATGATATTTTGTAGTATCCCTACCCCTCCCTTCTGATGATAAACAACCTAACCTAAGGCATTACGAAAGTCCATTTAGTCAACATAGTGACAGGAAGTGGGGGCACCAGCGTCCAACGGACATACATTAGTGAAAAGAAACTCTCTCTCTCTCCCCCCCCCCCCCCCCCCCCCCCCCCTCTCTCTCTCTCTCTCTCTCTCTCTCTCTCTCTCTCTCTCTCTCTCTCTCTCTCTCTCTCTCTCTCTTGAATTTAGCAAACAGTTATGAAGGGACATGGTTCTTTCAGATATAAAAACATTACGACCCAGCCAGAGTAAATCTGGATTAGAATAAAGTAAATATAGGCACTTATTTAATGCTTGCACATACTAGAAATCATTATAGTTACAAAAACGTTAGTATTCCATATAAAGAATTAAGAATTGTGATTTTCTACTCGAAGAGTATTACATGTACCTCGAACGAACAAAATAGAAATATTGGTTTCATCAAATCTTGATTTTCTAAGGCTATGGGTATGTATGGCTACAGGTATGTATATCAATTTGTTAGAATATAGTAAATAGTGACATCTTAAAAACGTAAAAAATGCTTCTTAAACAACAATCATGAATATAAGATTTATGATCAATTTCATTCATGTAACTATGAATTTAAAACTTTATTGATAAACGTTTTTACTTTGGAATTCATTTTTAAAATGCAAGATGTTAGGGGGAGGGGTTATTTCTAATCTTGTATCGCTAAATTTACACAATAACAGATCTTACAAGTATTAATATTAATTGCAGATATATGTTTCGTTACTAATTTTAAATAATACTATAAACTCATGTATATTTTTAAAGACAAATTCTAGTGGCTATCGCGGTTCGGTATGTCTTTGAAAATAAATCCCAATTAACATATAATATTCCCATTCGCTTCCTCTCCCAAAATAGGAAACGACGGATTCATACTCGAAATAGTTTGATGTTTTCGCAAAACCATGACATTCCAGGCATATGCTTCTCTGTGTCAAATGTAATGGAAACAAATATTTGCTTTAATAAAGAGACGTAAAAGCAAAGCATTGAAAGGCATATAAAGAGGTGAACATAGAAGAGGATCGTGTTCTCTTTCAGCACAGTCGTATTAGATGGGAGTTGTTGGACTGTGTTCCGATTACAGTGCAAGACAAATTTTCATGACCTGAACAAAGTTTGTAGACAGGGTGCTGATTGGTCAAATGAGCGATTTAAACCAAATAAACAAATTATTGTTATTATTATTATTATTATTATCATTGTTATTATCATACCAGATTTATATAGCGCCTTTTTCATGATAAACACGTTCAAAGGCGCTTTACATATAGCAAACGCAGCCACACAGGGCACGAAATTAATCCTCAACTAGTAACGACACAGAGCGATCTGACCAGAGGGACAGAGAGAGATAAAGCCCCCAGAACAGAAAGAGAGAATCCTTTTTAGATACAGGCCTGCCCGGCCAACTTAGCTCTTTGCGAATAGACAGTCTGATTCTTTAACGTGCCCAGTGTATAGCACTGATACACGCGAAGTCGTCTTTCCTGGGAAGAACCAGTACAGATCTTTGTATGGTGGGAGACACTCAAGAGCCTCTCAGAAATTTCCAATGCCTGGATTGACAGTCAAACGTGTTACCACTGGACCACCGGCCCACCTTAAATAAGTTTTCAATCAGAAACTGACATGTAATTTGTTTTATACTTTTTTCTTGACAAAGAAACTTAACGAAACGCGTATTATTTATGTATATAAACCGTACAATTACTTCGTTTTGGGAGGGGTGTATAGGAGTGAGCTTGTCGGTCGGTCGGGTGGTCGTTCCTTTTTCATGGTTTCCGGACAATTACTCCTGAAAGGCTTGTCAGACTTAAATAAATAGATTTTGGTACACCGGTGTTACATCATAAAATACAGGTCAAGTTCGACTTTGCCTACAAACCACCATTTTTGACACAGCTATGGCCCCTTTGCAACTTTAAATTTGCCAAACTCATGGTTTCCGGACAATAACTCATGAAAGGCTTGACAGATATAAATAAAGTTTGGTACACAGGTGTAACATCATCAAATACAGGTCATTTCGACTTTGGCTACAAACCACCAATTTTTTACGTAGTTTTGACGAAAATCAATCGTAAAGAAAAGAACATATTATAGATCTATATGTGTAGTAGAACTGACATGAAACGTTAGTATATGTATAACGCTCATTACTTTACTTCGTCTGATAAATACAAAAATAAAAATCAAATTAATATGGACATTTATACAAAATATACATTATACAGAAACGTTGAAAATAATTTATTCTACAAACTATCTTAGGTATGTAAAAACATTTATTTTTTCCACCAAGCTGTTCGCAAAAGGACCATAAGTATATAGTCAGATGAACGCAAAAACAAATCAACTTGAACACTGCATTTTTGAGACAAAAATGTCTGCGTTTCCTGATTTTATGATAACTAGTGCAGCATATAGTTAATATGCTATTTAATCATAGATATGGTATAAATCTGTCTTAAAGATATTTAGAAAAACATATAATAAGTGTTGAAGAATTTTCAGAATTTGCAAAACAATGAAGGTTATGAATGTTTTAAAAGAAATGTTAGTTTGTGAAATATCTACAGATTTTATTCAGGGTAAAGAAATATTTTTATTAATATAACAAAATTATCTAAATACAACATAGTAATTTTGAAACTGTTGATACCACATCAAAAGAATTTTCATTTCAGCTGTAGAAACAGTATCAGAAACCGACTGTGTGAAAGATGCAGAAAACCAGTGTGAACATATTGCAAACGCGCAGTGTAATCACGCTGATGCAGGCGCTAAATGTGAATGCTCCGACGGTTACAAGGAAAATGCAGTAGATGGCAGCACTTGCATTCAAGGTATTGACTTTAAACTTGGCAAAAAGGTAGATAGTGATGAGACGATATGCAGAGGGCATAAACAAGGTCGGTAGTTCAAAGGGCAAAGTCACAAACAGAGCCTAAATATAAAATTTTACCCGCGTATATTTTTCAAGAGCATAACACAATCATCTTTCATGTATTTTCAAGGTTTTGACTTTAAACTTGGCATAAATTAAGATAGCGATGAGAAAAGGAGTCATTTTACTTTATCTTAGCATATAGGTAGGTGGCAATGAGATAATATGCAGAGCGCATTGATCAGACCTTAGGTCAAAGGTCAGTTTTACAGCAAATCTGTCGGTTATATTTTGTGTCAAGGGCATAATTTAATAACCATGTAAGATAGTGGTTTCAAACTTGACATATAGGTATGTGGTGAAGAGTTGATACGATGACTGCAACAATTAAAATTTTTGCATCACCTCATATCCGAACCCCACAAAAAACAAAATTTAAAAAATCATATATATTTTTAAGGATGACAACACAATTCACCACATTACTCACCCAATCCACTATTTGAAACCTCACTTAACCCTCAGCGCCCCAATTCTCTCCCGCCAAAGAATTAAATAATCACTTTTAGTTTCTTTTGCTTCAGTATTTCATCACCACCGCCGCACAACTCCACCCCAGCCAGCCCACCCATACCCTTATTACATCCCCATTCCGACACGCACACTCATAACATCTTTAATTTTTACTTCCTCCTCCTCTTATCTAGAACTTCGGGCGTATATAGCCCCGCTTTGTGGAGCTCATGTTTAAAGTTGTCAAAACTGTCTACAAAATAGGGTTATCATTGTCAGAAACAGCATTTTTATCATCTATATATTTTTGATTACCTCATGTTGCTGTTGCCTAAAGATTTTAATCAAAGTTTATAAATTGTAAACGACATGCTGTGGAACATTTTAAGTTTGCAATAAAAAGCAATGTCACATCAAACAATGGACTGTAGAATAAACGAAAGCTTAATTAGAACTTAAATTGTCGTCAATTTGAATCCAAATATTACAAGTTTCAAACGTGAAAGCTTTTACTGTTTATTTTAGAAATGTCCCGTCAAGGTGAATGAAAGATAATCGATTTAAAATAAATTCATGTTATTTGTAATATAATAATAATAATGATAATAATTTCATTTGTGCACTTCATGTCAATACAAATTACATAGCATATTACATATTCCCAATATTTCTCAGATATCACAGAAAATACACATTTAAATTATGTGTATTGTCAATAGCAATAATAAATATTACAGAAGGGATTGGTCTATAAATCCTGTGCCCTTATGAGTGAAAACAATTTCTATGTTTGTTTATAGTCCTTGGAAGTGATTGCACTGGAAATGAGCCTTGTCCAAATGCAGATAATTCAGTCTGCGACGGCTCAAAGTGTACTTGCAACGCCGACTATGGAGAAAAGAATAACAGATGCACATTGAGTAACAGTCTTTGCTCGTTTTCATACGTAATTTAATCAAAGAATAAATGTGTTATAGCTGAATAGCTTGCTGTTTGTGGTATAGCTTTCAATTAATATGTTTTATCGTTTCCATTTCAAATTCTTAGGCAAATATCAAATACTCTCATTAATATTTAGAGTTAAAATAATTGTGTTTTAATAAAAGATGCATTGCAAATGTAAATTTGACCTGCATCAACTACATTTGCAGCTGTTAGTGGAACTTCATGCACCGCAGAAGGGGGTGGATGTGAAGATATCAAAAATTCCGTGTGTGAGGCGGACACTCAAAAATGTAAATGTAGCCCCGATTTTGTGATGAACGTTGACACATGTGAGAACTCGGGTTTGTATTTATTTTATATTTTAAACTGTCCATATTTTAGTAGATTCTATTAGCTTAAGATAATTATCAGTCTTGTATTGTTTAATAAAACAATTATGTGTCTAGTATTTAATAATTGCGTGTATATAGTCCTATAGTATAATCCTGTCCATTTACCGAGTGTCTAATTTTACGTTTCCGATAATTCTGATAAAGATTATAAAAAGGTCCTTCTGTCTGAAGCATGAAACGCAACCAAGAACTATATCAGCATACTCGATTTGACTGAGTTGGCTCATGAATGGTAAAGAAATGTGCAGCACTTCTCGCACCCCTTAGCACCAGCTTTGGCAGAAACATTGAATGGACTTCGTTTTCCTAACGGACCAGAAAGTCTTAGTTAAATCACACTTTCATCATGAAATATCTCAGTCAGTCTACCAGCTTGTGTATCGTATCTTGACTCTATCTGGAATGCATCATTTTGTTTTGTTAGTTATTAATTGTAGAAGCATAATGACGTTGTGACTGGCATATAGTTCATGGCTCTTAGCTACAATGTCATTTGAAATGCTATACGATCTTTTTACGTCATCTAAGGCCTCAAAAGTTTTTTTTTTATTTTGCTATTATAAAAGACTAGTTTTCAAAGCTGTGGTCACATTTCGCTAAATTTCATTATTAAAATGTTAATGCAATAATTAGTGTTAACTATCAGAAAAGCGTAAGGTGCGCAAGTCAAATTATGTTTTAGGTTAGGAATAAAATAGTTCGTTCAAAGAACAGCTTAAAGACTTTGATCGTTCTTAGGCAAAAACATACACTAAAGACTCGGCGTCGTGTTAGGCATAATATGTGAAACGCATAAGTATGACTACTTATACACAGACAAAATATGCAATAGAACAAAATATGAATGTACGCTACTGTTATTTACCATACAATATTCTAATTGTTTCTGCTACATTTATAGGCGTTGGCGCTATCACTCTGGTATTGTCTGCTTTTGCAACCATTCAGGGGGTGTTCAGAAGAATATGAATGTGTTGGTACCTAACAATTTATTAACTTACTTCAAATAAGTTTCTCATAGCATTCAGAAATTCAAAATATATTGTACAAAAAAACAAAAACTCATTGTTAAAAATGTGAACTGTAGACAGGCAAGCATTCTGATGATAAAGTTTTTTACTGCTCAGTCATTTTGAAAGAACTGTTTAAGAGAATTCAGTATTTAAATTATATTGTTGTTTATAATTGTATTTCTATTAATCATATAGTCTGTCAAATAAGCTAAGTACATTTATAATTTAGAGTACAAGTTCAACGTCAGTCCTAGTAGTATACTCTCCGCAGACAATTTGTCTGAAGCCAATTGTTCTCCATCTCTGGTCTGTGTGAAGAAATTGTCAGTTACATGTAAGTTATTACATAGCATCAAGGAACAATCCGAGCGGTTTCTCTAATTGAATCCAAGGACTAAAAGTACAGTACTGATGGAAGGTGATTTATGTTAGTACGTGTAAGAAAAGAATCCATTCCAAAAATGGCACAAGCGCAAACAGAACCAAATACATATAGGATTTGATTCGCCTAACCATATCATCAATATAATATTGCGCATTGGTGATATATACAGTTATCCATTCAACTCCAGCCCCCTCCCCCACCCCACTTCCACTGTAAAGTAAAAATGTGTTATGTAAAGGCATGCAGCCGATAGTTATTCTGTTTGTAGTAAATTACTGCGCCATTGGTAAAACAAAGTATGTTGAACTGGGCATGAGTACTTGTAAGTTTGTGATCAAGTCCACGGCTGCCTCAAGAATGGTGATTGAGTAGGCCAAATTTCCGGTCTGTAACGATAATGACGTCAGATTTGGTAAATTATTCCGCTTTGAACTGAACTACATTGTATAGCGAATAGATATGAAATAGTTGTGAGACAGTCTATTCCTGATTAAATTCTGCGCGTTTACATAGAGAAGGTAATTTCAATAAATCACCTTCCAAAATGGTATTTATAACTGAAATAAATCTTGAAGGCCGAGGCATACAGTTGATAGGGATGTCCGATTGTAAATTCTAGTCGTGGTCGTCCATGTGTTTTTTCTCTGCTTAGGCTTAGGTAGAACCTCTAATAGAAACGAAGAGAAGAAATGCAAAATTGTTTCGTTCTTGGAAATAATAGTTTTGTATCATTATTCTATTTTCAGACCGTCTAACTGAAGAAAATTGTGTGTACCAGAGACATTTTTATTTTTCGTTTGTCCCTCCGATTCTACTTTCTTAAGTGTTCGCCATTAAAAAGCATGGATATTTTCTTTGTAGTCATATATGTGGCATGGCAAACAATAATAAACTTTTCATATTATACTCAAAATGTGTATGTATAATCTCATGCGCAGAGTGTATTAATTTCCCATTTTTAAAGATATTGTACAAGCTTAACAATCCTGTTAAAGCGCTGTTTTACTAAAATTAGGCACAAATATAATTTGTTCTGGGGCTCGTTCAGTATTTTTAAAATACACACATTTATTAGCGAAACACACAGCATAGCGACAAAGCATGTATCTGTAAAATTACTTCGAATCCACAATGTCATACAAAAAGTGTACATTCCTTATTTTATCATATTCCAAATATACCGAAATTACAATAAGATACAATGTCATCATCCATGTTGTTTCATTAATTTCTCTTCACATATGTATAGGTCACGTGAATGTAAAGCGAATTTTATCAAAAGCAAACAAAACATGTAGTAAAAATATTTTTTGTTCTGCAATGCCTGAAACGAAAATTTGACAATTCCTTATCTCTATTACCTAATAAAGGATAAAGGTTTATGTTAAAACTTTATAATTATTTTGAGTATTTAACAGCATATACTTAATAACTTTTCTAACTCTACACTTGACTATTGCCGCTATATCTGCCATATTTCAATGAATATTGGACATAATGCATCAGGATTATTTCATTTTGATAAAACGTAAGAATGACAACAGTCTAACGTAATCTGTTGAGTCGTAACAGTTTCAATAGTGTAGCTCTAAAATCAAGTGTCATAATCCCAAAAGAGTAGACCTTAAACGTGATGAAGATGAACTGATGGAATTCATATTGTTGCAACGCTCTTTGTTATCATGCAGTGGAACGTCCTCCAATATTTTACATATTGACGTGCAAGTTTGATATCTCACTTGTGACGTCACTAATGACACCATATTTATGGATGTCGTGGCGTTTTTAATTTTTGTAGCCTAACGATTAAAATGTTTATTATTTCATCAGATCAAATTAATATGCAGCAACATATTATAAGCTATGCGTCAAGAAACATGCATTTGCTCTTTCGTTGATATATATTGCCCTCCCAACCATACTCACTTCCCTTTAAAGTGGCATAATATCTCCCCTACAGAATTCGTGAATATTTCTCGATACAAATCAGATAACTTACTGAATTATGTATACTTGTAGAACAGTATTCTACGTCCGACTTACTAATAAAAGTGTGTTCTAGCTGTTGACAAGTTAAGTTGTTAAGAATATCTTACCACTCGCCCACTATATTTTAAATGTTGTTTGAACTTTAAAAATAGCATGAAAAATAATTCATCAGTTTTGACTGCAATAATTGTCAATTTTTAATTTTATTCTACTGTATGAAATTCTTTTTACTTTGAAATTCCTTTAATGTGTTAATCAGAGAATTTGACAACTGTTTAGTTCTTAAATGAGTAAAAATGATTTACCATATGAATGTATTTCAGCATGGTGGCTTCTATTCTACGTTTGTTTGTTTTTCTTCTGTGAGTGTGTGTGTGTGTTGTTTTTTTTGTTGTTGTTGTTACAAGAACGTTGACGTATGGCTAAAGCTGAAATGGGCAACTAGTCGGTAAAGAGTACTATCCAGATACATGGTCAGAATTTCAACATTGTTGAATATAAACTTTCATTCTTTATCAATCGGTTTTATGTTAAATTATCTAAACAGCTAATTTATATACTTTATCAACAACTCCAACAATATCAGGAAAATACAGATTTACATGAATTTCTGTTCAAAAACATTTTGTAAAGGCGATTAGATTAACAAAGGAGCATTATTAAATAAATCACTTTTGATTTCTTTAATTCACATCTTAAGATTCTTTCAAAAACAATTAAAAGATGTCAAAGGATAAGTGCAGATTGGTTGCACATCATACAGATCAAAGATCGTCTACTGGATAGTATTCCCGACGAAGGCCATGTGATTATGGATAAATACTTTTGCTTATTTAAGGACAAAGGTAGCGCATTCCTGTTTACAATTTATCCATCGTTTGGTCAAAAATCTTACATAGCTGTATATGGTCTATTTTGATTTTCAGTTTAATTCGTTTCAATACTTAAGACAACTAACTTTTTCTTGAAGGAAATATATGTGTTTTTTAAAAATACATGAACCATAATATACCAAATAAACAGTTGTTTTAACTGCACGTGTTATTGTTTTTTTTTTTAAATATGTCGTCTTAAAGGCACCTATCTTGGAAAATAATTTCGCAAAGCATATTCTTTACTTTTTATACTTATGAGAACTGTTTGTGGTCTTGTTACACCTCAAAATGGTTGCAACGCAAATTCGGCCGGGTTTTGGTACCGACAAAATGCGTTGCAAGGGTACATATGATGTGTTAATGGTTCATGGAATGGAACGTATTTTGGTATTTTTTCTACATCAGGGGCTGTGCTCATTTTACAGTACCGCACAAAAGAGAGAGACAAAAGGAGGGAATGTCTCCTATTAAAATGGTGGGGAAGTAGGTTCGGAGTTCCCCTCCCAAAATATAGTTTTCGTATAAAAACAACCAAAATACAGATTCCTGAGCGTGTGAAAGGGGTCTCAAACGACGCTTCCTATGCAATAACATTGTATGTCTTTGAAACACAACGTATTTTGGGGTCCATTCCGTACAACGCATGGTAATAGTGGGTTCTGTGTGTTTAGATGGGTAAGAAATATATCATTTACTCAGAAATGAAGCTTCCTCCGCAATAACGTATACCTTTTCTCGTGAATCTTCTAAATTTTAATCTCAAACATTCTATACTTATTTACGGGCGTTTGTGATATCATACCTGTCTCAGGGTCATGCGAACGAGGCATCAAATAATTGTGGTGCACAGTTGTGCCTAGTTCCCTCTAATATCTCTCGATGTATGTCAAAGTAAGAGTTGCATTGACCTCTCTCTCGTGTGTTCAAATTGTCCTGCTTGACTGAATCTATGGCCGTTATATTCTCAAGGTCAAAAGTTCAAGGTCGGATGAGCGGCTAAGTTCAATCATGACTCTCTGAAATAATATTTCCATTCGTCACAAGATATTTTTTTGTAAATCATGAGATAATCATTAATACCGCTTTGTGTTAGATGTGTATATATCCAACGCATTTTGGTTCTACATTTTGTAAACTACCAAATTTCGTTGAATGTAACTTGGTAGTGACTACCAAGATGCGTTGCTACCATTTTGAGGTGCAACAGTGGTCTTTTGTGTAATTTGTCATGACTATTTTTTGAATCAGTATTGATGCCGGAATGTATAGAACATTCGTTTCCTATAATTGCTTTACAGAAAATTGCAACGAGTGCTGTATAACATATATTTCTGTCAAATATCAGTACAATCCTATTTAGTACTTTAATATGACTTAAAATAGACAAAAGAATGGACAAAAGGATGGACAACTCCAAAACATTGTTTTTTTTTTTCGCGTACAATGGATATAGCTAAGAATCGTATATATGTATAGGTTTTCAGTCCTTTGGAAACCTTGACTAAGGTGCCTTATACTCAAGATATAGGGATCTTCCTCAAGTAGTACTTACCCAATATATGAAGTTTGACTTCATGACTTACATTCTGGACGTCAGTTTCAGTCTCCAGGTAACAGTGGCTTCGCCTTTCACTTACTGAACCTGAGATCGATAGTGTTCTTCTTCATGTGGTACTTAGTCATCCTGTAGCTGTTATTATGACGGGAACAAAAAATATCAGAAGTTAAAGGTGATTAATCAGATTTTGATTAGTAACGGGTTTGTTTTAAACTTAACTTCTGATCATTATCACTTAATTGTGTTAACTAATCGTTTATTACAAGCTAGATTTTCAGTGGAGGTATTTCTAAAATTTGATTTTCTTATCCTGATTGCCCAACCAAGAAGGAGTTATTTTAGCATAAGTATAAATTTGATAAACTCCTTCTGTGTTAAATGGTGTCGTCGTGAGAACGCTGATCCCAATGCATTAACGTCTTGGAAACGAAATATTTTTAACATTGTTGATTCTCGAATAAAATTTTATCAAACTAATGTACACCTATTTCCACCAAAACCCAAGTTTACTTTAAGACATTTGAAAAAGGAAATCCAAGAATTTCATTCTAAGTATGTCTTAGTTCCAGCAGACAAGGCGGCCAATAATATTATCATCATTTGACGGCTGCATTATATTAATGTTTTACAAAACGAACTAAATAGCACTAAAACTTATACATTGAGTCCTTCTGTTGAAAACAAATTGGTTACTGATCACATCACTGAAGTTTCTAATTTAAAAGTTCGTATAGACGATCAACAAATTAAACTACCGACCATGTACTGGATTCCTAAATTGCATAAACAACCATATAAAGCTCGCTTTATCGCTAATTCAAGCTCTTGTACAACTACAAATATTTCAAAACCATTAACATCATGTCTAACTGCTGTGAAAGCCCACGTGGAAAGATACTGCGATAAAGTATACGAAAACTCTGGTAAACGCTTATTTTGGTCGATTAAAAATTCTGGCGAAATCCTGGATAAGTTGAAAATTAATAATTACAAGGTATCTGCAGTCAGTACATACGACTTTTCTACTTTGTATACCACTTTACCACATAACTTAATAAAGGACAAATTAACTGCCCTAATTCAAAAGACTTTTGCCAGAGAGAATGCTACATTTATCGCTTGCAATTTTGATAAAGCTTTTTTTACTAGCAATATTATTAAACATTATACTATGTGGACCTGTGACGAAGTTTGTAAAGCCCTTTCCTTTTTATTGAACAACATTTACACCAGGTTTGGGAATGCAGTTTTTAGACAAGTTGTTGGTATTCCCATGGGAACAAATTGTGCACCCCTTGTCGCAGATTTGTTTTTATATTGTTATGAAAGAGACTTTATGTTGAGCCTTTCTCCAGATACGCAAGCAGATATTATAACTGCATTTAATAATACATCACGCTATCTGGATGATATTCTTAATATGGATAATCCGTTTTTTGGTCATTTGGTGGGTACTATTTATCCTAGGGAGCTTCAGTTAATTAAAACTAACAATTCGGATACTGATGCTTCATTTTTAGATTTACATCTCTCTATTTATGACAATATTATACATACCGAAATTTATGACAAGAGGGATGATTTTAATTTTAGTATTGTAAATTTTCCCCATTTGGATGGGGATGTACCTCAGGCTACATCTTATGGGGTATATATTTCTCAATTAATTCGGTTTGCCAGAGCGTGTAGTCATGTCAAGCATTTCAATGAACATAATCAATATATTACAAGTAAACTTCTTCAGCAACGCTACCGTTATTACAAATTGCGTAAATATTTTACTAAATTTTATTATCGTAATTCTGATTTAGTTTTAAAATTCAATAGTAATTTAAAGACACTTCTGCGAGAAGGTATTTCTAAACCCGTTTTTTATGGGGATGTGGTTTACAAACTTCGTAAGATCTTGGGTCATGGTAATTTCCCAAATGTATTTGAAAAGATTATCAAACGTTTTATTAAAAGAGGTTACGACCCAACTGTTTTGAGACATACCGCATGTTTAGTGTTCAACCCGTTTACAGTTGGACACTACGCTTCCCTCTTTGATTGCGTCTGACGGAAGAGGTGGAGGACTCTATGATGAGCAGTTTTTAAATCCTACCAGGACTGAGCTGTTTTGATATTTGTCTTCTGGCCTGTTTCGTCGGGCCCTTAAGGGTGTTTCCCTTGTTGCTCTGTCTTCCGAAAAGGCATTGAGTACATACGTTTTTGGTTCTTAAGGTTTGTTTTTTATAGATTTATACACGAGCATTTTTGTGTTTTACATGCCATGCCTTTTTGTTTCCATTACGTGTGTTAGAGATTCACCTGGAGGGGATTACTTTTATTTACACTGTCCCGTGTCTTTGGAACATGGTGGGGGTAAGAGTGAGGTTGGGTGCGCACCATAAACCGGTTTAAGCTCCCCAGTGGTGTTTTTGCCACTGACCGTTCCAAGGCGGTGCCCCACTGTGTTCCTTTGTTTGTTCGTTTTGTCCTTGTGTGTTGACTTTGTGTGCGCGCGTGTATGTATGCTTATTGTTCGTCTTGTCCTTATGTGTTGGCTTTAAGTGTGTGTGTGTGTGTGTTGTTCGATTTGTCCTGATGTGTAAGCTTTGAGTGTGTGAGTGGTGCACGCGTTTGCGTGCTGGGGGGGGGGGGGGGGGTTCGTTTTGAGGAGGCTGCGCTTTTGGTGCGTGGCACTCCCTGTTTGATATTTTTCTTTGTTTTTTTGCCTAAGAAATTATATAAATATATGACCAATTGTATTGTATTTGTTAAATGTTTGTATAAGTAGTTATATATTTAGCTGAAATTCGTTAGAAACGCAAGTCTGAATAACTATTATTACCTCCCTTAGCCTCTCTTGGTTGCACAGCCAATATTTATTTGAAATAAATAAATTCAAAGCTACATACAGTCTTAAAGCCTGCACTTTGGTTCAAATTGCTGAAATATCCCGATATCTATAAAATGCAAAGAAAGCTAAAATGGATTTTCAATTCTCCGGTTGTAGTTCCGCGATCAACACTGGTAACTCGAGTGGACGTGGACCGGAAACTAGAACCAGAATTAAACAGCTTGAACTAAAATATATATTAAGCAGCTTAAAAATAACACTGATGTTGTCACTAAATAACAATTCGCCAGGTCACCCTCCTATCGGAAGAATTTTTCCCGGCCACAATAAATTGCAAACATTTATAACCCAAAAAGTTCTGAATGAATGCTGTATTGATTTGGTTTTTCCGCTATTATAACTCGCACCCCCACCTAATGCGGAATGGAATTAACTCGAATAAGCATACATAAGTATCCACAATATTGCTATATTCGGAAAAGGTTTAACTTTAATAAATCTAGTCCGCCGCTCTTGTTGGACCGGAAGTGTCTGGAGGTCAATCGTTGATTGCATTAGACCTTTTAAGCGTAAAGTGAAAACAGTGTTCCTTACAACTATATTAGTTTACGACCAGACAAAATACGACAATTAGACAGAGATCAGTTGTTGTTTTAACTGTATGTTTTGATAAACAATAGATATAGACCAATGTGAATAAAACTGGGAAAATTGTCAACAATTGATTTGATATTGCAATTTCTACAAGGATATGTCCGTTCAAAATAGCCTTGAACAATTATGTCTGAGTCTGTGCCGATCAGCCGGCGGTTTTGCGGGACCGAAAAAATGATCTTGGAAGTATATTCTATGGAACGCCGGGACTGTCTGATGCGATCAGCTAACATACATTATTAACTAAAAGCTGTGTAATTTGGTCCATTTGCTATACTGTCTAGTCTACTGATCATATTATCTTGTCAAATAGACATGCCGTTATGTTTACATACAGTATTAACTTGTTTAAAGCTGTGTTATTTTGTCCGTTTGCTATACTGTCTTGTCTACTGGCCATATCATCTTGTCAAACGGACATGTCATTATGTTTACATACAGTATTACCTTGTTTAAAGCTGTGTTATTTTGTCCGTTTGCTATTCTGTCTTGTCTTCTAGTTGGCATGCATAGAGGCGCCTATATGGCCGCCTGAATGTCACCCCGGTAACAAAAGAAAATAGCTTTGTTCGCCTACCGTACTGAATAAAATATAAGAAAAGATACGTTTTTAGTTCAATAGAATACTAAAGCCCACGTCACACAAAACTAGTTCTCAAAACGTCCCAATCCGTCCTAAAAAAATCGTAAAATGGGCTGCGATCTGACTTGAACATTTGTACTTTGACCTGATAATATCCGTAATGCGATCGTAGTTAGTTCATAATGTTCTCGATACGTCCATCGCGTCTTTATCCCGTCTGAAGTACATTCATAGTAAGTTCAATTTGGAAAAAAAATTGCCCGTTCACCTCATGTGGACACCGATTGTAAGAAGTCCAAGCCCGTCTGTAGTCAAATAAAAGCAATTCGTAACAAGTCCTACTTCGTTCCCAGTACGTCGAAATATGTTCTAACTAGTTTGTTGAATAAAAGGACAGTTGTAAGTGTACGTACATCTTGAAATTACTACTTTAACGTTTGGTGTAATATAATCTGTACCGAACATATTTTTTTAGGTAAAAAATCTATTATAAATCATTTATGCCCAGACTGGGATTCGAGCCATAAGATGCCATTCACTTAATTTTTGAACATGTAAAACTACAACTGTCACATGAGTGACGAATAATATCCCCACAATACGGCATTGTTACAGTAGTATGGCAAAGTTTAAGTTGGAAGGAACAATAACTACGCAAAACATTGGTGGCTTGTAACCAAATAGAGAAAAGTGGAAACTTCACAGGTCGCTCAACACGACAAAAACGAAAATATTGTAGGCTCGGTTTGATTGAGCCTGTTCATGGACGGTAGTGGAAATGCATGCTATCGTCCACGCCCTCTAGCCCCGGGTTGAGCAGAACTCAACATTTACACATGCTAAAAGTACAAAAAGCAATTTAGAGACATCCGCAGATGTAATCAAACTGCGGTGAAGTCGAACTTGACCTGCATTTTATGATGTTACACCTGTGTACCAAAATTATTTCAATCTGTCTAACCTTTATTGAGTTATTGTCCGGAAATCATGAAAACCAACGGACCGACAGACCGACCGACCGACCGCCAAGCTCACTAATATATTCCCCAATCCCAAACTTCGTTTATTGGAGTATAGCTATACTACCCGGGGCTAGAGGGCGTGGACGGTAGCATGCATTTCCACTACCGTCCATGAACAGGCTCAATCAAACCGAACCTGCAACATTTTTGTTTTATCCGTGTTGAGCGACCTGTGAAGTTTCCATTTTTCTCTATTTTATACAACATGGATTTACCTTGCTATACTTACGATTTATTCTCCTTTTTTCGGCTCAAGTCCAAGATACTCTCACCAACAGTAACAGATATAGTTCCCGACCCCATAGATGAAGATGTTAGCTCTCTTTCTGGACCGATGAAAAGTCAGATGTCTGACAGTCAACAACAACCAAGCCTGAGCACCACAACACCTTCCACCACCACCTAAAGGCCCTCCTCACATAAACCAAGTGACTTCTTCAGCTCAGCTATCAGTAGCAAGATGGACCAATTTATGGAAATGCAGAATCGTCTCATACAACAGATGGTCAGACCGAACACAGACCGAATGAAGGTGGCCTTTATTGATTACGTAAGGGAGTCTGTCTATGAAATCCATCCAACATTGTGGGAAGAGATGCACAGAGACAACATGAAGACTGTGCTGATGTATAAAGATAGAGATAGTGAGGTGAAAAAGAGCCAACAGCGTACACCTACATCTGAATCTTTTAGGTCCTCAGCTGGTTGGCAGCAATCTCCTTACATGTGGCCATCCAATGTGCAGAACCAAGGGAGTGTTTGGGCACCACAGAGCCTGCCTGGACACAGCAACAGCTCCCTTAGCACCAGCAATTCTCCCAGCAACAGCAACAGCCGCCACAAAACTTCTTTCAGCCACAGCAGCAGATATGTCAGAGGCGACCACAGGGCAAGCAACAAGACTCGCCTCTACGCAATGCCAATCATTTCACGTCTATGGCCTCCAAACCTGTCTCAAACCAGTCGCCAAACACCAGCTTCCCCTCTGGGTTTAGCTCTTTACTGTATGAGCCCTCACTAGACCAACAGCAAGGTCAGCTGCAGGATGTTGAACAGATGGATCCCCAGCAGCCGTAAAAAGACTGACGGAAGAGTGACTAATAATATACTTTGTTTTGATAATTCTTGGTTGATACTGCACAAGACATTTGAAATATTTTAGTCTCTCTAGTAGTTTTATTACTTGTGTTGCTATTGTTAAAATGATGATAACGCATATGGTGACATTCTTTACGATTGTCTGATAATTCGTTTGATAACTATAATGCTACTTTGATATTTGTTTTCACTTTTATGAGCTGAAGTACAGCATGAAAGTAAATATCTTATGATATGAGATGCATGCTGTTATGTGATGTCTCAGTAGAAAGTATACTGAATGCTTCATGGATTTACTTAAAATAAAGTGCTATATTGGAGTATGACATACAAAAAACATTGTAAAATAAATATAGTTAGTTTAAGCATATCTATTTTTCCTATATTGTGAAATACGTTTTTGCACCTTATATTAATCACGCCCGATGACTGCTTTCTGGGTTCAAACCATTACTTGCGTTGATTTATGGAATGTGAGAAGTCACTAAAATCTCTCCCTTAGTGATATTCAAACTAGCAACCTTCAACAGAAACATTTGTCATTTCGTCGCCATACTTCTCTCGTTTTTTCGCAACATTTTAGTATTTGTCATGTTATACGATCTGTTGATTATCCATTTATTTATCTTACACATTTCCATTTTCCCATGTAAATGGCCGTATGGGTGGCTACATTATTTGTGGCTTTTCCTGTTTGACTTTCCCATTTTTGAGGGGTTGTTTTTGTAATAATACGATCTCGCTTTGTTTAATTTAAATATCACTACAGCGTTGTTTGTGCCATGTGGCGGCCATTAAACGTCTTCCGGTTCCTTCAATCAGAGCTGTTATATTTTGATCTCTTCAAAGCGTTCAGCACAACATTTATGTTGTGTTAGTGTAATGTTTAATCTTTTAACTTGAACATTTCGGCTTGGAGAGTTCCAATACTCCCTATTTAAATGCTTTAGGTATTGTTTAATCACCCTTTGGATATGGTGCTTGCTTTTTAGTTTGTGTTTTGACAGTTTCTGTGATATGCAGGCTCAATAACCTTAGATCCGCCCTCTAAAGTTTGTTTTGTTCTGCTTATTGTTTTCTCGTTTAGGGCAAAAAAACAAAGACAAATATCAAACAGGGAATGCCACGTACCAATAACGCAGCCTCCCCAAAACGAAACCCACAGCACGTAGACGTGCACACCACAAACACACACACACATACACATACACGCGCACACATACAAAGCCAACACATGAGGACAAAACGAACAAACTAAGGAACACAGTGGGGCACCGCCTTGGAACGGTCAGTGGCAAAAACACCACTGGGGAGCTTAAACCGGTTTATGGTGCGCACCCAACCTCACTCTTACCCCCACCATGTTCCAAAGACACGGGGCAGTGTAAATAAAAGTAATCCCCTCCAGGCGAATCTCTAACACACGTAATGGAAACAAAAAGGTATGGCATGTAAAACACAAAAATGCTCGTGTATAAATATATAAAAAGCAAACCTTTAGAACCAAAAAAGTATGTACTCAATGCCTTTTCAGAAGACAGAGCAACAAGAGAAACGCCCTTAAGGGCCCGACGAAACAGGCCAGAAGACAGATATCAAAACAGTTCAGTCCTGGTAGGATTTAAAAACTGCTTATCATAGAGTCCTCCCCCTCTTCCGTCAGACACAATCAAAGAGGGAAGCGTAGTGTCCAACTGTAAGCGGGTTGAACACTAAACATGCGGTTTGTCTCAAAACAGTTGGGTCGTAACCTCTTTTAATAAAACGTTTTATAATTTTACCAAAATACATTTGGATAATTACCATGACCCATGATCTTACGAAGTTTGTAAACCACATCCCCATAAAAAACGGGTATAGAAATACCTTATCGCAGAAGTGTCTTTAAATTACTATTGAATTTTAAAACTAAATCAGAATTACGAAAGCCATTATTGCGAAATCATTTTTGTTGAATTTAAAAAACAAAAACAAATATCAAACAGGGAATGCCACGTACCAAAATCGCAGTGTTGAATTTAAAGCCGCGCTATAATTTATCCTTAACGTACATAAATAGTTATCCAAATTCACTTTTTGACCGAAATGTATTTATATTTTACATCACAGTTTTTCGACAGTTAATTAAAGGTTGCCTTGAAAGATAAACAACTTTTATTTTTATTTAGCTGAGACTATCAAGCGTGAAGCGGGATAACGGTTAAAACTCTGCAGCGGCGTTTCGCCACTGACCATTCCAAGGGGGAGTAACACAGTGCTAAATCATGTGTTTCTTTGGTTTTGATTGTCTAATTGTTTCTTCTTCTTCTTCTTGTCGTTCGCGACTACACTGTCAGACCAGTTGCCTCGATGAAACTTGTGGTTTGCCGCAGATCCTCAATGCCTCCATACAGTTTCTGGTGGATTGAGGTATCTATCGGAAAAGTCGCAGTTCGCTCCTGGTCATGCCTTTTACATCTCTGAAGTATATGCTCCGCAGTCTGATCTTCTTCACCACATGGACAAGCTGGCGATGATGTCAGTCTGTATTTCTTGTACATGTGAGCATTGAGCTTGTTGTGCCCTGAGCGGAGCCTGACCATCATCACTTGTTCAGACTGATCAAGGAGATGAAAAGCATCTTCCTCCATCCTTGGTCTCGTAAGTGCCTTGATGATGGTGACTTTCTCCTTGTAACTCACAGGTTCTGTTGGTTGTTCTGACTGAGCTCCTAGCTTAGCCAGTTTGTCTGCCCCTTCATTGCCTGCAAGTCCACAATGGGATGGAATCCACTGAAGTGCTACTTTGCAGGTTATACTCAGGCTCTGCATTCTCCTGGCTAGCTGCGGAGCTTTATTGTTGATCAGAGCTTTCATCACAGACAGCGCCATTCCAAGGGGAGCAAGAAAGGACTATAAGCCCTACTAGAGTGATGAGTTGGAGAATCTACAGGCAAAGTTATCAGAAGCCAGGGAGGAAGCAGAAAACAATCCCTCACAAGAAAGTAACCTCTCTCTACAGCAAGCAAAGGTCAAATTCCTCAGGCACAAACGGGAAGCACAGAGGAAGAGCTGGAGAAACAAAACAGCCTCGCTTAACCTAGAGTCCCCTGCAGTTCTGCCTGAGGCCGCAAGGTGCTCAGTTACCGTGTGGCGCCAACTCGGAGGCACTGCAAAAGGGCTTGTCTGCAGAGAGGCTATGTACTGGCAGGGAAGACTTACGCGCTCGGCTCCTTTTTCACCAGGAGGCTAGCCAGCGGTTGAGGCTGAAAGCGGAAGGTGACAAGCACACAACACACAACACACCACATTTGACGCATCAGCAGACCAATTGCCACACGTCTAATTGTTTTACTTTGTCTATGTATGTTTTGTGAATAACAACCATTTGCACATCCGTACATACGTCTTCGGAGATTCATTCTTGACATTCTTAGACGTTGCTATTCCTATTAGATGTTTATCATTGGTTTTAGCGCTTTTAAAGCATTTTTGTATATTTGCACATTTTAGTAAAATAAAGTTAGAAACTGCACTGAGTCCCTTTTTTCTTATTTTGATCTGATAACCTATTGTTAACGATAATATCTTCTAATGATACTTAACAAATAACAATCTAGTCTTTCAAGTGAATGTAGTTCTACGATATATCTTGTAAAGAGCAATTCAAACGAAATAAATTTCAATTAATATTCATGCTACCCTGCAATGTAGAAGTAACTACGCGTTGTTCTTCTTAAGGATTTACTTAACTATAATACTGATTTATAAAGTAATTAGTTGAACTCTTGATGATTTAGTTGGTAATATATAACATTCGTTGAGGAGACAATAAACAGTAAATCTTAGATGCACTACAAAACGTTCCTAAAATGCCGTTGATGTAAGGGTAGGAGTCCATTTATCACTGACATAGATTGTTTACACCGTAAAAACAAAGAGTTCATTGATCCCATTCTTTAAATACCATTTATCAAGACCCACGACCAAACGGGAATCCACATTGTTTGACTAAGAGCGATTAATTTCAACTAGGATTAAAGTATACAAAATGTAAATACAAACATTCTTGCTCTATCAAATACGAGTGATCGCTTGGAGGTTGATTCACATCAATTTTTTGTTTTGTTGTTTGATTTTGAGAGTATGTCATTTTCAGTATTCCAGTGGTGCTGTTATAACATTCATTCATTTTGTGTCTATACTATTACTGATTTTGTTACATAATCAATTCTTATCATATTGATAGATTTATTTAACGGCATCTTAAGGATTTCCATTGTGATCATATGATATGGCATTCAATGGATTTTTTAAGAAATGAAACGATCGAAAAATATCATTAAATGAATTAAACTTACCACGAAATAGAATGTTTTATCATTTTTTTGTCATTATCAAAAATATCTTATGTCTGAAATACGTTAACTTCTGTGATCTCAGTAAATCATTTAAAGATATCAAAATATGTATGTCCTAAATTCTATTTATTGTTAACCCATAGAAGATATTCAAGTTTTTCAGGAATATGGTTTTTATTTTCATCTGACGCTAAGAAAATATTATTTGTTGATTATTTATGATGATCTAGAATTTTTTGTTTATTGTGTTCACAAATGTTTTGTTTGATTTCAGTTAGAACGAGCGGCAACGAAACACTACCCTATAAACGAAACATATTACATTTACACCATCAGCGAAGATAGTAAATATAAAAGTAGATTTGTTCGAGTTGGATTCAATTCACAGGTCACGATAATTTTAACATTTCTTGTGGTTATACTTTTTAGCGTTTAAATCGAAATTGGAACGGTCTATATAATAATTTTCAGAATTATTATTAAATAGTTATAAAATATGATTTATTCCGGATAGTCGGGAATATAAAAATAGAAATTCCGGAGAATCTTATAGATTGAGATATCAGGATTCCGGGAAAATCAGAAATACTAGTATTACAGTAAAAACATGTGTTGTTTGTTATTGTCGTAATAATAACAGATATGAATAGATCTATTTACTCCTCAAGTATCGGGAATAATGTTATACAACTGTCTACACCTGACATTCGGAAGCATGTTTAGAATAAACAAGAGATATAAGGTCTGTTACGTGATTTAATATACTATGAATAAAACAAAAACAGACAAAGTGCTGGCAAATGTTTAAGAATGCACTTAGTCACAGTAAATCCATGCTCAGGTTGGCATTTAGTAAAGTACATTTCCACTACCGTCCATGAACAGACTCAATCAAACCGAGCCTGCAACATTTTCGTTTTTGCCGTGTTGAGCGACCTGTGGAGTTTCCACTTTTTCTGTTTTACTATTTATCCGTACTCAAAATATCACTAAAATCCGTGTAGATAACAGCAGCAATGTTTTTTTAATTTCTTGTATGAAAAACCGACTCAGCACATGTTGTCAAAACAGCCATGAAATTGGGATTGTAGAGGAATGTATCAACATTTATGTATCGTCCGAGCGAAAGCTGACAAGTAGCAAAATGAAACAGATGAAATATAAGGCATGGGTAGCATAAGTGGGTCTACGGATAAATTTTGCTTTTTATATAAATTGTGAAGTTTTATGTTTATACGTTTTACTAGGACTGAACTGTTTTGATTTCTGTCTCCTGTGCTGTTTCGTCGTACGCTTAAGGGTGTTTCTCTTGATGCTCTGTCTTCTGCAAACGCATGGAGTACATACGTTTTTGGTTCTTAAGGTTTGCTTTTTATATAATTATACAGCAGCATTTTTGTGTTTTACATGCAATGTCTTTTTGTTTCCATTGTGTGTTAGAGATTCACCGTTTTTTATGCCACTGACCGTTCCGAGGCGGTGCCCAACTGTGTTCATTTATATGTTCAATTTGTCCTCGTGTTTTGCTTTGTATGCGAGTGTGCGTGTGTGTTGGTAGTGTTCACATCTGCGTGCTGTGAATTTCGTTTTTTTGAGGCTGCGTTTTTGGAACATGACATTCCCTGTTTGATATTTATCCTTGCTTTTTAAGTATTGATGTGTATATGTTTTCACAATATAACAAGAAAGATAATTACGAATTAGCAAGATTCGTAAATTATAAACGGAGTTGACTCCCATTCGGATAACTGTAACGCGGTGTGTCTCGCGTAAAGTTTCTGTGGAGAATATTAGTTCAAAGTTAGTTTATTATTATTATTATTTAGCTAAAGTCCACTTACTAGTATTTGAGGGAGTAAGCAAAATCCAGATTCTGTTTCTTCTTTTATTCAGTTTTCAATAACAATATATGGATGTCCACATAACAACAATAATTTCTAAAAATACAACCAAATTAATTAAAACTTTGTAGTTATCTAGTCGGATATCGCGACTTGAAACACAGAAGTATATGTCCTTCTTATTTCGTAGGTAAAATTGTTCTGATCTACTGTTATCATTGACTTTGATGAAGTTCATGACAACAATAAAATTAACCAATGATATTGCAGGAAACCTACATGTTCCTTAGCAACAAATCTCGCATACTGCGATATCTAGTGAGATTTCACGTGATTTCACGTGACCAGTGACCTCTGTCCTTGCGTGTCAATAGATTATTATCTTACTAAACAGATATTAAGATTATGTAATAAAATGCAATAAGATTATCAACAGACATATAAAAGCAATTTGTTTGACACTGCAAGATTTTATCAATGTTTAGTAAGAAATAAAACATTTTTATAATGACAAAATTTGTAATTTTTTCTTGGTCTTTTCAGATATCCGAATTGCCAAATTCACAAGATTCGAGTTTTTACATATTTAACTGTTTTTAAACATTTTAAAACAAAATACTTGAAAGTTTTAAACACTAATGTTACCGCATGACATAACGCACATTATAGGAAATTCTGAAGATTTTTCTAATATTGAATGCGATAATTATTTATCACAGTAGGTACTAAAATCTATAAAGGATTTTACATATTTTTTCAGTGTCTACATCTAACAAGTTACTTTTTTGTATTAGGAATCATGAAACTTGTTTCCAAAATATTCATACAAGTTTTCATTTTGACTAGATTCATTGAGTTCTTTCTGTCCTAATTAGGCAAATAATGCATGATTCGTAAGAAACATAGAGAACTAAAAATAAAATAAGAGACAATTGCGCTGTTTCGTGAGTCGGGACGGTATAAGTCGGATTCAGTTAGGTTTTCAGTTTTCATTAAGAATATGACTACCATCTCAATTATTTACAAATTGCACTTTATTACATTATCAGCTCCTGTTTGGTAGGCTAGGATGGCCATAAATCCGTTCAAGTAAGTGTTTGGCAGGATATGTCTTTGATACAATAAGGTTCTTCGGAGGAAATGCTTATATGTTTTCTACCTATTCAAAGAGAACGAAGAAACATAATTCCGCCACTTTGTTAATAGATGTACACTAAAGAAACACGTACAAAAATCCGACAGGAAAAGCCACATTCAATGAATGCAGTTGCCCTTAGTGCATTCAACATGGAAATAGAGGTACGCGAAACAGTATACACGTTCACAGCGGCTGAGTAGATGTACACATTAACATTAACAACGAAAGCAATAATAACAACAAAGAAATAACAAACAGACAAAAAAAACATAAACGAAGAAGTATCACAGTACGACTCAGCCTTGGAATGGTCAGCGGCAAAAAAAAAAAAAAGTATGAAAAAACTTTCAATGTATGTCCATTACTTTCTAAAAGAAAATGATTAAATTTTACTTCCGTCGTTACCCATTACCGATATAACCTCATGCCAATCATTTTGTTTGGTGGGTACCGGGTACAGATTCCTATGATGGCAACATTTTCTTAAACTATATGAACCACGATGACATTTACGTATCCTATATATTACCTACATAAATTGATTGTTTCTGTGAAATTCAATTCTATTCAAAATGAACATTGCGGCATTGATAAATACACATATGATGCATGTGAACGTTTGTACCACAGACAGTGCATGTAAATATATACTGTGTTGCAAAAGCACATGTTTACTGTATTTTTGTAGTATAAAACTCTGAAATATAAAATTTACTTTTATGTGCATGTACTCGATTCGTAAATTAACCATGTCAATTCAAATCAATGAAACTACCTAAAGAACATATGGGTCGAAATAAAGAAGTAATATTTGACCAAAAGATAAACTATTTGGTTCGATATTTTAAAAACGTTCCCTTGCTATAAAATATGTGCATAACGTTTCCAATAACCTATTAGCGTACTTGCAATTACTCGCAAATTGCAATTGCAGCGTTTGACAGTTAAATTCATTTATTAGCTACGAAGTAACAATTGGTGCAATTTTTCATTTCCACCTCTGCGTCCTTTGGGCAGTAAAAGACATTTACGTGGCCAATTTGCAATATATAGTTTCTAAAATGTTACAATATTTGGCAACCTACATGACACAGTTATTTGTTTATATTTGAATTTTGGAAATCTGCAGTGTCTGTCGCAACATAATAAATATATGATTTTGTACATCTAGAACCATGTATAAAACATAGACAAGTTAGAATATGCACAGCACGAAGGTTTACTAAGTCCCAAGATAATAAATGGCTAGTATAAAAAAGATGCAAATGGTGATCTTTAATATTTTTCAGGCCACAGGCCGGTATTTATTTCATCTTTACGTCCTGTAAAGACCTGGGGTGAAGGTCATTTAACAGCTGATTAAACTGTACATTTTGATTGGTTAATGAAAACTTCTACAGGTTTTCGAATGGAATAGATAAGGAGCGTGCATGTCCTCTGAGCTGTATTGTTAGACAGTACAATCCGTTGCAAGACTCTGTGGAAATAGCTTGCGTCATGAACATGAATCCCCTCGGTAGTGAAACAATTCTGACACTCTGATACGAAGTTATCTGCCGTAAACGATTTTCTCCAGTCAACTCGTCCCCATTGTGGTCATTTCGTATCCCTTGGCGATTTCTAATTGGTCATTTCGTCCCCCACCTTTCGGCCCCTCCTTTTTAGTCTTAAGATTATATTAGTATAATTATGATGTAAAATATGTGTTCTGTAAAATACGCTCTACATAAATAACACGGAAAGTTTAATTTAAAAACTACATTTTGTTTTGCTTTATAAATACCCGATCGACTGTAAAAGTGCAGAGTATATGTTTCGCAGCTTAAAGTGTGCATTGACTAATGCGGTCACGCATCTTTTTTGAAGATACTTCTTGTTTAAAATATAGAGAAATGTAACAAACTGTTAAATTCCTGTTTGTTTCTCTTTGACATCTGTCACAGCAACAATGACTACAGCTGTAGTATTTTTTGTATCAGTTCAATCTATATCTATATATTTCTTTTATTTAATAATATACCAATATTAAGAAACGTGTTAACTCAGTTGAACATTATATGGTTATTTATCTCGCCTCCTACAAGTTTCTTGCATTGCTATTGGTTAATAGACGTCACGTGCAGACAGGATATATTCCATATTCTCGAAAATCCATATCAGGCTCGAGCTACGATCTCGCCTGCTATGGATTTCCTTGACAGCGTATATCCCGTATCCTGTCATCAACAAGCAGTGTAACTAATAATATTTGAGAATGTAGCTCATTAAAAACTTTCTAAAATGTTTCACCTCTAAACGTTGAAATATTTGAGTGGAATATTGTCAGACATTTTATCCTTTTAGCGTGTAATTTTCCGGGACATAAAAACGAATTGTATGTCTTTAAAGAAAATTATGTTTATATCCATTTCAGATTGTAGAATTGCAGAAAAAGACTGCTTTAATATTTATAAAACTAGCATACAATTTCTTCTTTTCCCAAGAGTCGAGCAGATATGGTGCACATCTGAATGAGGATAATGTCTACAGCCACTTCTCTACATTATCATTTCAGACAATAATTATTCTTCTTTTATATAAATATATGTTGGTATTTTGCCTTAATAACCGTTCGTTTTCAAAGATATATCTAAAGTATAAACTATGAGTAATTTCCAAGTTCATACTTAATCATTTTTTCAGGTCTTGAAGTGTTGGAACAGGAAAATTATTTATATGTATAAATATGTTCAAGTTATAATGGATGTTATTCCGGTCCAACACACTCATAGCTAAATGAAAATGCTCATTTGAAAACCTGAATATATATTTTAAGTAAATATCTAGTTTGAAACAATGGGATGGAACCATTTAGAAAAGAAAATTCAGTAATTTCCGTTAATATTTTTATCAGGATTGATTTGAACAGAAATGATAGAGAAAAAAATGAACTCACTACATGCACAATGCAAGTGAAACAGCCAACATTTTATTACTCAGAGTTTGAATTATATGTTTGCTCAAATATGGATAAACTACATTGCCCTGAACAATGAAAGTATTTTAAAAAAATCATATGTTGCTACATTTAAGGTTAATTTAAAACAAAATGCAAAATCTCAAATTAATCTGACATGTAGTTATTTTCGAGACCATCATCCCTGTTTCAATCATCATGTTTAAAATTAATTTAAAAAATATGTTAATGTGAGTTTGTACATACAGACTATAGTATTACAATGACTTAACAAAAACAAAAATGCACCGTGCTAAATACGAATAAAGAGTTGTCATAAACCAGTTTTTTTGTTATTGCGGCTCCATTTTGGTTTAAATACAGGAAAGGAGGATACTTATACAGTAGGAAAGAAAGCCAAGTTCATATAACGCAGGCCCTTTGTACAATAAGGTCTTCTGACAGTCTTGTATGAATTTTGCCGTTTTCTGAAGTATATTAAAAGCCAGCAAAGAACAATATAGTTGGTATCATTTTCATAACTCATGCTTCACTCATCTGAAATTACATATACTGATCAGCTAACTTGGAAAACCCATTCTACTCGATCATCGAAGGACGAACGATCCGACTTCGCGTTGGACGCTTCGCATTTCTCTTTGAATGTAACTGACTGAACATATTAAAGACTCTATGATTGGTAGTTCTTAAAGTCACTAGGACTGATATGGTTCGATACTTCTTTTCTGGCAAGTTTCGTCGATGGAAACTTCTGCAAAAACATTGAGGGCATGCGTATATGATTCATTAGGTTTGCTTTTCCGAGGCGGATCACCACAGTGTTCAATCATTTGTGTGTTTGTTTGAATTATTTAAATGTTTTACTTTATGCAAATAAAAAGCATTTGCACATTCATACAAAAACTTTCTTTCGGTGATACTTGAAACGTGACTATTCCTATTGAAATTAATCCTCGTTTTAGCGCTTTTATAGTATTTCAAGTACATCTTCTCCAACTCTGAAACTGCTATGCTTAAAACGTTTTGTTTACAAATTACTATTTATCCGCCAAAACAAACTTTCAAGACTATATATAATGAAATTGTAATAATGACAACATTAAACTATTGCTAGAGATATTGTAATTACAGCAAAAGCTAAGAAAACATTTTTAAACAAAATTAATAAATGATTCAAAATACACTTATTTTTTAAAACACAACATTTTATTACGTAGAAGTGAGAAACTGCACCGAGTCCCTCTTTAAGATCTATAAATAAATTTCACTTAAACGTTATGCTACCAGGCAATATAAATGTAATTATGCGTTGTTTTTCTGAAGGAATACTGATTTATGAAATAATTATTTGAACTCTGCGTAATCTTGTTGGTACAATATTACATTCTTTGAGGAGACAATAAACAGTAAACCTTAGATGCACTTCAAAACGTCTCTAAAATGTCATAGATTAAAGAATAAGAGTCCACTAATCACTTGATAGCCTACAACGTAAATTATACAGTTTTTCGATCACATTGTTTAAATACCATTTTTGTCATGACCGACGACCAACCAGATATCCGACATTATTGTGTAAGAGTACTAAATTTCAATTAGATCTAAAGTTATACAAAATGTATATACATTCTTGTTACAAAATGCCTTATGTATACAATACGATTAGCCGAGTATTGTTGATTAACTCCATAATTTGTTTTGATTTCTGTTGGTAATATATCGTTTTCAATTGTATTCTAGTCAGTTCAATAACGGTTATCTAAGTGGGCGTCATTCTATTATTTATTCAATATTTTGCGATATCTACAATATCATTAATTTAATTATATTCTAAATTCATTTTGATATATCAATAAATTCGGTAATATCTTTGAACGCAGTTAAGTTTATAATAATTTTAGATTTCATTCAATGAATTTTCTGATGTTATCAAATGATTTAAAGATATCATTAAAATAATTAAACATTTCACACAATAGAGTGTTGAGTAAAGCTTAATATGATTAAATTTGATATATTTTGATATCATCATGTTCAATTAATAGATAGCATATGACTGAAATACGTTATTTTTCTTAATTATTAATGATTTATTTAAAATCATTTAAAGATACCTCAATATGAGTGTGATTCTATAATACACAGACCGGTGTAATTTAGTTCTTTTTCATCTTACCCTGTGTGTTTGCATGATACTGAGGGTTAAATACCGATGAAAATTGTATTTACTTTCGTCAAATGTTATCCTTAACAAAGCAATACCGGGGTCTCCCTATAAATAAACAAAATAAAGGTATTTACAGTAATAATTTTACCACGGTACAGGACAAACAATATTCAACAGTTGTAAAAACAGTAAACAGCAATGAAACTCCGTTTGTTTTCTGTTAGCGAATAAATCATCTACATACTTTCATCGGTGTTCCTTGTGAATTTATTACAGATAATTACATTCATTAACTCGAAAGGACGCCACTTTTAAACCAATTTAGTCTCTCTGTGATTTTTAATGGTTTATGGTCTGTCTCTCCAAGTATACTATTCAAATATGCATTAAAGCGATATTACGTTGTCTTGTACCATTTTTGTGTAATTACTCACACAGAGGTAGGAATAATATATCATACTGTTGCACTACGAGACACCTTATCAGGTCTGAGTGAATCCATCTTTTGTCAAATATCTCCAGCATATTAAAAGTATCCTACAATAACAGACAGATTTATATTTTACCGATATATTTCGACTAAAATACAATAAACGTACCTGAAAAAATACGTATTTCTAATATCTTGACTAAGTTATCAAGTACAACAAGTATTAGAGCTAACACCAGCATGCTGTTAGAAGTAATGCAAATGTAAGTACAGATGTGTTTGATATATGATGTGTTTTTGTAAATTAATTACACATTATATATTAAGTGGTACTTATGCAAGTAGCTTCGAAGTTTAGTCAATAAGCAATGGTATTTCCAACTCGCGGATCCGAAACTCGATCTAAACTCAATTTGTATGCCCTTTTGAACGTTTGTCAAGGTGGCGCATATACATTAATATGAAGAGCTTGTAATAAAAATAATATTTGATACGGAATACTGCCAATGTATTAATCACAAACTTTTCTTAGTTTGCCTTTAACTGTTATAGATTTTGATCACATAATAGGCGGTTTTCTATTATTGTTTAGTGTAAATATGTCATTGCTGTATTTTACATTTTCAACATAAAAGATACAATAGTTTAGTTTATATACAAAGAACATTGCTAAAGCTTGTTTTTCAAACAAAGTGATGTATCCCATCCCCTTTTGGAGACAGTTTAAATAAAAAATTCTGGAATTAAAAATTAAGAAAATGGAATTGTAAATTATTCATGGAGAACGATCTTCACTATTCGGAAAGAAAACTATTATATACTGGAAATTCATATAAAAAAGTAATAATAATAGCTCTACTACAGTCGAGCTAAATTCCTGTGAATAATACAAAATGTGTATATTTTTAATAGAGTTTTGTTCTTCTAACACTACTATTAATACCGAAACTTTAGCCTTTGTTATCATCATTTTAGTCATTGACAAATAGTATTTTAAAACACATCTTCAGTTGTTCAGAAGAGGATTTTTGTATAATGGCGCTTACAAGAAACTGTTCTTAAAGAGATTGCATAAAAGAACACTTCATAATTTCTAACCGAAATAAGTTTCACTTCAAAGTCATCTTATCGTAGTCTCTTTTCTATTGCTGGCAAGTGTAAAGTATCATTGACTTATGATATGTAGTAAATTTTGTTGACAAAAATGGCCAAGAATAGAATGGGCATAATTTCATCAAAATGAAAGCAAAAGTTATTGATAACGTCATTCAATGAGTAGTATCGTAGAAAAGAAAAGAATGTGTGTATTTTCATTCAGTGGTGTTAAGCAATAGCTGAGATATGAGCTTGCTGAGAATCTATGTACGTGTTTGTGGTTTCGGAGTCGGTAGTATAGCAGTGGACTAAATATGGACACACAAACAAAGCCAAATGATATTCCTTCAATTTTCGAAGAGGATAATTAAGTTCTCTTTATGTTGATGATGTGTATAAAGTTTTCATTTGAATGGGATGGAAACTGTAGACCCGAGTCGAGTATACAAAGAACAGATATACTAGTACAGACACACGGCGATCTGACCAGAGGGACAGAGTGAGACAAAGTCCCTAAAACAGAGAGAGAGAGAGAAATCCTTTCAGATGCAGGCCTGTCCGGCTAACTTAGCCTAGCTCTTTACGCATAGACAGTCCTATTCTTTAACGTGTCCGGTGTATAGCACCCGAAGCCGTCTTTCCTGGGTAGAACCAGTACTGGCCTCTTAGTGGGAGACACTAAAGAGCATCTCAGAAACAAAAATAGGCCTGGACCGGGATTTGAACCCCAGACCTCTGGACTGAGAGTCAAGCGTGTAACCACTGGGCACCGGGCCACCTATACAAACGTAGCCCGCTCCTTAGCTCTGTAGAGAGAGCGCAGATCTGCGAGTCAATGAGCCATGAGTTGGATCCTCGGGCGAGGCAATATTTTCCACGAAGATTTGATAAAAGACACTCTGTCTGAAATTATTTCGTCCTCCACCTCTGATTCATGTTGAGATGTTTGAGCTACTTTCGGAGAACAAGGGTTAATACAAGTACAGAATCCAGGAAAAACTGGTAAGTTAACTGCCATACTGTTGGGAATTTTACTATAAACCAAAGGCAACTTTCTATTATTTTCAAAACATCCAGCTTTTAAAAAGCATTTAAATGCTTTTCACTCCCTATTGTTGTTTACAGATGACTGATTTAGTCTTTATAAGATCATCCGTGATAAAACTACGTTATTTAATACAGGTATGGAACGCCATTTCTGAGAGCTGTCTTACGTTAGATGAATACGAAGTATCTTTCTTATTTAGCGTACTATCTTCTCAAGATCCTGTTATGTCTTGTTAATTACTGTGTTATCATGTTGACTTGCAATGTTATCATGTGTAAAGTGTGTACTATTTTGTCAGATGGATGTATCATTTTGTTAAACGACCATCTTATTATCTTAAAGCAACATGCTATCATGTCCAGCGAACATACTGTCTTGTAAGAGTGACGCAAAATAAACGACCATCCTATTTTCTCAAAGTAACTTAACTTAACTATCTTGTCAGAGAGACATACTATTTTGTCAAAGGACCATCCTATTTTCTCAAATTAACATGCTTTCATGTCGAGTGTATATAGTATCTTGTCAGAGTGACGTATAATTTTGTTAAATGATCATCGTATTTTCTCAAGTCCGCCCGCTTAGCTCAATAGGGAGAGCGCCGATCTACGGATCGCAGGGACGTGAATTCGATCCCCAGGCGGGGCGTATGTTCTCCATGACGATTTGATAACAGACATTGTGTCTGAAATCATTCGTCCTCCACCTCTGATTCATGTAGGGAAGTTGGCAATTACTTACGGAGAACAGGTAAATACTGGTACAGAATCCAGGAGCACTGGTTAGGTTAACTGCCCGCCGTTACAGAACTGAAATACTGTTGAAAAACGGCGTTATACTCAAAACCAACTAATATTTTCTCAAAGTAACATACTGTCTTGTCAGAGTGACGTATTATTATGTCAAACAGTGACTTACTATTTTATTAAACGACCATTCTATTTTTTCCTAAAAAATACATGCTATCATTACCATCCTATTCATTAGCTATGAAGAAAATATTTTAAATTATCGTGAATTTATACAGTCACCTACTAAGAAATAGAAATTTTGATCTGGTATATATAAATGAAAATTGTGCAATTCATGCCAAACGTCTTAATACTGTCGCCCGTATTAACAATTATGCAAAGAGAACGTACATGACACGGTTACTAATCACATTGATCATGTGACTGATAAACAGATCTATGATAAAAGGCATTCGCTATAATAAACGTTCATACGGGAATCAGGCATATAGTTAGACAGTCGAAATCATGGTAAAATATTTCTGTCATTTATTATGTGCTAGTATAATATATTTATCATGATTGCAAAAGTTTCATTGGGTATCTAGGTTAACAGAGTAAAGCAAACTCAAATTCTTTAAACAATTAAGATATGTGTTCACGAAAAAGAGATTATTTCTATTATCTTTTATATATATATATATGCGTAAATTCATGTCCATGGAATAAATTTTAGGTAGAGGGAATATAGTTTTGAACAGAGGCACGTTTTTAAATACGATACTTTGAAAATTACTGTTAGTATTAACTTCCACTGATGTTTTTCAAACATCTGTTTATTCGTTGTTAAATAAAACCCATTTCTTATGGTGTCAAATTAATAGCAGTAAAAACATAAATCAGTGGTGTACCAATATAATATTATATTAGTAATTCTTTAAAAAAGGCTTTTATCTGATATTATATGGAATTGTTTGACACTTTAAAAATACATGTACAGTTCTGACTTAAGTATTGGTTAAAGCAACACTTCACAGTTTAATTAAATCATAATTAAGAAGCAATTTTTCGTATATGATACAAACACTGCCTAGAAGTATGTTGAAGCATTTAATTTTATTGAAAACGTGTAAATATTGACTAATTTGAGAATGATCTCTTTGCAGTTTTAACGAATCCAAACCAGAAGTGAAAATACCACAGTTTACACTTATTTTGCAATAAATCAACAGATCTCGCCAACATTTTAGGCGTACGACAGTAGATAATATATAACTTGACTATTTTGCAGCGCGAATTAAATGTTTTGCTTTAATACATTTATAAAATTAAGTGCGTGTGTCTGAAAACCTCGACTGCGTTTTTACGAGTGAAACAATGAAATGGTAATTTATCTGAGCATTGTATAAATCTGTCTATCTACCTATCTATCAATCAATCTAGAGCAACACACGTTATATATTCACAGAACATAAGGTGCAACTGTTGATTGATTGGTGTATATTCAAGTTTATACACAAATATACAAGTTATATGCACATACACAAATTGCTTTTTAAAATAAAGATAAAGTAATAACCATTAGGTAATTTGATCAAATACATCAATCATACTATTGCAACATTGTTTAAAAAGCAATCATATCATTGTAAAAAAACAAAAGTATCAAAGAATGCTGTTTTAAAATATAGTTTCGGCAGAAATTAAGTAATGCACTGAATCATTTTTGTTACTTGTTTAGATGATTAGAAAAAAATCCAAGTGGTATTATATAAATAGATTGCTCATTGAAGTCCGAAGGCTTAATTTAAATATTGTCATTGGTAACATACTGACTACGAATATACATGTATTATACAAACCTTACAAGTGAAGGAATACATTTATCAGTAAACAGATAGATAAACAATCTAATATTTAAGACGTCGGCATTTGGAAGTTATTACTCGAGAAATGTCTACAACATATTTGCCGCTTACAAATATGCATTGTACTTTAGAATAGAATATTTAAAACAATTATCTAGTCAGCTAGTTCAGTTAACAAACTATGTGTTCATAGCTCTGTCTAATAAGTGAGCTTTTGCTTTTATCAAACTTCTGAAGGTCATTTCTATGGGTTGTTTAACCTTTAACACAGATGCCGGTTTCTTCTTTGTGGTTTAATACAAAGACGCTATCGGGCATTTTGAGCTAATCAACTGAAATTGTTCTAGTTAGTAACAATGAAAATGTCGGTTTTTAACTAAAAAAATTTCAGAATATGGTTATTACTGTTTATTTCTTTGCAAAATACATGCATGTTCAATGTTACTTATACTGCAGTTATATCTGTATAGTTATTTTTTTTATATATAAATAAGCCTAATACAAATAATTTTTATGGTTTCGTTCTAAATCGTATCTGGGGCTACGAAATTGGTATCTACAGCGAACCTTCATAAAGAGGAGACTAGACTGGAACCCTTAATTTAGACGACGCAAACTTACTCTTTTCTATAAATTGCAAAATCACCTCCATTTGCCTTACCTCTGTGACTTCGTTCCAGACAATGTCGGTAACTTTTATAGTTACAATCTCAGAAATTCTTAAAATACTAGAAGCTTACCCTGCAACACGCAAGTGTTTTCAAAAATCCTTCCTTCCCTCTTCTAGTCGTGAATAGAATTCACTTCCACAAGACGTACGAGGTGCACATTCCTTAGCTATATTGAAAACCAGGATTAAAGGTTTTACTGTAAACATTCCTGAATATTACTATACTTGAGATCGGGTACTTCAAACATGCACTCACGACTTAAAACTCAAAGATCTCTTCCAGAAACATATTGGCCGAAGTCCACTTTGCGAATGCTGAACAATTGACAGCAACCGCTTTTCCTTTGCTTGTTCCATACCTCATGTTTTTATTTCGATGTAAATGAGATGTGGAACCAAAATTTGTAGTCGTGTTTGGCGCCATATAACCTATACTGTGTTGGTGCGCCGTAAAACCCAAATAAATAAATAAATTTTCTTTGCTTGCCAACGGTACAATGCCGAATGGTAGGAAATTCTTGATTTTAAACGAGTCATTAAATTACACTAAAACAAACACATAATCGATTGCAAACCTACAATCGCCTCTTCTAATTCTAACAGAATTTTTATCAATTATTCATTAATCAATCTGAAAGTACAGCATTTATATTAATTAAACCATTTCTAGTACAACACATAGTATCGTTCGCTTTTCTCTGAAATTTACCGTTGTATACGCTTATATTTATTCATGTCTGATTTTTCTAATAGATATTTTAATCTATTTCCACTAGGTATAGAAAAGAACAGCAGCTACAATATTTAAAATAAAAATAATTGGTATTGTTCTGTCCTTTCCTAATCTTACTGTTGTATATGATTATCTTTGTGTTCATGTTTGGATCTTGCTCACCAAACGCCGGCTTACTGAGGTTAACATCTGCTAAAATTCACAACTGCTTTCATCAGGTATGAATACCAATAAGATGGAATATTTTACATAAAAATATAATTTGCTAAGCAACATAGCTTAAACGAAATATACACCTGTCCTGTGTAGCTTTACCGGTAAAGAAAATAATGGATACTATAAAGTCTGAAATATTTTCCAGAGTACAAATAAAAAGGCATCTCGTGCAAAGTCCATTTATTTTTAGACTGTTATAAAATGGAAACATGACATCGTTTCAAAATAAATTCATGCATTCATTATACATGCATGTATATTTGTAGATGTTACTGCACTGGTTCGATCTATGAATATAATAAAAAAGACTGAAAAATTATGAAGAAATCAATTAAAACGTTCTATATAAATAACTAATAAGTATGACTTTATTTATCGAATATTTAACGCAGCAACAACTGTCCAGCGCAGCAACAACAGTAACTGTAATTTTGCTAGTTCCTCAAAGATTTCTGAAAGTACAGTTAATGAACTAAAATATTTTTAGAACGTTAGGTTTTTAAAACTATGTCAACACCGTCAACTAAATCAAAGTTTGCTATTTATAATAATACTTGTATTCCGTTTACGACATCACTCGTATTTAAAAAGATCACAGAAAACTTGATACGGAGAGCGAAAAGGGATCAAGTATTAGCTTTTTTCTAAATGAAATGTAGACACCCCTAAAATTCTTTAAAAGTCTCTAAATCTAAATCAAATACAGTTTTTATTGAAAATGGAGACGATCCCATATACTTTCAGCCTTTTCTTATTACTTGTGTCCGTTCTTCCTTCACCAATCAACATCTCAACTTCACTTTTTTTTCACAAAAATCTTTCCTTCTATATACATACAAAGTATTATAATTAGTTTATACTAATTTGTTTTGTATCATTATTTATTCTACTTGAATTGCGCTGACCTATTTTTCCTGACATATCTAGAAGAGCCTTCCGTTTCTTGTAAACGTCACTGATTATATTCGTGTTTCCGTGTAAATGTTACGCTATTCACTCGTTAGATAAAACGAAACGTGTATGTTTATTTTTTACTTTTTAAAAAGTGAGGCCGTAAATAAAATTATATTAACTATCTGACGTATCATTCAAAATTTTGATATGTTATTACCGACATTAGACTAGCAGACTATTCGCAATTTGTTCAAAAATGTATTTCAATAGTTTTAAAGGTACTGGTAAAAATAAAACTGTTGCGTTTACGTTCTCTGAGTGTCGAGTTTTCAGATAAATTGCCATGTCAAGTTTCGTGTTGTTAGATGAACGTGAAAGAAACACGATAACTCTATGACCAGGAAGGTGTTTGACAAAGCATGTTAATATGTCGATGAAGCAAAGACTTGACAAAAAGGGCGCCAACACCGCTATTTTTCATACCCACCACCAAGAAAGCTCGGCAACTAAATCCTTAGAGTCGGTGCCCTCTGCGTTTCAGGCTTGTCCGTAAAACTGTCGTGTTGTCATAGCTTTGAATCACCAACATGATAGATTTAATTATGCCGAGGTATCAAGCATTGTTTCAGGGCTGAACAGACGAATGCATGGTACTACTATTTTAGTGCTCTTTCAAAATATTTTCACAACAATGTTCGTAAGTAATCAAACTTGCTGAAGATTTGGTTTGTTAAAAAATAGAAAACGTCTCGCTTTCATTTTGAAATAATGTCATTGAAATATTTCTTTGGTGACCTTTTACCATTACTGCTGAATCATTCAAATTTGTCAAAAATACAAACCAACATCCACAGAGGGATTTGTTTTTTGGTTTAAAAAGACGAAGGTTATCAAATTATTTCCACTTGCTTGAACATGTCCGCCAACCAGAGCTGCAAATTGAAAAATCATTGGACGAAATCTTGTCATAATATGCTGTTTCGATGACATAAAATGTTCTTTTATGACTCTCTATCAAGATAGCTTAAAGTACTCGTCAAAACATTGTTTCTCTTTGAGAAGGTCACTTCTCCCTAAAATATATTTAAAACTTTAAAAAAAAAGTTTCCTTGTCAGATTCTCGTGAGCTAAATCTAAAACAATTTCACATAATTGTTCTTTTGCTTTGGGACCATCTTCCATGATTTTTTAGAACACTTTGTTTGTCAAAAAAGTGTTCTGCCACCGAAGCACATGGCCACTATTCTCATTATGTATATAAGAATTAGAAACTTTAAAAACAATAATATTGTATAAGCTATCTTCATCAAAAACATGACTAAAAGATTTTAGGATGAGTTTCCCTAAGTATTATGTAAAATTGTCTCTTAAATAATATACCAAATGTAGACAAACGATGGCCTATTTGTTTACACTTATCCGCAACAACTGACCGTTTGACCTGGCACTGGTTTGTACAGTTTCAACTTTGCTTCCTTTTGCAGCAACTGTAGTAATGAAGTAATTAAAATGCATTTGTTTTTCAATTTATTGCCAAATTTTGATCAATATCATGTAATAACTAATTTGTACAACCTCGCTAGCTATAAATTATATGCTTTACGTCTAGTTGCATGTACTAAACAAAAAGGGCATACTTAACTTCTATAATTATCATATAACCAATTGATTTATTATAATGGATGTCTATAGATATGTTTTAAAGTGACATTATAATATCAAAATGTAGATATTTAACGTTGTTAAAGCGTTAGAGGATACATACCTTTATAGCAATCTTCGTAATCTTACGAAGAATGTACCTGGCCACACGATTTCAGTAGGTAAGATTGGTTACTAACTTGGGTTACGGTTCTTTATTTACCCAAAAGTGCGATATGTAACACTGCTGAAGCTTAGAGGTCAGGTTTTCTTAGCCGTTATCTCGTCAAATACGACGTTTAGGTTTAGGAAATGGACACACATTTTCTTGTTGTATGCTCTTTTAATCACAACCGTTGATGAAACAATGCTGTTATGCTTAATTGATTGTGTTCAGCCTAGTTCATTTAAATCTGTTATATTCTTACAATGGATACTTTTACTTAGAGTTATATTTTGTATGTTTCAAGTTAGATAAATTGATTCATTGTTAATAGGTATGAAAGGCGTTGTTCTGCAATAGCAATTGATCTTTGAAAAGAACTTCCTTCTTTAATATTTCGTGATATTGTCACTCCGAATCAAAATATTGTTTAAATGTATGTGTTGATTGGCAAAAAATATTTGTATTTTTTTAAAATTAAAATAGAGATTATTCAGATTGAAATTGATTCTATATAACTTGTAAAAATAAAACAAATGATTTTAAATATTTAGATTACTTGGAGGTGCTGTGGGTTCCTGATCGGAGTTCTGTTTACAGTATTCAGATCATCCTGCTCTGGTGAGTCATGTATAATATAATGCGAATGAAAATTTTCAAATAGTCAATTTTGCCTTAACAATACATCCTTGCCATTTGGGCAAAGGTTTAAATAAAACATGGACCAATTTAAAACCTAATAATTTAAACGACTCCTATTAGTCACGTGTCTGACTTTTCGGAGTGGCATTTTGATATGGTCAATATTTTCATATGACGTCCCAGTAACGAAACACCCTATACATTTTTGGAAACTGCATTGAAATGGCCATAACCTGATCGGCGGTTTATTGAATCCAAAAATGACATTTCGTTAATAATAACAGTATCTGTTACTAGCGACCCATTTCTGAAATACCTGCTAAAGAATAAGGGTGTATCTATCACTTAAGTCCGCATTAAATTACATATTACAAAAAGTATATAGTAAATAGGCCGTAAGCAGCACGTACGTCTATTTATTAGAAAGCGTTGTAAAACGTCGCATGTACAATTTCTCAAATAACTTTGGGTCGATAAATGTATGTCAGCTGGAACTGTCAGTATTTAAAACTTGCAGTATGGCCATGGTCAAGTTTCGGAAAGAATTCTATGAAACAAAATAAAAAGTGTTTTTAGTTTTCTCAAAATTACGGTTTTACACTTATGACCTTTTATCTGTTGGACGTCGATATATCCAGGTATCTAATCTGATCGCAGGTACGCAACATCTAAACATTGTAATAGCGCTGAGAAAAAGTAAAAGTATTTAACATATATCATTTAGTTTAAAAGGCTTAAGCATTTTGTAATGTTCATAATTTAGAACAATCATTTTCTCTATATTACTGTTTGTTTCTTTTTAATAATTTCAATCACAAATATCGTACCTATCAATACACGTTAAAATATAACCTTGCAAATTATCACAGTCAGCAATGTTAGTATTACTAAACAACTGAAAGAGTATATAACTGGAGAAGGCACATGTGTGCAAAGTTTCATTCTGCTCCAAGAAATAGCACAATTTATCTAATTGAATTCTAACGAATATATACTCAATAGGCCAAAGTTAAAAAACGAAAATAGATCACATTCAAAGTGTTTATCCAATAGAATTAATGATTTTGTTTTCTTGGGTTCAGTCAAGGTATCAGAAGTAACATGTACAAATGGGGAGGAGTGAATGTACTGACCATTCAACATGTGATACATCCGCGAGCATACTGAAGAGTAAATGTGACACTGGCTACGGAGAAGACTTGACTGATGGAAGTACATGTGTAATGAGTACGTTAGCATTTAGTATATTTGACTTTATACATGTAGATAGTAATGAGCCAACCCTTACGTGCAAAGTTCTACAAAACAGTTTATGTGCACTTTAATTTGACAATACACTATACAACAAGCTGTGTTCATGCAGGTTTTAATGAGCGCATGTTACTTTACCGTTAATGCACGGTTAGATAGTTATGAGGGAAATAGTTTAATCTAATACAGAAAATTTTCTAAAAACTGATTGTTTAATGAAAATATTTTTAAAACAATTTCTAGAGACAACTATTCTAAAACGTTACAATCCATTCTTGTTAATATTTTAAGTGACTTGTAAATATTATACACTATTTTAGCTTGAAAACTGAACAAATAAAGATTTTTTAACGAACGCAAGAATTGCATTTTGAAATATATAATGTATGTTACCATATACGGTTCAAATTTACGAAGTGGTTTTAACGAATATTTTTGCCGTTTGTATATTTGTTGACCTGTTTTATTTACTTACGAAATTTATTAATAAGTCTAAATACTTCCTAAACAGTATTTCGAATCAGCTTTGAAATTTGAGCATTAGATTTTGACTAAAAAATCAATGTTATTAAAGTAAAATGGTACTAGGAGAATATGTTCTCGAAACTTTAATATAAATTAAAGGAAATCTAACATTTTGAGGCTTCCTAGCTTACAAATGAATATCAAGGAAACTGGTATATTAGAATTTTTATACACTGTTTAAAAGCTAACTTGAATAAAATAATGCAATTCTAAACCTGCGATATTATTGTAAGAATAGAATGTACATAATAAATAAAATGATATGTAATCGTTTAAAGAGAATACTTTAATTAGACCGTTAGACTTTTGAAAATCTAAACTGCATTTGTAGAATATTAAATAGAAACTTAAAATCATTGCAGGTAATACAGGATATCTTTTTTCGAAACACATTGCAATGTAATTTTAGATGTTGCTCTGTGTCATAACAAGTAGTTTGTTAACTTTGGTCTTAAAAGTCAAAGCTTTATGTTTTTTAAATATAATATCAATTAATTAGTATATAGTTACCGTTGTGCGTTCTTACATATGTATATAATTTTATATTATTTTCTTTACACATATATATGCTAAAATATACTGCAAGACACTAGTTTTATTTCTAAGGGTATCTAACATTGTATGAATCGTTATTTCTCTTACAGATAATTCTCTCATTCCTATTTTAAAGACATCCTTGTTAAAATACTAAGACTCGAAAACACTCTGGACTCCTTTTTACACATTTGTTTTACTTATGAATACTCTTACGGTTACTTCGTTTTTGTGCGATCTAATTTTCATGACAAGGATACCGAATACAGTTGCAAAACTTACATATTAATTCGTTTAACTCTGAGATTTCATATACTATACTGTTCAGATACATTGTATGAATATCGAGGCCACAGAAGGCCGTGTATGATGCATTTTACTCTGAATAATGATAAGTACTTTATGCTTGATAATACAACTTTTTTCAGCTGTTAGTGGGATCAGCTGTACGGCTAATGGAAAAGAGTGTGACAAAATAACTCATGTCGTATGTGACCAAACAGCTGGTAAATGTAAATGCAGTTCTGGTTACACAATGAACGTTAACACGTGTGCAGCAGATAACGCAGGTATTTGTATTTACAAAATATTTTGTCAACAAGTATTCTTTTCAAAACATAGAAGATAACTGAAATTATAAGGTATTCTGTCAACATGTTGCTTTTTTCCAAACCATAGAATATAACCTAAATGTTTTGTCATTTATTACATACCTATAAATATTCTTTTTTGTATTTCATAAACTAATACGAACTGACAGAAATCAAAATCCGTATTGCGCTTGTTGGAAATCCGATTCTATATATTTCATGTTTATTAATAGGCAAATATATATTTCTTTGTTTCTAAAAGGTTTTTGGCAAAATTGAAAGAGATATATAATGAAATGGTCTTTAGTAGTGCATTTTTCAATCGACGCCTACACGAGCCGAATACAACATCCCTAGTCAAGCTACTATTGTAACAAACATATTTAATTATGTACAGCATAGTTCATAATTTATTACTTTTGATCATATATTTGTATTCTCTTGAATAATAGCATTCTTCTTGTTCCTTTTTTTGTTTTGTTTTGTAGGGTCATTTATATAAGACATTGTTTTATTAATTCTTAGAAGCTGATATCATTAAACCGAGAAGTCATATTACTTCAATTATCACGACAAGAAGAAAATCGGAATTCACAGCTAGAGTATCACGAATATACATAAAAATGATTATCAAAAATACTCTATTAAACGTTTGGAAATGTGAAAAACAAACTGTTTTCTACACTTCTTTTCTCATTACCACTTAATTTTAAGGTGTTTCAGCGAGAATGGCATTTGGCACGTTGGCATTACCTGCCTTCGTTACAGTCTTGCATATATTCCCAAAGCTGCTGTAATGTGAGATTACACGAGTACAGATTTGTAACGTAGATGTTTGTTATACATTCATTTATGATTGGACTCAGAATGAAAACTTACATTGTAGAATAAGATTGTGATATTTCAGTGAAAGCAAGACTCGATCTCTGGTTCAGTTATAAAACATTTATATAACTCTTCTTGTAAATTGCAATATCTGATGATACTAAAATAAAAATTAGTATCAATTGTACATATATTTCACACAGAATAGACACTCGTTTTACAATTGAAAGTCTATTGGTTTCAAAGCTGGAGACTTCAGTTGGATAATAAAATTAGTTTGAAAATTTCCATCAAAAAAAATGTGACATTCAGATTCACTGTCACACCACGGTGTGACAGTAGACACGGATAATAATCCGGAAGTTAACTGCTTTTGATTTTATCATACTTTATAATATAATTAAACAACTTTATGCAAAGTATTGAAACGGTCAAACATATACTCGTACATCCTTTAGATACAAATTAACCCAAAAGTTACGAGCAAGACCTACTGTTGTACCCAATAATGTTATAATCTGTAAGTCTTTTCCCTGATTCGTTGAAAGGAAATACAAGTGCTATTCATCCTAAAACAAAGCAGTGACAACGTAGTAACATTCGGTCATGTATTGTTAGTTTAAGAGTATACAATTTGATGTTCTAAAATGTGTTTTTTCATTTCATTTTAGGTTGTTTGGAACAGAAGAATACACAGATAAATCAAACAATTTCTGCTTGCTTAACGAACATGTGTTAATATTTGCTATTTTTATTGCTATCAAAGGACACTCACTTCAGAATAATTTATATATCTTATGCAAACTAAAGATAATAAACGTGTTCATGAACGCTCATCACAATGTATACTAGTTATTCTGAAACCTATAGAAATATGTAGAATTCCCCGAATAATGTGAACAAAGTATATTGTTTCTAAAGCAAAAGACAGCCATCATATATTTTCATTACAGCGAGTACTGACCCCCTTTACTTTTTATCGGTAAGCTACAGATTTAAATATTCCGGAAATAAACTGCATCTTGGAAAACAAATATAATAAATACATATTTTCAACTATTGCCGTGATGTGTAAAACTATATAATGAAAATTCTGTTTAAGTACTTCGATAATGTGAATGATATTTTGATTTGCAAAAAAAAAAAATCCGTTATTCATCGGAATAAGTATACAACAAATCTCCTTTGTTCACGACATCAGATAATGTTCCAAAACCATAGCTAAACTCGAGACTCTTGGCTTTTTACCTTGTTAAAACATTGGAGAGTAAATCCTATTTCACATCTGTTTGAATTGATTAGAATCGATAAAACCCTGACCTTTTATATGCAACAAAAACTACACTTGTGGGCGTTCCAGCCAGCTGGACTCCTTATATTGTGTAAAGAGCCTTCGTGACAATCTTTCCGAATTTCTTTATGATTGGATATATATTACTTAGAAGATGTCTGAAATATAAAAGGGTCTAGTTGGACAAGTCCATAAGTGTATCGTTTTGTTTTGGAACCTCGCACGGCGATTTTTCATGCCGAATGATTCTCATTATCTTGTATCACTACAAGACACTGGGACGTGTTATTTTCTAATTCCATAAGAAAATGAAAAGACGTCACTCCCTCGTAATTTTTAATATTTCATGTCATTAAGTATTATGTACATTACCTTTAGCAAATATTGTAATTTGTTGCAATATTACTAGAGCTTGAGAACTGAAAAAAAAAGAAATATGATCAACAGTTTATGACGTAAGTCTTAAAACATATTTAATATATCTGAAAGTTATAAAGACATACAACAGAAGTCACCGATAACATGTACACTTTCATGTTAATTTCTTGAGTGTATTTACTCACAACTAATGTTCATGAACATGTCCTGCTTCAAAACTGCACAAAACAGGCTATCGAAAAAGCGTGTTCTTTCTTTGGTATATGCCTCATGTGTATACCTTTTCGCTCATTAGAATAAAAAATGCAAGCACTATATTTGAAAATATAGCCATGTTGCTATTACAAAAAATAGTAAATATGACAGTTGTAAAGTTATACCAACCACATTCCTAAGAAGAACATTTTCTAGAAATGAGCATACATTAGCGAAATCCGTTCGCGAGTGGAAATGAAATTCGATAACTCGACACATTTTGTAAATAAACACAATCTTTTCTGATGAATGTTTTAACAGACTTATCACAGTAACAGTCTGAGTAAATAGGTATGCCAAACATTATCAAGAACATATTTTTACATCTGACTGAAAGCTAATTGTAATACACTAAAATATGTAAATCTATTCGGTATACTTCAGTTGCGAATGCTGGAACATTTATATAGATAATAATTTAATAATCCTAACAATCTTATTTATAATCATAGTTATTTTTACAAAGACAGTTTCCTAAAATCCCTATATTTCTTAGTTTTTACGCGTTTTATTCTAGAATAGCATAAAATAGTTCATTTCGTGCTATAACATCTTCTGAAACTCTCGGGAATCCTACCAGACTCGGGCACCAATCAATCCACTGGGAGTTATCAGTCGGACATAATCCATATCTGCGTCACTGTAACTGATACAGCTTTGCCAATCTATTTGTACAGTGTGTACTTCTAATTATTCGCGTAAAACGGGATGGATTTTAAGTTGCATTGTTTTATGGTATGCTGTTAATGAAAAGTAACGAAGCGGACGTTATTTCGTGTTCGTCACGCCACAAGATGTCTGAAGTCATTTCAGTTGCGCGCGTCTGTTTCCGGAGCTGAGATTGATATCAGCACTATATGTATTCAATATCCAACCCCATTGTCTGTGACATTATAGATGTCTGGTTCTAATTAAATGTCTGTCCGTAACAAAGGCCAATGTCCATGTTAGGTTTGATGCTAAAGAGAGTAAGAATATATAGCAATACTGAGAACTTTGGCATAAAAGTTGATAAATTATACCAGTTATTTATTCTGTAAGCACTGGAACTTCCAACAGAACATACTTTCAACTTAAGCGTTATTGTCTAGTCTAAGACTATTTTAATGTTTCATCTAATTTCAACTTAAACATCAAGATGTTCAATAATGTGTACAGAAATTGTTTACCATCATACTTTCCAGCGATAGAAGTGCATTCACTTTTTCAAATGGCGCGTTTATAAAGATCTGTCAAGCAAATTTATATTGGAAGAAGATGGTCCACGGTTGTAAACAACGGCCTTCGGCAACAAAGCAAGCAAAAGTATATAAAAAAAAATTTTGTTTCTTATACTCTGGAGCTTATAATTTATGTTCGGATGAGAATCACTAATGATTACGTCTGTTTTTAGGCGTATCTGAGTTGGACATAATATCAGACTGAAATGAAATGAAAGTAATAATTACGTCAAGAGTTGGACTAATATATCATAAGCACAAAAATGCATAGACAGAGTGAAACGTATAGACAACGAGGACAAAGTGAAAAAATAATGAAACTCGGTGGTGCAACGTATTTGAACGATCAGTAACAAAGTACCACTGAAGTTTATACTTGTTGTTTTTTTTAATCATATCATGTTCCAAAGTTACAGGGCAGAGTAAGTTATAGTTAAGGCAGGATATGTTAAAGAAAATATGCTGATTTGAATGATTATACAACAATGCCATCTACATGCCTTAACATAAGGCTGAGTAACAAGGAAAACCCCATTTATGGCCCAACGAAGCAGACTAGAAGACAAATATTCAAGCGGCCACTCTCACTGTACTTTGTAAACTGCCTCTTGTTAAGTCGCCCATTCATAGAGGACAGCGTAGCGTCAAAATGATGAATGGCTGAACACAAAAAAAAGCCGATTTGCCTAAAAAAAAGTCGGGTTATAATCGTTTGTATATTATTTCCTGTTTCTTGGTGGTCTGCTGGTTTACGTTGTGAATGAATTTGTGTGTGTCTCTCTCTCTCTCTCTCTCTCTCTCTCTCTCTCTCTCTCTCTCTCTCTCTCTCTCTCGAAAATATGCAAGAAGACTTGGTCTTGGTCTTCTTACTTACCTTAATTGAATATGAAGTGCCAAAGCTATAGTACCTATTCATGAAAGTAGGCTAAAACAAAACAAAACACAACGTAGAAATACTGATTTTTCTAAGTAATAAAGGCCCATAATTTCGACAAAATGCAATACAGAGTTAAATTCAAATTTTCTAAGGCAATAAAGGGCCATAATTCATACACAATGCAGACTTGGCCTACGTACTTACCTAGTAATGATAAACAAGTTCTGCAAAGTTTCAAAACTAGTGTTCTTATAGTATTCAAGTGCAGTGGACCTAAACAAAAATTTTAAGCGGGAAATTCAAATTTTCTACCTAGAAAAATGACCCTTATTTGACAAAACGTAACTTAGAGTTATGTTTCTTGGTCTACTTACTGATCTAATGATTATAAATAAGTGTGCAAAGTTTAAAAGCTGTAGCTCTTATAGGTTTGGCAAAAAACGGACCTAAACAAACATTTTAACCAAGAAAACAAAAATTTTCAAGTAAAAAAGGGCCATAATTCTGACAAATCCTTATCAGAGTTATGGCTCCTGGCCTCTATAGTCATCAAATAATGATAAACAAATGTAAAAAGTTTCAAATCTACAGTTGTTATAGTTTTTGAGAAAAAGTGGACCTAAACAAAATTTTGTAACCAACGTCGACGCTGACGACGACGATGAAGTGACGACAATACCTCGTAGATTTTTTTTTCAAAAATCAGACGAGCTAAGTATATTTTTTTCAAACATCAGACTAGCTAAAATGTACTTGTTGTTGGATTTTGAAGCAACCCGTCTTCTATATCTTTCCACAACAGTTTCTATTTGTTGCGGTCATATATTATGATGCATTTTGCTTCGCAAATCTACCCCAACCTTTTAATCTTTTAGATATACCTTGTCGCACAGGTTTCGTTTTTTAAAGGCAAATCTAAATTAGGACAGCAAAATGTAGCAGTACTTTCGCAGGTAATAATAAAATAAACGTTACCCCTATAAAATTGTTCCATAGTAATAAATTTATTACATTTATTTGTGTCTTTAAAATGACTATAGGCTCTTGCAAATCTTAGAAACTGAGAAATATATATTACATTAGCATTGAAGCTATAAATAAATAATCTTTTGTATAGATAGTCTTTTATGATATTATTTTTATTATACCAGATTTATAGTGTGCCCTTTCCATGATAAACACGTTCAAAGGCGCTTTATTTATAGCAAACGCAGCCACAGAGGTCGCAAAATTCATTCTCTACTAGTATAGACACAGAGCAATCTGACCAAAGGGACAGACTGAGATAAAGCCCCCAGAACAGATAGATAGAGAAAGATCCTTTTTAGATACAGGCTTGTCCGGCTAACTTAGACTAGCTCAAATAGCGAATAGACAGTCTGGTTCTTTAACGTGCCCGGTGTATAGCACCGAAACACGCGAAGCCCTCCTTCCTGCAGGCCTCTAAGTCAGGTGGGAGACACACAAGAGCATCTCAGAAATTTACAGTGTCAGGGCCGGGATTCGAACCCCGGTCTCTGGATCGACAGTCAAGCGTGCTACCACTAGACCACCGACCCACATGATATTGAGAGACCTTAATTAGTAAATATGCCGTTGTAATATCCGGATTGTTATTTTTATTAAGTGGAGCTATATCGGAAACAATATCACGTAGATAGCTCACATGACAACACGGTCAGGGTTCGAACCACCAGAGGGGATGGCAAGTGATTCGAGGACAACGGCTTTAACCTTAACCCACGACAGTGGACGCCTCTCTGTGCATTCGGAATAGATAACATAAGCTGTATTTATGTAAGGTGAAGAAGTAGTTATACAAACTTCTCCAACATATTCTTTTTCAGTACGTTTGACAATTAAACAGGTAAATTAAACATCCAGACACACTTCACGATACCACAGTAGTTAAACTGTAGTTACAGTTATAGTAGGTAGTGATCAAACTAGGTCTGAGTATGTGTACTATATCTGATAACATTTTAGATTAAAATTTTAAAAAATAAACATTACATTTAGAATTAATATAAATTATTATCATCAAAAATCAATGCCATACTCTATGTTCTTAATAATCTATATAATTTTTGAACGTAGCTTGCAAAGCGGTAATTTCCAGTAAATATGTCATATGATTACAATTGCTGTAATACATCTTATGGCCCACGGCAAGGGCACTTGCATATCGGCCCATACTTCAATGTCTTCCAAATATTAAGGATATAAATTTTAAATATTACTGATTGAATTATACTTAACATGTCAAGTACTTTTAAAGTAATGCCGTATGTTCCATACTAACATCAATTATTCCGGTCATAATTATTGTAACTAAATGTTTTAAAACCGAAAAAAAGCAAAATGGAAAAAAAAAACGACCGATCTTTGTGGCTTGCTCTTCACGAAAGTGCCAACCAACGTGGCTTTTCATTTTTAATTATTAAATGCCATTTTTTTTTTTTTTTTTTTTTTTTTTTGACTTTTGTGCAATTTTTGTGTATCATTAATTTTTATTTTCATTTGTCAGACAGGTACCTTTTGTGTGTTTCGTCGAGTTACCGATTAAGACACTATGAAAGACTTAACATTTACTTAAAATATCTTCGTCAACGCATTCATTACAATAAAATTCGACGTGCATATTAATCCTTTAACAAATTATCAATACGGTTTATGACATTTTTTCGTTATTTAGAAACAGTTTAAATAAATAAGTAAACGTAAGTAACATTTAAAAAGATGGAATGAGTACGTGCATTCTAAGTGTATTTTCTATACATAACAGTGTAGTAGACTGAGAAAAGATTTCATTCTGCGTTTGTCACACAGAATAGTAAGAAGAAGAGGAGGTGTAATGCGGGTTGCTTTGTGTCACAGTTATGGGTAGATTTTGAAGCTTCCTTTGTTTCTGATATTATTAGAAAGAGTTCAAAGCTGTATCATAATTCTATCATAAAACTGCTTTATTTGCCGTTTTCAGGTCGGGGGAAGGTTAATGGGAAATTAAACGCGTCTTAACAGAGAGGTGTTTATGCTCATGTGTTAACGTATCACGGCCGCATATTCAAACAACGCTCACATACCCGCGCATTTCTCTGATTTATAATAACATTTATGGACAATATATTCATTTGTAGCTTTTTACACGATTTATGATAGAATAGCTTTAGCGCATGTTCGTTTCGTGTCATAACATCTGCAGAATCCCGGGGCAGTGGATGATGCCCGAGCCGGGTAAGGTAATTTTTCTGATAAATAATATAAATACTACATAGATACTTTAGCAGTCTACAGATTGCAGTAACTTATTTTTTTTTCCAAAGGATATTCCATACACCAACCTTTTATAACTGGATATTTATGTTTTTGCCTCACTTCACTCTTTCGTATCATACTTTAAGAAAAAGAATGTAATGTCACCGAAATTCATAAAAGTTAAATCCTTGGTTCACAAATTTCCATGTTTGCCCAAGATACAAAAAAAAAGTGTGGAAAATCTGCACAAACCTCTCATTTTACGAAACCAAAAATGCAAACGAACATTTTTATAAATCTTTGGAAAACTATTTAATCTGAAAATGTGACTGAATAAAATTAAACTATTTGCTAATTCGATTTGGTATGTTAATTTGTCTCGCTGAAAATCAGCTCCTAAATATTGAATTGTTCTTTACAAGGCTGTATATTATTATTTTTTTAAATATGCACACTTCATAGCTGTTAAGTGTTTGGTAACATCTTAAAATAAGTTATAAAAGTTTAGATTTATCACGAGAGGCGTATGGGTGCAAAGAAAGGGAATCTTCAAAATGACATATCTTTAAAATTTGAAACCTCTAATTGCTTTTTAAGCGGTACATAGTGAGAGTTTTATGATGTTGTAATACTTACTTAAGTTTAATGTGGTATCCATTTTCTGCACTTATAAAACTAGCACTATGGCCTGTGTGAAATATTATCTACTTAAGGTACCAGGTACTTCTTCTTAAATGCAGTATTTGCATTAACACCCGCAACAAGATGTGTAATACCATCCAGGTATATTCTTACAAAGTCAAGGAGTTTTAATGGAGACGTTTTCAGAAACTACGTTTTAAAATGCACGTATTCAAATCATTTAATTGCAAAAAACAAAGACAAATATCAAACAGGGAATGCCACGCACCAAAAACGCAGCCTCCCCAAAACGAAACCCACAGCACGCAAACGTGCACACCACAAACACACATACACACGCACGCACACACACCCGCGCGCGCACACACACAAAGTCAACACATGAGGACAAAACGAACAAACAAAGGAACACAGTGGGGCACCGCCTTGGAACGGTCAGTGGCAAAAACACCACTGGGGAGCTTAAACCGGTTTATGGTGCGCACCCAACCCCACTCTTACCCCCACCATGTTCCAAAGACACGGGACAGTGTAAATAAAAGTAATCCCCTCCAGATGAATCTCTAACACACGTAATGGAAACAAAAAGGCATGGCATGTAAAACACAAAAATGCTCGTGTATAAATATATAAAAAGCAAACCTTAAGAACCAAAAACGTATATACTCAATGCCTTTTCAGAAGACAGAGCAACAAGAGAAACACCCTTAAGGGCCCGACGAAACAGGCCAGAAGACAGATATCAAAACAGTTCAGTCCTGGTAGGATTTAAAAACAGCTTATAATAGAGTCCTCCCCTCTTCCGTCAGACACAATCAAAGAGGGAAGCGTAGTGTCCAACTGTAAACGGGTTGACACTAAACATGCGGTATGTCTCAAAACAGTTGGGTCGTAACCTCCTTTAATAAAACGTTTTATAATTTTACCAAATACATTTGGAAAATGTTTGCTAGATACTAATAATCAGTCACGGAATCAATTTAGTACAACATATGTTATATAGGAGACAATGCTTGAGCACTCAGGAGACTTGGATTCAATCTCCGGGCGAGATAAATGTTCTCTTTCCTTATACCATAGACATCACTTCTTTCCATTACTTTACTTGACAATGTTCACACAAATATTTCCTCTACGAGACGAATTCAGAACATTTTGAGACCATCGCGCTTCCGTAGAAACTGTTACAGGTACAAGCACAGTTTTTTCGTGGATATTTAGGTGGTTTCAATAGCCACGTAAATTGAAAATTTTGGTTTTGTTAAAGCTGTTACAAGCGTTTTAACCCCACTAGTTTACACTGGTGTTACTTTATCTTAGGCATGGAGGCTCCAGATAGGAAGGAAATTAGCTCCTACAAGAAGATGCGTTGTTCTATAAATATAACAGCCAAACAGATTTTGCAAGAAGAATTAAAAATGATTACAGTGATTCTTCCCCCATCCAAAGCTTTTTATGTAGGTAATGGTATTTGATAAGAGGTAATCTAGAGTCCAAGATCTACCTCATGAAGGGCGCCATGAAACGTCAACATCCTCTCTTAACATAGCTGCTGTAGCAGGTATTGTAACAGAAGACTTGAAATATAGTTGCATTAGTGGGCATTTCATAGGGAAGTGTTCATGAAATTCCGACTAAACACTTGAGAGCAAGGTTGGCACCCTCTTTTGACCAAAGAGCAAAAAGTACAAAGGATAGAATGGTACAAAAAAAAACCTTCTAAATATCCACACAAAAAATGCAGATGAAAGGAAGTTTAATGAGCTTTGTACAGGGGATGTGTCATGGGTATATTTATTTCGAACCTCAAAGGCGGCAATCAGTCAAGATTGGCTTAGGAAAGGGCAAGAACGACCAGTTATCGCAAAAAGAACTCTATGTTACTAACGGGTGCTTTGCAAAATTTTCTTCAATTCCAAAGTCTCTGCTGTGCAAATATCTAGTGCACCCGGCAGATCTGTTACTGAAACAAGGTTTTAAAATCAGTAAGAAAACATAAACGTCGCCCACAAAACTGGTCCTCGGGCAAATAGTTTTGACTATCGACCTTCGAATCTTGGGCACGTAGTTTTGAATATTGACAAGCAAGCCATGTTTTATTCCATAAGAACTAAATTTCAAAGTTTCTTTCCCCCAGCACACCTGTGTTGAACTATTGACCGGTCAATAGAACAAAGTATGCATCGTCAATTTGTATAAGGATTCGTGTTATAATATTCATTAATAATCGGTTACCAGTCAACGAGTAAATGCCATTTAAGGGTTACATTTTAAAATTGCTTCCAGACATATATAGGTACTCTTAAGGCGTCGGTAAAAAATAGACAATTTTGAAAAAGTGGTGAATTATTTGACACCATGATATAGCTCTTTTTAAGTGATTTTACCTTAAGTTATCATATATCAACTTTCCAATATAAAATGCTCCTGCTGACACGTACTTGAAATATGCCATTCTTTTTTTCTACAAAACAAGTTGAAGTGGTAGAGTATATATAAGCCTTGACAATTCTTATTGTTACACAGGCCAGGGCGAATCGAACTTGAGTCATGGTAAGCAATTTAATTTCATCTAATAATTAGTGTTATTAGAAGCACAAGTTATCAGAGAAGATCGAGTGTTCAGGCAAATAATTCTGCAAGATTTAAAACAAATATGTAAAACATAAAGCATAACGGCTAAAAGAAATTTACACTTTACGATTTACTCCAGAAAGCGTAGAAATACTTTTTTTCTGTTGAGCTATTCTATTGCCGGGAATTTATCCAACTCTTCTTTACGTGTTACTTTTTGAGTCGTAATAAAAAAGTTAACAATTGCCTTTTGTAAAAGTTGCCTAAAATATAAAGGCTTGGAGCTTATTTCAAGAATCATTGTAAAGAATAAGAATATTTTGCCGGGTGTAAATTTCGTAGCCTACATAGGCTTTTAAAAATTATCATCTGCTTTCCCTTCAGATATCATGCATTTGATATCCAGCTCTGGTTTTATAAAGAATTATTTTAGCTTCAATATACTATTTGCAAAAATTATCACAGTATCCGTGTATATCAATTCTTTTGCAGGTGCGGCAATACACGTTGTGGTTACTTATGCTGTTTCTGTACGGCAACGTACGAAATTGTGGAGCAAGTAAGAATGATTTATTTACACTTCGGATTCTACAAGACTACATGTAAAATAAATTTTTCAGCGAAATGTAGAAATGCACAGAGCCTTTCGCTTGAATGCTCAGTTGAAAGCAAAATGCATATGACATAAATGTCTGAAAGAAGATCGGATTATAAACATTACCAAAACTGAGTTTTTATAGATTAAAACAAATATTTTAGTATAACACTTTATTAGACAATAGAAATTAACGTCGGTTGTACTTGAAACGACGTCGACATCAAAATGTTATTGCACTTGTATAATACCAAAATTGTGCAGTGGCTTTATTTCACTCCCACTGTCTGTCATGTGATAGAACATGACAGACAGTTTAATTTAATATCATTACAAATTTATTTAATTTGTTACGTTTTCATCTATATCTTTTCTTGTGCTATAATGTAGGTTTTATATGGCATCTAAATTTAAATCTAGGACCGATTATATTTTCGACTAAATATAAAATTTCAGCTCTCGGAGCGGAATGTACAGCTGCCAATGAAGTCACGGTATGCTCTGTCGATAATGCAAACTGTGACAGCGGTAAATGCGCTTGTGCAGATGGATTTACAGAGGAAAATGACCAATGCTTGAAAGGTGAGTCGTATTATTCTATCTTTGTTGTGAAAAAAATAATGAAATTATCAGTTTCTGGAAAAGAGTTAGTTCAACTGAAAAAAATATCCTGGGTAAAATATTTGGAAAAAATGCAGAAAATGGAGACAAATCTGCTAAAATTTTAATGTAGGCTTAGGTGATTAGATACCTTTTATCTCCTCCAAACCACTTCTAGGCAGGAAAAGCATGCATAACAGTCGTCAATAATTTGAAATAGACCAAACAAAGAAATGCCTTTTTTTTGTACTGAGATTTGTCAAAACAGTTAAAACCCACAAAATTTCAAATAGTGAACAAATGTTGAGAAAGCTACTTCTTGAGGGAGGACAATTTCTGCTAACTCTATAATTTGATTCGGCTAACCATATCACCAATTTGATACTGCGCTTTGGTGATATATACAGATATGCATTCAAACCCCCTGTAAAGTAAATAAAAGGTGAAGTAAAGGCAAGCAGCCGAAACTTATTCGTAGTTAATTACTGCCCCATTGGTATATGTTCAAAGTATATTGAACTATTTTTTACTGGACATGAGTACTGACTCCGGGTCCTCTGACTTAAGACAAGTTGTTGAGTGCATTGGTGAAATTATACCTTAGATTTACCTTAATTTATGTTTTACTTAATATTAACTGGTATTTTTTTTCGCTAATGTTGGTGCCTTTCTCAGCGGGGATTTTATTTACATTGTGTTGTCTAATTTGTTGAAAATAGGGTTAGTGCGAGGTTGGCATGCCCTAAGCGTGTTTAAACCCCCAGTTTCCTTTATATAGGTTACTGACCATTCTAAGGCGGTGCCCCAATTTTCAACTTGTTTTCTGTCTGTCTTGTATTTTGTGTTGCGTATGTTGTCTTGTTTGTTGTTAGCGTTTCTTTCCTCTTTCTCCTCACTCCCCCTATCGCCCCGTCCTTTCTCCTTGCAACTGCGCTCCCTTGTTTTGGCATCCCCTCCCCCTTTACTATGAGTAAGTTTTCGTGCTCACCTTAATTCTGGCTGCCGAAATCCTAAGGCGGTGCCCGATTGTTTTTTTTTTCCTGCTTATCTGTGTGCGTTTGTGAGCTTGTGCGTCTCTGTGTCTTGGTCGGTGCCCTACAGTGTTGTTATATCTTAATTGTCTGTTTATCTATGTTAGTTAGTTGTGTGTGCGTGCGTGCGTGTGCGTGTGCGTGCGTGCGTATGTGTCTTTGGCACATGAATGTCTGCGCTACTGTGGTTTACGTTGTAGTGTAACTGTGATTAAGGAACATAGCATTCCCTTTGTATATTCATACTTGTTCTACTTTCCCTGTCTACCCCCTACTCCACCCCTTTTCTACCTCTTACCCCCCTTCTTCCCCCTCTATCTATATTTTGCATAAAATTAAAATGTTTTTGTTGGATTTTTAAGCAACACGTCTGTAATATGTTTCCGTTACAGCTTCTTTTTGTTGTGGGCCTACTTTGCAAATGCGTGGCTCTGAGGCTGTGTTTGTGGTGTTCTATGCTTCCGAGAAATCTACCATTACCTATTACCTTTTGTAAGTTTGTGATCAAAGGTGATAGACATAGTACTAGAGATCAATCAATTACCCAAATTATAATCCTTCCTTGCATTTACCTTTACACCTGTATGACGAAAAATAAAAGGCAAAATGCAGTAACTGTGTAGTGAAAAACTTAGTGATAAGTCATTTCATTTAAATGTTTTCTTGTTTTTATACATAATATGTGATATGGTACAAATAAAATTATTTCTAAATTTCAGCTTAAATAGTGGATCTGAATTTATTTTATCAGTCTTAAAACATTTTGTGATATCATACAATATGCATGTATTTGACAATTCTTTTGCATTGACATAAGTTCTTTCTGCAATAATCCAATTATAATTGGGGATTAAATATTTATCAATGGCTAGACAGGTAGGACTATCTACAAGAGCGAGTACATGGAAATTAAATAAGAAGTTTCAGAAAATCATCAATAACATACTTGAAAATAATCAGATCAAGACTTAAATATTATATTCGGTCTTAGATTATATATATAAGCAATCAACGTTAAGTTTTTAATTGTTTTTCATAATTCGAAATTTAAGGTACTATCCCTAATTTAAGGTGGTGATGGAGTAGTCTGTAACGATAATGATGGTAGAGGTGGAAACTTATTCCGCAATGAACTAGATTGTACAGCGGATAGATACGAAATAGTTGTAAGGCAGTCTATTCCTGATTAAATTCCGCGACGTTACATAGAGAAGGTGATTTAGATAAAATCACCTTTCAAAAACAGTCTTCATTTATAAACAGATTATTTCCCTTTTGTAAAGTGGGTTTAGGGTAAGGCTCTATATTTAATCAGCTATAATGCAATACACAATACCTCTTACGTACTTGTACGTGATAATAAATTGCAGTATCATTCCCATAAAAGTAATTACAAACGTGTATAACAAGCTACTGTAGGCTACGAAGAAAATAAACACTGTTCTCGATTTATTTTGTCAAAATTACAGTAACGGAATTTGAAGCTAATATCCTTTCACTGTTAAATGCATCATTTTTTAAACGTCATGTTAGTTCCGACTCGGATATGTATGAAGGGAGGAGACTTCAGATGTATTTAATGTCAATTGCTATTCATTTACGTAATGGTGCACGCATGCCTTTATCTAATATTCATGGAATTGTTTCGAAATTTAGAATACACTTTAATTGCAATTAATTGTAAACAAGGTAAAATCAAAATGATTTAGTTAGATCACAACAGTATTGATGTAGAGTTGATATTATATCTATATCAGTTCGCTACTGTGCTAGCCAGGCAGAGAAAGACAGGACAATAAAGTTGTATAAATGTGGTATTAGTTGTATCATAAACAATATAACTTATCAATTTGAATACATGTATTACAAATTTGTGAATTTTTATCAGTTTTGCGTATTTTAAAGACAATTTTAGTATAGACTAAAAGAGGTGATATTTTAAAACACGCGAAAACTTGCAAAATGCACGAGTCTTATTTGCGAACAAAACTACAATATCCGAACAATTTATTCTGTCTATTCTCCATTTTCTTTGACGTCGAATGAATAAGATCCTGCATTGGCAATATTTTGTACAAGTTTCTGAGTAAATCACTGATTTTCCTGTACACAACATACTTTTCAATGAATATTTATCTAAAATCTATTTTGCTGATTTCTTGACTTTTGTCTTTAAAATCAGATTCAGCAATCCAGTAACATGTCAAATCTGTATGTTTGAAATTCACTAATCTTTACCGTGCAAATGTATGAATAAAATAAATGTTTTAACATATAGTTAGGTATCAAGTAGATTTCAAAATATTCTTATCTACAGATTTTTCTCAGGTAAATAAACCGATTAAAGGTAAGCACGGTCAATTTTAACCGAGATTTCATACTCTTATAGCACTAGGACAAGGCTGTGGAAATGCAGATGAGTGTGTATCAAATACCAAGTGTGATACAACATGTAAATGTTTAGACGGATTTGTTGCTAGTGCTGGATTATGCTCTAAACGTAGGTAAATACTGGATTATGCAAGGTAAATACTGGATTATGCAAGGTAATTAGTGGATTATGCAAGTGAAAAAAGTCAATAAAGCAGTAACAATTTTATTGTATGCTAGGATAATTACAAGTTTCATGTTTAAAAATTCAAGTTTTATTTATAACTTCTCAGCAAGCATATAAAATAAACATGAGATCTTCTCCAATGATAAGTATGGAAGCCCTGAAGGAAATTTGACTTCCTTATTCCTACTTTTAACTTCTGACTTCTCACTTCTCACTTGCAAGTTCCCGACTTCTTACCTGCAATTTCTAGCTCTCGCACTTCTGACTTCTAACTTCCTGACTTCTGACTTCCATCTTTCCGACTTCTTACTTCCAACTTCCTCATTTTTAAGCTCTAGCTACATCGCTTCCGACTACTGACTTCCAATTTCTTCACTTCTAACTTATAACTTGCGAACTTCATATTTCTTACTTACAGTCTCCACACTTCTTACTTCTAACTAATTGACTTATGCGCATATTATAAACAATATAAATTAACATCGAAATCAAAATGTTACTGCACTTGTAATACTAAAATTATGCAGTGGTTTTATTTCACTCCCACGACATTGGAAATGTGACAAACAGTTAAATATCATTACAACTTTATTTAATTGTTACGTTTTGATCTATATATCTTTTCTTGTGCCATAATGTAAGTTTTATATGGCATCTTAATCTAGGACTGATTGTATTTTTCGGCTGAATATGGAATTTCAGCTCTCGGAGCGGAATGTACATCTGGCAGTGAAGGAACGGATTGCTTATTAACTAATGCTGACTGTGTCAGCGGTAAATGCGTTTGTGAAGATGGATTTACAGGGGAAAGTGATCAATGCTTGAAAGGTAAGTCGTATTGTTCTATCATTGTTGTATATCATAGACAGTGGAACTTAAAATACAAACTTCAAGTTGGTACCACCTCTTTAGGATACATATGTAGTTACCTGCATCAAAATAATAACGAAATTATCAGTTTCTGGAAATGAGCTTAGAGAAAATGGAGACAAATCTGCTAAAACTTTAATGTAGGCTTAGGTAATAAGGTACCTATTATCGCCTACAAACCACTTCAAGGCTTGTAAAACATGCATAACTACTACTACAGTCGCCAATTATTTGAAACAAGCCAAACCAAGAAATGCCTTGGCGAAAAGTGTGACATTTTTTTGCACTGAGATTTGTCAAAAACAGTTAAAACGGAATTTCACAAAGTGAAAAAAAGTATTGAGAAAGCTACTGCTGGAAGGAGAACAATTTTTGCTACCTATATACATGCGTCTAAGTAGTGGGAAAATGTCTAGAAATATGATTTATTCAACAAACACAATTTCAGAACTGTTTAATGCATGACTGTGTTATGTACAGCAGGTAACATAGAAAGATTACTTTTCCTTGATATAACATGGACAGAATTAGGATTGTGAAACAGCTTCATGAACTATTTCACTCTATTATTTGACTCTATAAACAGAATGTTTCCCTTTTTTAAATTGGGTTTAGGGTAAGGCTTTATATTAATTCAGTTCTTATACAATATACAATACCTACTCCGTACTTGTACGTAATAAAAAAATTGCAATATCATTCCCATGATTGTAGTTACAAACGTGTATAACAAACATTTCAGAAGTAACAATTCCGCAAACGTTAGTGTCCTTGCGGTTCTCAATTTATTTTGTCACGGAATTTAAAACTGGTATCCTTTCACTATTAAATGCATCTTTTTTAAAACTTCATGTTAGTTCCTCATGCATCTATTAGACTAAAATAGATTATATTATAATGATAATTTGTAATACGCGAAATCTTGTAAAATGCATAATTAACAGTGAAGAATCTGCATAAAGGCAGAAATTCTATGTCTTACACTTTCGGCATAAAGGCGTGAAAACTGCAATATCCAAACAATTTATTCTGTCTATTCACCATTTTCTTTCGCGTCGAATGAATAAGATCCGACATGTTCGTGTTCGTTTTAAGAGGTCGAATACAATGTAAAGTAAAACATACAAATCGAAATAAATTTAAAATGCAATATAAAAATACTTTTATACGTGTAATTTGTAACATGTCTTAAATGTAACTTAAGTGTCCGTTACACGCATTTCCGGGATAGTAGTACGTACTTTAATAGATAAAAAGGTAGATTTAAGTAAGTGAACGTATGAAGCCATTTGCGTTTTCATTAGAATGTTATTGATATTAAATGGTCGTACTTATAAAATGTAACATTAAATAAGCAACTTATAATAGTATCCCCTGAACTCTTAATAATGAGTACGAGTTCAGATTTAAATATCGAAAATTTTACAGTTAACTGAATTATTATGATCAGAATGTGACTAAATTTTCTCAGTAATTAGAAGTGACTGCACTGTGCAGGTGATGCGAATTCAGTTCCAAATGTGTCTGTAACGATGCTCCAGAGAAAGGGATAATATCTGCAAAATACGTAATTTGCAAATTTAAATAAACTAGTGAATCAGATGTCATTCATTACAAAACGTGGACCATGTAATATGCAAAAGAATACCTGGAAAAAATGATAGTGTACTAGTATTTTCTGGAAAAGACTTTCAATGATTTGGTAATTGAACGTGAAATACAAGTATAGATGCATAAGTTTTAATAATTTCGGCCCTCTTCGTCGGGACAATATCACGATAGATATTATTTTAGTCCGAAAATCCCGCTTGTAAAAAAAAAATGATTAAAAGGTTCACGCCGGGGAATAAATTCTTTGCATCGGATCAGTAGCTGCGCTTAATTGCAATATGAAGACCCTTTCTCGAGACTAAATTCTCAGCGTCGGACCAAATGTAATGCTTTATCGTCATGTGAAGAGATATCTTTCAGGAATAAAGTATCTTCGCTACGTGATTTGCAAATTTAAAAACTAGTGATGTCATTCAGTACAAAACATGGAACATGTAATATGCAAAAGAATATCTTGAAAAAAAGATACTAGTAGTGTACTAATACTTTCTGCAAAAGACTTTCAATAATTTGGTAATTGCACGTGAAATATAGATACATAAGTTTTAATTTCGGGACGATATTACGATATATATTTTACATGAAAATCTACGATAAAGTCCGAAAATCCCGTTTGTGAAGAAAAGAAAATTGATTAAAAGGTTCACGCCAAGGAAATTAATTCTTTGCATCGGACCAGTAGCTGCGCGTAATTGCAATATGAAGACCATTTCTCAAAAATAAATTCTCTGCGTCGGACCAGATGCAATGCTTTATCGTCATCTGAAGAGATATCTTTCAGGGATAAAGTCTCTCTCCCTAACTATGAGCTCTCTGTCTATGTCTCTGTCTGTTTCTTTCTCTCTCTCTCTCTCTCTCCCTCTGTCTCTCTCTCTCTCTGTCTCTCTCTCTCTCTCTCTCTCTCTCTTCGGAGGGGCTCAACCTCCGGAGCTCTCGATCCGGAGGCGAATGCTCTACCACTGAGCGAACATAGCACACGATTCCAGTTTCAGTGAAGTAATTTTGTGTAATGGTAGAGCGTTCACCTTTGGTGCGAAACTTCAAAAGGTCGCGAATTCGAACCCCGGTTGCGTACGAAGGATGTGTGGCTAGAACAGACGCCTCTTAAACTCCTAACCTCGCATGAATGAGATATAGAGACTGATGTCTAATTTAGTACAATTTGTTCCAGGATTCACCTAAAATTAGTTAGTGAAAAAAATAGTAATTTTGTATCAGATATAAGTTCCGATATCTTATGTTCATGCTGATTATTATACATGTAAAGGGAAGCAACCGTCTGACATGCTGTAATGGATTAGCATCGAAAAATATTTTTTGGTAAAATCAAGCAAATCGTCATATCATAAAATTACATTTGATTAAATTTTCTTAAGGTTTAACAAATGTAGAAGTAACTATTTTCACGAAATTACATCTTCTTTTACAAAGCTAAGCTTGTATCTACAACTATGATACTTCGGCATAACCTGTTTTTAAAAACATTGGGGATTTGCAAAGGTACATTGCAATGAACATGTGACGACACAAACAGTAACAGTACCAAACGTATTCTAGAAGAAGGGGAAAATGTAGAAGAATCTTACCGTCCTCCACACTCACATTTTTGATGTTATCATATTTGTATTACTAAAGATATCATTATTTACTGATTTATAAACAAGGTACTTATTATATTTTCAGTTATTGGAAGTGGCTGCACAGTATCAAATCCTTGTCCAGCAGATTCCAATACAGTTTGCGTAAGTGATCAGTGTGCATGTAAGGAAGGATATGGAGAAAAGAACAACGTTTGTATACGCAGTAAATATCCAAATATCCTCATTATTTTATGCACATACTCTTTCAGCCAGTGATGCCATTCGCTACAAAACATGGAACATGCAATATGCAAATGAATATCTGGAAAAAAAGATGATAGTATACCAGTATTTTCTGCAAAAGACTTTCAATGATTGCGTGTGAAATATAGATGCATCAGTTTTGATATCGTCTAATATGTTATTTCCTTCGGAACAACCTGTTTAAACAGTGACGATTTGCACAGGTACATAGAAGAAGGAAACAATTGTAGAACAATCTTACCGTACTCCACTCTCATTGTTTTGATGTTTTCGTATCTTTATTACTAAGGTATCATTATTTACTGATTTATAAACAAGTCAATTATTATATTTTCAGTTATTGGAAGTGACTGCACAGATTCAGATACTTGTCCGGTAGATTCCAATACAGTTTGCGTAAATGATCAGTGTGCATGTAAGGAAGGATATGGAGAAAAGAACAACGTTTGTATACGCAGTAAATATCCAAATATCCTCATTATTTTATGCACACACTCCTTCTGCCAGGCAATATTTTAACATTTTGTGTCTGTAACGATGCAGTGGAGAAAGGGATAATATCTGCATATCCGGTAAACTACGTGATCTGCAAATTTAAAAACTAGTGATGTCATTCAGTACAAAACATGGAACATGTAATATGCAAAAGAATATCTTGAAAAAAAGATACTAGTAGTGTACTAATATTTTCTGCAAAAGACTTTCAATAATTTGGTAATTGCACGTGAAATATAGATACATAAGTTTTAATTTCGGGACGATATTACGATATATATTTTACATGAAAATCTACGATAAAGTCCGAAAATCCCGTTTGTGAAGAAAAGAAAATTGATTAAAAGGTTCACGCCAAGGAAATTAATTCTTTGCATCGGACCAGTAGCTGCGCGTAATTGCAGTACGAAGACCATTTCTCAAAAATAAATTCTCTGCGTCGGACCAGATGCAATGCTTTATCGTCATCTGAAGAGATATCTTTCAGGAATAAAGTCTCTTCGCTGGGCCAGCTACTCTCCCTAACTATGAGCTCTCTTTCTCTCTCTTCGGAGGGGCTCAAACTCCGGAGCTCTCGATCTGGAGGCGAATGCTCTACCACTGAGCGTACATGGCACGCGATTCCAATTTCAGTGAAGTAATTTTGTGTAATGGCAGAGCATCCACTTTTGGTGCGAAACTTTGAAAGGTCGCGGAATCGAACCCCGGTTGCGTATGAAGGATGTGTGGCTAGAACAGACGCCTCTTAAACTCCTAACCTCGCCTGAATGAGATATAGAGACTGATGTCTAAATGGGTAGAATTTGTTCCAGGATTCACCTAAAATTAGTTAGTGAAAAAATAGTAATTTTGTATCAGATATAGGATCTGATATATTATGTTCGTGCTGATTATTATACATGTAAAGGGAAGCAACCGTCGGACATGTTGTAATGGATTAGCATTGAAAAACATTTTGGTAAAATCAAGCAAATCGTCATATCATAAAATTACATTTGATCAAATTTTCCTAAGGTTTAACAAATGTAGAAGTAATTATTTTAACGTAATTACATCTTTTTTTACAAAGCTAAGCTTGTATCGACAACTATGATACTTCAGCATAACCTGCTTAAACATTGGGGATTTGCAAAGGTAAATTGCAATGAACATGTGACGACACAAACAGTAACAATACTAAAAGTATTCTGTAAGAAGGGAAAAATGTAAAAGAATCTTACCGTCCTCCACACTCACATTTTTGATGTTATCATATATTTATTACTAAAAATATCATTATTTACTGATTTATAAACAAGTCAGTTATTATATTTTCAGTTATTGGAAGTGGCTGCACAGAATTAAATCCTTGTCCAGCAGATTCCAATACAGTTTGCGTAAGTGATCAGTGTGCATGTAAGGAAGGATATGGAGAAAAGAACAACGTTTGTATACGCAGTAAATATCCAAATATCCTCATTATTTTATGCACACACTCTTTCAGCCAGTGATGCCATTCGCTACAAAACATGGAACATGCAATATGCAAATGAATATCTGGATAAAGGAGATGATAATGTACCAGTATTTTCTGCAAAATACTTTCAATGATTGCGTGTGAAATATAGATGCATCAGTTTTGATATCGTCTAATATGTTATTTCCTTCGGAACAACCTGTTTAAACAGTGACGATTTGCACAGGTACATAGAAGAAGGAAACAATTGTAGAACAATCTTACCGTATTCCACTCTCATTGTTTTGATGTTTTCGTATCTTTATTACTAAAGGTATCATTATTTACTGATTTATAAACAAGTCAATTATTATATTTTCAGTTATTGGAAGTGACTGCACAGACTCAGATACGTGTCCGGTAGATTCCAATACAGTTTGCGTAAGTGATCAGTGTGCATGTAAGGAAGGATATGGAGAAAAGAACAACGTTTGTATACGCAGTAAATATCCAAATATCCTCATTATTTTATGCACACACTCTTTCAGCCAGTGATGCCATTCGCTACAAAACATGGAACATGCAATATGCAAATGAATATCTGGAAAAAAAGATGATAGTATACCAGTATTTTCTGCAAAAGACTTTCAATGATTGCGTGTGAAATATAGATGCATCAGTTTTGATAACGTCTAATATGATACTTCCTTCGGAACAACCTGTTTAAACAGTGACGATTTGCACAAGTACTTAGAAATGAGCATGTGACGACACAAACTTTGACAGTAACGAAAGTATCATAGAAGAAGGAAACAGTTGTATTACAATCTTATCGTACTCCACACTCACATTTTTGATGTTATCATATTTTAATTACTAAAGGTATCATTATTTACTGATTTATAAACAAGTCAATTATTATATTTTCAGTTATTGGAAGTGACTGCACAGATTCAGATACTTGTCCGGTAGATTCCAGTACAGTTTGCGTAAATGATCAGTGTGCATGTAAGGAAGGATATGGAGAAAGGAACAACGTTTGTATACCCAGTAAATGTCCAAATATCCTCATTATTTTATGCAATCACTTCTTCAGTCAGGCAATCTTTTCAAATTTTTTATGCAGACGTTAATTTTTTATAACCTTATTTAAACACCATTGATGAACCTTCATATAAGCGTTTAGTTTTTATTGTGATGATATGGAATCAGTTTAACATCCTAAAGCTGACAACACTATACCAAAGAATATTCAAGATAAGATATCTTTACACTTTTCAAATGTATTTTATGTCTTCTATCGGAATAATCGTAACAGTTGCCTTGCTTTTAAATGTATACAAGACCCAATTTAAGTTTTCATCTTTGAAAATATGAACAATTTTTAGATATAATTTATGTAAAAATAAAATTATCAGGTTTATGTGTAGTACCAGTCTTACGCATTCTGTTTAAAAAAGTACATTGTTAATACATGTATAGCTGAAAATATCATCATAAATGTATCGGTGGGAAGTGAGCAGTTAGCAGTTGCAGCAGTTACAGCAGTTAACTGTTACAACTGCTGGCAGTTACACCAGTTAACTGCTACAACTGCTGCCATGGATTTAACAAATCCATCGTGATTTCATGTCTAAATCATACAAATACGGGCTTTGATCTGCACCAGGTTTAGCGAAATTATCACCCCATGTGCGAAACTATGGTCAAAATACAAAAAAAAAAAATTCCAAAACTAAGTCTCTGTTTTGTGCCCAAATGTCGTTATACGTGATTAGAAATAGAATTATGAAATTCCGCTCTGTCTGCTGCCACTTTGAGAAAAATTCCTGATTTGTCACGGCTATATACCAATAAAAAATTGTTCTTTGTTTCATATAAAAATCAGCTACTTCAGAACAATTTTGATACAGTTTCTAGATTTTCACTCCGTCCTAGACATATTTTCCACAAGATATCCATACATTTGCTTCAGGAAAACGAAAGGAAATAGGGGTGTTGAATAGTATGCAGTGAAATGCAAGTCAACTGAAGTCAGGTACCCTCATATTGCCGCATTTCAGAAAGCGACACCCTACTTTCGTTTTCAAGTAAACAACTCGAAAACATGCGAACATTAGCATGAAAAGTGTGTTATTTTATGTAAAATTCATTCCACGAGTGAAATAATGCCCATTTGGCCCCCGGTTTACGCGCAAATGCGCGAAAAATGGAAAAATTAGGATCTATTTATTAGGGACTTCTTTCGACTACACCACAGAAGCACATTTTGACCGAATTACTGCTGTATGACCTATATCCCAACAATACGAATTGGTTACACGCTGCGTGTATAATTCACTCGGGCTACACTCTCACGAAATTCTTCCGCATGTGTATATACTTTGCGTATTGTTTCGATATATCCAATAAATATATCATTTCTAAAATAAAACAAACAAAAAACAGCTATCTATATGGTTCAATGCATACATAGTTACATACCCAAACCATTGCGAATTACAGTAGTAACATGGATTTTGTTAATACTATCGTTAGTGTTCGTTGTTGCGACATGTGTAGTAATAGAAGAAATAATGTCGTTACTGCAGTAATAACAGCAAAACTGCTGTTACTACTCCAATGCAAACTTCACGCTGGTCCGTAGCTATCACTTGAACCCAGCTTTAAATTGTCTGTAGATGTCACATTACTACTAAAAGATTTTTTTTCAGCTTTGTTGTTCCTATTGACATTTCATTCATTCGCAATGTTTAACTGCTGCAACTGCTCACTGCCAGCTTCCTACCGGTCATAAATGTGTACTACCACTAAAACTTCTAATAATTGACTGATACTGCATGACATATAATTATGAATGTAGCTTTATATAAGCGATTTATAAAAATAATTTAAATTTAATGATTTATAAACTTAGTAAAAGTAAATGCAACATCATTCAACATCTGAAATAAATATCTAAAGACGGAATATTTTAGTGTAAGATTGCCAATGGATATCTTTAAAGTTTTCTAAAATGCATACATTTCTATTAAATATTTAGCTGTAAGTGGAACTGAGTGTCCAGACGGAGATGAATGTGAAAATATTGACAATGCCGTCTGTGGTGACGGTACATGTAAATGTAGTCCAAATTTCGTTATGAACGTTGACACATGTGTACCTGAGAACGCTGGTAAATAGTTAATATGTATATTATGTTTTAAACATCAGTATTACCTTAAAATGAATATGTATCTACCTTTTTCCTTAATAACGTTTTTTCTTGATTTCTCTTAAAATATAACACAGTATGTCTTAAAGTATTCATCATGTAAAAAGAACTCCTAGTGCTAATTCCAAACTGTTTTCTGTACATGCGAGCGGGTGATGCTTTTTTCTTAAAAATGAAAATTTTGATGAGAGCGTTACCGAAGAAGAACAAATCTTAGTGGCATGGCTCTAGTATCAGATAAAATCTACATATTTTAAAATTGTCATTTGAATGGATTACATATTTTTTCTACAAAAATAAAGGCTAATCATTCGTTATATATTTTGCTCCTATAAAAGACTGTCTTCGGAGAAACCTCACTAACCATTTGTCTTATTCGATGAAATGAGCACAGTGAGAACAGCCGGAGACAAGATTATTCATTCGTGTACCTATATAATGTATTTCAATACGTTCTTACTGTTACAGCTGCAGCTACAGGAATTGGTGCTATGACACTTGTACTGTCTGTTTTTGCAACAATTCAAGTGATGTTAAGATAAATTAAATATTGTGAGTACCTAACAATTTATAACTTAATGCATTTATTCATATTGCAAATGCTAAAGATATTTCGGGGGGGGGGGGGGGTGAGTTGTGAGTTTTCTCATTTTCATTCATTAAAAAATCTTAAAATGGTTTCACGGCCTACTATGATTATGCTGACATTTGTATAATGGTATTACAGTAACTATATGTTAAGTCAGTAGGTATGGCGCAAGAACACGGATCGAGAGGTGTAAAATAGTTTTAAATCATATAATTCTCTTTTCAGAGTCTCATTTGAAGAAAATGTACGATAAACAGTGTATATTACTTTGTGTGTACTACAAGAAACACTATTGTCTGAATTTCTGTCTACTCAACTGCTTCGGTTGCCATGGAAACAATTTACGTGTTTACGTACTATGACTTTAAGACTTCGAAGTCTTAGATGTTCAATATGTTACTTCACGTCACATTTAAAAGTGTTTAGATTATGAAACAAAATCTACAACTTCTGTTTATCGCTCTCGGAACGTTATTCCTGATAGTAAACATCGCCGAGGTGATATGATGTTAAAAGGGTTATGTTAGCGTAGAATGGCTTAATTCTACTTTCTTCCTAATATTTTTATACTGCAAGCTAAGTTGTCAACTGTCGGAGTTTTTTTTTATTATTTGATTTATTGCAAAATATAAGGTAGTCAAAGAAAACATTAAAGACCCTTTCAATTTGTTGAATTTATATACATATTCTAACGCAAAACTTGATATTTATACGTTTTTTATTTGGATCAAGAAATATGTATTATTTCTACAGCGGAAATGAACTATGAACGCAAAGAAACAAACAAAATTGATGTCAGAAATAACGTCACGAATCAGATATGTAATCTGAGCATCAAAAAGTAAGCATATTGGCGTTTGAGGTTCCAGTTTAACTTATTATATAATAAGAAATGATCTGCCAATACACATATTTTCAAAATGACTACGAAAGAACATGCTGAAGATATGCATAACTTTTAACATCATATCAAAATATCATACCAAAATTACAACAAAGTAGAGCAATGTTGTTGTACAGGTTTATTCCCTTAACTTCTGTTCATATTGAAAAATAACGTAGAAATGACAAGCGGACTTTTTCAGCAAGAAAAATACATGATACAGACAAAATTAAATCGCTGTCCTGCAATGCCTAAAACAATTTTCAAAGTGTATGAATTTTTACCAGATTTTCTGTTAAATCCACAGTTGTAGATCTCTGTTACTTTGTACAGATAAAATCTGCATTTAGAGTTTCATTTCAACTAGATCCACTTGATCTTTTTTATACTATTGTATGCAATATTTCTTACTCACGTTTGGTGTTCGTGTTTAATAAATATGACAACTGTTTGGTTCTTAAATGAGAAAATGAATTTCCCATATGAATAAATTTCGACATAATGGCCGCCATTCTACGTCTATTTTATTTCAAAGTACGTTGACGGATGGCTAAATGCTGAAATAGGTAACTAGCCGGTAAAGAGTACTATCCAGATACTTGGTCAGAATATATACATTTTAATAATTACATCTGCATGAACATATATAGCAATTCAACATTAGATTTATCTTTAAATAATTAAAATATTACTTGGCAGGTTTGAACTAGAATTCGAACAAGTAAATGATATCTAGCAATTACAATACTGGTACAATATTGAATGTATTTCATCGTTAAAATTGATAAACAAAACATATCCCGTTGTAAAGACAATTGTGTAAATGAACGAACTTATAAATTACTCATAAATCTATAGTTTTGTTCCTTAAAAAATGCAAATGATATAGCAAGTGTGCGAGGCCCAATCACATACAGACCAATTGTTATCTGTATACTGGATACTATTCCCGATGAAAACCATGTGATTATGGAAAAATGCTTTTACTCATTTAAGGATGAGGTTAACACATTATTGTTTATAACTATCATCGAAACCATCATCTGCTGGCTGAGTATTAATTTGTGTCAAAATACAAAACAGTTTTTCGTCTTTTTCAAAAATTGTACAAACGTAATGTCACATTACCGTTTTAATAGCTGAATGTCATAATGAAAATATGAAGATTATTAAATATTTATGGAACAAACATTTACCAAATAAACAGTTGTTCTTTAATAACATGTGTTTCTTTTCTTTTCCAATGAGGTTTTCCGTAAGACAACTATGTAGTTGCTACAAAAATATTATAGAATTTAACGATGAATAAGACATTTTTATTATATTCACTGACCTATATCATAAGCTATAACTGATTAGGTTTGCTTTATTTCCTTGATACAAAATATCTCTTCAAAACTGCATAGTTATATATAATTGCGTTTAAAAGAATGCATGAACTTGCAAAATCAATTACTGCGCAATTTTATAGACTCTGAGGTGAACGGAATTACATGTATCACTATCATCTGACAACATGATCTACAAATTTTCAAAACAAAACTAACTGTTTAACACATTTAAAGAAGTTTTGCTGTTACGGTCGCTTACGCATAGCCTGTACGTTTAAAGCCAATATCTTAAAGCTAAAATGTCGTAAGATGGGAGCTCGTCCGGGATATGGACTTTATCTCGTGCCGAAAAGGCACTTTGTATGCCAAAATGGTTTACACATCACCATAAATGGTGACTTCTTTCAAGAGGAGAAGTGTTACGGTCGCTTACACATAACCTGTATGTTTAAATCCAACATCTAACAACTGCGCCCTGAAGTCGACCTTTTGGCCCAGTGATTAGAACATTGGACTAGCAACCGAGTGAACCGGGTGAAATCCCGCCACAGACAATTGCGATTTTTCGTCATAAAATGCTATGCTATTTGATTTGTTATGTAAGAGTGCATACTCACCATAATAGGGTTTACAACAACTTCAGAGAAAGCAATGTAATTTCTTTGGTACAGAGACAAATTATTTGGTGTATAAACCTATAAAAAGTCGCTTTGATTTTAGTTTATTAGAGGTAATGAAATGTGCAAGACCCTTCACGCTGCCTGTCGTGAACCTAAACCTTCAATTACAGAAAACAGTTTCACCACTTAATTGTGAATGAATTCTTTAACTTTTATCAAGGCCCATGTGAAAAGATGCTGTGATATGTATATGAAAGCTCTGCTTGTCAGGTAAAATTCTGGCAAAAGCAAGAATAATTTAAGTTAACTTAAGTTGAAAATTCCAAAGTTTATTCAGCCAATACAAATCAGCTCTTTATAACTGATACCACTTCGAAACATAATCCAAATATACTAACCGTATTTTTTATCATTGTATCAGAATCTTTTGAACAAATGCATGTTTTAAAGTAGCACCGGCGTTTTGATAAACAAGTGCACAACACACATTCTCCAACAGTTCCGATATATCTAATTTTATGTTAATATATAAATTTGGGCAATCGAACATACTTTTATTAGTTTAATTTTGACACCTCTTTTGACATCATGTCATACATTTTCTTTTCCCACTGCTTCCTTAGGAAAAAATATAGATAACCAATCAAACGCGCTCTATTTTTATACAACCACCTTTTCTACTTCCAAAATAAAGCATATGATGCCCTTCTGGTAGAACAGGCGAAAACAAATCAGAAGAGTGCTACTCCAAACGACCGAAACATTGTTTGTTTGTTTAGGTTTAACGCCGTTTTTCAACATTATTTCGGTAATGTAACGGCGGGCAGTTAACGTAACCGGTGTTCCTGGATTCAGTACCAGAACCCTTTTCTCCACAAGTAAGGCTAACTTCGCCATATAAATCAGAGTTGGAGGAAGAATGATTTCAGACACAATGTCTTATCAAGTCGTCATGGAAATCATAAGCCTAGCCCGAGAATCGAACTCACGACCCAGCGATCTGCAGATATATAGCTAAGCGGGTGGGCAATGGCCAAAACAGGTGCATGGTATCTGTTTTTAATGAACCGTATCATATGGAATTTTAATGATCGATATGTTCAGTTAGCTTACATATATCGAACAATATAGGCGGAACTTCAAGGTAGAGCTGCAAGAATAATTTTGAATAAAACGTTGCAAACAAGAACAAATGATATGTTAAAAGAACTTGGGTGGATGTCATTTAATGAAAGATGTAACTTCCACACGGGCTGTCTTATTTACGGAGCTTGCAACAATTTAGCATCTCTGAATTTTTTCCAGCAATGAAACATACAATCTAAGATCTGCTGCTCATAATGACATAGTTATATCTAAATATCGTACAAATTATTGTAAAAAAAACTTTTGTTACAATGGTGCAAATTCAATACCAAATGAAATTCGCTCCACATGTTCTCTAACATCTTTTAAAAAGAAATATAAAAAGTATATCTTGCAGCTGTTTGTTTCCGGTATCCCGACCTACCCTAAATTTTTGGCCCGACCCTAAATGTTTTTATGGCCTTGGAGAATTTTTTTTTCAACTTTTTAACAAAAAGTTGCAAAACTGCACTTTTTATGCTTTAAACATGTCCAGTGATGTTAGAATTCAACTTACTGATGCTCTGAAGGCATTACCCTCTTATTTACATTCATTTTTTGACACAAAAATAATTTCCAAAAAGTCTCCCTTAATAAAAAAAAATCCAAAAAAAAAAAATTTCCGACCTACCTACCCTAATTTTTTTGAGCATGTTACCGGAAACAAAGAAATTTTTTTAGGCCTTATTATAACTAATTGATTGCCTAAATGAAAATTGTATAATGGATACTTAAAGGCAATATCTATTTTTAGGGGTATTTGTCTAAGAATGAATGTGATATTAATAAGGATGAATGTGATATTAATTAGGTTATGTGATAGTGTAAATTGTATTTGTATATTGTTGTTTTTCAGAAGGCCATATTTAAAATTAAGATGTATCATTTGTACTGATTTGTACTTTGTACTGATCTATATCTATAAGAATGAATGTGATATTAATAAGGATATATGTTATATTAATTAGATTATGTGATAGTGTAAATTGTATTTGTATATTGTTGTTTTTCAGAAGGCCATATTTAAAATTAAGATGTATCATTTGTACTGATTTGTACTTTGTACTGATCTATATCTTCATGTGCTACCTTCTATAAATAAAGATGTTATTATTATTATCATTATTATTATTATTATTATTATTATTATAAAAGTAGTTTTTATTGTTTTGATTTTTGCTACCCTTGGAAAAGGCTTTTCGAAAATGTCTTCTCATATTGAATTCTTGAATCGAGTTTATCAGTTTTATTCAACGAGTTTAATAAATTCAAAGTAATCGCATGTAAGCTTTTCCTGCTGAAACACCGAATTTTCTTCTTTCTTTACCTATAATAGACCAAGCAAATTTGTCCAACGTACTTATACTTAAAACGATGTCAACGTCAAAGCTTTATTACACTAGTGTAATACCAAATTTACGTAAGGGCTTTATTTAACTCATGTGATAAATATAAATAACATTACAACTGACCATAACTCTTGTTAACCTCAGGCACTCTGACTAAATTTGCCTGGTGGCATAATTCCTACAGCAGTTAACATTTCTACCAGATTAAATCGAGTTCAGTACACAAGGAAGACAGGACAGTTCAATTATTAAATATGCAAAAAATTAAATGCATCTTGATTCATCTTTTTTTCCGCTATTGAATATCCGTATTTCCAATCAATAGATATATACATGTATAATTTCAAGATTGGTTACAATATCCGGGCTGATGTCAAACAATTCATTAAATTGATGACCAATTTGAGTAAAATCACTTAATTCGGCAGTTCTTGCTTTAAAGCAGCATGCCTCAAGATTTGGCTAAAAAATAATCTTTCTTTCAAATTGAAGTTTGTTCATATTATGAACATTAGAATATGAATTTTTGTTTCTAACATATTTTAAAAGTTCCAAATCAAGAAAAAAAGATGACCAAGTCGGGAATCGAACACCGGACCGCTGCGGCAATAAAGACATTTTCCCGTCGTCGTAACCAATAGCGCTATAGCTGAAGTAATGAATAATGACTTCGAAATATAGATATTTATAATGGAGACAGTTTACCTGGAGTAAAAGCGTGACAAACACTTTTCGATTTTCATCGCAAAAAGTAGTAAAAACAGCAAATTCTCATTTGTTTCCGTAAAATAAAGTTTGTCAGTAATTAAGTTTTAAAGCCTTCTTAAGAAATATAGCATTTATTTCAAGATATCTAAAAAAAATGTGTTTTTTTTTGTGTTGTTGTCGAACGATCTGGAGGCATGCTGCTTTAATATGTCCAGCGAGCCGTATATATTTACACTCAATACACATTAAAGTTATTTCATTTTCGAGGCTGTTAAGATTTCAGGCCGTAGATAAATTGCCCCAATAATGACATTCTCTAAATAATTAGTAAATTACTTACAAATAGAAATCGAATGTACGTATTCAGAATTATGATCTAAAATCTTAACAAATGGTGCTATTTTGTCATGGACATATGACTTCCGATTTTCTGTTCTGTGTTTAGCAAAATAAATATAGTTTTCAATTTCAACAAAATCCGACTGTTAAGTGTTTGTTTCTGAATCACAAACTATATCATGATTTTTAGTTTAAACATATTTTATTGCTCATTCAGTATTTACAAGAATATATAACAATTTTACAAACACAAATAAATAAGCAAATGGGTCGGGCCACATGTTCTTAGAACATAGATAACGGCTCTCCCCGAGATAACGCATAACACTTAATGTTTGCCACTGTCCTTGTAGCTTCCCCAACCTCCATCTACTATCCTAATTGGTTTGTCCATTCTGAATGGATCGTCCATTTTGAGGAACAGTGTCGTCTGATGTCCAAGGCCGACGAACGTCTCTTCGTGCATGATGATCTCGTTTTGGTCTCAACGAACAGGATTCTTTGCGGATTGATCGTCGGATGCGATCCCTTGGGAACCGTTTGATCGTACAGAACTATTTGAAGTCACCTGTTGTGACGTATTACTGTGTGAATTAATGCGCGCAGGTGACTAATGCTTAGTGTCACATTTGTTGATATTAGATGACGGTCATTATGACCCAGCCGATTGACCCCATTCTTGGAACGCATTGCGTACTACCCGTCTATCCTGAACAATGTTTTGCTTGATAAACCAGGCTTATCTTGCTTTTTGTGTAACATCAGGCCAAAGGCTTTTTCCGTGTATTTGCGATTTCCTTACAAAATAGGAAAAAGAACATGGGTGCCTGTTATATATTGACCCCTAAGTTTGACCTTGACCTTAGAGCCAGGGCTCTGGGTCTTTCATGCGACATGTTGGTTCATTATGGGAAACATTTGTACCAAGTTATTTCAAAAGTCCTTCACAGACGGCCTGGACAAGAAGTGTGACAGACAGACGGACTGACGGAAGGATGCATCCCAGTTCTATGCAGTCTATTTCCTTTGGAAGAAGGCTGAGGACATAAAAAAGATGGCCGCCAGCTGGTGGGTGCCTGTTTTGTCTTCATAACAAAGATTCAAAATCCGTTACCAACAATCTAATCTTTGTACATTGAATAAAACTCCAATCTAGGCATTGTTCCAGATGCAAGCTGGCATCTTAATTAAACAAGAGGGTCATGATGACCCTGGATCGCTCACCAGAGTAATATGAGCTACATGTTTCAAATGTGAAACTGATGATTTTTAGAAAATTTTTGGAAGATTTTACGATGTACAATCAAGTAACCCCTGGGGCGGGGCCAATTTTACTCCGGGCATCATGATTTGAACAAAGTTTGTAGAAGTCTACTAGGCAATGTTACATATCAAATATCTAAGATCTAGGCCTTCTGGTTTATTTTTAGCAAATTTATGAAGATTTTCCTATGTACAATCAAGTAACCCCTGGGCCTGGGTCAATTTGACCCTGGGGGGGGGGGTCAAGATTTGAACAAATTTTGTAGAGGTCCACTAGGCAATGCTACATTTGACATATCTAAGCTCTAGGCCTTCTGGTTTATTTTTAGAAAATTTTGAAGATTTTTCTATGTACAATCAAGTAACCCTATGGGGCGGAGTCAATTTGACCCCGGGGGTCATGATTTGAAAAAAAAAAATTGTAGAAGTCTACTAGGCAATGCTACATGTCAAATATCTAAGATCTAGGCCTTCTGGTTTATTTTTAGAAAATTTTGAAGATTTTTCTATGTACAATCAAGTAACCCTATGGGGCGGAGTCAATTTGACCCCGGAGGTCATGATTTGAAAAAAAAATTGTAGAAGTCTACTAGGCAATGCTACATGTCAAATATCTAAGATCTAGGCCTTCTGGTTTATTTTTAGAACATTTTTGAAGATTTTCCTACGTAAAATCAAGTGACCCCTGGGGCGGGGTCATGATTTGAACACATTTAGTAGAGGTCCACTAGGCAATGCTACATCTCAAATATCTAAGCTCTAGGCCTTCTGGTTTATTTTTAGAAAATTTTAAAGATTTTTCTATGTACAATCAAGTAAGCCCATGGGGCGGAGTCAATTTACCCCGAGGGTCATGATTTGAACAAATTTTGTAGAGGTCAACTAGGCAATGCTACATGTGAAATATCTAAGCTCTAGACCTTCTGGTTTATTTTTAGAAATTTTTTGAAGATTTTCCTATGTAAAATCAAATGATCCCTGGGGCGGGGCCAATTTTATACCGGGGGTCATAATTTGAACAAAGTTTGTAGAAGTCTACTAGGCAATGTTACATACCAAATATCTAAGCTCTAGGCCTTCTGGTTTATTTTTAGAAAATTTTAAGATTTTTCTATGTAAAATCAAGTAACCCCTGGGGCTGGGTCAATTTGACCCTGGGGGGGGTCATGATTTAAGCAAATTTTGTAGAGGTCCACTAGGCAATGCTACATGTCAAATATCTAAGCTCTAGGCCTTCTGGTTTATTTTTAGAAAATTTTGAAGATTTTTCTATGTACAATCAAGTAACCCCATGGGGCGGGGTCAATTTGATCCAGGGGGGTCATGATTTGAACAAATTTTGTAGAGGTCCACTAGGCAATGCTACAAGTGAAATATCTAAGATATAGGCCTTCTGGTTTATTTTTAGAAATATTTTGAAGATTTTCCTATGTAAAATCAAGTGACCCCTGGGGCGGGGTCAATTTTGACCCAGGGGGTTCATGGTTTGAACAAATTTTGTAGAGGTCCACTAGGCAATGCTACATGTGAAATATCTAAGCTCTAGGCCTTCTGGTTTTTTTTTTTTTTAATTTGAAGATTTTCCTATAGAAATCTAAGTAAAATCAAGTGACCCCTGGGGCGGGGTCAATTTTGATCCCGGGGTCATGATTTGAACAAATTTAGTAGAGGTCAACTAGGCAATGCTACATGTCAAATATCTAAGCTCTATGGCTTCTGGTTTTTGAGAAGAAGATTGTTTAAGATTTTCCCATGTAAAAATCAAATGACCCCTGGGGCGGGGTCAATTTTGACCTCGGGGTCATGATTTGAACAAACTTGGTAGAGATCCACTAGGCAATGCTTCACACCAAATATCTAAGCTCTAGGGCTTCTGGTTTATGAGAAGAAGATTTTTAAAGTTTTTCCTTTCGGTTGCCATGGCAACCAGAGTTCTGCATGGAATTCAATTCTTTGAATAATTTTTGTAGAGCTTCACCCAAGGAACATTCCTGTAAAGTTTGGATGAAGTTGGCCTAGCGGTTTATGAGGAGATGTCGTTTAAAGTAAAAGTTTACGGACAACGGACGACGGACGCCGGACGCCGGACGGTGAGTGATCAGAATAGCTCACCCTGAGCCTTTGGATCTGGTGAGTTAAAAAAAAAACAACCTTCCGTATGTTAGCAGGCTGGCATATGAGTAAGAAAAGCAAATATATTTGCAAGCCTGATGGCATCTGTTAGAACCTGACTTACTACAATCCTGCTTTATTACATCCAGGTAGAACTATAAACATGCCTGCCAGTTGGTTGGCATCCAAATAGTATCAAAGACCCGCATGCTAACTGGATTACATCTGGGTAGAACTAGACCTTCTGTAAGCCAGTTGGATGGCATACAGGAAGAACTACGTACATTCTGATAGCCAACTGGATGGTATCTTAGTAGGATCACAGACATTCTGCAAGCCAGTTGGATGGCATCTGGTTAGAACCACAAACTGTCCGCAATCCATCTGGATGGCAGGTGGGTAGAGCTATAGACCTTTTACAAGACAACTGGATGGATCTTCACATGATTTAACATCAGCGATCTTATGCATTTAGCCAAAAAGGCCCCTATTTTTACAATACATATGTTCGTCGTATATGCATTTTTCTGGATTTTCTAATAATGTGTCACTGGAAGAGTTCTGCACAAGACAAACAGACCACGTGTGCAAACATTAAACACATACTCAGTGGATTTTTTTTATTGCGGGTGGATATATAAAAGGGCGCAAAAACGTAGAACAACGTAAAGTTAAAATTTAAATTCTTTTAATTTGCAGACATGAATTAAAAGATATATTCTGACACGACCCGATTTGTTTTCCTAGGCTAAAAACTGTGTGTTATTACTCAACAATTCATTTTTCTGACGTCACAATTATTTCGTCAAGGCGTTAGATCTCATAGCGGCGCGCTGGAAAAGAAATCAAAAGAAATCAGGCAAATATTTGATTGACATCGGCACGGACGTACATAATAATCCTTGAAAACGTTTTAGAATCGAAATGGTATATCCCAAAGAGTGATTTGCGCGCGAGTAAAATCACTGTTTGTCGTTTAGATTCATTCGGGCTGAGCCCTCGTGATATAATTCCTTCGCATCTAAACTCCAAACAATGACACTGTTTGGGATATATTAATATTATTTCTTAAACAATGATTACATTTAAACATGAATGATAAGAACATAATGCAATAAAAGTATTTACCTTATTATGACTTCTCATAACTATTTTTTTTAATTTTCCTTCAGGTTTAACCATAGGACATGGATGCCCCCGCATACTGCGCCATCCTCTAAATAAGGTTTAATAAGATTTTAATACAGTCCATATTCACATGAAAGATGTTGAAACAAACTGTATTCAAATAAGTTTGTGCATCTGAACGACTTTAAATCCATTACTTCAAAAAGTGTATGAGGAGTTGAACACACCAAATTTCTTCATCAAGAGTTATTTTGTGAAATTAGGAAAAGGCCATGATTCTGGACAAAATAGCCATAGAAAAAAAGTCATTATCTATGGTCATTTCACACAGAAGTCCTTCATCTACGAAACGTTCATGCATATCCTTTCAATATTGTTTGAGGAGTTGGACACAACAGATTTTATTCTACCTTCTAAGTAGCAAAACTATCAAAGGGCCATAACTGCTGTTAAATAGTCACAGCAAAAGTTCCTTCTTTTATGGTCATTTGCACATAAAACTTGTTCATCTGTGAAAGTTTGAAACAAATCAGGCTAATAGTATGGCAGAAGTTGTACACACAATATTTCGGGACGTACCGAAGGATGGACGGACGTACGGATGTACGGACAGCAACATGGTTATATGCCAGTCACATTAATGTAAGGGCATAAAAAAGAATATCAAGAAAAGCTGTTTAATCAGAAAAAAAAGTAAAATATAAATTAAATCTATTTAATTAATGTGTGATAACTTAAGCTAATTATATTTTATACCGTTAATCTTCTACGAAACAAAAACACTTACTAGTTACTATTTCAGCATTAAGCCACAGGCACTCGGCGTGTGGCCTGGACCTTACCCCCCCCCCCCCCCCCCCCCGAAGCACCCTCTGCTACGACCCTGGAAAAAATGCACAAGCTTGTACCACATAGTTATATAAAATAATAAAATTCTGTGAGAAAAAATCATATCCTATATACCCGAGTACTAAAAAAAAAAGGTATTGAACACTTGGGGTCGACATCACGAAAAAATTCACTTACCTGATATGAAGTAAGCCCCTGTTCATAATTTCTACACAATTTCCAAAAACTTTGTCTCGTTTAACGCAGAAATAAATTCTCTATAAATACTGAAAAAGATCTGGCGTATATACTGTTCTCACTATGAGCAGCGACACGTTAAATTGGCCAAAATTTGTCTCGACATCGATGTGACCTAACTTTGTTTACATTAGATTCAGTACACAGTGTTTTATCCCTTCGTGATATCCGGCCCAGACCAATATGAATCGAAAAACAGTCAATTTTGTAATCACTTACCACCGACGAATTAAACACATGTCAGGTTTATAACACACAGCGTCTCTGTTTTCTAAATCCTCGGTCGTTTTTAACTCTGCGCTGCCATATTGACTGCGTTGACCCGAAAATGCTTATATAACGTCCGTACGATTTCGTCTAATTCAAACACGGTAAGCGCCAGCGATTGGTCAATATACGGAGGTGTGACGGCCTTCGCCTTTGGTTCCCTGCGTGGCCACATATTTCCGTTTTCAAGCCGGTATCAAATTTCCCACAAAAATGTCAACATGTTGAACAAAAAACAACACGAGGCTGTTGAATTTGTGGCTAATGGCCACAATTTGGTCATTACCGGCAGAGCAAGTACCGGTAAGACATTAACAGTGAAAAGTATTGATTGGTAAAAAGTGCGCTGTAACAGCTACAACTGGGATTGCTTGTAGTTTATATTCACATTCTGTGAATGCAATGACGATTCATCGCTGGTCAGGCATTGGAGACAGGCGCTATGGACCACTTGAAATAAAAGTTATAGTGTCCAGTAATGTAAAATTTAAGTATGTACTGGACAGAATTTTGCAGACAGATGTTTTAGTAGCTGATGAGTTTTTAATGTTAAGTAAACGTACCCTAGAATCATTAAACGCAGTATGTTCTTTGAAAAACCCAGTGTTATATTTTGAAGGTATACAGGTAGTACTTGTGGGTGATTTAGTTCAATTGCCCCCAGTTCCTTGTGCCAGGAACAATGAAGAAGGTGCATACTGCTTCGAAAGTGAAATTTACAATAAAGTACACCGACAGACAGACATTCGTCTTGTGAAAGCAATTGAAGAAGTATCTGTTGGAACTGTCAGATGAAACTCTTGATTTAATGAATGAACTTACATGGCCTTTAGATGACAGTGAAAGTGACAGTTTTCCAATCAGACTATTTGCCACCAATGATTTGGTTGATGATTACAACCGTGATCAGATTCTTAACTTTCCAGGGGTATTATATAAGTTTTCATCAACAGATACTGGAGAAAAGAAGTACCTGCACGAGATTATCGCTTGTCATATGTTATGGATTAAAATTGGAATTCCAGTAATTTTGATAAAAAACTTGTCTGACCAGCTAGTAAATGGACTTAGAGGGGTTGTGCATGATATACAAGATGATGGAAATATTCTCGTTGAATTTCCAAATGTAAAGGAGACAGTTTACATCAAGAAGCAAATGATATGATATCTTTTAAGTAAAACTCTTCATATAACAATGGAACTTTTATTTAAATAGAAATTCAGTTCAGTAGTTGTCACCATAATGTTCATCTGTAATTACTTGTTGCGAAGATAGCACCTTTATTTATGCAGAATTAACATGGTGACCTGTCAACTCATTTGTTTTGCTTTTTCTAAATCCTGACCCGGCTAAATTTCTATTATGAGCTTGTTTCAGTTTTGGGCTATTCAGTATCCGTTTTCTAGTCGGAGT